>NW_017729031.1:22559137-22573716 GCF_001723915.1 Gavialis gangeticus
CCCCCTCCTGCCACTTACCTACTTGGTGCCCAGAACAAGTGGGATGCTGCGGAAGCCAAGCAGGTCCCCTGGAGGCTGCAGCAGTGGCAGCAGCAGCCCTGCTCAGAAGCTGTGCGCTGGCTGGTCCCTTCCATCCATGAGGGTGGGAGTGAGGCTCAATTGGGTATATTGGCACCCAAGGAAGTTTGCTCACACTAACAAAAACATGTTTTGATCTTAATTTGGGTTACAGGTGTTGTTTAGCTTTAGCTGGATGAGCTGTATTAAGCTTTTATTCCCAAGACTGGTAAAACTTGTTCTGGCTTTCTCCTATGACCTGAAAATAATGCACTCCCTTCTTTTCACTCTTAGCAATATAAATACATGGGATGACAGTGGCCTGATGTGGGGTGGGTGACTAGGGCATCAACCCCCGGTGCCCACTTTGAGGGGGCGCAGAAATGGCAGGTGCTACAGCCAGCCCAGCTCCTGTCATCACTCCTGCCCCCCAGTGCATAACTGTCTCGCAGGCCAGCTGGGCACTGTGAGTGTATCAATTTTATCACAGGCCAACTGGGCTGTTAGATTCAATTTTGGATCGAGGAGGCAATGTTGGGAGTGAAGTGAAGGCAAATATATTATAGCTCACACACACACAACAGTTAACAGAAAGATAAATGCGATAAGCAGATAATGCAGAATTAAAGAGC
The DNA here is from genome assembly GCF_001723915.1 of Gavialis gangeticus. Lineage (NCBI taxonomy): Eukaryota > Metazoa > Chordata > Crocodylia > Gavialidae > Gavialis > Gavialis gangeticus. Next base: position 22,559,827 of record NW_017729031.1, read on the forward strand.
TAATAGTAAATAGCAGATAATAACAACAGATAGATAGATCAATTCTGTTGCAGGCCAACTGGGCACTGTGAGGGTATTAACCACTGGGCTGTTCAAAACAACAGATAGACAGACATGGGTTGGAAACTTATTGATAGTCCCTCAATGCCAGGTGCACGTCAAGTGATTCCAGCGAAGTCAGGCATCCCCGATCAACGCTGTCAGAGGGATTACCGGGGAAGGTCCCTTGATCAGGATCCAATCCTCACTCTCATACCAGGAGTCCGGGGTCCGGGCATGGAACAGAAATGACTGTTCTTCCTGCTGATCACCTGATGCACGCGCTTTTTATACCTAGTTTTATGCTAATATGTTGGCCTTAGAGCCACTCACAATGTTACTCTATAGCTGTTACCCTATGGGATTGAAAGGTGTTAAAATGATCATAAAAGGTTACTACCCAGACTTGGGTTTATCCAATAAGCAAATTATGATGCAGTACCTTTAGGTTTGAAATTGGCATTGCTCTGCCTAATCCCCAACTCCTTTTAGGTTTCATTTGAATATCCTTTCTTGGGATGTGTTCGGTGTGCCAGGAAGTTAGATCCAGTTTTATCATCAAGGATGAACCCTGAGCAAAAAACCATTAGGTCTCATAATCTTGCAGCTACAGCTTTGCCTATGGGGCCCAGTCAATTTCACAAACAGTTAATTTATCATTTTGGTTAAACTTATGAAAGACAAGTTACATTTGCAGTTTACAAACTTACAAGCTTTATATTAACTAATATTACCTGTTTAGGCAAAATACCAAATGCCTGCAAGAAGCACACATTTATTGCTTATGAATCCCTCTGGTTCTGGCTGTCACAACCCTGGTGGTTTCATTGCTTTTGGACCACATTGTATGCTCACTACCTCCCATTTGGAATAATCTGTCTTGAAGTTCTGCAAAGTGGGTATTGAATCTTACTGGTTTGTTTTGGTTGAATTTTGCACCCACTTGTATGTAAGTGCCCACATATGGTGCAAGTACACAGAGAGTGGCGTCTGTAGGCTCTCATTCTGGCTTTGATGACAGTGATTCAAAGCTGTCACGCTTCCACTAGTGTCAGTCTAATTACATTATAATTATATTAGGGGAACAGAGAAAAGCTTCAGATCAAACTGTGCAATGCGTGGCTGGCATGCAACTGCTGTTGTCTTCAGTAGAAGGATTTCAGAGGATGGCTTTAGTGGAAAATATATATGCGAGTGTGAGTTGGACTGTAATTCTGTCTTATGTTGGAGTCATCTAAATTGCATTTTTCTTTGTCATTTTTAGTTTTAATGTTAATTCCCAGACACAATGACAAGTAAAGAAAAACAATGATGACATCCTAACAGCAGAATTGTTCAGATGCGTTTCTTTTGATGCATTGCAAATTGTCCTCTCGAACAGATCAGCTTGCTTTACCTGTGGGGAAGAAACAGCTGAACAGCTAGAAGGGAAATCTGCCAGTTCTGAAAATGTATTGTAACTAATCTAACTGAGACAACATTGTTTGTTTAGAATGTTAGTTGGGTTTTGATGGTTTTAATCTAACTGAAGTCTTTATCAGACTGTTTGAAATAGTCTCTGACCCTCAGGACAATCACTGAAACTTACAGAGGCACATGAATAGTTATTCTGTGTTGCTCACTGTATATATATCACTGCACAAGTAATTTCTCTCTCTTCATAGTATGCAGTAAAATCTTCAAGGCCTATGATAGAGACATAAGTGTGATAAGGCAGAACAGACCGTTCCTTCATTGGGTAGCCCTACATTTTTTTTTTCCAGAGAAGATAGGAGGAGGTTCTTTGGATCTTTTGAAGTAGGGTGACTTGACGTTTTCTCCTTGCAAAAATAATTTGGGAGCTGCGTTAACATTGTTACAGAAGAGGTTGGTTTTCCCTATTTCATGAAGTCTCTAACCAACTGTTGAAATGTGTTTATATCCAACAGATTTTAAATATTCATAGTATATGATTGAAATTCTGTTATGTTCCCAATTTTCCACTATACACTATGACAACCTTAGACTTTCCAAGAGGACAGTAGGGAGGGTATGTGACAATTCACTTTGAAGTGCTTTTTTAAAGCATTAAATGGCATTGCCCAGCCATCTTTTGACAAAGCTTAGAGTGGAAATTTTTGGATTTTATTGTGCCACTGACTTCATCTGCAGCCTTGAGCAAGTAACTTACCCCTATGCTTCTCAGATCTGTAGCATGGAGCATATATGTCTGTGTATGTATGTGTGTGTGTGTGTATGTATCTATATATATCTCTTGGAGGTATTTGGAAGCTGACACGTTTGTGTCAGTCAAGTACTATGACAGCCTCTGAGCCTCCATGTTGTATAAATTCAAAGAAATTAGATGATTTGATCAAAGAGTGTATGAGCAAAAGTAGCTTTGGGTACTGCCAAAGGGAGGTCTATTATTAGTTTTGCTCATTTATGTAGAGTCAGTCTATGTTAACATCCTTCATGAGTGTTGGTTTTTCAGTACTCTTAATATAGATGGAAGAAAACCGGAAGATAAAAGGGGTAATGTGAGTGGCTTTAATTTCTGTGAATAGCTTGAGATGTTCCATTTGTAGAGCCTTCTGGAAAGGATTGGCTGGACTATGGTCACTGATATAATAATGCCAGTGAGGTCACTGTCAGCATTCCCTTGGTACAAGGATGACTGTCTTTTAGTAAATAGGGAAGTCATTGCTAAGTGTGTAAGATAACTGAGGTGGCTGATATGAGATCTGCATGTATGACTGCAGATGTGGCAACTAGTTCTGGGAGGGAGGAGCCAGATTACGGTGACATCAGTTCTCATCTCTTTCCCTTTATCTCTCTTATTTATCCATCTCCCTAGTGAGGTGAGTTTGCTCATAATGATCAATGCCTTGCCATATCAATGCCCCCCACTTCAGAAAGGATGTGGACAAATTGGAGAGTCCAGTGGAGGGCAATGAAAATGGTTTTGGTGCTGGGGCACATGACTTATGAGGAGAAGCTGAGGGAACTGGGTTTATTTAACCTGGGGAAGAGAAGACTGAGGGGAGGTTTAATAGCAGCCTTCAACTTCCTAAAGGGTGGCTTGAAAGAGGATGGAGCTGGACTGTTCTCAGTGGTGGCAGATGACAAAACAAGGAGCAACGGTCTTAAGTTGCAGCAACGGAAGTTTAGGTTAGATACTAGGGAAAACTCTCTCACTAGGAGGGTAGTAAAACACTGGAACAGGTTACCCAGAGAGGTGATGGAATCTCCATCCTTGGAGGTTTTTAAGACCCAACTAGACAAAGCCTTGGCTGAGATGATCTAGTTGGGGATGGTTCTACTTTGAGCAGAGAGTTGGACTAGACAACCTCCTGAAGTCCTTTCCAACCCTAATTTTCTATGATTCTATGATATATTACAGTGTCACTGGAGATGATTCAGTGCTCAAGCCTCAGAGGTATCCTTGAATCTCTTCTTCTGCCCACCTCTAGAGTGGTAACTATCGGTGAGTTGGGACTTTAGGACTTGCTTCAGGAGCTGGTTGTCAGCATCCTTATGTGTCCTTTCCAAAAGAGCTGGTGCCATATAAACATGGCTTCAATGCTGGTAGTGTTTGCTTGAGCCAGAATGCGGGCATTTCTTCTTCTGATCTTTCAGTTGATCTGGAGGATTTTCCAAAAACGTTGCTCGTGGTAGTGTTCCAAAGCTTTCAGGTGTGTCTGATGTGTCATCCAAAGGTATTTTTAATGTGTCATTCACACCTAAACAGCAGGGAAGGGATGACAACAGCCTGGTAGGTGAGAAGTTTGGTTTAGGTCCTGATGAGATGATCATTGAAGACATGAGTTTGGAGGTGTCCAAAGGCAGCCCTTGTACATTTTATCTGGTGTTGAATATCATTATCTATGGGTATGCCCCACAGCAATGAGTCCCAGAGGTGGCTCTGTTGCCCTCTGGTGGCCTTGAGAATCCTGTGTTACTCTGGTTCCCTGTAGATCCCTCCCTCTTCATTCTACTCTTCCATGTCTTGCTGGAAATATTTTTTAGAGAGAAAGAGAGGCTGTCCCAGAGTCCTAGAACAAATCTTAGTCAGCTTTCACACTTGTGGGTCCCTCTTGGACCCCAATGATCCCAGTCAGTTTTCATGTCATGAGAGCCTTCCTGGCTTGTATACACATTCCCCACCAGGGCACCTGTTGCCTTATGGGCTATTCATGGCATCTGATCCTCCCCTACAGCCATGCCAATGTCTCACAGGTGGTATCATGCGGTCACTCTCCAGTGGGAGCTTTTACCTTCTTGGTCTCCTCTCCATTCTTCTTGCTGGAGTCTCCTAGCCCAGGCCCACTGTGTTGGTCCTAGCTTCTAGGTTCCAGTCCTCATCTCATCTTCTTGGGATCTTATCTCCACCTCTCCCAAGCTGTGGGCCCCTCATCCTGGCCTCTCTGCCCTTCTTGGGCACTGGACCCCTGGCCCTGCTCAGGCATTGGGTCCCTGGCCAAGCCTCTTCTCTCCTTGAGTGCCTTAATCCCAGCCCCAGGCAGGGTTCAAAGCAGTCACATGCCATTCAGGCACTACTAGGACCTCCACCTCCTCTTACTAGTCCCAAACCTGGGTCACTGGTATAACTAAAATGCAAGTGACCAGCAACTGCATAACATAAACCTCCCCCTCTGGGTAAAGCAAACCTCAACAGAAGAGTGTGTTACCTTCCCTTCTTCACAGTCAACAACCAAACACCAAAGCAGCCCCACCCCTGGGGTCTCACTGCTTCCTATTTCGTGAGTGTTCTGTTTTGGCCTCAGATCAGCTACAGCCAGCTTGAGGCAAGGCTCCTCCTCCTGTGGCTTGCAGATCCAGACTTTCTACCTCGGGTGCTGAGACCTCTGGCTCTATAAAACCCTAAACTCTCCGGCAGTAAAATCAAACTTCTCATCCTGGCATGTGGCTTCATGTAAGCCTTCAGCCCCTTGATCACAGTGCATGTTGCTGCCAGATCTCAACCAGTTGCTCCAGCTACAGCCACCCCAATCCAGAGCTCCTTCCCTGGCAGCCTTCAGGGCCAGTCTGCTTGCCATGGTTCAAGCCCTGGGTTTATGCGTCTCCCAGGCACTGCCCCTTTCTGGTCAGGTGACTTCCCTGGGTGAGCTATAGGTGTCCCTTAATTGAGCTTGGAAGCTTAACTCTGTGGCAGATTTCTGCCTACCTGTTGCAGGAGTGCTTTGCTTATTTGCATGGTTCTTCCCTAGCTGTCTTATGGCAGAGCTGTTAGCTCTGCACTAGGTGCGTATGGCTTGCAAACCTCCCTCCCAAAGCCCTGCTCTTTTGGAGCTCCTATAGGCAGCTTTCCACAGCTATCTAAACCTCAGTTTCCCTCTGTAGCAGGGAACCCTGGCCCTGTTACTGGAGAGTGCTGCGTCGCCTTTAACAGCAGAGGCTTTATAGCACAGGCAGCCAGCAAAGCGGGGGTTAAAGGCTAGCCCTGTAGTCAGGTCAGCTGCCTGGGGGCCTCACATGGCCAGAAGAGGACTCAGGGCAGAGCTACATAAGCCCTAGAATTGAGCCAGTCAAGGAGGCCAGCCCTGAGAGTCATGGAGTGTGGAGCTCCTGACAGGAGCACAGCAGGGCTCCCAAAACTACAGGAAGGATGGAAGAAAGCAGCACTAGAGGCTTGGGAACAAGAAAGAGCTGACTGGGGCTGAAAGAAAGGGAGAGACTTGTTAATCAGGCAAATGGCCTGATGTTTTATGTTAATGCTGGTGGCTTGGGTTTGGGCCTAGAGGGGTGGCTTGGAGGTCCCACTAGTGTCCTAGGGGCATGTGATTATCTTGAGCCCTGATGGGGGCAGGTGAAGGTAGAGCAGGGGCTGGGGCTCAGAAGCCAAGCCTAGAAGAGTAGGCCATGGCTATGGAACCAGCCAGAGTAAACAGGCACAAGCCAGGAAGGCTAAAACCCCAAGGAAGGAAGGAAGGAAGGAAGGCCTGGAGTAGCCTGGAAACAAAGGGACAAATGATTGGTGATTCAAAGTCTGTGAGGCATGGAGCATGGTGTAGGGGAGGTATGGAGCTATGCAATTAGCCCGTAAGACAAAGGACCACAACCACCAGGTGGTCCTTAGAGCAAGACCAGGTCTGGGAAGCCCTGGGGCAGCCTCCCTTTTATAAAATACATCAAGACATGGTGAAGGGGGGACTGTTCTCAGAGCAAGCAGGGGAAAAAGGGAATTTTGGATGGGCCTCCAAGGGCTTACAGTCAACCTGGGGGATGGCACCTTGTTAAACCCTCTTTTAAAGTAAAGGGCCATAGGCCCCCTTTTACAGTACGTACAAGTATTCCAATAAACCAGTTGAAATTAAACTGTTTAGATTAACTGGTTGAAAACCCTACTAGTTCCAGATCAAAAAAGTGTTAATTCAGCTGTCTTCCTGCTGTATAGACTGACTGCACTGTGGAGGTCAATCAGCCAGGGGGCCCAAGAGCACACATCCCAGCGTGCTTTGTGAGCTCTGTAGTCTGCCTGGAGAGAGGTGGCAGCATGTATAGAACAGATCAGGACTGATTTGGCTGTGGCCAAAGGGGACGATTTCCCCCTCCTAACAACACCTCTTCCCTCAGCTGCCAGACAAGTGATGCAGAGTAGTCTTCTGTCTTTTGAAGCTCAGGCTTTGGCTATAGAGGGGACACTTTGGCCATAGTCATCCTGGTACTCTGGCTTTGCGTAGCCTCACTGCTGTCACTAGAGCCTGAGGGCTCTCAAGTCCTGACAGGGAGAACATCTCTGCAGAACACTTCAAAGCTGGTACCAGCTGCCCTGTGCACAGGGCTGCAAGCATGGGGCTCTTAAGTGCTGTGCAGGGCAGGGGGGAAATTAAGTCCCCCGTGGCATTTCAAGCCAGTGACTGTATATGGGGCTGCAGGTACAGAACTCTGAGGTGCTGTCTTGGGGTAAATCTCCCCCCCCTCCCCCCGGTTCAGTGATCGGCTATGCGGGGATCCCGGGGTGGTCCCCCAGACCCAGGAGGCATGAGTTGCCAAGCCAGGGGCTGGTGGGGGAGGCCCTCCGCGTGCTCTCCGGTGGACTGGAAGTGGACTGGAAGTGCACTGGGTCTGCTGCTGAGTGCACGGTGGGGCGGGGAGCCCACCGCAATCCCATGGGGTGCTCCATCCACCCCAGCATCACTGCATTCATGAGCCACCTGGTACCTTGAGGTATGTAGAAAAAACTTTTAAAGCTGTGGATCCGAATCGCTGAATCTTTCCAAATCGATTCAGAGGGTTCCAATTCGATTCGGAGAGATTAAAGGGTCTCCTGATTCAATTTAGATTTAGAGATTCAGCCACCGAATTGGGCTGAATCTTTGCTGAATCAAATCAGGGACCAAAGCTTCTCACAGCCCTAGTTGATAATACAAATGCCTTTCTCTGTTCTTTATTTTTCACTCTTAGGGTTGGCAGCATCATGTGCATGCTTGTGTTTTGCGCAAGTACTCTGAATGATTGATTTTATTTTAGACTTGCACAATATTTAAGAGCAATCTAGGTAAAAATAAATTCTGATTGACATCATTTATAATTCTCCTCTCTCTGGAGACTTCTCTTTTTCTTTTTGTAAGAAGAAGAAAAAGATGTGTGGATACACCAAGTGAAGCTGAATCTTCCAGCCTGATGCATATCACCATCTGGTGTGTGCATGTGGGAGGACACTCTGCATTAAGCTGTCTGGATAAAATAGATTCCCTTGCAGGCTATGTGTTGCTGTGATCATTGCCTCTTTTAATAAGAAAGGAGGCATGAAGTTTATTATTGAGGGCTGATAAGGGATGTTACAGCAGTTGTTCATAGTGTCAGAGGATGGCCCATCTTATTCTTATATTGGACGTACAGGATATCTGGACCATGAGTTTTGCCTGCCTAAAAGTGTTAGGGTCGGGTGGTACTTCTTAAATAATTAAACTGGTTGTAGGGATGTGAGGAGAGCAGTCCTTGTATAAGAACTGCTGCTCTGACATGTACAAAAATGTATTATTTCCACCCAGTGTCTTGTTCATTAAGTAAAAGGTTAAATGGGTTCCTATTCAGGAATACAAAGTAATCCAGAGAACAAGACTATTTAACTACCAGACACCCATCACAGCTGCTGTAGAACCTGTCACAAATAGATTGCCAGGAAGTCAGATGCCTGTAGTGGAGGAAGGTGTGTTTAACAAATGGATACCTATGCTTTCTGACAAACAGTGATATGTCCAGAAGGGAGGAAAGAGAGCTCTAATCAGTCAGTGTTAAGGCCCCAATTGTGCTGTCACTTCACCATATACTTTCTTGAAGATGAGGGCACAGTTCCAGTAGAACTAGATCCTAAAGGTACTATTCTAAGTTTCATCCATTATGACAGACCACTTACAAGAGTCCCACTGGGACCATAGCCATACACATAGTTAGGCACTGCCTAAACCAGGGGTGGGCATTTATTTGGACCTAAGGCCACAAAGGGAGTTCTGATGAGCCGTCAAGGGCCAGGTCACCCCCTCCCTCCCAACAACCCACCAAAGCTCCCTATGGGGCTTTGGGTCAGTGGGGAGCAGTGTTCGGGAGCATGACAGGCATGATCTACTCCCCGCATGCCCTGACCGTGAGTGAGGGGGGGGCGGAAAGGGAGAGTGACAGGGGTGTATGGAAATGTGTGGAGGGGGCATGTGTGTGTGTGTGTGTGTGTGTGTGTTTGTGTTGGGGGGGACCTGCCTGGGAGCCAGCTGGGGGGTGAGAAGAGGGAGGGGGAAGTGGGGGGCACATGGGTGCAGCACTCTACATGGGGCCAAGTGCAACCTGGGGCAGCCAGTGCTGTGCTCCCACCCAAGCCCCAGCCCAGCCTCTGGCCAGTGTGCAGCTTCTGGCAGGGCTGTTCCCAGTGCAGATGCAGCCAGCCAGGCTTGTGTTGTCACCAGGAAGCAAAAGGAGCAGAGCAGCTCCTGGCCAGCTGCAGCCACAGCAAAAGCTGTGCGCTCGCCAGGGCTGGCGGGGATGTTCTGTTTCCCTTGCCTTCAGCTGTGGCTGCCGCTGCTGCTCTTGTATCTACTGTGCAGCTCTGGGTGGGCAGGCAGGAGGCTTCAGCTGGGCAGCTCCTGACCAGTGCGTGGAGCTCTGGCTCTAGCTCCCAGCTACCTTTCACTAACTCCACCCACCTGGTGCGATGAGCTGCCACTTGTGGACAACTGGAGCAGGTGGAAGATGGCCAGGAGCCGGAGCAAGAGCTCCATGTGCTGGGCAGGAACTGCCTAGCTGAAGCTTCCCCCACACCCACCCGCCTGCCCACCCAGAGCGGCGCAGTGTGGCAGGGGCAGAGGCAGCAGGCACAGCTGGAGGCAAGGGGAACCGAACAGACCTGCTGGCCCCAAGCCCAGCCCTGGCCAGTGCGCAGCTTCCAGTGGGGATCTTCCCAGTGCAGCTGCAGCCGGCCAGGTGCTGCTGTGCTCCCCTCACCTCCAGTGCCTACACCTCCTCCTGCTCCTGCCCCTTGCTGCGCTACTCTGGGTGTAGGCAGGGAAGCTTCAGTCTGGCTGCTCCTGCTGGAGGTGAAGGGAACAGAAGAGCATTCAGCCAGCTGGAGCTGCACTTCAACAGCCCTGCCAAAAGCTGCATGCTGGCTGGGGCCAGGGCTGGTAAGAGTGTGGTATAGGCTGCCCTGGTGGGAGTGGGTGGGTCTCAGCCCTGTGTGGAGCACTGTGGGGGCAGCCGTAGGCCGGATCCAGCCAGTTAGTGTGTCGGATCTGGCCCGTGGGACGTATTTTGCCCACCCCTGGCTTAACCTTTTCCAGGATTGGAGCCGTAAGCCCCAAACCTCAGAAGACTTACACATGTGATTAACTATAGGCATGTGCTTAAGCCTTTGAAAGACGGGGACCTTAAGAAGGCATGATTTTTGATGTAAGATGCTGGCCCTGATCCAAAGTCCACTGCGTCAATGCAATTAACTTCAATAAGCTGTGGATCAATCCACTAGTGGTTGAACAATTTTAATAATTACAGAGATGACAGGAAATGGAAAGAAGGAAAAATGGTTTAAACCCTTAAGTTACTCAAAGCCAATTTTACACGATTACTGCAGTTAAATAAGCATGACAATACTATAGTTTTGATGCATGCTTTGAGATGGAAACTTATTTTTCCTTCTACCACAAATGCTACATGATGACACAGTTCTTAACAGTTGGACTTAAAACTTGCTTATTTTTTGCTTAGATGAGACAATTTAATAAGAAATCATATTGTGAATGCGAATATCCTTTAAGTATAATAGGCATAGTGGTCTGAGTCAGATATATATATATATAAGGGTCCTTTACAATGCACTATTAAAGCAGGAATTTGGATCTTACACTATTTTGAAAGGCAGATCATAGATGTAACTGGAAGAATTGCTATGTTCATTTTAGGTTTCCTGCCTCACTAGAAATTTTGAAGGAAAGATATTGTTAGTCCTTTATGCAACCCATACCACTGTAGGCTTCCAACATTTCACCTTTATAAATATGGGCAACATTTTAGAAAATGCAGGAATTCAGTTGCAGGAGATAATTTTACACAAATGCCCTCTTGCAGGCTGCAATGTATGCTGAACCACCTCCTAAGGTACTAGGACGGTTAATAAAGATCTCGGGAATGCACAGGTCATCACATAAAACTGTCAGTCAGGTACTGGAAGGACTATGGAGGTGCCATTCTAAGTGCATGTATTCATCCCTAGAGCTCACTTGAGACCACTTACAAAAGACATGTGAGATTTATACTGCACTATGACTCCATTATACAGTGGAATAACCAATCAGAGGTCAGTTTACTGTTATTAAATGCTGTTAGCTTCTTTCTGTGAAACCTGACTTCATAACTGTTAAGGGGGAGAAATCTATTGTTTGTTACAGCAAGAAAACCTTGCCTTGATTTAAACTTCTCCCCTCTTGTTGGCATTCAGGGGAGGCACAAGGAGCTTTGAAAAATTACCTAGTAGGTTTTAAAAACAAAACTGTCTTGGTGATCAGAAGCTTCCAAGGCTGATCAAACTGTTTCAAGTGAAGACCCTTCTTTGACAATGCAACTCTGAAGCAAACATGTTCTGCCCCCATATGCTTCTTCCCCCCCCATACTTTCACTCAGCTCCCTTGTTTGCCCTGTGTGCCAGCTATACCCAAGCTTGGAAAAATGTTTGCTGAGATAACATGTTAGAAACACAGATTTGTTTAGGCATCTATGTTCTCATATGTTTGGGGCTTGTTTATATTGGCCAAAGTGAGATTGGTAAGGATTTTAGAAGTGCAAAATTTTCCTTTCCGATACCCTGGTACAAATATACAAAGTCCTTTGATTTCTCAAAAAGTCAGCCAGATTTCTGAGGGACTGTAGATCTTTGATCTATAATCTGTTCTGTTAGGATGGGATAAATCAACCCTCTCACCAAGCTAGTAGCATAGGTGAACTCATAACATTCGCAAAAGTATAGTAATTTAGGAATACTGTCTAGCAACGTTAGCCCTGTAAGCCTTAATGTTTCTTCCAATGCTTGATTTCTCCGCCTGTCCCTCCTCATCCTTAGGAACAGCATCAAATAACACACAAACTTTGCATGTGACCTGAAGGTCAACAAATTCAAGCTTTGGTGAACTGAAGAGAATGTACATTCCACGGGTGAGGATATGTCTCTGAAAATGATCTATATCCGGCTTCCTCGCTGTTAAATCACAGGAAAGTTAAACTTCACCCCCACCAACATATCATGGGAGGAAAGGTAGTTGCTGAAGTATCAGGACCCAACTTTTGATGGTTATGTGCTATTATGTATTGAGTTTAGTATTAAGTTGAGCATGCATGGGCCTTTTTGAATACTCCATAGAGCCACTACTAGGGCTAAAACAACTTGATATGGTCTTCTCATAGTATTTCAGCCCCTGGACAGTGAATATACAGTACTATGACAAACTCTATCTCCAGAAAAGGAGTATCTCAATTAATAAGAGTCAGGCCCAGACATTAGGATATGAATGCATGTTAGAATCCAAGTATTTCTAAGAGAAAGTGAGGATTTGTGGTGGGAAGAAAGAACTAATAGGGAAGACATGAATATCTGTGTGAATTGGGTAAATTGGTTGTCTCTGAACTGAGCTGGTTATTTAATACTTCCTTTACTTCTAACTCTTACACCCAAAGCATGTACTGTAATATATACCTGGGGCCTGGCTATGTAAGCTGTACATGTACCCTCAGTTTGATTTATATTGTGAACAGAACAGAATTTAAAAGGTAAAAGCGGTGGAACATAATTCTGAATGGTCTCTCCTTTAGAAAGATATCTAGCCTGTCTCACTACAGCAGAAATCTGCATACTTCCAATCATTACACAGTAGTCTTTCCTAGTCTATTTAGGAAGGATAACCTAGTGAATCAAGAGATTAGATTCATTTCTCAGCTCTGTTGCAAATGTCTTTGGTCACTTGGGGCACTGAGTTGGAGGCCCCTATGTCCAAGCTATTAAGGTCAACAATAGTCCCCAGCAGGGAGAATTGAACCACTGTGTCTCCTGTTCTGATCTAGTTGGGGAAGAGCTCTGGCTATGTGCGCCAGTATTTGGCTTGGAAATCCATCAGAATTTCCTTGCGAGTTGTAAGTGTTGCATCTAAAATGTGTCTGGTCTCAGCTAAACAGTGCAAATATTCCTTGGGAACAAGCAGCATCTTCTTTAAGTACCATCTTCTTTGTTTTATGAAGTGTTTGGCATTTTCTTTTAAATTAGTAGCTCTTTTAATGTATGAAACCCTGATCCACTCTTTTTTTTATGTGCATCTCCTTTCATGTCAGGTTACAAACCGATTATGTTATCAAGTGTGGAGGAATTTAACCTGTGTTTTGCAGTTAATTAATGCATATAAATCCTTGCAATGGCAGGGCTGAGTAACTAATCTTAACCCTGTTCTGAGAAAATACATTGTAAATTAGCATCAGATTTAAGCTAAATCTATCCTTTCCACTGAGATTATGGATGGGCCTGTATCTGTTAAAACAATCTAAGGCCTTGATTAACAGACCTGTGCACATATACAGAGCCTTATTAGCATTTGCTTAAATGGGTTTCTGTGCTACTGCACCTACTTTTAGGGCTGGGGACTAAAGTAGCTTTATGAGTTGAAATCCTTATGCAACTAATAATTACATGTGGTATGTTAATACTTATCACTCTTGTACCTCGTTTCACCTTCAAAATACTTCAACAGTTTTATGGGTCAGTTTATGAACTCTTGACAGAAAAGCATTTATGAATAGTCCCCGTGGCTATTCTTTCAAGTTACTGTCCAGTATTCCTTAACAGGATCCTAGTCCTGCTTTCTCTAAAATTAACAAAATTCTTGCTACTGATTTTAATAGAGCCAGGATTGCAGTCTCATCAGTAATAGTAGAATTTTACATCACAGGAGTGCCCAAATGTGCTAGGGGGTACATGCAGATACATATGGAGAACCTGAGGGAGGCCTTTACAAAAAATGTCTCTCCTTTCAGAAGACTGTCTTCTTCCAAATCACCTTTATGGGAAGAAACTCTGTAATATGCTTTATCAGGTGTCGTGCTTAATGGCATGAGTCATTCTATATTGACTTTGGTGCTACGACTCAAGTTAGCAAGCATGATACTCATCTATAAGCCGTGACTAAGCACAGACCTTTAAAAAGCCCGAGCCTGAATTGATTCAATCTTTGCAGTTGAGTTTAACCTGCATAGATTGAACTGACAAGCAAGTGAATAGACACTCACTTTTGATTCCAGAAATGCAGCACTATGTCTGCAGTGGCTCAGGCTAGAAGCTGAGGGGCACTAGAATAAGCCCTGCCTTCCCTGCTGGCTGGAGGGAAT
>NW_017729031.1:22578716-22582751 GCF_001723915.1 Gavialis gangeticus
GGCACTAGAATAAGCCCTGCCTTCCCTGCTGGCTGGAGGGAAGATGAGTTGAGGAGGGTGTGGCCAGGCCCCAGCCTGATGAATATGATTGGGGAGGGACTCAAACCCCCACCCTGGCCTGCAGAGACCCCAGCCAAGGTCTGCCCAGCTTTTCCCCCTGTTCATGGCTCAGCACAGTCACTCTCCGGGTAGTAGAAGGAGCTGCTGGGCAGGAGTTGCTCCCTCAGCTGCATGTTCAGCTCAGCTTGGCTCTGCCCCGGGCTAGCGAGGACATATTTGAGCTTCCCGCCCCCACTCGCAGCCTGGGTCCCTCTGCTTGGTGGGGCTCATGTCCAGGATGGAGCCATTGCTATTGCAATCCCTCTGTGTATATCCCCACCTGGGCTTGGGGCCATTTTGCTCTCCCCCTCCCCCTGATCTGGCCTTTGCTTCTGGGCTGCCCAAATGAAACCCTAGCCCCGGCAGCTGGAAAGGCAGTGGGATTTCCCCCTGGCTGGAAGCAGGGCTGAGCTGAGCCAGGAGCAGGGGGAAACGCTGGGCAGATCCTGGCTGGGGTCTCTGCTGGTGGGATAGGGGAGGCAGGAGGTTTAATCCCTCTCTGCCTGAGCCTGCTGTCCCATGCCTCTGCCCCCTCCACTCCAGTGGGGAAAAGCCTGGCAGGAGCTGCAAAGCATGCTAGGGGACTGTGATTTAACTTGAGCCAGGAAGGGATCTGAGACAGAAGTTTCATAAACTGGTTTGACTTAAATCAGTTAAGTCTAATACTACATTCAACCAGGTTTTTCCTAAACTAGTTTTGGCCATTTTGAAACTGGTTTACATGCACTGAATTTATGTTCTATTACAGGTTTCAACCAATTTCTGATCGCTTAAATTGGTTTTTATGTGTAGCTTCTGTCCCTAGCCCGTATGTTCAGGGGAAAGTATTGGTGGGGCCTTCTATCATTACAGCAGGTAGTATGGATTATTTTTCCTCTTAGAATGAGACTGTTATAGGCAAGACTCAGATCCTCGGCTAGTTTAAACTGACCAAGCTTCTTTCACCTGGGAGCAACTGTACTGCTTTATACTGGCTAAGGATCTGACCCAGGAATTTTGAGCATTATGAAACCTTGATTTTTATCAGGTCATATGATGTGGTCTCCCACAACATTCTTGTAAGCAAGCTAAGGACATATGGATTGGATAATTAGCCTGTCAAGTGGATAGAAAACTGGCTGGATCATCGGGCTCAAAGGGTAGAAATCAATGGCTCGATGTCTAGTTGGCAGCCAGTAGCAAGTGGAGTGCCCCAGGGGTCAGTCCTGTGGCCGGCTTTGTTCAATATCTTCTTCAACCTGGAAGATGGGATGGAGTAGTAGATATGCTGGCGAGCAGAGCTAGGATTCAGAGAGACCTAGACAAATTGGAGGACTGAACTAAAAGAAACGTCATGAGGTTCAATAAGGACAAGTGCAAAGTCCTGCACTTAGGACAGAAAAATCCCATGCACCAGTAAGGGATTGGGGTTGACTGGCTGGGCAGCAGCTCTGCAGAAAAGGCCCTGGGGGTGACAGTGGACAATATGCTGCATAAGAGCAAACAGTGTGTCCTTGTTGCAAAGAGAAGGGTAACAGCATACCGGGCTGCATTGGTAGAAGTGCTGTCAGCAGATTGAGGGTAGTGATTATTCCCCTCTAAGCACTGGTGAGGCCACATCTGGAGTACTGTGTTCAGTTTTGGGGTTCCCACTACAAAAAGGATGAAGACAAACTGGAGAGCGTCCAGCGGAGGGCAACAAAAATGGTTAGGGGGCTGGGGCACATGATTTGTGAGAACAGACTGAGGGAACTGGCTTTAGTCTGGAGAACACAGAGGGTGCAGCTGGACTGTTCTCAGTGGTGGCAAAGGACTGAACAAGGAGGAGCGGTCTCAAGTTGCAGCAAGGGAAGTTTAAGTTCGATATTAGGAAAAGCTTTCTCATGAGGAGTGTAGTAAAGCACAGGAACAAGTTACCCAGAGAAGTTGTGGAATCTCCATCCTTGGAGGTTTTCAAAACCTGGCCAGACAAAGCCTTGGCTGGGATGATCTAGTTGGGGCTGGTCCTGCTTTGAGCAGGGGGTTGGAACAGATATGACCTCCTGAGGTCCCCCTCAACCCTCATTTTCTGTGATTCTATGATTCTGAGAGGAGCGGGGATGTAGGCTGACAATTTCACCCCGAGAGCTTGAGGAATTTGGAAAACAAAACACTACCTCAGTTTGGCTTTTCTATTCCAGTTTTCTCTGGCTCAAGCTGCATTTTTTTTGGAGGCAAATGGAAATGGGTATTTCCTGAGACCCAAGTTCTTTCGTGTTGAAGAGCAAGCAGATAATAGAGCAGAGGCAGTAGTCCCTCTTCTTGTAGGGTGCCCTGCCAGTGTCTGAAATTCTGGCCTGCAAAGGTCAACATCTGAGAAATAGGAGCCAAGGTGCAGGCTTCAAGTCCAGTTCTAGATTTCTCCTATATATAGCAGAAATTTCCAGAGACTAACAACAGGGTCAGATTAGAGGCTTGATTGATGGGATCTAACCAGAAGCTATTATTCTGGGACCACTTTTAAAACACCACCTAGTTTTGAGCCCACCGTTCCAGGAGTAAGAGATTTCTTTTTATGTCCTTACCACCTAGTATTGCCTGAGTGACTGCCTTTGGCATGGACGCTCCTTTGCTCTTTATGTTTTAACCTTATAAAAATGAAGGATTAACTCTGATTTGAGCAATACTTTAAATATGTCAATGACATAAGAAGTTAAACTGTCTTATCACTTTATAATGGACAAAGAAAACAAGACATCTGTACTATGGAAGTGATTGTGGAGGTTATTTTTCTAAATTACAAATACTGCTACATTTCAGCTCTAGTTTCCTTTACATATATCTTTATAAAAATAAAATAAAGAAAAAATATATTTCTTATACACACACACACACGCACACACATATGCTAGAAGAATGATAGCTATAAAGAAAAAATTTATTTATTATATACATATACATGCACGCATACACATATGCTAGAAGAATGATAGCTATAAAATATATTTATTATACACATACATACACATGCATACACATATGCTAGAAAAATGATAGCTATAAAGAAAAAATATATTTATTATATACACACATGCTAGAAGAATGCAGGGGTATATCCTGATAAAGGTAATGTCTACATTTCAAGCTTTATTTTCCTGGGCCCCTCTTTTCCATTTGAAGTGAGTTAGAATACACTTAGCTTTTTGTTTTTCAAGCAAACACTGTTTGTTCATCCTAAGAAAACATAGTTTGGGTAAATAGAAGTATTTACATATGGAGAACTGGAACTCCTACTAAGATGCAGATTGTGCTGCAGGGAAGATAGTTTGTACTTTTCTTTCCCCTTCCCTTTTCTTTCTTGACAGTCAGTTAATAAAGACTCAACAATAAGCAGCTGCCTGTGATGTCATTGGGACTTTGTCCACAGAGCTTGTATTTACAAGTAGAGAGAAACTACATAACAGCAGAAAAACCAACTACCAGCAAACTTCATGTCTGCAGTTACTGTAGGGCTTCAGTAGTGCTGTGGATGGGCTAGCAAGCTAACTCTGCTCTTCTAACCACAGATTTTTAAAGGTTGGTAAATAAACCCTGGCTAAATGCAAGAGAATTTTTGGACTGCGAGGACTACTTAAGGTTCTGATTTCTCTAGGACTGTGGCATGTTTTCACTGAACAACTGCAAGTAAGACTTTCGCTGTTTCAGTGTTTTTTCTTATTTGCAAAGGTCATTTTCTTTAAAAAAAAAAAAAAAATGTTTGTTTTGGTGTTACTGCTACTTTAATTAAAATGAAATCACAAATGGTAAGTATGTAACTCCTAGGGGTGCTTTCATTTGAAGTCAGACATTTGAATGTGTTTTGAGTGAGGGCAACAGGAAAAATGAAAAGCTCATTCAGAATTTTGTTTTCTTATGTTTATGTTGAACTTAATTTTTCAGTATAGTAATCTAAGTGTAATTTCAGGCTCCCTAAAAATG
>NW_017729031.1:22582771-22585559 GCF_001723915.1 Gavialis gangeticus
TTTTTACAAACTGGCTGAGAAACTGTTCTTAATTCTAATTATTTATTGTGGTTTTCTAAGTAACCCTTAATTCTGGACTATCAAAATTAATTTAAATATTTAACCTAGTTTTCTTTTAATTTTTTTTTTTTTCACTGCTTACATATATAGTTTAAAAGCAAAATGAGTGTTTCTTCTACTTCTAATCCCTGTACAAATTCTGGAAGCATACATGTTTAAGCAAGCAGATCACAGTCTTCTTTGAAACTTAACACCTTTCAGTTAATACATTTTTACATTGTTCCTTTTTACATGAACAACGTAAATAATTATGTATTGTTCATGTGAACAAATGTATTTATTTCTACTAAGGAAATGGTGTTTAGTAAAACGTGCAAATGATAAACAGCACTGCTGAGAGGGACCTCATTGGTAACTGCTATTAATAATACATTTTAGTAATTTTTTGTCCTCCATTATGAGGAACATAGCATACTTTTTACAAACACTCACACACTTACCCTCACACCAATCCAGCACAGTTGACAAGCGCCTTGTCCCCATTTTACAAACATGAAAAGTGAATCACTAAGGGTGAGTCTGTTTGGAAAAACTGAAGACCAATCCCAGATCTCCCAATCCCTGGTACTATACTTTAAGAAGCATCCCATGACCACCTCAAATTACCTATAGTGTCAGATGTACTGCCTATTCCTCAGAAAGCTATCTGATCATAATGCTGAGCATAAAGAGCTCTAGACACTTTATTACCATTGTTGTTAGTACTACTACCCTCTACTTAATTGTATGTTTTTGTTGTGGAAGCCATGTGCGCTTCCTAAGGTAGGAAGACTGGAAGAGCTTCCCGAGCATATATGGCCTACACCACATCTAATCCCACTGGATCTGAAGAATGTTTTAATTCTAAATGCTACCCAGTGTGGATCCTCACTTCGACTGCATATGCCCCCTTGTATGCCATCACTCATATGTAGGTTCAGAGATGCCATTCCTTCTCAGGGTGGAAGACACTCCCCTCCTATGGCTATTGTATGTATTGGCCATCAGAGGATACCTGTTCAACTTGGGACCATCCCATTCACCATTTATTTACTTAAACACTTTTTAAAACCACCTGCCTTGTGCTAGGCCATGGGTGCCGACAATTCTTTTAGCAATTGGATAACAAAAGAAAGTTTGTTCTTTCAAAATGCTGAAGCCTTGATTTTCCTTTCAAGTTGGTTTGAATTGAAAGGACCTCCCACAAGGTGGAGGGTTAATAATTCAGGATTGCACGTTAGTATTTTCATGGGGAAGAAGGATAGTCTTAAATTGAAGGCACTGGATCACAGGAGATCTGGCTTCCCTCTCAGACTTCCCATGTAGCTTTGGGTAAATCACTTTTTTTTTTCTTTCTGGATAATCAGTTGAGAGGCTAATTCTGTTTATATTTACAAGGCCAGCCTACAAACCTCCACAAAATAATTACATAGAAATAAGATTTCAGACAAGGATCAGTCCTGATTCATCTCTCACTTAAGCAAGTTTTAAGTGTGAAGTCCCAATGGTACAAATGCATACAATGGACGCTAGGCATGTGAAAAGACCCACTGACTTCTCTAGTACTACTTGTATGCAAAATGACTCATGTGGAACTGTTTAGAGGATTGATGTTTAAATGGGCTGAGGCAGGCCCATCTGCTCTTAAGTGAGGTATAGGGGTTAGATTTTATTGTCACTGTAGTTGAAGGCAAAACTCCAATTTCAATAGGATCAAGATGAGACCCTTGAATCACGCAGAGAGTTATAGAGATAGTTTACATATTTCTTTCATTTCCTTTTTTTACATTTTTTTTTGTTTCACTAAAACACATTAGGATAACACTATAAGCTTTGATAAGGCCTGTAGGATGGGGCCCTACAAACATGCCTGAGGTTCTAGTACCTGGAACTTGGTATAATTTGGTGTGGTATTTAAAGGCACAGTTACTAGAAAAATATGTTCTTCTAGCTCTTTCTCAATTTAAGAAGAAGCAGAATAAGGACAGTGGGACGAGTAGGATTAAAACTGGGGTAAAACCTTAGCCCAAGCATAGAAGCAGAACTGGTTAAAAAGTTAAGTCCTACTAGCACCGAGCCTGAGACAGCAAGTTGCTGTACAACTCCTGCTGAGGAAAGTGGAGAAGATAGTAGCTTCAGGATTTGACCTGTGAAATCAAAGCTGCTCAATACAGCTTTCAAAATTTTGAGCATCTAAAATGCATTTTTATCACATACAATAAGACAAATGTATAATATAAATAGAACATTAACCATAACATTTGCAATACTCTGATCCACACTTGCCTAATGATGTGAATCATGTAATACGCAGAAAGCTCAATTACTTAAGATGTTTCCTGATGTCTGCGTAAATTAATCAAGGTGTTTTTCAGGGCTAGAAGCTGGATAGCTGTTATCTGAAAATTACTTAGGAATCTTGCTATGATTTCTTTGACTGGCATTCAGGTGAATCGTGTGAATATGGTTTGTACTATAGTAGAAGGTTCTGAAAATTGTTAGTAAAACTGTGACTTGTAAATGATGTGGGCCCTGTAAAAAGCAGCTTGGATAATAAAACAGGGATAAGCATTAAGTTGCTGAAAAATGGTGTATTAGTATTGATGCATGGCAGTGCAGATATTATACATATACCAGTAAAAGTGATTGGAAACCAGTTTATACTGGTTTAGACAGAAGTTTGGCACAGACTGGTTTAAAAATGATGGAATCTGGTCTAAGATTCCCCCCCCCCCGCCCCCCAAAAGGG
>NW_017729031.1:22586140-22602624 GCF_001723915.1 Gavialis gangeticus
TGGGCTAAGATTCCCCCCCCCCCGCCCCCCAAAAGGGTGAATGTGTGTTCTGTTCACTACTGATCTAGACTACACCATTTATAGAAAACTGTGTAATTTAGATCAGTTCTGCCTTGGGCTTTTTGAAATCTGCATCTAGCCACAGAGAACAACCGCTATTGTTAAACTGCATGTTTGGTAAGCTTTCCATGAAAGGACAGAATGGGCATGTTCCCATGTTTGCTGCGCTGCTGATTTGCAGCACGATGGGGGTTTTGGCACTGGGGATCCTGGTGTCAACCCCCCCCCCCCAACTGTCACTAAAAAAAAGTGGTGTGGCACACATGGCAGCAGTATGCACCACCAGAAAGGGAGCCTGGCTGACCAGAGACAAATAGCAGTGGTACAAATATGTGCCACTGTTATTTGTTCCATGGGGAATGCACACCCCTGCGTGTGTGCGCTTGTGGAGACGCACCGAATTTGTTTTTTTTTCAGAGCCAGGCTAATTTTGGATGGTACACGCTGTCTATGCTGCATCAAATGTGTATAGCAAATTAATCTCTTTGACAGTACAACTTGATTATAATAATTCATCCTTATCTAAATTGTTAAATTCAACAGTTTACCACGTCCTTTTGTTTCTTTGTTATTCAGACATCATACAAATAGGGAAGACTTAATTACTGCATGAAACATCAGAGGCAAATTTCACCACCTCCCTTATTTTGATTGCAGTTGTCTTGAATTGCCATTATGGGTATCTGGGAACGGTGGCAGAAATTATTTTGAATAAGAGATTATTTTTGTTAGCAATTTGTTGTTCCTCTTACAGCCTTGGCCAGATTTTGATAACCCATTCCATGCTCAATAGCAACTTAAACCTAAATAGTTTTTCTGAAATTACATGTGGGTATTCATCCCATTTAAATCCCTGCTGCTGGAGTCAGGTACAGCTCTGCTTGACAATAATGCTGTCTCTAAATGAATTGTTTTACCCAATAGCGTTCAGTCTGCCTTTATCTTCAGTATGATTCTGATATCCAGACTTGGATCTGGAGAGCAAAGGAAGCAGTTCTCCTGGCACAGAAACTTTGGGCTAGAAGAATATAACGACCTAGTTTATCCTGTTTTTCTCTGTCATTTTTCTTTTTGCTAGTTTCTTGAGCTCTTAGGTAAATCTTCTCAGATACAAAATGACTTGGTGGTAACATGTGCTTGTACAAACAACAGACTCCCTTGAATCTTGCTGAATGGATCACACTGATAAGGTTTTGGGGGTGTTGTGCCAGTAGAGGGCCATGTTAAACTGAATAAAATACTTCCCTGCTAGACCGACATTTTCAATGAGTTAATGCAGCTTAAAACATATGGATGTTTTCAAGGGCAAAATTAGTAAATAATTAGGGTTCTTTGTGAAGCTACTGCGTGATTAATTATTTAAAATAAAAATCACATCACTATTAAAGCCCAGTGCTATATTACATGACCCTAATTAGACTGAAATTCTACACTGGTCTTTTAAAATAAACATGTGGGTATGATGTATTGTAAACTGTTCTAAATTGATAGATAAGCTGACATAATACACTGCAATAGCATGTGCTTTCAGTGTAATGATACAAATGAGAAAAGAATTGCTTTCCAAAGGTGCAATCAAGCTTGGATTTGAATTGGGCTCCAAACTTGCCATCATTATTCAGGCTGCAGGGCTGCAGGAACTGACCTTTTGCAAAATATTTTCCTGTCCTTAATCTTTTATACACAGCTTTTGTGAACTCTGCACTGCTTGTGTTTTGTCGATTGTATTTGGAGAGTCATTTATTGCACAGTGTTTGTCCTTCTAGCAGATGTTAAAGGATCCCCTTTTAAAGGTTACTCCTCCACAGCATCTAATTATAACCCACACAAAAGATTAACAGATGTTATAATTGTCTTTATTCTTTGATTAAATAGTTTCTGCATGATTTGCTTTCTTTTTTCCCCCATTCCTAATTTGTAAGGTCTTTCTGGACAATTCATATATGTTCGCAGTTTGGCAGACACAATTTTTACAAATATTTAAAATCTTTGTTTTGATTGTTGAGTATTAACAACAGGTTATATGCACCTCTGGGCTATGAAAATGCAACAGAAATTCAATGATTAGAAAATGTATGCGTGAGTGCTTCCATTGATTTTTATTTTTCTCTTGCACTTAGAGTGAAGTGTTTCAAATGCACAATACCTGGGGAATGAACACTTTGGATGTTTAGTTTGCTCAATAGCACAAGTGACACTACATATCAGTTGTCACATGCAAAGGAAATAACAGATTAAAAAGTGAAGTAAGAATCCCATATGATCTCGCCTCTCAATTCATTTTGTACACTGTCTAGCAAATGTGGCAGCTACTTTTTGTGGGTGCCATGTTTTTGGGGTTACTATTCAAGCCATATCATGCCATTAGATGTGAGGTTACACTGCAAGTTGTGTGATGTCCAGGAAAGACATCTGTTTTGTGCAGAACATGGTTTCCCTTGCCCCAGGGAGCATGCCTGCAAGGGGCCACACATGGTGAGCCATGTCTGAGAATGCTGCTACCTGCCCTATCTTTATTGCTTGCCTGGCCAGCTCCATGGACGAATGTGTTGAGGGGCTGGTTGTAACCCCACCTTTCTACACCATTACCCATTCCCAGGGCTTACTGAATGAGTAGAAATTTGGGACTTCAGAATCCATGTGGAAGGGTGGCATGTGGAAGGACAAGCAGAAGGATCTTTGTGCCCTGACCCCCGATGCTGCCTTTGCACTAGCCAAAGGCAATCTGATTGCCATGCTCCAGTGAGCCAAGAAATATATGACCAAAAGGAGTTACCACCTCACAGCTCACTGGTGAACTCTACAAAATAAATTTGGGTGGATGGACTTTTTACACTGGGTACGTAAGGGAATTATCTACTGCCTGGCAGGTATAGTGTCTGCACATGCTGCTGTGTGTGTACATTATGGGAGGAACAGGGGAATAGATCCTGTGATTGCAGACCTACTGCTCTCTTCTTCAGCTTTCCCCTTTCCTTGCTTCTGCTCTGCTCATGATGCAGAGAGGGGATGCCAAGTCTCTCTCCATTACTTATGGCTCTGGCCTTTACTACCCTGCATAACAAAAGCATCCACACTACCTATGTACTGATTTTTTGGAGTGATTTGTATCCAGCATACATTTTCAACATGGATCTCAAATGGGGTCATAAGAAAAAACTTTCCTTCCCTAGTGTTATGAAATCAAGGTGTCACAGCTTTTGATTTAACTGAACCTCTGGCCCCTTTGTAGGCTTGCTGAAGAAGCATCCTGCTTAGGTGTCAGGCCTCCAGCTGCCACCTTTTTAGTCTAGGGTCTCTCAGGCTAGGGACATGTATTCAAAAGCCTGAGCCTGAACAGATTCAATTTCAATCCTTTTACGACCAGTTCACAAAGTCCATGGATGAGGGTGTTGAGGTGGATGTCATCTACCAGGACTTCAAGAAGGCCTTTGACACTGTTTCTCACCCCATTCTCATAAAAAAAAAAAAAACTAGGTGACTGTGGCATTGATGCCTACACAGTCAGATGGGTGGCAAACGGGCTCAATGGTCGCACCCAGAGAGTGGTGGTGGACAGGTCATTTTTGACCTGGAGGGATGTGGGCAGTGGAGTTTCCCAGGGCTTGGTCCTTGGGCCTGTACTATTTAACATCTTTATCAGTGACTTGGAGGTGGGTGTGGAAAGCACACTGTCCAAATTCACTGATGACACAAAGATGTGTAGAGAAGTTGGCACACTGGGGGTGGGGGGGGGGGGGCAGAATCCAACTAGATCTAGACAGGTTACAGGGGTGGGTGGATGAGAATAGGATGGGATTCAACGCAGACAAGTGCAAGGTGCTGCAACCAGGGAGAAGAAACCTGCAGCATACCTATAGGCTGGGGAACTCCCTTCTTGTCAACATGGTGGCAGAAAGGGATCTTGGAGTCATTGTTGACTCCAGGATGGACATAAGCCACCAATGCGAGGAAGCAGTCGCTAAGGCTAACTGCACCTTGTTGTGCATCTACAGATGCATCACAAGCAGGTCCAGAGAAGTGATCCTTCCTATCTATGCAGCACTGGTCAGGCCACTGTTGGAGTAGTGCATCCAGCTGTGGGCGCTGCACTTCAAGAGGGATGTGGATGGCATCAAAAGAGTCTAGAGGAGGGCCACTTGCATGGTCAGGGGGCAGCAGGCCAGCCCTATGAAGACAAACTAAAGGGCCTGAATCTATTCAGCCTCCATAAGATATGACTGAGAGGAGATCTGGTGGCCTTCTATAAACTCACTAGGGGGAACCAGCAGAAAATAGGTCAGGCTCTGTTCCCCTGGGCACCACCTGGGATAACAAGGAATAATGGCCATAAATTGATTGAGAGCAGTTTTAGGCTTGATATCAGGAGGAATTACTTTATGGTTGGGGGTCTTCAAGAGGAGGTTGGATAGATATCTGGCTGTGGTATTATGATTCCAGCACTCGTTCCTGCCGGGGGCGGGGGGTCAGACTTGATGATCTGTTCAGGTCCCTTCCGACCCTAGAAACTATGAAACTATGAAACTTTGCAGGTTAGTCTAACCTGGCTAGGCTGCATCACTTTGTAACTACACACTCATCTCAGATATATAGGCACATACCTGCAGTAGCTCAGACTAGAAGCCGGGGGGTGCTCAGCCCTTCCACAGGGCTGAGCTGAGGATGGCATGGCCAGGCCCACGTGGCAGGATTCGGCCCACGTGGCAGGATTTGGCACTCCTTGATAACAGAGCATTTATCAGCTCTGTTATCAGCATGCATCACCCCATGAGAAAACAAACAGCCTCTCTCATTAGTTCAAACTCTTCTTAAACAAAGAAGGAACTGAGGATCATTATCAGCTGAGCTGTGGATTAGCTCCGAAAAGAGCTAAGCCAGCACTGCTCTCTGCCACAGCACGGACCATAGCCAGCGTGTGTAGGGCAGAGGGGACTGGGGATCCCTGCTTAGCAGGGAGTGGGAAGGGGAAAGCAGGAAGAAACCAGGCAGACATTGCTGTGCCTGCAAGTCTCTGCTGGAGCTGTAGCCAGGGAGCAGAGGGGAGCTGCCAGCTCTGCTACGGAACAGAGAGCCCCGCCCAGCCTCAAGACCATGCTGGGACGCTGGGAGAGTCTGGTTTATCTTAAATCAGCAAGGTTGGGGACAGACATTGCATAAACTGGTTTGGCCCCCCCCCCCCGGTTGCTGACTGGTCACTGGGGGGGGGAGCACATGCACCCCTAAGGTGGCACCAGTCCATGCTTCAGCACATGCAGTTCTGTTTATCTGATGATGAGTTAGAGCAGCTAAACCCAAGCCTTGCTTTTTCAGAACAAAAGCATTTTGAAGAAAACCTGGCTGAAAAAGAAAAGGTTATACAGATGCCTAGCTTACCAGATTGTCACCATGGAGAACATGAAAGGCACTTCCCCTTCATATCTTTTGCTTGTCTGTCCTTGGATTGTATGCCTTGCCCTGCCCACCTCAGGAGCTGTTACCTTATTTGGTTTCATGTTTATCATCTCAGTTTTCATGAGCTAGTTCAAACGACCAGTGATTCCCCCCAGAAAGATGAAGCATCAAAAGCCTTGTTAACTGCACGGTTTCATCATTGGCCATTTGAATGCATAGCCCCATTGTTTGGATCAGTGGGTGCCCTCTATTTTTGGCAGGTGTACCATAAATTATCGCCGCACACTCCCTGACTGCCACTCTGATTCCTTTCTCTACCCAATCTGCTGCTCTGCTTTTTGTTCCTTGCCCTGTCTGCTACTATGCTGCCTGTCCCGTCCCTAATCTGGACACACACAGGCGGCCTCTGTCACTTTTGGCACCCATGCTGCAAATTAGCCACCCCTGCTCTTGGTTTTGCAAGACACATTCCTTCTCACCCACTGACCCAGAGACACAATTAATAACAATTGCTTAAAGATGTATATAATATTCAAACAACAGTTCCTCTGAATATTCCAGGATGCATCTGTCATGAAAGGTTCCTGATTGAATGCATGGAGAGTATGAAGCAATCCAAGACAATGGAAATCTCTGGTGACTCGTATGTTAACTGGTAAAGTCTCAGGTTGAGTTCATGCTCTTAAACCAATAAGGAAGCAGTTAGTGTCTTACTAACCAGGTTTCTATGTTATTGTCCCATTTCTGAAGTGCATGTAAACTGGGGGCTTCTTTTTTGCCTTTCTAAATCCCATCGCTGCTTGAAACAGTTGTCATGACTTCTTTTCAAGGAAACTAGCCTACTTGGACATTGAACTTGTGTATCTACTTGTGACTATTTCTATTTTCAGTTCCAAAAATGCAAACACTGCTCCATTTCTGTCCCATGTAGGAATATAGATTTTGGAGCACCAATTTTATACTGTCGTTGCAATTTCATTGAAACGAATGATTTGGCAACTATCCCACCATGTCACTGGAGCGGGGAAAATTTTATTCTCTTGTAGCAGACACTATGAACAACACCGACCATGAGATTTTGTAATGTGATCCACGCTATTGTAGGTTTCGCCAAATGCTGCTTTGAAGTGGTTTGAGTTGAGGTATCTATTGGCAATGTATGTTTATTGGTCTGTACATTCATACTTTTCAGTATACAACACCATTCTCTGGGTTTCCCAAAGTGCTTTGCTCAAGTGCTACTTTGTTTAAGGATTTCAAAGATGACTGTATCCTTTTTGTTTTTAAATTGTTTCAAACTTTCTAAATATTTTCTACTTACAAGTGTGTGCGTGTGGGGGGGGGATAGATGAGTTATTAGGAAGAATATTCCAGTGTGTCAACTATGTTGGCTATTTTAATTATGTAGAAACCTGTCCACAATCAAATTAAAGTATTTCACAGAGGTCGTTGAACAGTCAACAGGGTTTCATTCGGTATCAACCAGGTCTGATTTTGAAACAGTGTTGAAGAGGTGAAAGGCTAATGTTCTAATTTCTTATACTCCAAGCCATTCAATTCCCATATTACACTGGTACTAAAATGCCCAAGTGTTCCATGTGGATCTGAGATGTAGAATATTTATAAAGTAATGACTTAGATATATTACTAGAATTTTAACATCTATGAAGAATTGCTACTGAAGGAGATTGTTAAACTATAATATGACCCACGGTATCCTAATAAATACATTTCTTTGTTAAGCCACAGTTTTGAATGCTAGGAATCTGTTCCGATATCCTCTATAGCCAGAGCTTAAGATCGCACAAGTAAAAGAAATCGCAGAATTAGATTGAAAAGAAAAGACAACAATAGAACAAGACAAAAAGTCTCAGACTGGCCATCCTCTTCCCCTCTCCACTCAAGAATCCTTAGAGTTCTCTTGTATTTAATTATATCCTTTTACTAAAACTAATAACTTCTTCCCCTAAAGCTCAAATTCTGTCATGTTGTTATTGATTGTGTATATATCATGATGTTCATAGGAAGCAGTTTCTGTCGTTTCTATTTACTAGTCTTTAATCAAGTGAATTCCATTTATTTTCCATCACCACAAAAATTTTCTGTCACAAGAAAAGGCTTTAAACAGCCATGGTTTAAAATTTATGGGATAAATGATGATTGTAGGCACAGCCCTGAACAAGGTGCAGTGCATAAGCTTCCCCTTACCAGAAATGACTCTGAGACACTGCCCAGGGTAACAATTCCTACATGATTTTTTCCCTTGTTCTCAGGGAGGCGGTTAGTAATTTCACTTCTGGCCTTTCCCGTCTGTCAAGTATTGCAACGTTTTTACTCGGCTATTCTGGGCAGTGAATACTGTAGAATCAAAGTGCTGCTGTCTCCCCACCTGATTTTGTAACATGGTAAATTGGAACATGGCCTCATTTAATTCCTTGCTCCCAGATTCAAGTCCTGGATAACTTAGACATGAGGTACAAGGACATTTGCTTGCTCCCTTGTATGGCTGAATAGTTCAAGTCACAAAACACAACCCTGTTGGTTGTATCTTCTGTTCCCAAGGCGTGTGAACAAATCTTTTAATTGGTGGCTGTCAGGGACTCTTTCTTGTGAAAATTTTTGTATGTTGGGTTTTCCTTTAGTGTAAAGTCTTGTAAGTATCCTTTACGTACACCTATATTGGGCCAAATTCGGTTCCCAGTTACACTCACACAATTTGATCATTAACATCAGGAGAATGGGCCAGGTTGAAATGAAAACTCAGCTTGGCCTTCTGTTTGCTTATACACATTTCTATAAAGAACATTTCTATTAAAAAACCCTATTTAAACAGTAAGGAAGCCAGATGGTTGCTAAATGATGATAATAAAACATAGCAGTGGCACTGGCAGAGCATGTTTCATTGTCAAAGCTACTGACAAAAATGAACTCATGCTTAAAATATCCTGTGCAAAGTATTTTTACCCCTATATTCCAGGTGGGGATATTGAGATAGAGGAAATCAGTGATTTGCCTTGGATTATAGACAACTGCAGGTTTTGGCAAATAAACTCTTTAGTATGTATCCCAGTCCGAGTTTTAAAAATCACCTTAAAAGTAGACTGGCAAAAAGATTACATTAGACTAAAGTCACTGGCCTTTCTCCCATCAGAAATAGCATGACCACATGCTAATCAGACTATCTCCACACTACACAGAAAGATTCTTTGAACTTCACTAAATGCGGGAGGGACCAAGTGCAATTTAAATACTTTTTAGTAAGTGTATGGTTAAGCAGTGTTTGCATCATATTAAAAATGGGAAAATACTTGACAAAAGAAGTCGCTGAGAACTTAACCTCTCTTTCTCCGGATTCTCTCCAGTTGCTCCCTCTGTAATCCAATGTTGTTGCTAATGGTAGTCCACCATATACTGCATTTCTGTTCTATGTCATTTGATATGACTGAAAACAGATGAATTGGAGACTGGTAGGATGAAAAAAACATAGAAGAGTTATGGACCTTTAAATGAGAGATTAAAGGGCATTTTTAAAAATTTACATTTTTATTAAGTTTCTGGCAGATGGCAAGGTTTGAAGTCAGCCTGTGACAGCCAGTCCCCTCATAGGGAAACTAAAGGAAGACACTGTTAGCAGCTGATTGCCTGGGGGGGGAAGGGAGGGGCTGTGCTTTTTTATGTTTTTCCAAAGCAAGACCCTTTGAGCTTAATAGCTTTTAATGTGGATCAGCCATTACAATGGAATTGGGTGAAAAAAGAAATGGAAAAACCCTGCTGGGGGCTGTAGTCCATCGTATCAGTGCAGCATCATTCTCTGCAGTTTATTGTGCTTCAGTTTTAATATGACAAGTCTATCATCAGGTCCCTTGGAAGATGATGCCACAGTCTGTATTGGATTTCACTTTAGGTATCTTCTCTAATACTCAACAGTATTGCCTTACTTTTCTCTGATTCACCCCTTTATCAATAAATCAACCAATTCCCCATTTTTCTGGTATTTATACACTTTCCTCAAGCACACGTAGATTAGTAATGGCTTCTCCAGCCTGTCTTTCTTCTGTCATTGTTTAACAGGACTATGTGAAGCTTTGTTACTCTTTCCCTGTACAAGTTAATACTTTAACTTTTCTTGCTGTTGTCTGAATTCACTCCAACTTACCTGTATACTTTGGGCCAGCAGCAAAAGAACCATTCTAGGCATAGTTTCACCAGCCTTGCAGGGAAATAGCATGGAATACCACTAACCCCTTTTGTATCATTTAGAGAAAAGGTGTTTTTCTCTTCCTCCTCACCCTCAGAGACACAATCCACCCTTTAATTTTTCCACTGCAGTTTTCTTGACCATAAGATGCATAGAAATTGAGGAAGGACCTGGGGAGGTGGACCTTTTTTTGTTTATTCTGTACCTATTCTTACATCAACTACGCTACTAAAAAGATACAATCAATTATGTTCAAACTCTCTCAGAGCATTCCTGTTTTATATAAGGTAGGGCCAAATTGCCCCATTTGTATTCACAAGGAGCCAGGCTGTCATGTCCATTCAATTCACTTTGTGCCAAAGAGAAGGAACAAGCAGACTTAAGCTGACGTGAGAATCTCCCTGAAATTTCACAAGTGCAAGGAAAACCCTGCCATTATAAGGATAGCAGAGGTGACATAATTGTCCTAAACGAGCTATTTTCCTATCACTAACTTAAAGGAAAGGAAATGGTGCATGTGATGGTGCTGTGTACTGCTGGAACTGATCCTTCAGTGATATAAACTTGGCTGAATTTAAGGTGGATTCTCTTTCCTCTGAACTTCTGCCAGGGCCAACCAGCTGTCAGGACCAAGGTGCATCTCTCTGTAGCCACCAGTATTATTACGTCTGAGCTCAGCAGTGACAGTGAGGTAGTGGCAGACTGGGGCTGCTGAATGATACCTTGTTGCCCAAGGAGGTCTACTGAACAGATTGTTCTTTGGTTTGATTTTGGGGATGCATCATTATTTGCTGCCTCTCTTCTAAATTTACAGTTGTTGGGAAGTCCAAATGGCAAAGTAAGAACTTTTACATAATGTGGGTGACCATATATCATCCTAAGATGCCCAGATTTGTTAGCAAAAAATTCTGCAGACTACGTGCAGGGCACCAAAGTAAATGGGTTGTTCCATCAGAACAGGAAGTGCGAGGTTTGGCACCCAACGTGTTAGTAGTAACAGAAACAAGGGATGTTTATTTAGCCTATGATTTTACCTTTAGAGTTTTCCTTTTAGCCTCATGAATGTTTCATAACATCACAGAGTGCTTCACAGAATGAAATCAGAGGTTTATATGCTACAAAAAAGTTAAGAAACTCTTAATCATTTCTCACATCCATGATTACGAATTATCAGTAAATAAATGATCTTTCACTTTTCTGGGCTCTGTTCCTATTCAGAATCAAATCACGTTTTGCAGTGATAGGTCATGAGACACAGGACACTTCCATTAGCACAACTTTGAAATTTTTCATAAAAGTCAATTTTATCGTAAAAATGAGCAGAGTAAACTGTTTTCATTTTTGTGTATATAACAAGACATAAGCAAAAACTGTGACTCTGCCATGCCCAATTTTTGGCAAAGATGGTAAAAAAAAAAAAAAAAATTGCCAAAATTCTGGACTGCTCAAGGCGTGGCAATGAGATGCCTCTCTTTCTAAGTGGTAGTGACTTAAAGTAGTTACAGATGTTCAGAGACTAATTCCTGATAGCCTTGTGCTCCAGATTGCAAAGCCATGGTTATAACTAGCATTAATTACCATCCCTCTTGGCAGTCCCAGCTAAGCAGGGAAGAATCAAACATAAATGGGAAATCAATACATTTTGGTGATCCCTCTGGAAAATAGGTTAGGCAGGGATGCAGAAGAGATGCTGCTTTTTCTGCGTATGTTGTGGAAAAGAGAGGTCTTCTGACACTGCCATCTGTCTGGCATCTGTTGCAAGCACTACACACATTTTGTAAAATTCCAGTTGGAATTGAACTCTTTTGCCTGTGGTGGAGAGTTGGAGTAAGATGTTGATTTGTTTTTCACTGGTTTCTTGCCAGGGTAACTTTTTTTTACATAGATGTACTCCTGATTAACACCACCACAAGAGATGAAAATGGGACTGAAAGGTCGTGTCTACATGTGCTTTTACATGCGCTTAAACTTAATGTGCATTTGCCTAATGGACATTAAAGCAATTCATGTGTATACATGTGCACACACTAATGCACATTAATGTGGGTGTGTGGATCGATTTGGGACTAAAGTTAGTCTCAAGCCAATGGACACACACTGCGTTAATGCGCATATATGAGTTAGGCATGAGCTAGGCTTCTATCCCCAAAAGTAAGGGCTTAGGTTCCTAACGGTAGGAGAAAGTTTGGAGCTGTGAATCCTGACTTTATATGGATGTCTCGCTCAGGCCTGCATGGGGGTGCCTGAGCTCTGATGGAGGTGAGATTTTAGATGCACTTGTTTTCTGTGTTTTCTTTTGGTTAGCTTAAGGGTCCCCTAACTCAGCATGCTACTCAGGTCCAGGTCCACATTCCCAGATATCTAATGCTTTCCATGCCTTATATATGGAATTTAAATGGCTAACTCATGGACTGTGGTCTCCTCTTTGCAGGACAGTTATTGTGAGTATCACCAAGCTTTGTCCCATTCTTCATGTAGCCCTAAGTGCCATCAAAAGTCATTTGACTTCTGTCCTTGAGCGAAGAATCTACAATGATCAGCTTCTTTCCAAACTTGTTTTTTTTTTTTTAAAGAAGAAAACACTGCAATATATATCCCTTTCCAATCCCATCAGTCACTGTCTCAGCAACAGCAGATTCAGGCCTACTCGTTTTTATCTCCTGTCATTTTTGTCACAAGTATTTAGTTCCACAATTTGAATGCCTCATATGTTCCATAAAAGCAAACAGCAATGTGTAATCCTTTGACCTTTTCAGGGTTCTTTGGTGTAATTTACTGGCTATTCACTTTTTCTCTCCAGCATAGACCTTACAACTCCACAATAAAAATGGACAGCCAAGCAAAAGGTGAAATGCGGTAAAGGTTACAGCCTTGATTTTGTTAGAAGTCTATTAAATGTTCATGGTCTTTTTATCAGGAAAAAATAGAATAAGAACAGAAAATGGCCTCAGATGAATCATGCTTGTTATGGGATAAAGAAATGATAGAAACGTCACCCATTTGTGTTACCATTCTGAGTACAATCTTGTGGCCACTCATTTTATGGGTGCTCTGTAGCCCATCTTATCCCTTTAAGTGAATGTAGTAATCCCGTTAATTAACTTGGTGAAAGATCAAAATACAAATCCTTTAAACTTGTCTCATGAATTTTATTCTGACAGGTATTATTATCAAGACGTTGTTAATGCCATCTTTTGTATTTTATGACTCACTGAAATTCCCAGTATTTTTTGAACCCATAAATAGGTTGCTAGTTTTAATCCCTTAATTTTACTAGGTTAACTCCTAGAAATAGTCCTGACAGGTGGTGTTTTCTTTGACAAATGGAAGGAGAATGTCTTGCACAAGGAAGCTGGAAAGGTAGATGGAAAAGTGAAGGTTCAAACAAGGAGAAAGTTTAACAACAGTGCAGATTTGTGCTGTTGTATCTGTAGAATAAAACTTCGGGTAAGATTTTGCCTTTCCCCAGTCCGAACCAATACATGTTTGGGAGGAACATCCTTAGTCAGATACTGCAGAGGGAGATCTTGACTCTAGGTTTAGCCTCTTCACATAGAGGACGTAGTGGAACAGAATGCAAATGGAGCTGAGTATGGGATGCTCCAGACTGCAGAGCAACTTGCAGGTCATCTTTGTGAAAAAAAACTGTTATTGATCTTAAACAGGATTTCATAATTAGCTTTATTGTCAATAGCCAGTTCTCAGCTGACTTTCTTGAAGCTGTTTTCCTTTGGTAGTGGTTTCTTTGATTTTGCATTGATGCAACTTTTTCACAGTTGACTAGAAAGATTAGATGTTTGGATAGACTGCATGAAGTAGTGTGGTGTTCGCAGCCTTGTTTCCTATAATGTTCTAGTTAGTTAAGTGTTTTGGCCTCCGAGGCTGGAATTTTTCTGATATAATTAATGCATTAACACATGACAGCACTAGGATTCTCCTTCCCCTTCTGAAAAGAGGCAGTTTGCTTATCTAAATAGCTGCCTAATCCAGTGTGTGTGAACGTACAGTACATTAGTGCTGGCAAACTGCTGACGAGTCTGATCACATACCTGGGTGTGCTGAGCTTTACTTGGTCAAGCTGTCCTCACAGGGTTGCTGTGGAACATCCTGTAGGTGAAACAGAAAATGTTTGGTTCAGTTTTGAGTTGCAGATGTCACTGCACTTTCCTGTTTCCCTTGTCACCTAGGTCTGAAGACAGACGTCTGGCACATCCATTAACACAAGAATGCTGGAATAAGTTTTCTTTTTGTCGCTTTCAACCCTACCATCACACGAATAACATTAGAGGGAGGCATGTGGGTGTGTTAATGAAACCAGCTTAATAGTCTGATTTTAATCACCATGCAAAATTTTCTGATGCTTTTCCAAGGTGGGGTTTTGTGGTCATTCGACCCTAAAAATATTTTTTAAACACTGTACTGTTTGGAAAGACAGAAAATGGTTATGGAATAGATATCAGCTTTTTGACTGGTTTAGACCTAGGAAGATAACTGTGATGTTGATATTGACTGTTTTAGACCTGGCAAGATAACGGTGATGTTGATATATAACGAACATTTTTTGGTTCATTCAGTACACTTAGTAATGACCTTCACAATTGGGAAAGCTTTCTTTTTTCTTATATTTGTTTACTGAAAAGACTCGTGCAGTTTTTACAAGACTTCAGATGTCTGCATGTATCCGTGCCCACTTTCTGAAAGAAGCCATGGATAAACCCGACACACACACTGATGTCAGCAGGGAGTCTTCATAAGGAATTCTACTGTATAATGTATGTGATGAGCAGAGGATAACATTTCAGTTAGAAAACACATTCCAGAGAGATTGAATGTCTCAAAGGATTGGTGATGAGATACAGAGACTTTCTCCTCTGTCACCTGTTCAATTTTAGCCAACATATGCATTGACTGAAAATTTTTACTAACTGGTAGCTGTTCGTAGCTTATGTTATGCCAGTGACTGCACTTTCAGTTTCTTCCCTCTTTTTTGAGCTGTTATCAGTTCCAGCTATAGTATTTCAAGTATAAAGCATAGGTCTTAAATTGATAGAATTGTTTAAGCTGGAACAAACTTTTAAAGAGCATAAACTTTTAAAGGGGTTATTGGTTTCAATTCAGTCGAGCAGACTGATATCCACGAAGAAATATATTCACTTGTTGACAATCTCCGCAGAAGTGGCTTGGGACTGAAAAGGCTGTTTAGAATGAATTCTTTATTGCCCCAGGGACACTCACTTTATATTATAATTGGGGTATGCAGGAGGAAGATGGGGAAAGCTGTTCTACTGCCTTCATATACACTTTAAAACTACAGCAATACACTCATTTTCATGTTTCAAAAGGATGTAACTGGTGTGGGGCACATATCTGGCAGGCATATATTGCCAGAACTCTATTGAAATCCTAGTTTTGAGTTGTCTGATGTACAGGTTTAAATCTCTTGGATTTTTTTTTCTGGGCAATATAACACTTTTCCAACAGTATGTACATCAAAGCATACTTTAGTGCCATTAAAAATGAAGATATGACTAACCAAGACAATTTTCTTAGGTGGATTACAGGCAGAAATGTGTGTTAAACACAACAGCTTGATTCTTCTGGTTTGTAGGTTATTATAATGCAGTGAACATTCTTTGTGTATGATAAAATGAGTATTTTCAAGATACATCATCAAGTTGATGACTCTGGCCTGCTACCTGTAGCTTTCTTGCAGGGAGGTAGATTTATCTGGTAGGCGTATCTCTCTCTCAGACAAAAATAT
Organism: Gavialis gangeticus; assembly: GCF_001723915.1. NCBI lineage: Eukaryota > Metazoa > Chordata > Crocodylia > Gavialidae > Gavialis > Gavialis gangeticus. Next base: position 22,601,551 of record NW_017729031.1, read on the forward strand.
GTTGCATAGAAATGTCTGGACTTTATTGCCTTCAACTTCTCTGTCAGGAACCTGTCTGTCAGCATTTTTGTTAACTGATGACTTTATCTCTTTGCAGAGTGGCTGGTTCTGACGGCCAAACTGGTTCTTGGTTTGTCTGACTAAAATATTTAGCAGTTCTGTACAGGGCCCTGGAAGATCTGTAGGATCTATGACCAGGACTTCCAAAAGCATCTAGTAATGTTGGGGGTAAAGTGAAGTTAATGCCATGTTGGTCCAGGAAGAGACACGTTTTTGTGGATGGTATCTTTTACTGGACCAGCTCCATTGTGCAACTGCATAGTTGCTTGCAGGTGGCTCAATAAAAGATATCAGCCCCAAACAATCTTGCCTCTGGTAATTCTGGGCACCCAGCTTGAGAACCCCTTTTCCATTCTGATTTCTGAAGGGTAAGCGTTTACTTGGCACCCACACTACTTGTTCAGTTTTCAAAATCTTGGCCTGTGTTTTATGGGATATTATCCTTTCACATCTAGCAGATACACTTAGCTCTCAATATTTAACTCTGGATAGGCCTAGACCAGGGGCTGGAAAAATCTGACCCACAGGCTGGATTGGGCCCATGGTGGACTCCATTTCCCAGCAGCCCTACCCACATCACTGTAGCTGGTTTCCATGGAGACCCCAGGAGCCCACACTACTTGGAAGGGGCATGCAGCCAGTAGATTGCAGCTCTGCCCCAGCCCCTGAGCAGCTCCCCATCCAGCTGTGCACCCTGCCTCAGCACTGCTGGGCCCGGTCTCCCTGGAAACCCTGGCCCTGTTCCTGGGATCTCCATGGAAACTGGTTGCAAGGATGTGGGCAGGGGCAGCTGGGAAATGAAGTCTGGCCTCTGGCTGGATCAGCCATTTTGCCCACCCCTGGCTTAGCCTGTAAGCAGTCTTGGCTAGGAGCCTCAGGGCCTTGTTACACCTTACGCTGTGAGCTGCACAAATGTTGATGGGTGTTTGGTGCTAGCTCGAGTTTGGAGCACTTGTGCTTCAGGCCAGCAGGGGTCTGAAGGACTGAATGGTAAGAATGACCCCCCCCCCCCTT
>NW_017729031.1:22602954-22603959 GCF_001723915.1 Gavialis gangeticus
CCCCCCCCCCCTTCTCCCATTCTGGGCTTTACCCCACCCCAGGGGCTCCCTCAGTTTCCCTCCCCTGCCCTTGGGGCTCCCCACCTGCTTCCCTACCCCCACTTACTTGTGGCTACCTGTACTGTCCATCCCAGTGGAGCAGGCAAGGAAGGGTTAACTTATCTGTCTGGTCACTGTCAGGCTACTGCTCTTCTCTGGGCTGGCTGAGCCAGGGATGGACAAAATGGTGGATCCAGCTGGTGGCCGGACTCCATTTCCCAGCAGCCCATGCTTGCGTCACTCTGGCAGGTCTCTGGAGACCCCAGGTGTGGTGGTGCAGTGGCAGTGGGGGGCCATTGTCTCTGTGGAGACTGGCCTGAGCAGTGCACTGACGGGGCTCACTGCTGGGCGGGGAGCTGCTCTAAGGCTGGGGCCAGGATCGTGTGGCAGTGATAGTGCAGGCTGGAGCCATGGCAGAGCCAAGATCCACTGCCTGCATCACCGCCACAAGATCCCAGTTCCTGCCCTGGGGTATCTCCCCACCCAGCCACATGCCCTGCTTGATCCGGCCCACAGGCCAGACTTTGCTTGCCTCTGCCTTTGTGTAATGCAAGCTGGGTAGCAGGGATCAGAGATAAGCCTTCCCTGGAGAGAGATAATATGGCCTCCTAATGTATCCTTAAAACTCATTTCAAGTGTTACTGTGCGGACAATCAAGGTGTTAAGAGCTCCAAGAACCACCCAAAATTACCATTTAACAAGGCTCTTAGGGTGAGAGTACACATTACAATTAGACCACAGTTAAGAGCACTTGAAACTTGAATGATCACACATTAAGGCTCATTAACAAGTGCTAAGTGCCCTTTAGGCATCCTGGAGTTATGCCACTTTAGGCAAGGATTATCTCTGAGCTGTGCTACATAGCTTGGGTTAAGTTAACTTTCAGATATTCATCTGAGATAAAACCATCAATTTGTGATCTTCCAGTATCCCAGAAGGCACTGCTCCCAGGTGTACTAGTTATCA
>NW_017729031.1:22608959-22609346 GCF_001723915.1 Gavialis gangeticus
ATCCTGGAGTTATGCCACTTTAGGCAAGGATTATCTCTGAGCTGTGCTACATAGCTTGGGTTAAGTTAACTTTCAGATATTCATCTGAGATAAAACCATCAATTTGTGATCTTCCAGTATCCCAGAAGGCACTGCTCCCAGGTGTACTAGTTATCATTTAGGACTTTACAGCCCTGGACTGACAGCTGGGAACAGTTGGACAACAGGTGGGTGGGGATGGGTTGAGTAGGGATGGAGGGAAAAGAGGTGAAGGGGAGTTGGGGGGGGTTAGGGGGAACACGGAGAAAGAGTGACAGAGGCAGGATTGGAGGGAGAAAGAGGGAAGGGGTAGGAGGACGGGGGGAGGGACAGGGATGACTCAGGGAGTCAGCAACGGGGCATGGAAGG
>NW_017729031.1:22609357-22612920 GCF_001723915.1 Gavialis gangeticus
GTGTGGGGGGGGAGTTTCTCCTCCCTGCGTGCTCCTGGGGTCCTTGTGGACCATGCCAACTCTGTGCACCCAGCTCCAGCCCGTGCTGGGTCTCATAATTTAATGGAGCTGGAGGAGCAAGGAGCGTGAGCTTCAGGGAGCCTAGAAGCAGTCCCCCCACACTACCCTGCCAGTGCTCTCGGGCTGATTGGTGCAGTAGAGTAGAGAACCAGGGGTCGAGGGGTTGATTCAAGAGTCAAGGGGGGATCTGGGACCCGATGGAGGGACAAGCCCCTTCCTGGTTTGTGTTTTGGCTAGAGAACAGTGAGCAGGGAAAGCATGGAGCAGATTTGCAGTCCCTAGCCATGCTTCTGCTCATCAGCCCTCTAGCAGTAAGTCTGAGCTGTGCATATTAAAGAAGGTTTTAGCCCTGGATGTGTGTGACTGATCACTAGCACTTGTATTTATACATTCCCATAGCAGACCTTAAAAATTTTGTCTGGTGCCCAGATAGTTAAACAAGTATTCGTTGTTAGATAACCTTAGAAGCTGCAGCATAGACAGACTAACAGAGACTAACATTCCTTAGCATCAGTTTCTGCTAGTTCTAACATGTAATCTTGCCTTTGTCTTCATGCTTGTGTGGCACATGCTCACAGTATCATTTAAGACTTCACCATATTCCTACACCAGAATTGGGCTGGTCTCTGCTAAGTGTCTCTGCACAAATACTTGGGATAAGTTTATCCAAACTATAACTGCCTCCAGTATATTCCAACGTTGTTGTATATCCACCGGTCAGTAGAAATAACCTTTCCTTGAGCACGTGTACTACAGGCATGGCAAGTGTACAAGTCCTGTTAAAGATGATAGGAGTTAACTCTTTCTTTTGCTGATGTGTGGTATAATAAAGTAAAAAACATTGCAATAAATTGTCTGTGTCTCTTTTATAATATTCATTGTGGTATTTCTTATCAGCCAGGTTAACTAGTCTGTGAACAATGGAAACTACGTAGTAGTTCACTATTGCATTCCTTCATTATCTCAAGAATAGCACATATAACATTATAATTGGTACAGTAGTAAAGCAAGAGAGGTGTACAATAATCATCTTTGTATAAAATGGGAAAAGAAAATGATTACAAAGTAGTAACTGAGATTTCTTCACTGATATGTATCCTCCTCATTGTGCACATTGTGGAGATGAATCTCTGTCTGGACTCATTCTTTTTACAGAACTGGCTGAACTCTCATCTCCCATCAATGTAAATCAAAAGTATAAGTGAGAGTAAGTGAGATCCAGCACCCGTCTATACTGGGGAGAACAATAAAACTAACATTGGATATCTTGCAGATTCTGATTCCCTGAAGTCTCAGAAAATACGGTTTTATTATAGTAGCCCTATTGAAGTACTAGGGCTGCTCATTTTTGAAGGTGCTAATCATAGTGAGCAACGTAGGTCACAACAGGGCTGTTTAGATCCAGATTCTGCCCTCTATCTGTGTGATTTCCCACTATATTTGATGGGTTTAGCACTAATCGCAAGAATGCAAAACTATTATTTTTTACAAATCTCATATTTTTAAAACAGCTCTTGAATAAACATTTTGGACAAAATCCCATAGCCCTTGTACACTGAAAACTCCCTTTGGCTTTACTGGGAGTCAGCCCAGAGTAACAGCTCTAGACTGTTGTCCTTTGACATTATAGATGGACTCAATATGAATTGGGGGAGGAATGTCCTATATTTGGCTTTATGTTCATCTACATATCTCTCTGTCTTGATCTGGGCCAGATTTTAATCTCAGTTACCCCATCGTAAATCCAGAATAATTTCATTAACTTCAGCAGAGTTACCCAAGATTTACATGAGTGCAGCTGAGATAAAATCTGGCCTATATTCCCAAAGCACACTATACAAATGTCAGCTGCATGTTTTACAAGTTTAAAGCTTTGAAATAAGTATCCTGTTATCATGGACATGTTGGGATTTTTTTTTTTTTTTTTTTTGCTACAAGTGGTAAATTATGACCTGGAAATAGACTTAATAGAAAAATGTCAGCAACCATAAGCCCAGTCCTCTACAGCAGGAAAAGATAATTACCTCCATTATAGGATTTACTGGGTGATATTGCATGGCTTGTGTTGTGCTAGGGTTCAAATTAGAGGATGATCACAACTGAACCTTCTGGCCTCTCAAATCTAGGAACGGTGGTCAGGTTGCTCTGTTTCCCTAAAGAATAATTGAAGTTGAATGCACACGGACTCTTGCAGGATTTGTGCCTCATAGATACAGGGATGCCTGCAAGCAGGGCTTCCTGAAGAGTGTGAATAACATGAAATGAACTGTTTGTTTTTTTTTCTCAGACAGCTGATTAGCTCTGCAAACACATTTCCCAGCTCTGTTAGTAAAGACTATAAAAACACAGAGTGCCCTGATAAAGGCAACCAAGGACAGTATCAACATAGATTGTTTTTTTTCTCTTTTGGTTGAGATATTACCAATATGTTCAGTTCACATTTCTGTCTGGACACATCCGTTCTTTTGGCACACAAAACATGTTCCTGGAACATAGCCTACTCTATACGCTAAGTCATTAACTGTTGGGTTATTAAAAAGTTAATGATGAAAGACAGAAACTGTTAACCAGAATATTGAAATGTGCTTTTAATTTTTTCAGTGATGCTGGAAACAGCCTGATATTTCTAGTACAGCAAAAGGAAAACAAATAACCTCATCCATGGAGAGAAAAAGACAGCTACAGAAAAGGGAATTTGGGAAAAGATTTTCTCTGGACAGCAGTCTTGTGGTAAGAATGAAAATATTCATTTACTGTATATAAGTTTTGGCATTAAAAGTATTGCTCTTTCATTACTGTGCCCCAACATATTGTCCCTTTTTTAAAGCATATATTTTAAGGCAAGCCATTAAAATAGCAAAGCCTCTGGTGAATATAACAAGCGCCAGGGCTAATGGATTTTTACATCAGCATAACAGCAGCATATTATGACATAAAAGCATGTCACTAGATTCACTGAAGTTACACCAGGGAAATATGGAGCGTAGTATACAAGGGTTATTTTTAAAACAGTTGTCAGTGTTCTATAACATAGAAAAATCTGGTTACATCAGTGTCTGTAGTGTTCTCCTGTATTTTCTCATACTTAATATAGGAACTACCTTGAATGCTGCAACTTCGAAGGTTATCTAACAGCAAATACTTGTTTAACTATCGGGCACCAGACAGAATTTTTAAGGTCTGCTATGGGAATGTATAAATATAAATTACTGTAATATTTAAAGGAGAAATCAATGAGCATCTACTGCAGGTCAATCATTATTGCCATACTGGATCCTGAGTTTCATAGGAACACATCTGGATCTAAATTTACCTTGAAAAAATCATGTTTAAGCTATGGAATGAGGATAATAAGGAATATTTATTCGTCCTATCATGCATGCCCTGTTTAAAAAAATGCTTCACAGATATTAAAGATGGGGGTCAGCTTTCACATTCCCAGGATTTATGACTATTCTCTAATACTTCATTTCATAGTTTCATAGTTTCTAGGGTCGGAAGGG
>NW_017729031.1:22612931-22614717 GCF_001723915.1 Gavialis gangeticus
CCTCTTCTGCCTTGAACCCTAACCCAAAGCACCTCAGAGTTTAGGGATATAACCTTTACTTGGAGTATATATTTACAACTAAAATGATGAAATGGTTCAAACTGAGAGGTCTGACCCAACCCACATTGACCTCTATGACTTCTGCAATGACTGTTCCACCTTTTGAGTGCCCCCTACCTGCTGGGAATGATGCTTAGGGTACTAGCTGGCATGTTTAGTCCAAAATTGAGTTTGGGCCCCTGGCTGGCAATGTCAGAATGGAAGAAGCCTATGTAGGGTACAGAAGTACAAGGAACTACTCCTTTTCTCATCTCTCAGATGCAGAGATGAAATGAGTTTGAAGGTCATCCATGCTGCCAGGGGTGACTGGTACCTCCTGAGTCTGGTGGGGCACAATTTGTGGGTGGGTCTGGGGGCAGGCCCAAAGCCCCATTTCCACTCCTATACTTCTGTGGCGCGGCTTAGCGACACCCCCCCCAACACACTGCCGGCTTGCGTGGCAAAAAACCTTCCCCATCATAAGCAGTGCTGAGTCGGGGGCCAATCTCAGGGGGGCTACGTGCCCACTCCCCATGCTCCAGCTACCAGTCACCTGTGCATTCTGCTTTGTAAAATATAATCAGGGAGAGAACAAGGCTCCTCCAGCCTGAAGAGTGGACTTCTAAAGGTCATAGTGAAAGAGTGAAACCTCTTAACTGCTTGGTATGTAAGGCACAGCACTCATTTTTACACTGTAAACAGCTTCAAAACATCTGGATGTTGTGTCCCTTTCTGTAATGGGCCAGCTTCCCTTCCAAGTCGGTCAGCCTTTTCAAGGCCTGTATCCACTTGCCAGGAGCTTGTATAGTTCAGAAGTTTACAGGTACTTTCTTGAGTGTTTCTTGCAAGTGCACTGAACTGGGACTGAAGAATGGAGATGAAGTTTCATCATGTAATACACTCTAAGAAAGGAGCAGAACTTCATTAAACATTTATTATGCATCAATTGAGCACGGGCTGTGTTATACAGGGATCCATATTCTGCTAACAGTTCTAGGCACGGACACTACTGAAATGGCCTCTGATCTAATTCCTATGGCTATAATTTATTGCTGGGTTCCAATGTCAGCTGTGCGTTCAGAGGTAAATAGAGACGGTAAATTGGAGAGTACAGCTGAAAAGAATATTCTATTGTAATGTGTTTTGAACATACTAACTGCTGGAATGGTGCTATCTGGCACAGCTATGCTTTTCTTGAGAAGACATCTGAGGTATGTGGAGTTTGAAGGATATGGTTTGCTGTTTTGCACCTTAAATTTCAACATATGGATGCATATTTTGTAACTGCATTCATCGTGGGTCAGGATCTAGCCTGCAGGTTTACAGACCTAGTGGACTTCAGTGGTAGTCTGACAAAGGGGGGCTTTGGCAGCACCAGATTATGCCCTTGTCATGCCAAAATTGGGTGGCAGGAGGCTGCCCCAGTATGGGCCTTGGCTGGATTGCAACGAGAAGCAGCACTAGCAGCCAGGTCCTTGTGTGGGGTCATTCCGCCACTGCAAAAAGTTGCTAGCTGCTGGCATATGTGTTTACTGTCCAAGGAACCTTTATGCTGAGTAAAATTATTTAACTGATTATTTAAAGCAACATACAAGTAATAGTTATTGATATTAGTCACCAAGTGGTCATCTTTTAGAAGTCGGAGAACAATTTTGGGTTCATCTTTGTTAGTCTGCTGCCTTCCCATACTGTGGGTAGGATAAATTCATTCCGTCACCTGTCAGTTACTTCCTTTCTGTCACTTCGG
>NW_017729031.1:22619717-22650398 GCF_001723915.1 Gavialis gangeticus
CATCTTTGTTAGTCTGCTGCCTTCCCATACTGTGGGTAGGATAAATTCATTCCGTCACCTGTCAGTTACTTCCTTTCTGTCACTTCGGCATCATGGTCCTTTCTCTCTTCTCCTGCATCCCCAGTGTTTATATATTCCATTAGGTTGCTATGTTTCCAAAACTGGTCCACTCATCTCCACATGCAACTCCATTTCTTCTGTCCACACTTCTCTCTCACACTCTTCTCTTCACTTGAGCCTGCTGCCTAACTGTGCCCTTGTAGTCTTCTTGCACTCTCATTTTCAGGTATTCTTCAAGACTACACACTATTCTTCTAACTGTTGACTCTGATTCTCCATTAAAAAAAATACCACACTCCCTCCTTCATAGATTTCATAGACATTAGGGCTGGAAGGGACCTTGCAAGATCATTGGGTCCAGTCCCCTGCCCAAGGGGCACAAAGTCAGCTGGGGTGAGATCACCCCAGCAAGATCCAAGCTTTCCTTAAAGGTATCCAGGGTAGGTGCTTGCTCTACTTCTGGGGAGAGTCTATTCTAGACTCTGAAGACTCAGATGATAAAGAAGTTTTTCCTTATGTCCAGTGTAAAACAATCTTCCAGTAGTTTGTGACTGTTAGACCTTGTCTTCCCTTGGGGTGCCTTGGTGGACAGATGTTCTCTTGGTTCCTGATGCACACCCCTTATATACTTGTAGGCTGTCACCAAATCCCCACTGAGCCTTCACTCCTCTACATCCTTTCTAAAGTGCTGAGCCCAGAATTGCATGCCGTATTTCAGCTGTGGCCTCAGCAAGGCCGAGTAGAGCGGGAGGAGGATGTCTTCCTGGGTCTTGCTTGAGGTGCATTGGTAGATGTACTCCTTGTTTTGTGGCATCTTCTAGCAATATTCCGCCAGAGAAAGAATCTCATTTGCATGCTTTCAAAAGCAACCCATTTACAGTTTTTGACCTTGGACTATGAGAAACCAGTATAAACAGGAGTTCACATTAAGGAAAAGAGCACTATGATATGACTTTACTTAACTACTTCATATTGTTTTCTCCTTGTAGAAGTGAATATTTCCATGAAGGGATGAGAGAAAGAATAGGAGAAGGTGGCATTGAGCCATTCTATTTTTTTAAATCTGAATGCAAACTTTGCTGTATACCAATTATGAAGTGAAAAACTTAAGCTTCTAGTGCTGGGCTCAGATATCAACTTCTAATTTGGACTTTCACTTGGACTTATTTCTAAAATTGGGACCTTCAAACAGTGTACTGTTGGGAGAACAGCAACACATAAGACTCTCCCTAGAAGTACAGTGCAGTCTTTTTTTTTTTTTTTTCCTTTAATTTTCTTATGTGAAGGGAAAGTGAAATGTATTTATGTATTGCCCACCACAAACTTCCCCAGTTTTAAAATAACTACCAGGTCAGGTAACGTGAACTTTAACATGGCAGCAGATAAGCTTTATATGAAAGATATGTAGATGCATATTGTGATTTCCTGCTGTGAACTTGTAAACATAAATGTATATACATACATACATATGGTATTTACAAATATAGGTTTACGTAAACAATAACTCTTATTAACCCTGAACTCGGGCACAGGCCTTAATCCTATGAGGTCTTCCGGTTAGTCTGCAGTCCCAGCCCTCGACAGGACCCTCCAGGCAGCAGGTAAAGGAACAGTCAATGCTACAACACGTTAGACAACAAATCAACAACAGAAAAATCTGGCAGTGATGGGACAATAATTGAACATGCACAGTAAGATGACATAAAATGAGATACACATGCATACAGATTAGGGCGGTGTGAAGCTTTGGTAGCCAATTTGATTTGAAGGAGATTCGGCCTGATTTGGCGGGTGAGTCTCTGAATCCAAACCGAATTGGGAGACCCATTAAAAGGTCTGAATCAAATCTGAAGACTTCCAATTGATTTGGAAAAGATTTGGAGAGATTCGGAGATTCAGATTGGCCGAGGCGACTGCAGGTTCTCCCACGGCTCCTTTGGCTGTACCTGCTTCTCCCCGGGTGGGGGGAGCTGTGGGAGAAGCCCCCATTCATGGCTTCCCTGGGCAGCCCCATCCCTCACCCAGCCCCATCCTCCTGGCACTTAAAAAAAGAAAAAAAAAAGAAAAAATGCCCTGCACTCACTGGCTGCAGTGGGGGCGCTGGGGTCTTCTGGCAGAGCCCCCCGGCTCCCCGGTCACCCACCTCTGATGGCTTCCTTGCCTGGCCCTAGCCTCCCAGCAATTTAAAAAGTAAAAAATAAAAGCCCTGCACTCTCCAGCAGTAGTGGGGGCTCTGGGGCCACGTGGCAGAGCCCTCCCACACAGCCCCTGATCCCCCCCCTGCACCCCCAGCCTGCCCCTGATGGATGCCAGCACCCCAGCAAAAAAAAGAAAAAAAAAAGCCCTGCACTCGCTGGTTGCGGTAGTGGGGATCAGGGCCTCTGAGGACTCATGGCAGAGCCTCCTCATGCAGTGCGGGGAAGTGGGAGGCAGCGGGGATCACCTCCCCTGCCTGGCACCCATGCAGCAGCTGCCCCATGGCACAGGTGCAGCACGGCTTGACAGGGCGCCACGCGCTTTCTGGGAGCTTTTATCCCTTCTGGAGGCTTCCCCCCACCCCCACTCCAGATTGAAAATGGAGCAGTAGGAAAGCCTGAGGGGTTAGCTCCCCCTCAGGTCCTCTTCACCTTGCCCCTAGTTGAGGTCAGGGCAAGCCTTCCTCCTGCCTTCTACTGATTGGTGGGGTGGGAATTCCCCCAACCAATCAGCCTAAGCCATCCAGCTCAAACCATCAAGCCGGCTGCCAGTGAGCCCACTGGCCAGCCTGCCACATTTTTAAAAATGCTCACATCTTTAGAGCATTGGCAATAATATTTTATAGTTTGTGTTCCTGTGAAATAACTCATTTAATATCAGACAGTGTGAACATCACAGACCAGTTGTACAGGGCTTACTTTCAAATAGTATCATTCCCTTAGTAGCCTAGTGAAAAAAACACCCTATGGTAAAGACATTGTTTCTTCTAGCATTTAGAAAGATCTCTCTATATATGTGACAAACAAGACAGCATTTCTATGTAAATTGGACAGTGGATTGAGGAGCTTCGACTAGACTGGACCTCTTGTTTTTAATCTTCAAAACAAAAACAAAAAACCCGAAACAAACCACCTGCCTCTGTTGCCTCATTGATTATTAATAAAGGGCTTTGATCAGATCTGTAGATTGGTTATTAGAGGGCAACTCCAGCTTTTCTGTCACGTGTTAGATGCAATCAATTAGAAAAGATAGAAATTTATGTTTCTTTGGATTACTTGTGGGAGTATAGGGTTAGTCATGACCCATGAGTTACACTGTGATTACTGAAAGTACGTCAGTGCAAAATTAAAATATCTTTTGCATTTTATTTTTCATTATAAGAAGTTTAGTTACAAGATATTGTTCAGTCATTACGCCTTCGATATCTTGGTGTTGTGTACTATTTTTCAGACTGGATGTGATCACCGGTAAACTGTGATCAAGCTGCATCATTGGTTTATAGCTGAGTTATTTTTAATAATAAACTCTTAAAGAACTATTCCATATAAAATTAAGGGAAGTAGTTGAGGACCTAAATGTAAGTCCTTTTGAAAATAAATATTTAAAGCATCTAATATGATTAGAAATGCTTTATGGTTTTTCTTTTTAAAAACGTGGAACAACCAGAAAATGAAACAAAAACAGAAAGGGAAAAAAATGACAGCTGACTTCTGTAGCTTGTATTCTTTGTCATCCAAGTCAAAATGTGAAAGGGAGATACACAGCAGACAGAGAGAATAATGTTACTTTAAATAATTTATCATTTTGTTACAGATTATGAAATGAATATGGAATTTTTAAACTGGCAGTGTTCCTTTTATCTTGCAAGAATGTGTTTTATTTGTTTTGTGAGTGAGGGAGGTCTGGGTGGGGATGCTATTAAAAGAGCTAATGAAAAGATTGATTGTCCTTCAAGTTGTCCTTAAAGTTCTTCCAACAAAACAAAGCAAAACAAAACACCCAAGCCCAGACTAACCTTTAAAGAAGTGTATGTAAGCTGGAGAACCTACCTGAACGTGTCATTATCACCAGGAGCACATGTAGCTGTGCATTGACTCGGAGTATGGTGCTTTGTGAAAATGATAAAAGGCTGACCAGAAACCCAGCTCTTTGCTTGGTGCAAACTGTTCAGTTGTCTCAAAGACGGTGTTTGATCAGAAAAAAAGTTGAAGGTTCAAGCTGTGCTCTTTATTTATGTGAATTAATCCTCAGCTGACTTCACGTTTGGTTGGAGCTTACAGCTGCAATGGCATTTAGCTGAGTAGGACATTTGACAATAGTTTATCTTTCCAAGCAGCCAGCCTTTACAAAGTAAAAGTTTTCATTTAATGTAAAAAGGAGTTTTTACTTTTAAGAGCAAGCTGCAGTAAATAACCCCTTTGGTGGCTCATGAGCTGTGCTCCAGCCCTTTCAGTTCAGTCATACACTGCTGTGATTGTCAATTGGATTAACTTTAATGACACCACTACCTTGTAATAATGGTAGCACTATAAGATGATAAATACTACTTTGTGGGTATCCATTCCACCCCAGGTTAGTTATCACATATAAGTTACTGTCATATATAAGAAACGCTACGCAGAATCAAACCTAATCAGTAGCTGAATTGGAGGTCTCTACTGGAAAGAAATGTTGTGGTCTGTAGCTCATTAAAGCACAGGGTCATGAGTCAGGTGTTTTGGGCTTGGAATCTGTGATCTTGAACAGATATCTCAAACCTTGGTTCCTCAGTTTACTCATCAGTAAAATGCAGATGATAATAATGTCCTACCTCACAAAAATATAGGGAGGCGTGTGTGCAATTGTAAGGTGCTCAGAGATGAACAGATAAAAGATTTCATCTGCAAGGAGTTCTTGCATTAGAGCCCTGCATTAAAGCACTTATGATGATTCTGGAAAGAGACTCTTTCTTCTGTGTGAGAATGCAATCAATGTCCCAACTGACTGTTAGGATGATTTGTGTTGTTCAATATCCATCTTTTATCTGATATGCAAGATCAAAATCCTGATCACTTGTGGATATACAGCTCTCTTGGCATTGTTCATAAAAATGAGTGGATAGAGATTGTACATATCTTTATTTAGATCCTTTGGAAGTTGCAGCAATTAGAGCTGCCATCACTCACCCTGATTCCAAATTTCGGGAAACATGGGGAGCCCTTTGGACTGGATAATACAGGTCTGTGGACTGCACCCAGCCCACAGGTTGTATCCCCCTGGTTTAGAATGCCCTAAAATGTATAGATCCCGCTGAACAGAATAAACTAAGTGCTGCTTGACTGCCCATGCATATTTTTCTGCATGTTTGTTGGACTGTGGGTAAAATGGATGGCTAGTCGTGTCTGTAAAACACTGATGCACTGCAAATCTTTGACTTTTTAGGTGCATGTAATGAAACCAATTCATTGCAAAAACCAGATATATCAAAGTTTGCCTTGGCATGATTTGTTATAGCATGAGCTAACATGTTGCTTAGTTGATAATTCTTACATTTTTGTTTTTGAAACAACTAAAATATGAACAGGTAGCTTATTCCCTCTCAGTGGCAATAAATGGGTTGCCTGTTGCTTCAGGGTTCTGCTAGGTTCATAACACATTATCATAAGTTTCTTGCATTTCTGTCCCTGGTATTCTGCACAAATGCAATAGTCATAGGCCATTTCTCCGATCTGAACACTCATGATGGGCCAATGAAGTGTACATCTTATCAGCTACTTGCATAGGCCCACTGAGAGGTTTCCTCTGAGAATCTTTATCAGGATCTCTGGACACATTTTCTCTAGAAACGTGTTGTTCTGTTGTTTCAGTCCATTATCCATAGTCAACTTTTTTGTTTCTTTTTTTTATTATTCTAAAAGCCACCAAAGCTCCACATCTGCAGGTTGGATTAAATGGCTCTACAGGCCAAATCTGGCGTATGGGCCATGGGCTGGCAATCCCTGGTGTAGTATACTGGAATATATTATTGGATTAAGCATGTAAATGTTAGCTGCATATGAATTTTGAATTTTTATAATTTTTCTGGACCTTTGAAGATAGTTGCATTTGCCTTTCTGTTGTTACTTTCCTTTTTCTGTCTCATATCCAAAAAAAAGCCCTTTGTCATTGCTCTGTTTTTAAAATGGGGGACTTTAGCTGCATCTACTGTGCAGCTTGTTCATATAAAATGATTTGCTTTGTGTAATTTGAGGCCTAACTTCCCTAGTGAAAGGCATTCAAAGAAGTTAGACCTCCCAAGATCACCAGGTCCAGCACCCCTGCTCTAAGGCAGGAAAGACTGATGAGGTCTGACGACCCCAGCAAGGTGTGCGTCCAGTCATCTTCTAAAGATCTCCAGGGGAGGTGACTGTACCATCTCTGGTGGGAGTCTGTTCCAGACTCAAACCAAACCATAAAAATGTTTTTCCTTACATCTAATCTGAAGCAGTCTTCTATCAGTTTATGACCATTATTCCTAGTCTTCCTCTGGGGTACCTTGGTGAACAGATATACTCCTAGCCCTGATGTTCGCCCCTTATATACTTAAAGGCTGCCACCAAGTCCCCTTTAGTCTTCTTTTTTCCAGTCTGAACAGTCCCATGTCCTTCAGCCTCTCCTTGTATGGTCTGTTCTCCAGACCCATAATAATTCATGTGGCCCTCCTTTGGACTCTTTCCAGCTTCTCTACATCCCTCTTGAAATGCGGTGTCCAGAACTGGGTGTAGTACTCCAGCTGTGGCCTCACTAACGCTGAGTAGAGCAGGAGGATGACATCCTTAGTCTTACTTGTGATGTGTTGGTTGATGCATGCCAGTGGTGTTTGATTTGCTGGCTATAGCATTGCACTGACGGCTCATGTTCATTCTGTGGTCGATCATGACTCCCAGGAGTCTTTCAGTTGTGCTGCTGGCTAGTGTAACACCCCCGAGCCTCTAAGTATATTGTGGATTATTTCTCCCCCGATGGAGTACTTTACATTTCTCAGTGTTAAACATCGTCAGGTTTAGATTTGCCCATTTTACAAGCCTGTTCAGGTCAGCCCGTCCCCTTAGCCCAGTGTTTCCCAACCAGTGTGCCGCAGCACAAAAGTGTGCCGTCAGAAGTGAACAGGTGTGCTGCAGAATTTTGCCATGGCAATGAGGTACAATAGGTTTGAGGATGGGGAATGCCTTAACAGGGGTGCTGCAGAAAATTTTTATTAATGTAAGTGTGCCTTGGGATGGAAAGGGTAGGGAAACACTGCCTTAGCCTGTCATCCAGCGTGATGGCACTCCCCTGTAACTTGGTGTCATCCACAAACTTTGCCAGTTTTTAGTTTGTACAATGTGATCGGCAAGTTTCATCAACCCATCGTCTCTGTCTGTGTTACATTTTTTAATGCTGAGTGTTAATAGAAATGGACAAATTTTTAATCAACAGTGATTTCATGGAAAAATGTTCAAAATAAAATGTTGCATATGGGAAATATTGAAACATTGTACTTAACATTTTCAAAATGCAGCTGTCTGACTTTTCATTATGGGAGGGCATCAGTCATTTAAATATTGACCCAAAATTACATTTTATCTGTCCTACCTAAAAACCACAAAATATTATTGTTTTGTTTCCACCAGAAAATAATTTTTCCCTGTTATTGCTGTTTAGCAACTGAACCAAAAGAAATCTAGCTACATGCAACAGCACAATACAGATTCTCACCTATACAATGTTGGGGAGATGCAGAAAGGAGGGAGCTGGAAGTGGGTTGTCTTAAATTTGCAGAGGTCTTTGTGAAGATTCCCCCTGTTTACACCCAATCTTTATATGTGGACTATTTAAATAAATATTCTGATTGTTGTTCACTTTTTTTTGTTTCGCTGAAACCTTGGGAACTGGACTGAACCAGTTTCCCTGTGGACTTGGAAGATGCTAAATAGCTGGGGTCTGTGTCCTTGAGAAAAATACAATTCTGGGAGGGAGCATTTGTCATCTCTTTCCCTCACCACCTGGGAATGTTCCTTGACATGTTCTGTTTCTTTTACTTTGCTGACTAGGCCTAGTTCTAATATCTGCAAAGGTTCACTCTGGAATAGCTACACTTCTGCAATTTAGCATAAGTCCCTTGAAAGTGGCCAAGGTTGATCATAGGTTAACAAAGACATGTTATTGCTGCAATAGGATTCTAGCTGACTGAATACAACTCAATTGTTATTAGAAGGCAAAACATTAGTTGTTACTTTTGGCTGCTGTTGCACACACTTTCAAAAAGCAGTTATTTATTCGTGGCCTAGTCTAATATTAATGGCCTGATAAACAGATTCATATTCTACTTTCTTAGGTTATTGCTTATGATTTAACTGCAACCTTTTTGGTTGTTGATTGTGTATCAGCTTAAGCACATATCATTCATAACTTGGGATATTGCTACATCCATAAACTGCAGTACTAAGTGTGGTCATTAGTCACTGATTTTGTCTACAGCCCGGGCGGGCAATGATTTTGAATGGAGGGCCACTTACCAAGTTTTGGCAAGCTGTCAAGGGCCACAAGGGTAGCTCTGCCCCTTGACAGGTGCCACCAGAAGTCCCTCTGCTTGCTCCCTGGAAGTACTCCTTTCAGCAAGGGGGTTTGCCATCTCAGAACCAGAAAAATACCCAGTTATATTCTAACAAGAAAATATCTATTAAAATATTCATTAATTTGATTTCAAAAAAATATTTTTGTTCTGATTTACATGTGTTTGTGTAGTGTACATAGAGGTGATTACACAATAGATTAAAATGAAGTCTTACTCTTGTATGTTGTGGGGGGTGGGTATAGATTTGGGGGGCTGTGGGTGTGTGACTGTGGGGTTTGTGGGGGTGGATAGGCATGGAAGTGTGGGGGTGTGTGTGGGTGTGTGTGTGGATGTGTGGGGTGTAGGTGAGCATGGGGTTTGTGTGGGCTGGAGTGTGGCTGGGGAGGTTTGTGGCATGTGCAGGGGGGGAGGGTTCGCCTACAGCCCCCCTGCAGCAGGCAGATCCCCAGCCAGAGCTTCTCCAAGCTTGGACTTGATGCTCCTGCTGCTCCTGGCTCCAGGGTACCAGCATGGGCCCCATGCTCCGACTCACTACCACTTCCCCCCATCTGCCACTGTTGCCATTCTCCTGGCACTTTCCTGTCCCCCGCCCCACTCACCGCCCCGGCATCACATCCTAGTTGCATAGCCAAGACCACAGGATGCAGTAGGAGCCAGACCAGCCTGGCCAGCACTGCAGTGATCCAGCCAAGAATTGTGGGGGCCAGACCAACTCCTGCTGAGTCCTGCAGTCCTCGCATTGCAGCCAGTTACCAGATGGTGCTGGAGTGGCGAGTGGGGGGTGGAGAGGAACCGTAGCAGTGGTGGTAGGCAGGAAAGTGGGGAAATGGTGGTGGCAGGTGCTGGGGGAGTAGCAGCAAGCAGGCATGCAGGAGTGTAGTGGGAGTGTGGGTACAGAGGGGGCATGGGGCCCAGACTGGCAGGGGCTCTATGGAGCTGGGCTGGGCTGCACCAGCAGGGAAAGCAGGGAGCCGGCTCAGCTCCATAGCCTCTGCCAGCCTGCACCCTGTGTTTCTGCTGCTCTGCTCTGGGCCCCTGCCAGCGCTGGCCCTGGCACACTGTTGTTTCTGCTGCTCTGCTCTGGGCCCCTGCGCTTCTGCTCAGCTGTCACTGCACTCCCATGTGCCCCCGCCTCTCCCTGCCTGCCACTGCTATTTCCTCACTTTCCTGCCTGCTGCCACAACCATTCCTCTCCACCCCACCCCCACACCACTCTGGTACTATGTGGTTTCTGGCTGCAGTGCTGGGACCGAAGAAGCCAGCCCTGGGGCTTGGCCTTGAGGACTGGTGTGATCACCTGTGGTCCTCCCCACCTTTCCCCCTCTTCTTATCTGGATTTCCCTCTCTGGTGGAGGAAGGCAGGGAACAGCCCCAGGCTTCTGGCTAGGGGTGGGATGAGGCAGGGCAGGCCTTGCTGTGGCTTCTGGGTTCTGCTGCTGGCTCCCTCTGGGTCCTACTGCCCCTGGTGCCTTGTCATCTTTGACAGGCAGCCAGGGCCAGATAAATATTAATTTTCAAATATTTTTTAGGGGCCCTGCGGGCTAGATAGAGAACTGCCTCACGGGCTGGATATGGCCTGTGGCACCCTATTTTGCCCACACCTGACCTACAGTATCTGTTATGATTCTATTCTTCATCATAGTCTGTTGTGTAAGTCTGTTTGTGTAAGTGGTTTATCCACTTATCGATTCTGTAACCAGTTTATCCATTTATCACCTGTTTCAGTAGGACCATGATTCTTTTCATAGAAAATTTTTCTTTTTGTGGATGTGGCTTACTATGGGCATCCTAGATTTCAAATAGCTCTAGCAACCAATCTGGATTTTTCATTTTGTTGAGCTTGCTGCTAGAGACAGGCTATTCAGCTATCTCTGCCGTAGCCCTGAAATGTATAAAAAAAAAATAATGAATGTGCTGCATTCAAAAGCTTGTCTAAATCTATCCTAAACATGCAGTTCGTCCAATCAAAGATATCACCCACAAAAATCCTTTTAAAAATCAGCTTTCTGTGATACAGACCACTTATTTTCCCATTATACAAAGATCAGTTTCAGTAACTCTTTC
Source organism: Gavialis gangeticus (assembly GCF_001723915.1). Taxonomy (NCBI): domain Eukaryota; kingdom Metazoa; phylum Chordata; order Crocodylia; family Gavialidae; genus Gavialis; species Gavialis gangeticus. Next base: position 22,630,393 of record NW_017729031.1, read on the forward strand.
TGCTTAGTCCAGTTACCTTCAGCGTTTCCAGTCTCATAATCCATAGGCAACATTTTCTTGCATTGTTCTGCATGAAAGCCATAGTTAGTCTGATTAGTTATGACACTGTGTATTATCTTAGTTTAGACTGTTCAAAGCAGTGGAGACAGGGTACATTAAATGGGTTGTTATTATTAAAGTTGTTCAAACATACTCTGCTCTAGAGAGCTCAGCAGAAGACACATTGAGAGAATGACCAAGAAGCATCTTATAGGAACATTTTGTACTTCTCATAGTTTTTTAATATATAGGAAATCAATGGACAGGTAAAGATACAGAGACCCATACCATTTCAGGTTGCTATATTATGTTGCTAAAAATTTATGCTCTGCAATTTCCATTAGAGGTCTTATTTTTTTAAAATTTTCTTCTACAATATATTGTATAGTATTACAGATCAGCAAAGTGTATAGTAGATGAAAGATACTCTGTACCTCCGTGTGTGTATGTGTGCAGTTGGGGTCAGTTGCTTTGGAAAAGCTTAAAAGTAGGAATAACTCGATAGATTATTAAATAAATAGCAGAGGTTGAAGGAAAAGTAGTGTTTTTGGCTTTGTTTATTCTACTCCGCGACTCACAGTAAAGGCAGTATAGTCTTAAGTCATATGTTGTATTTTGAAGTTGATCAAAAACCATAATTTTCAATCTGTGAGGAAATTCTAAGAAGAGGAAATTTGGACCAAAAGTTGAAAATTGAGACTTTGCCATTAAATATTTTGTTTCACCTTGATCAAGCAAATATTTTGGCTTTGTTCTTACCCTTTCGTATCTTATACTAATTGATATACCCGATATATAGTTAAAACATTTTTTACTTCATTTAAATGAAACACTTCAAATTTATCCTAAAAAAATGCTTCCCATAAAAAAATTAATGAAGTGGATACACTTTGATTTTGTGAAATAAGTATTTTCTAATGGAAATCTCTTTCATGTGGGAATCTTGACCAGATATGTTATGCTCCTCTGTACTGCGCCTCATGCTGTTAACAAAGGTGGTCAAACTCATACAGCTTAAATGGAGATACCTGTTCTCCATGACTCAGTAGACAAAGCCAAGGATCTCTGGAGATAGACCTGATACCAGATAGATTTCTTATCGGGGTTTTCCTTAAAGTGCTTGTGAAGGCTCAGCTGCTACGGATAAATGTCTCAAAGCTCTGCTTTAGCTGTTCTCCCACAGATCTTTCCAAACTGGTCATCCACTCTCTTTTTAGGAGCCAATCCTGCCCAGATAGGAAATGAATCAGGATCATTGTTGAAGCATTCAGATTCCCAAGCAGGAACAACTGGCTTCAAGGGAAGTAAGCCTATATAAATCCATGCAGTTTTATGACACCGATGGATACTTTCCCAATGTCGAAAGTAAAGTAGGATAATATTGGCTTGAAACAGTTTCCTTGTTGATTTTCCAAAGGGCTTATTTTCACCATTCTAAATATCTTACAGTTTTTCATTAAAGTGAAAATCTCTGATAAAGCTGAGGGAAAAATTACCTCTACTGTTTCTAAGCACTCAATATGTTTTTTTTTCTAGTTTCAAATTTAAGCGCTTTGGCAAAGATAACTGGCAGTGTGATTACATCTCAGGGTTAGTGTCTGATTGAATCCAAAACCAACTCATAACTTTTCATAGCACTCTTTTGTGTCTTCTGTGACACATACATATAGTTTTTGGACCAAAAATATCTTTCCATCCTGTCCTCCCACTTATAATAAATATTAAATATCTCACAAGAATAGTGTTTTTATTGGGGTAATAAGACAGTCCCAATTGCTTCCAAAGTTTTTTTAGTACACAAATTGCAGTCCCACTCGAAATGGGTATCTTTTTACACAAACAAAAGTTGCCATAACTACTAATTGCTCATTGAGTACAGAAGTGGTTTGCTGTGTTACTCTGAAGTCAAGCAGAAGCTAAGGTAGGAGCACACCTTAGGGACTAACTGGTTCAGAAAGACATCAGCCAAAGTTATTGCTTATGCAAACAGGTACCTCTTTGAACCAGTTATTCTCTCAGGCTGCCTATGGGTATGCTCATTTTGCATTCGAATTAGAACACGCTGGAGCCGACTCAAATAAATCTGCTCCATGTCCTAATTGGAACATTCCAGCATCGCCTCACCATTAACCCCCTCCATGCTTCAAAATAGCTGTGGGCATGAAAGGCGTGTGCCCCTGGTGGCGGGGGGGGGGCACGGCTGCAGTGGTGGTGGCGGGATCGTGGCAGTGGGGTGGGAGCCCAGCGGCAGTAAGTCCAGACCTCCTGCAGATGCTGTCGGCACTGTGGGTATTTCGGGGGCTGAGGGTGGAGAGCGCCGACCAGGGGTCAGCGACCACCCATAGGCACTGCTGGCAGCGGTGGCCAGGGGCGATCTTGGACCACCCACAGATGCCGCCAGTGGTGTCGGCAGTGGGGTGGCAAGTGGCGATCGCCCGCAGCCACTGTTGACACTGTCGGCAGCGCCTTTTTGCAGGGGGTGCACTACCACACTCAGGGGGTGCATGTGTACCTGCGTGCACCCCCTATGCATCTCCCTTGGCTGCGGGGGTGCTTTACCTAAACCTTGTTGAATAAGCTTTAGGTAAAGTGCCCCCACAGCCATTTTGAAATGCTAGGGGGCTTAATACATATGACAGTGAGCCATTTTAATTAGATCATCTGTCTGGGAACCTATTGTACAGGCAGCCTAAGGGTATGTACAGGTGTTACATTTAGATTGACCTGCCAGGGTCAGGCATTTGGAGGTTTTAAATTGCCGAAAACATGGTGCATCCAATCTCAGTTAGTTCACCTGAGGTTGTGCACTAATTTAGATTGAGATTGGGTTAACTTAATCTAAAAAAAATTAACCCAATCATGAATGCCTTCCTGCATTTGCAGCACAGCCCTGACCCTGACTGGGCTAGTTATAGCGCTGCAACCCTGGCTCCCTGACTAGGCAACCTCTCCCTGCCCCCCTGTAAACTGTCCAACCCCCACCCCGACCCACTAGAGCCCCTCTGACCCTTGAATCCAAGACACCTTTGAATTTAAATCAGCCCCCCAATAATTACATTCTATACATGGAAAATCTACAAATTTGTTATTATTTTCCATGTCTAGAAAGTTAGTGGAAGGCCATCTGAAATTTGCCCTCTGTGCTGCTGTCATGGGGAAAGCAGAGGCAAGGGGCCAGAGCCTCACCCCATGCTTCCTGCCCCGTGCCGGCCACCTGCCTGTCCCACTGCTGCCTGCCTCACTGTGCTTGTCCCTTGCTGTCTGCCACTCACCCAGTTCTCCCCCTGTAGCCTGCCCCCACCCTCTTGCCCCCTGTCTGTGACTGTGTAGTCTCACCCATGCTCCCCTGGCATCACACAGGTTGGGCTCCTCTATTTCCCACCATCATCCCATGGTGCCACTTGTGTTTCACCAACTGTGAGCCCTGTCCAGGCTCATACCTGAGCCCACTCAAATCCAAGAGGAGGCTATTTATTCCCTCATGCTCATTGCGGGGAACCTCATTTGTGATTCAAGTAAATACAGTACATATGTATTAAAACACATTAGTGAGTGGTATCTACTTCTGTGGCTTTATATAGGTGTATCATTTCCCTGATGAATTAAGCTGTAGAAAATGGAAATTTCCATCCCTTGAGAAATTCTGGTACTTTGAAAATTGTTTTCACCCTAAACTGGGGAGAAATATGAAGTTTTTCATAGAAAGAAAAATGATCGAGAAAAATTGCAATTTTTTTTTTTTTGCTTAATGGTTTTTATGGATTTTTTTTTAATTTGGGGTTTGTTGTGCTGTGGGGCTGTGGTGCCTTCTGTACACTGTATTTTGTGTGCCTTGTAGCTCTCTTCTCCTACTGGATAGGCTCCTAGTCTGGACTACATCTTGTACGAAGCACTGTGGTATTGTGAGTCCGATGATGTATGGAGCTGTATGACAAGAAGAGAAATTAAAATATGTCAAGGGAGATGTCGAATAGATGCCCAATAGATGAAAAAGGGAAAGATGATGCCCAGAATACAACTTCCATAGTGACTCCAAGAGAACTTGGGTGAAACTGGCACTTGCCTTACAGTACTTGCACATGTCTTATACCACTTAAACTCTTTTGGTCTAAGTGATATAATTACTGATTTACACTTTCATAAATAACATCAGAGTCAGATTCAAAGCTTATGACCAATCTGCAGGTACTTTGTTTCAAGAATTTCCATAACCAACTAATATATTTTACTTCCATTATCATACATGATATATGTTTAGGTTTGTATATATTTCTTCTCACATCTTTGGTAAATTGGGTTGATTTGTGATAATTACTATAATGGTTAAATTTTGATTAATTTTGAATTATAGTTGGCTTCTACTACTGCCTGAGCAGCTGGCTTTTTTTGTTTGTTTGTTTCTGTTTTGGGTTCTTTTTCCATTTATGGTTCCATCTGATGGGATTTATTTACATTATAGCCAGCTTGTAATCTGGGTTTCATCTGTGACTTCAGGCTTTCCTTTGAGAGTCACATCAACCACATTGTCAAGACTTTATTATCTGTGTAGGAATTCAGCAAAGCTCAGGCATTGCTGTCTCAGCAGAGGTTTGATTTATGTCTGGGTAACAGCACAGTTGAATTATTGCTATATCTGGTTCGCAGACCTCCCAGATTGGCTGTTACATGTTACTGTTTGGTTTGGGCAGAATTCAGTAGCTAAAGGACAAACAGCTAAATGTTCCAAGCAATCAGCATGCCGCACCTGTCCCAGGAATTGTGTGTTGATTTTCATTCAAAAATGAAATTTGTTTTATAGTGCATAACCTATAAGGTCCTGAATTTACTTTCTTCTCCACATCTTCATGACATATCCGTTTTCATGCTTCAGGACTGCCCCACTCCTCTGTTAGTAATGTATATCATTCAAGAATGATTTGTTGCAATCAATATTCAGCCCTTTTCCCTGAAAGTTTGCAGAATTGGCACACTTGACATTATTCATTGTCCCCTTCATTGGTTGTAAAGTTTGTGAAGTGACCTGTGAAAATTATCTTTCTGAAGGGTAGCATGTAATCCAAAGTTAAGATTCATAAGTTAACATTTTTTTTAGCATATCCTCCCCCAAATTACATCACTTACTGATTGAGGACAGAATACATTTTCTGAGAATTTATGATTAAATTAGTTAATATATTTACATGTTAAAAATTAATTTACAATTGAATCCGCATTTAATTCAAAACTGTGTGTAACACTTTGGTCTGAATGATCATAAGACTGAAGAAATGCAAAATCTTCAAACTTCCTGTTTATGTATATAGCTAACAGAACTGTCATTTCTTGGCTACGTTTAACAAATTTTTTTTTAGGATTAATTTCTCTTTAGCTGAAAGTTTTCTTTTTCAGCAGAGGCAAATGAATAGCATCCTTCTTTAATTTTGGCTAAGTATAGAAGTTAAAAAATCATGAGGAGGAAGTAGTTTAAGTTTCATGCTTTACTCTAGGTTAAGTCAGGAACCCCCCTAGGTTAGGTTGGGAGTGAAGAGACCCTTCAGTGGGGAGGAGGGGCACACAGGCTGCCTGGACTGGCTGAAGCCAGCAGGTTGGGAGCACTCTTGCATGCCTTCCAGCAGGCTGCCAGAGAATGCTGAGCCCAGCCAAGTAGCCCTCCCCAGGCTCCCCCACCCCAAACTAGCGGCAGCTGGGGGAAGTAGGCCCTCCCCCCCAGACTCAAGCCAGCACAGTGGGGTGCGGGGGCATGAAGCAGAAGCTTTCCCCCACCTGCCGCCCAGCCTGGCTGGCCAGCACAGCTCCTTTTTCCAGCCCCACTCTCCTGTGAGTGACCAGCTGTCAGTGGCAGTGGTGGGGGGGTGGAGCCCCCCAGTCCCTCCAGATCTGAGCCTGCACAGGTGGAAGGCAGTGCAGTGGAGGTCTCTTCTCCCCTGCACTCTGCAGCCTGACTGGCCAGCACAGACCCCAGTCCCACCCCCCACCCCATGAGCAGCCAGCTGTCAGTGGTGGTGAAGAGGGCAAAGAAGGAACAGAGGCCTCTGCCACGTAGGATCCACTCAGCTGTGCTGGCTTGGGTCTGGGGGGTGGGTCCACATAGTGGGGGCCTCCTTTTCTCCTTCCTTCTTGCTGATGCTGACAGCCAGCCACTTGTTGTGGGGAGAGGAGCCACACTGGCCATCCAAGCCAGGCAGTGGTGGGGGGAGCCCTCACCATGCAGACCCCTCCCCCCCAGCTGTGCTGGCTCTGTTTGGGTCTAGGGCTAGAGCTGGCCCTTCCCACCTCCCAGCCACTACTGATAGTGGGCACAGCTTCTAGCCTCACCTTCTGCCTGCATCTGGCTCTGTGAGAGCCCACTCAGTCCAAGCAAACAAGCACATCCAAGGCTAGCACACCACCCTGTGAGCGGGAGTTAGTGGGGACCTGCAAAGCAGCCTGGGATGCCAGGGGACTGTAACTTAATTTGAGTTGCAGGGGATCTGGATTCAATAGACTAGTCTAATATAAATCACTTAAATCTGATACTATATCCGTCCAGATCGATCTTAGATAGTGGTCTGCCATTTTTAAACTTGTCTGTGTGAGCCAAACTTCTGTACTTTTATTGGTTTAGACCAATTTATGGTCACTTATACTGGTTTATGTGTAATGTCTGTACCTGGCCTTTGTGTAGAATTGGCCTTTTTCAAAGTGGCTGCCAGATTCAATATTTTTTTGGTATGACTGAGAACATGAGTATCTTCCATTAGGGCACCCTCTTTCAAAGTGGCTAGTGAATTTAGTTGAAAACACAGGAAGTGAAATAAAACTGTCCTCAGAGATGGTGGCCCCAGACAGCATAGTTTTCTGTCTTATCGTGATATATGGCAGGTAAAGATTTAAAAAAATTGAAGGTGGGTTAATCAGTTCAGTATGATCTGTAGCTATTGGCAGTATTATTGCATATCATAATTTGGAGGATGTATTTGAGTAAACATTTAACAAATTTGAAGATGAAGGTAGGTTAGAAGGAGTTGCAGACATACTGGAGGGGTAGGGCTAGGATTCAAAATGACCTTAATTAACTGCAGAAATGGCCTGAAATCAATCGGATTAAAGTTAACAAGGACTGGGTACAAAATCACAAAATTTGGGGCGAGGTGAGCATTCTAGCAGGGAGGGAAAGACTGCAACAAGACCTGGATAGGTTACAGGAGTGGGCTACAGTCTTTCCAATGAGGCCTCACCAGAGTTCCATATGAAGTGGAAGAATCAATTCCTTTGATTTGCAAGTAACACTCCTATTAATACAGTCCAATATGGTGTTGCTTTTTGCAACAAGGGCACACAGTTGGCTCATATTCAGCATATGGTCCACTATAACCCCCAGGTCCTCTTCTGCACTACTGTAGCCTAGCCAGCCTTTCCCCATGCTGTTTGTGCATATGATTTTTCCATCCCAGGCACTGCATTCATTGCAAACCAAGTCATTTCTCATACCTCTCAGCAAGCAAGCAGGCACCAGGGAGCTTATCAGAACACAAAGCTTATCAGCCCATCAAGAAAACAAAGCCTCTCTCATTACTTCAAGCTTTTTTAAACAGCTATTTGCAAAGTATTTTAAGGAAGAAGGGTGGTGGGGGGGGACTATATCAGTTGACCTGTTGATTAGCTCCAAAAAACCCTAAGCAGACACTGTTCTGTCTGCCTTTGTTCCAGTGAAACTGGAGACACACACACACATATACACCTCTCAGCATTAGCTAGTACGGGGTGGCATGACCGTGACCAGATGCCAGCTGGGGTCCATGCTCTGTGAGGGGCGGGGGAGAGGGGATCCCTGCTTGAGCAGCGAGTGGATGTTGCTCTGTCTCCAATCTCTATCTCTTTCTCAACCAGCCAGAGCTCTGGTTAGGAAGGACAGAGGCAGAGGCCAGCCCTGCTCTCTGGAGCAGACAACCCAGCCCAGGGCTGAAAAGCATGCTGGGATGCTGGGGAACTCTGATTTAACTAAAGCCAGGAAGGGGTTTGGAACGGAAGTTCCATAAACCAGTTTGACCCAAATCAGTTAAGTTTGATACTACATTCAACTAGTTTTATCTTAAACCAGTTTTGGCCATTTTGAAGCTGGTTTATATGCACTGAACTTATGTTCTGTTACAGATTTAAACCAGTTTCTGATCACTTAAACTGTTTTTTGTGTAACTTCTATCTGTAGCCCCAAACTTAAAACCAAACCAGTGTACCAATTTTTATGGGATTGGTACCTCACTGAGCTGCTTTTGAAATTCTACCTTTACTCCCTTCCCTTAGCGTGCAAAGGTACAAACATTACTAGCAACTATAAAACTGTCCATCCCTTTTACAAAGTTAGGCCACAGTTTTTATCTCAATGACCTCTTGAAATCCTGAAGCTATAGGTATAATCAGCTGAGATTAATGGTACTACCCATGTGCTTTTTGTTAAGTATGTTCTTTAGTGCTTTGCTGGACTGATGCCTGCAAGGACTAAATTGGGAAAGAGTTTCAGAAACTAAGGAACTAATAAAAGGTAGAGATGGGTCACCCTAAACCCTTGGAACCAAACATCTCTGATACTGGCTTGGAGCCCATCTCTAATAATAGGCAATAATAAAGACAGCATATTATCAGCCAGTGGCATTCAAGATTGCAGGAGGTCATGAGATAATACTGCAGTTGCATTTTAAAAAATGCTGGATAACTTTATGACCTCTAATAATGTTTGTAGCTCTGAAACCTAAGTTAATGATAACTATAATCTGATCTCTTGCTTCAGGGCATAAGGTAATTGCCTGTGGAGCCAGGAAAGAATTTATCCTCTGTATATATAACTAGAAACAACTGGTTGGCCACAGTAGCCAACAACTTACCTTTCCCTGGCTACCCATTACCAGAGGGAGCATGACCACTTGGGAAATAGACTGATAGTCTTATCTGGTGTTGGCAGACCATATGACATGCTTCTATAGAGTGAAAACTAAAAGAAACTAAAAAAAGAGTCTAAAGATGTCTGAGTTTAAATCTGTATAAACCGGAGTTTACATTTAAATACTACTGTAATATACCCTGAGTTGCTTTTCTCAGTTTTTAGGTGAAAAGCCTTACAAACTTGTCTTGCAAAATACTTTCATGAATCGAGGCCTGGGCTGATCCTAACTTGAAATTTCAAAGCAGTTATTGAGTTGACTTGTGTGTGAAAATTTATCGAAAATGGAGGGGAGGGAAATTTCTAACTCTTGTTTACTTTGTTTTGGTTTGTGATTTCTACCTTCTTATTCCATTGGGAACATTAACTGATAAAATTGCCTCTCATTGCCTGTCATGCTAGTTAAAATACGAAGTCCTGTGTACATGATAGTGCATTCAGCTCAGCTTTGAACTCACTCTTATTTTCCTTCATATACATGTAAAAATATTTTAAAGTAAAAATCCCTAGAGGCAACTATTTTTTTTTAAAGTTCAAACCACTTTTAATAGGATTTGAACACCCAAAAGCAATTGTAAGAGGATATATGCTGTCTGAACCCATTTTTGTTTATTTAGAGGAGCAGCTTAAATGATATGGTAGATTAAAGCAAGCAGAGGGAGGGGTATTCAGTTAGCTTAGTTGAATGTTAGTTAAGGTTCACTTTCTGTCTCGCTAAAGCTGCATGTCATAGTAGCACTTTTCTTTTAGCACTTCCTTTGGAAAGCCTATTCCCTTCCAATGGCAAAATGATATCAGCTTGAACTTTGATTTAAAAAAGACACGGGGCTTGATTCCACTTTGGTTTGCACCAAACACATGAGAAATAATGCAATGGAAATTAATGGACCAAATTGTCCTGTGGTGTAAAGCAGCATTGTCTTGAGGGAAGCCACTCCAGTATACACCACCTAAGAGTACACTGAAATTAGAAAGTTACAGAAGGGCAATCAAAATCTGGTCTCTAGATTAGAAATCATCTGTCCCTGTATTGGTGTAACTGAAAGGTAATTTAAGTCCAGGGAAATTACTCAAAATTTATACCAGTCTAAATGAAAGCACAATCTTGATCCTGTAGCTTAATAATATTGTTTTTCTTCCTTGGGTGAAATCTTGGCAGAGGCCTATGACTTCTGGATTCTTATGAGCTAAAAAATGTTAATTGCATGAACCTTTATTTAGTGTTTGAGAGCTGATTATTGTGCTTGTCTGGCCATCAGGTGAGGTATTCTTCCACATCTCATACAAGTGTAAGGGCCGGATGAACATGAGTTTCAGGTGGTCCTCTGCCCATTCATAGGAGAAATGAATTATTACAATCTCTGGCTACAGAGATGTGTAACAAATCATACTTTTAGCTCTGTAGGTCCCTTGCTGCCATGTTGGCCAAGACAGCACCTATGGCCACATGTAGATGAAATGAGGGGCATGTGTGCACGACACTTTAAAGCAGGCTGGGCTGAGGAATTAAGGCTTGGGTTTACTTAAGGTCAAGTGGCCCCTGGGTTACTCGAGGTCACTGGTGCAAGGGAAAAAGCCTGGTAGCTAGAAGGAGACAATCAGGAAAGAGAAAGAGGTAGAAACCTGGGAGCTTGGGGCAGGAAACTGAGGCAGCCAGCTGAGAGACCAGGGCTGGCAGATAGCTGGGAGTTTGGGGCTGGAAACTGAGGTAGATAGCTGGGAGCTTGGGGCTGGAAACTGAGGCAGACAGCTGAAAGATTGGGGGGCAGATAAGTGGTGCAAGGAGGAAACAGACAAAAACCCAACTCGGGGTTGCAAAATAACAGGTTTATTAAACAGACAGCACACTACACAGCCCCATGAAGTTATTGGTTTAGACACACATGCACACACAAGCACTTACAATGGCAGCAGGAGAAAGAGGCTCAGTGAAAGGGTTGGAGTCCAGGTAGGGAAGAGAAACAAAGTCCAAGTCCTTGGTTGAAGAGGGGGTGGGGGTGATAACTACCTGTTCAGGCTGGAAAGGGGTCTTTGTTCAACAGGTGTTCTCCAGAGGGGGGTCGCTGGCAGGACCTCTGGGTGGATAGGTCGTGTGGCATGGTGCTGGTCCAGATGGAGAGGGTGTCCCAAGGAGTCAGTCTTCACTACCCCTTTTTATGGGGCAGACTACCTCTGATCTCCTGGGGGGTGGAGCTGTCCAGGAAATGTCAGTCCTATTCCAGAGGGTTCCAGGTGTTTTTACTGAGCATGTGTAGCCTTGGCATAATGGTGGGTTGCCTCGTCTTTTGTTTCTTGAATGCTGAGGGTGGTTCCAGTGGCTGGGTCATTAGTCCAGGTATTGGTGTTGATGGTTCAGTCATTCGGAGGGAGCTATTCTTAGACCTACTGCCGTTGTCTCTCAAGCGCCCTCATTCATCCCCATTCATTCAGGGACCAAGTTACATAGGAAGGGTAGGTATGAGTCATAGGTTACAACATACACAACAGGGCATGGGGACAAGATGAAGACTTGACAAACAAAATGGAAACTTGACATGACTTATGTTAACTTACATATGTAGGCCTAAATCATATAGTATCAGTAAAACAGTAATATAGAACAGTAAAAAGCAATATAAACATAATAATTATACAATATAAAGAAGGAGAAAAAATTAAACACATGCAACTTGCTACCAAAATAAAATGCTGAAGCTTATCCTATGTCTTAGCTCACTTATACTTATCTATAGGGAATAGAGAAGGAGAGAAAAAGTCAGAAATGGTTGGGGAAGGGGAGGGAATTCATTTTAAAATAAAGAAAAAAGAAAAAAACGGGGTTTTCTACAGGCTTTATGTTTCCTCCCCTGAACTCCTTAGTTCAGAAGGCTTTTTGCAAGCTGTGTTGTGATTGGCTTACATTTCTGCCCCCTCACTCCCCTCTGAGGGTAACCGAAGGTTCAGAGTTATTGGTAGTGTGATGTAGAGCAGCATTTATTACCTCCTGGGTTGTTCCTAGGTATCCAGGTGTATTTGGAGGAGACCATGACCTCAGACTAACATTTCTAACTACCTCTCTCTGCGGATGGAGGAAAGCTTGCCATAATAAAGCACGTCCCCTTCAGGCTTGATTTAACAGAGCCATATTTGCATGAAGTTTTCATTAAGGAACTTCATTTATGGGAAGAAAAGGAGGAAAGTCTGCAGCTGCATCACCTGTTTTCTACTATATTGAAGGGAGGGGGCAGGAGCAGCATGATTTTGCCTCTTATTCCCTTCTCAAAGGGGACATCTGGCTCAGATGTCTGCATGAAGCAGATGGGATCTAACTAGATATGTTGACCTGTTTTTATCAAATATTATACATTCCATACTCTTTGTATGGAAAGGAGTTTCTTAGTCCTCTAAGGAATAATACATATCCTTTGCACTTCCCACAATGTGTTTCTTTTTAAGAGAGTGATAGAAATAAAATAGCAGTGACCCAACCTAATTCAGCAGAGGCATAAATGATGGTGCATGTTATGTGTTGGGCGTACATGTCCAAGTACCATAACTTGCATTCGTTTGCTGTGTAGAATGTACATGCCCCTGGCAAACTGCAGGAAGGGGAGCTTGAATGACCTTTTTTGCATGGTTAAGGAATGCCAAGATGGTATGAGCTTCACTCCTTTGCTGTTTATAATAGTTTCATGTCCAACTGTGCATGCAAATGACCTCTCTATTGCTTTTGTCCCAGACTTTTCTTGGTAAGAACACCTGCATAGATGTCATAGACATTAGGGCTGGAAGGGACCTCGGAAGATCATCGAGTCTAGCCCCCCGCCCAAAGGGCAGGAAGTCAGCTGGGGTCATAGGATCCCAATTAGCCTTCTTACAGAAGGTCTGGATTTGGCTTCTTATGCGGCAATAACATTCTACTTGTGATAGACACAGGAAGCAGCAAGGCACTACTGTGTCTGCTGGATACAGATGTGCTATAATGGATGGAGCTCCATAAGCATACGTGGAATTACACTATGGAAAAGGTGCTAAACAAAGAACAAACTACTGCTCTAAAATGCTTGCAGACATACAAGCCTTGGCTGAATATGATACAGTGAACAAACAAAGTGACAGGTGGTCTGACCTTTCTAGGTGGAATGGTTTGTGGAAATGATGTGTCTTTAGAAGTTTTTCTGAAGGAGCACAAGGGGTGGAGGGGGAGCTGCGTGTGTGCAATTAGTGAGAGAAGAACAAATGCCTCCAGCTTTACTTGCATTGTGGTTGGCAACAAAACACATCAACACTTGATTTAGGGCTGGAGGTGTGTGCGTTAAATTGAATTTCCTAGCTGCAGCTGGCTTGTTTCACAGACTCGGCATTACTTTAAGTGTACTTTTTTGTACTAAATTCATTTTCTTTGCATTTTTCATTTTAAGAAATGTCAGGTTATTACAAGTTCCAGGGGAAAGAATGACAAGAAGCTCCTTACAAGTCAGATATTGTTTCAGCTCATGCGGTACCTGACTTTAAACTAGGTTTATTAACTTTTTCCATCTGAAATTTCTCTTTCTCTCAACAATACCTGCGCAGTGCCTTCAGCTCTTCCCTTGAAACATGTTGCTTGTTACAGACTCCTTATGCTGAGTTTGCTTCTGTAGCTGTTCCAGGTTGTGTAACTCCCAGGGGCTTCAGTGGAAGTTTAGCATGTGGACCTGCTGCTGCAGAAGAGGCCGTAACATCAGACTGCATTTTGGGCATCCTCACTGAAACTTAGTGGGCTTCACACCGATAAGGAGGGAGTAGGATTGGTCAGTTGTCTGCAATAAGTAAATGCAGCTGATTTGTATACACATGTTCTGCTTTTGTAGAAAAAAATGACTGTCCTCTGAGGCTCCTTTTAGGTGGAAGGTGAAAAAGTCAAGGGAGGATTAAGGACTAAAATGTTAAATGCCGAATTAGAAGTAATAGCTTAACTAGGCATGGGTGACTGTGGCACCAGCCCTCCGTGCTGATTATGAGGGGGTGCAAGAATTTTGGTCAGCAGCCCAAGACGCAGAAACTGCTTACAATGCATCTCACTGGAAGCTTAAATTCTGTTCTGATTAATGCTAATAAAGTTAAAGTTGGGAACCCAGCTAATCTCTCTGCAGCTAATTAACAAAGTGAGCTACATTTACAGTTGCACTGATGGTGTGCCTGGTGAGGTCAGTGTGTGCTTTTGGGAAATGTCAGCAAAGTTATTAATTCTTAACACACAGATTGAAGTACACGAACAATTGATTTCAACCTACGTTTTCTGTTCAGGGCTCTTTTCTCTGTTTTCACCCAGGGCTAGGCAAATAAATACATTTCCTAATGGTGAGAGAAACTGCTTATCTGAATCCATGTGGAATCTCCTGGATATTTAAGTTTTCTATTCCCTTCCCTGGAATTGGTGTTAGTTAAAGATACCACAGGCTTAGCTGTTTTTAAAAGTTGGGTATATACTGTAGTTAGGCAATGTCCATTAACTGGCTCTTAGTTATTTATATACACACTGTTTATATTCTGAAATCTTTCCACATACAGTACATAACATTTCACATCTTATCTTTCCAACATAGCGTTCCATTGTAATGATGAGTGATTGTGAATATAGGTTTCGTGGCTACTTTTTTCATAAGTAAACTGAACAAGTTGACTATAAATAATGACAACAACTTGACCTTGTTCCCTTGTATTTTGCAAGAACATTCTGAAGGATATGTTTGATTGCAGCACATCTGCATCCTTCAATATTGTCAAATTTGCAACCTGTCTGTCACTTCTATACTCTTTCAAATTACAACATAGATTCTTCAAGCAAAGACGGCTATTCAGTTCTCTACAGTGGTGGGGTTAAAATGAGATTATGAGGTCAAGAATATTCAAGCATTTATTTAGTCAACAAAGAAAATAAGCAAGAGCTAGTTTTTGGTTGTGCACTTGAGGATTCTTTTGGGGGATGTGCCTTGAGACTATTGTGTTATCAAATGCTCACTTCAAATGTAATATTCCACAAAAAGCAAGCAAAAACACATTCACTGTTTTGATTCCCTTGCAATTTGCTATGATGCAGTCTTGTTTGTCTCAGAAATATTTGCTATAACAGGCAAGTAACAGAGTTATCAAACATGGAATTCGGTTTTTCAAGAAATGTAATAATCATGCTTGTGGCTAAAGCTAAAGCTACACAAAAAATGAAACACCAAAGAGAAGAATTACACCAAAAAAAATCTCTCTCTCTGAAAACTTAGTTTTGGGTAAACTGTAGATAAGAAAAATACAGTTATATTTTATTATGGTTTTGCCTCCAAGGATCAAACTTATTTTCATTTGGACACATGGTTAAATTTTGAAGTGGGGAGAATAAAAAATAATTCTTCATTTAATGCCTACATATTCTAATCTCCAGTTAATTCAGGATAACACTGGGAAAAATGTTGGGTTCAAAATGTTTATATTTAAATCAAATATTAGAGGTTGCAAAGGTGATGGTTCTTATGATGTATTAGGGTTAAAATGGTGTTGTAGCATGATGATCGAGAGATACATACAAGAAGCAAGGTTTGTTTGATATATTTTACTCATATCTTTCAGAACCAACCTTTGGGAGAGATAAGAGAGATTTGGGCAAGCTTTGGGGCACGAAATGGTTCAAAGGTCTAGGAAAGAAGCTGAAAGAGCCTAAGCTAAATACTATGTAGAACAATAACTTGTTTAACAACTCCATTATATAAATGAAAATAGTCTCTTAAAAGGATGAAGGCAGAGAATCTGTGGGACAAAAAAGTGATTAATCCTAGGACTTGTGCTTGTGTACTCAAGCCTCTGGATGACAAGCGAGTAAAAACCAAATTGTGGTCTGAAGCTACCACCTAAGATTAATGAACAATTTGAAAATGTAATTACTTTTTTGTGTGGCCAATTACACCCTTTTTCTCAAAATATTACAAAATCTAAGTTAAGCTCATAAGAAGGGCTTTGTTCAGCAAGGGTGTAAGTGGGTGGAGCATTGAAACCTAAAAAAATTCCACACTATATATGAATGCATAACACAGAAAACAACAGAGATTAAAGAAATTCAGAGAAAGCCATAAGCAGTAATGCCCAAAGCAACCAATTATGTGAGCTCATCACTTGGGAGGCCAGATGCAAATTTAGGTGTGCACGAGCTTCATTTAATCAGTCAACATGTTCCTGCCAGTTTTGTAGCCCCACATGTGAAAACTATCAGGAAGAGAAAAATCTCAGAATTTTTCAAGCAAACTAAAATACCAAGCCAATGACCAACTGAATCATTGACTCAAATTGAACACTTCCCCAAGGTCCCCGTCATCACTATATGTAGTATATCCGTGCTCTTTCACTATGGCAGCATCCAGTGCATCTGTGGCTCATGGTGCTTACATTGCTGCAACTTTTCTGTACACTTAGAACAGGGATTATATCATTTCAGACACAATTGGTTTGTTCTAACTGTTATCAGGAAAAACTTCCTTGCTGTTAGAACACTGGAGCAGTAAAATAGATTGACCGGGGAAGTTGTGGACTCTCCTTCATTAAAGGTTTCCAAGAGGTTGGATAAACATTGGACAGAGATGATTTAGACATACGTGTGTTCATGCTGAGGGCTGGACAAGATGATCTTTATCCAACTCTTTGATTCAATGACACGTCTTCTGCAACTGTGCCACGTATGAGCACACATGTAGCCAGGCTGACAAATGTCTTGAGAAGAAGAGGAAGGTGACTAAATATAATGGAGGTCTTTTCATGGCATCAGATACCTGCAGCTTTTTTATTTTGGTTGTGGGGGAAATCGGGGAGGAGAGAGAGAAAACCAGGAGGCAGCTTCTCTCACTGACATCCTCCCACCAGATGGATGTAGATTCCCAACTGGAAATGCACCTGGATACCAGATGCTACCCTGAGAAGATGGGGATGTTGGGAAGCTTCTGCTATTAGTGCAAGGTGGTGTTGCAAGGATCATAAAGAATTGGGGCTTGAAGGGGCCTCCAAAGGTCATCTAGTCCAAGCCCCTGTCTGAGGCAGGACCATGCATATCCAGACCGTTGTGTACAATCCGTAGTCTAATTTTTATGTAAGGTGTTTGTCAACCCTGACACAACACAGACCTAACACTTTAACCTGCAAAGCAAGGGAACCACGGCAGCCAATGTCCTGCTTCTATAAAATGTTATCAATATACGCTCAAAGGTTCCTGGGTAGAGGCCTCACTATTCTAACAGTGAAGAAGCTTTTATGGATATCCAATCTAAACTTCTTTTGCTGCAACTTCAAGCCATTGGTCTGTGCCCTTTTCTCCACAGGATGAGAGAAAAGTTGCTTTCCAAGCCTTTTATCATCTGGACCCTCTCTAACTGCTCCACATCCTTTTGAAATGTGGAACCCAGAACTGCACACAGTAGTCCAGATGAGGCCTAATCTGTGCTGAGCAGAGAAGCACTATCACATCCCGTGTCTTTTACCTAATCCTTTGATTGATGCATCCCAAAACCTCATTTGCCTTTTGTGTGGCTGCATCACACTGCAGACTCATATTAAGTCTATTTTCTGCCAAGACTCTCAGATCCTTTTCCATAGTCTTGACGTCCAGCATCCATTTTATATTTGTGTTTTTGACTTTGCCTCCCAAGGCAAAGCACTTTCCATTTGTCCACATTGAACTTCATCCAGTTAGCTGTAGCCCAACTTTCCAATTTGTCAGGATCCTTCTGAATTGTGCTCATCTCCTCCAACATGTTCACAATCCTTTCCTTTGTGCTGTCTGCAAAGTTGCTTACGGAGCTTTCTATGATAGCACCCAAATCATTAACAAACGCATTGAACAGCACCAGGCCTAGGGGACTCCATCTGTGGGACTCCACTCGAAACCTGTCATTCTGACATGGACCCATAAATAATTATCCTTTGCTTGTGGCTATTGAGCCAGATATCTATCCACCTTGTAGTAGCTTTATCTAGACCACATTTCTCCAATTTGTTTGAGAAGGTTGTGCAGGACCTTGTTGTGGAAAGCCTTGCTGGAGTCTAGATGCACTATATCCACAGCATTCCCTTCATCCATCCAAGTTGCTACTTTGTCAGAGAGGGAGATCAAGTTTGTTTGATGTGATTTGTTTTTCATAAATCCATGCTGGCTGCCTGTGATCAGACTTTCCTCCTCTAGATGCTTGCAAATGGCTTTTCTCAGGATATGCTCCAGTAACTTCGCAGATGTTGAGGTAAGACTAATCGGTCTGTAGTTCTCCAGGTCCTCCTTTGTGCCTTCTTTAAAAAGGGGCACTGCGTTGGCCCTTTTCCAGTCATCTAGTACCTGGCCTGTCTCTCACAACTTCACAAAGGTCATTGCCAAGGGCTCCAAGATCTCCTCTGCCAGTTCCTTCAGTACCCTGGGATGAAGTCCATCCAGCCTGCTCACTTGAATTCATTCAGACCCAACAAAAGCTTTCTGTCTCCTTTCTTCATGGCAGAAGAGGAACCAAGGGAATTGTGTGGAGGGACTCAGCTTCCTCAGCTTAATGCAGGAATCACGAAACCACTGCAGATGCCATGACATCCAGAGGTTTAGGTGACTAAATCCTCTACTGCTCCAAAAAATAGGTGACAAATACTGCAGGCCTTCTATAATGAAGGGATTCAGAGGGAATTTCCCAAGTGGGGATTATCAGAGTTTCTTACCAGTAATTATTAGGTAGTCTGGGGGCAGCCTCTTGCCCAACGTGGCTGCAAGCTGATCTTTATTTATTTATGGATGTCAGACATGACTAGTATGATCTGTCCTTGGAACAGGGCCAGCTTCTGGAACATATTGTTTGGTTGCTTTTGCATGAATGCTTGCCTAAGGGAAGAAGATGCTGCTGTGGCTTCTGCTGTGAGTTCTGCTCTTGCTCCTTGTTAATTTGATGACAGTTGTACTTTCTTGCTTCCCTTATTCTGTTCTCACCATGCAGTGCTCCTATATGAAAACAAGTACACATGTCATCAGTAGAGCAGGTGAAGCAGTTTGGTAGATTATTTACAGCTTTTAGAGATGAAATTGCCTCTAGGTTCTTAGTTCAAATATTGTCTCCTGCCACTTCTGTATGCTGCTCCCAAAAGGCATCTGTGTAGCACTGAAAGGGACAGTACTTGTGAGAAAAGACAGTATGAGGTAAGCCTATGGTTGACCTTTTCTTTAACTGTGAATTGAAACTTTTGGCTTTGTTGAAGTGAAAAGCAGCTTCTTGACAAAACTCATTCTGATTTGCTGGTGTTGTTGATGATGGTAACAAATATGGAAAATGCAGGGCACTGTTGTAAAAACACCAGTATTAGCTCTTCCCTTTTCCAGTAAAAAAATATTCCCTTGTGGTTTTATTTGGTTACGTTTTTAATCAAACTACAAGGTAAACCAAAGTGCCACTTCTAGGAGCTGCCATATCCATCTTTTCATTAGAGATTGGCTCAAAGGAGCCTGAAAATTTAAAGTGACTGGGAACCTAAGCCTGAATTCATATTGTAGTAGGCTGTCAACACAAGGTGCCCTGGCTAGGGACAGAAGTTACACATACACTGGTTTAAGTGATCAGAAAGTAGTTTAAACTTGGAACAGAACATAAGTTCAGTGCACACAAACCAGTTTCAAAATGGCCTTTTAAATCAAATCTCTGACTCTGAACATTGAACTCCAAAACTGTGGATGGCACCTTGTCTGTTGAGGACACTGAATCAACCCCTTTGGTCACAATTGAGTTGTGTGGCATTGGTTATGCCAGAATAGATGGTCAGAATGGACTCTTCTGACATTGCTGTCTATACAATCCAAACACTCCTGTACTTCTGGACAGGTAGAGGAAAGAAAAATAGTCAGGTGCCTCTTTTGAATGTTGCGTATCAGAGCTGTCTCTCCTCATTATGGAATTCACTTGGGTAACAAAGCCATTTCATCTTTAGTATGGTCCTTAATTACCCTTCTAAGGAACATGAGTTTTTTTGTAAGTAGAGAGCTAGGGAGGAATCATAAAATCACAGAATCAATGAGTGGGAAGGGACCTAGACAGAT
>NW_017729031.1:22650409-22650929 GCF_001723915.1 Gavialis gangeticus
CTCTGCTCTGAAGTGCGGGTCGTGGTCCAGGAAGCCAAAACCGGCGTGATGACACCAACTCCGGAGGCACTAGTTCACCTCATGGATGCAGGTGCTCTGCCTCTGATGGCCTCCACTAACCAGCAGGAGGGACGAAAAGAGCACCTGGGCCTCCGACTCTCTAAGCTTGGCCCCCAGAACCATGTAGTCATGCAGGATCTGGTCCGGACTACTCCGGGCCACATCATTGGTTCCCACATGGATGAGGACCATAGGATGGTAGTCGGAAGGCAGGATGAGGTCAGTGATCTTCCCTGTGACGTCCACAATCTTGGCTCCTGGGAGACAGTACACTTCTCTCACATTGGGGTCCATGAGGCGGATAGGTCCCTCCTTTCCTCTGAGGAGGGAGTCCCCTATGATGATGACCTGACGTCTCTTCCTCTGGGTCACTGGATGATGCTCAGTTGGTATGGATGCTGGCTTGCTGGATGAGAGCGTGGCTTCCTCCCTTCCTCCTTCCTCATGCCCAGTCTCCTCC
>NW_017729031.1:22655929-22658488 GCF_001723915.1 Gavialis gangeticus
TCAGTTGTACTGGGGTGACAGTTGATACAGCTACATGCCGCCTGCGATGCTGCATGGTCCTGGAGGTGACCGTCTTCCATTCGCCTCCTGCAGAATCCTGGGTGGTGACAGCCTGAGGGGACAGGCCCTGCAGAGAGAGTAAGGACCTGTCAATCTCATCCTCCATGGCCCTGATCCCCCGCAGCCTGCTCACTTCCGCCTGGAGCTCTCTCACCTGCCCCTCCAGCGCCACAATCCTGGCACAGGTGGGACAGGTGAGAGACGCCCCCGCCTCTGTGTCCCTCCCCGGCCCCAGGGACCAAGCCAGGCAGCCCCCACAGGCAGGTGGCCCCACCTGCGTGGAAGCCTCACCGGTCCCCAGGCCAGGAGGCAGCCATGCTCTCACCCCCACTCACTTACCTGGAGACAACTGCTGCTGCTGCTGCTCCTGCCGTTGGCTCTTCCGCTGCCTGCGGCCTCTCGCGCGCCTCCCTGCGCAAACCCTGGTGCAAACTCCGGCGCGCCCCTAAAGAGTGTGCCTGTTTGCACTCCCTGTTCGCACACCTCGGAAGTGTGGCTCCTGCCCGGTGTGGCTAAATGGGGTCAGGTGGGGAAAGAGTCCCCTGTTCGATCGCCAGCACCTGGCCCCACTTGCTCCCTTCCCCTGGCTTACCTCCTCATTGCCACAGCTGTCCCTTAGCTACGGATCGCTGCTGGTGCTGCTGCTCCTACCGTCACCTCAAGGAATGGGGGATATTGGGGGCACGTGTGCTCCCTCCGGTGTCCTCAGCTGACTGCTTTGGCCAGCCAATTAGCCCGGGTTCAAATTTCCCGGGCCAATCAGCAGGGCCAATCAGACAATCAGCTGAGCCAGTCAGTCAGCTGTGTCTGCCTGCAGCCCGGCCCCCTGTGGGAACCCCGCTTATTGGCCGGAGCTTCGTCCTACTAGGGGATCTCTGGTAAGTCAACCCTCGGGCTTCCAAGCTCCTAGCCCTCACCCACCCCGGTGCAAACTCTGGCGCCCGCCTGTTTGCACTCCCTGTTCGCGCGGCTCGGGAGAGGTCAGGAGATGTAGAAGAACTTTGTTCCAGAAACTCATGGGTAACATTATCTAGTTGTTAGAGAAGAGGACTATGAGTGAGGATTTCTGCCCTGAGGTCTGCTGTCTTCAGCCTTTGGAGTCTCAATTTCCCTATCTGGAGACTTGGGATAATACCCAGTCAAGCACTTTAGAATTGGGTACCATGAAACTTTCAATGATGTCCAGAGTCAAAGTATTAGCTTGTTACCTCATTTTTGTCTTCTGGGAAGTATGACTTGATAACTGGGCAACTTTTCATCAGCTCCACAAGGAGCAGCATTTATAATAGCTTCATGTCCAACTGTACATGCAAATTACCTCTCTATTGTAGGGAAAAGCAGGGGAGGAAAGAGAGAAAAAACAGAGGCAAATTTAGAAAAAGATCAGTGTAAGAGGTGTTCTGCCATCCCTAACATCTATGAATCTCCTAATGCTCTATGCTTCCAGCAGCAGATAGCCTTGAGCTTTTTCTTCTCTCACTGACTTCAAGAACAGCAGATGAGAGAGTGCCTCTGCTTTAAATAGAAACAGGCCAGATTTAGAAATCCTCTGACCTTTTGGCTGGAGGAAAATATTCATTAAAAAAAAACTAATTTAGAATTGAGAATAATCCAAGGAAGTATAAATAGCAGCTAACAAATGAAATTCTTTCTCAGTAAAGGGGCCATTTCAGAAAATGAAGCTGCATTGAGAGTGCTGTAACAAGGGGGTGGTGGTGAGCGGAGCAGCTGCCCCAGGCACTGGAGTGAAGGGGCGCCAACAGGTGCTGCCTAGCTGGGGTGGGGCATGGGATGGAGCCGTGAGTGGCTTGTCTGGGGGAGTGGGGTTGGTGGGGAGGGTGGCTCCTGCTGTGCTGTGCACTCCCAGGCCAGCATGGGGGGGCCCTCAGATCTGTGTGCAGGGTGAGGGTGGGCTGCCACTGCAGGCTTTGCCCCAGGCACCAAACTTCCTTGCCATGGTACTGTGCATTTATATTATGTGTTAGACTGGTTTGCAGGAGACCATGTCTATTCCTGCTGTGTCTGGACTGACACATCAGGTAGGGGTTTGTCACGTCTGCTTGTATTAGTAGCATGGGTTTATGCTAAACGAGGTAACATAACATGACTTGCCTTACCTCTCCCAAGCTGTAAGTACCAGACTACCATGATGAAACTTTTAGGAATGTGTCTTTGTGGACGCCCCTTTCCCAGCACTGTGCTGATCCCTTAGCTGGAGCTGTGCTATTAATTTCAGCCTTGCTATTTGATATGTGTCTTAGCCTGTATCCCCTTTGCCCTATTGATTTTTATATTTCCTTTTCTGATAGGCACTTTTACACACTTCAGCTTGAGAGTTTGATGAATGATATCCTTTAAAGCAGCTCAGTCCATAAATTCCAGAGAAACAGTAACTTACAATTAAAGCAGGTTGGGAGGCTTTGACAAAATGGTTTCCATTCTAAAATGCCAGTTCATCAAAAGCAAAGGTTTTTTTCTAGAAATGTATCAGATCACTTT
>NW_017729031.1:22658520-22660523 GCF_001723915.1 Gavialis gangeticus
AAAAAAAAAAAAAAAAAAGATGAGAACAAGTCCTACCAAAATATTGCAAAATACTTGGGCCGTTCACCTCAGTTGTAGAAGACCCACGTTCAAGACCTGCTTTGGATTCTGGAACAGTGGACTTTGGCTTTGGGCTGCTCACGCCTGAGGAGAGTCTGCTCTCCACTTGGCTTTTTGGGGGTGTTGCTTTTGAAAGGTTTCTGTTCTGTCTTGATCAGAAACAGAAAAAAAAGAGAAATGGGAAAAATGTTTCCTGCCCATCTTTATTTGAAAGACTTGCATCCCTTGTGAGAGATCACAGAATGTTTCTACATAGCTTGTGTCATTGATATATCTTTGGAAGTAAAAGAGGCTATAGATGGGATGGAAACATTTCACAATGACAGGATATGGATACAAATGCTGTACCTGTATTCTAAAATTGGAGATTTATTCCAAAAATCATTCTGAAGTGGTCTAGTGAGCATAGAAATAGGAATTTGGATCCTACACCCAGACTGACAGTATTGTACTGGCTTTGGGAGGAATATTGCATTTTTGCTACAAATTTCCTTTTCAGTAAAATGGGAATAAAAATACCTACCCCACAAGGCTTCATAAATCACTTTGGAGTGAAAATTGTTCTGCTAATGGGATGCCAAATATTAATGACCTCTTTGTGTTAACATTTTTAAAAAAATTAAATGCTGTTTTTGGTATCAAATGGGCTAAAGTGTGTCCAAATTTATTCTACTTATTTTTGACAATTAAGGCCAATAGAAAAATTCAGAATTTTAAAAACGTTTTTGATGAAAAAAGGAACATTTTTGCAGAAATTTCCCCCCCCCCAATTCCATTGATATTATTTAAAATATATATTAAGCAGATGTTTGTATCCCCACACCCACAAACCACACATACCTAAAGCACATACCCTTTTTTAATAGGGAACAAAATTTGCTTCACTTGCACACTTGTATACAGTGTTTCTGAGGGTAGTGCTTGGCTCTCATTTAGTGCCATATGTTTCTGGAACTAATGTCTATAATATTTCTTTAAAAAAAAGTTTTGCTTTTCCCCCTCTAGCTGAGTATAGGCATTTACATTCAACTGATCCTCAAATGAGACATGACTGTAGCAATTGTAGCAAAAGTTAGAAAAGCTGAAGGCTGAAACATTTAAAATCACATTTTAAAAGATTATCCTTTACTCAGCATTCAGAGTATTTGCTGTTGACAAATATTCTGAATTTGTCAGAGCAAAAGGAACTAAAGGGAAAGGCAATGAAGCCAAAAGAATATGCACTTCTTTTGGTTAAACTTGACTATGTTGCTTGACTATAACATTCATGTACAAAAGTGATTCAGAACAGGAAAGTTCTGATTAATATATAAATGCAATAAAAATCTATCACTACATACTTACCTTGGCCCATTCTGACTAGATATTGTTGTTTATAGAGTTTATCTGTCTGTCTGATAACACTTAACAGTGTTAGACTTCCTAAGAGGCTCTTGCAATTCTAGTGAAAGAGTGATATGGTACATATATGTAGTTAGATATATGTTTGTGAATATGGTAATTCTGAAAATCAACATGCAGCATATTGGGAAATTTCTTCCAAGTACTAAAGGAAATTACCCAATGTTCTGGGATGTCTGGTAGCCCTAATACAACATATCCTATAAAGTCTAGTAAAAGGAGTGCTCAATAAGGATTGTAGAAGCTTCAACTGAGAACTCTCTTGGTGTTTATAACCACTCAGTTCTCTTTTGATTAAAAATATCCAGACTGAAACACACTCATCCCAAAGCCATATTGGTTTTGATATGTGGCTGTTGGGTCCCCAGCTTCCCTGGAACAGAGTCCCATGTTTTTTACCTCTCTCCCTAGCATTTCTTTAAGTTTGGGCTCTGATGCGAGCTTAAATCTACATACTGTATTTTGTTATGCTTGCTTTATGATCCAAAATACACGAGGTGCCCTGGCTAGGGACAGAAATTACACATAAACTGGTTTAAGTG
>NW_017729031.1:22660864-22661505 GCF_001723915.1 Gavialis gangeticus
GTTCAAGCAGGAAATCCCTCCCTCCCATCTCCCACAGCATAGACCCCAGCACCATGGACCCTAGGCACATGATATATTAGCTAATGCTGATAGGTGTCTGTTGGGGCGGTGCGAAGCTTCAGTCACTGATTCAATTCGGAGGAGATCTGGCCCGATTCAGCAGCTGAATCTCTGAATCTTAATCGAATCAGGAGACCCATTAATCTCTCTGAATCGAATCGGAAGCTTCCTATTCAGTTCAGAGAGATTCGATGATTCGGCCATAAATGAATCATCAAATTGAATCAGGACAGTGAATTAAATCGGCAAATCGAATCACTGTCTCCCAGATTGGGCCAAATCTGAATTGAATACTGCCTGCTTTGCACATCCCTAGTGTCTGTATATGTGTGCATCTCCAGTTTTACTGGGACATGACAAAGGCAGACAGGACTGTGTCCTCTTAGGGCTTTTTGGAGCTAATCAGTAGGTCAGCTGGTAATGTCCCTGTGTTCCTTTTTTGGAAAAAATTGTTTAAGAAGAGCTTGCACAAATGAGAGAGGCTTTTGTTTTGTTGATGGGCTGCTAAACGCTGTGTTATCACCCCCGTGCTGGCTTCCTTGCCTGTCAGGTTTGCTGTAGACAGTATGAAGAAGCAGGGA
>NW_017729031.1:22671696-22684515 GCF_001723915.1 Gavialis gangeticus
GTATCCACTGCACACAAGTAGTTCTCCCTCCCCCTCCCCCATTTGCCTCAGAGTGCCAGCCAGTTGCTGGGGTCTGGCAACACTCCCGCCCCTTGAGCAGCTAGCGGGGGAAAGCCTGGGATGGTGCAGGCAGGGTGGGGATTTACACCCCTCCCTAATCAGAGCACCCTGCTGGGGCCTAGCTATGCCCCCCCTCAGCTCAGTACTGTGGAAGGGGTGGGGAAGGGCTGCTCTAGCACCCGGGATCTAGCCTGAGCCACTGCAGGCATGTGCCTGCATTTCCTCAGTCCAGCTCCACATTAACCCTGAATATGCAGCTTAAACAATAAGGGAGGTCATTTTGAACTTGAGTATGTCTTGCTCTCAAAACCTCCAAACTGTAGTCCTATCTTCTGATGGGTTAGGGAAGACTACGCTCTACTAGTAACTGACTTTCTTGCTGGGGGTGAAGTGAGTGAACA
This sequence comes from Gavialis gangeticus, assembly GCF_001723915.1. Lineage (NCBI taxonomy): Eukaryota > Metazoa > Chordata > Crocodylia > Gavialidae > Gavialis > Gavialis gangeticus. The sequence continues at coordinate 22,672,158 of NW_017729031.1, forward strand.
ACGTATATTTTACACTAGGATGACATCCATGCAGTTCCCATGAGACTTCACTGTGAAATCACTTATGTTTTTTGAGAATGTATCTACAGTCAGTGTTCATTTATATTGGTCATATTGCAGTGCACAACTTCTTATGGCTTCAGCAGGACAAAGCTACCTTTACCAGTTAGGTGGCTGTTGAGGAAAATGGAGTAATCTGCACTTAAATAGGGTTCTGTTCTATTCCAAGCCTTTTCCTTTTCAGAGGTAGTCTGTACTGAAAACTCCTTGTCCTGAGATACCGTAACGTAGAAGGTTCAGTGTCAATGCTACAAGGTTCCTGGCCCAGCTAGCCACTGGGCTCCAACCTCCTCCCCATTGCTTCCAAGCACTCTGGGTCCTGTCCCCTCACTGTTATCTTGCTTGCTATGACTTGATGATATAGGTTTGTAGGGAGGCTGAACCAGGGAGCAGATGCAGGTTTTAGGTTCTTGTCTGAACTCAGGCCCTTCTGGGTCTTGGCTTACATTTAATCTGGCTAGGTCCCATGGCCCGGGGTCCACTGCACCAGGACCCTAGGGTTTTGGGGTCCACTTGCTCTAATCTGCTTATCTGCATTATGCAATGGAGACAAATCCTGAAGTTCTCACTCCAATCTTCCTCAGTCCTCCCTCTGGTAATCTCATAATGAATCCAGTACAAGGGTTTAGACTCTGTGTTGTTTTGATTTCTTAAACATTGACAAGTAGAGTCACAAGAAGACAAGGTTTTGTTTCCTAAATGGATCTTTTTCATTTAGATGAAAGATTTTTCAATCAAGACAGCAATTTCACAAAGATATTGAATAAATGCACACCATCTAATAGTTATGCTCTTTTATGGGATGCTGCTCTCTTACCGGATTAAGCTACTAGATTCTGGAGTACACAGAATAATTTTGTTTAGAGGGATAAAGTAATTATCAAATTCTTTAAGTCTTTGACAACTATCAGCATGTAAACATACAGGGAGCTGAGCTTCACTATTCCACAGGCAACTCCTTCTTTAAAACAAACAAAGGTTTGCAGTACTATCTGTGTACTTTATTTTTTTAAAGACTGTTTCCAGCAGGCCAACATTTGACTGGTCCCTTGAGTTGCTGTAGAAGAAGTATTTCACAGTCCACCCTCCCAAGCACTGGTTTGACTAGCAGCCTAGAAACTGGCAATGCTTTATGCGTCAGGAGGACATTCAAGTGTTTGCACTTTAAATTAGTACTATTGCACATATAGTATATAGTAGTAGTTGTGTTAACATCAGAAGGAACAAGTGAATTAACCTTAACGTTGTACTTTTTTTTCTAGGAAGCACAGGGTCAGATACCCGACACGAGCCAGAAGCTAATGCTCTATTGTGGCACAAGTGGGTTGGAGAATATTTTTCCTGCTCTGTTGTTTTAAATTAGTCTAGATAAGGCACTTTTCAACTGCTCATATTTCCTCTACACAAATATTAATGTTGGAATAAGCAAACATTGAGAGTCTTTAGGAGCGATGTTGCTGTATGTACCATTACAATGCAAAGACCTGGCCAATGGGTTTCACGTCCAGTTTTCCAGATGCAGCGTGAAAGTTTTGACACTACGTCTGCAAATGATTAAAAGACAATAATGTGTGCGTCTGCGGGAGGAAGATATGTTGGTGTGGTCTACCACAGGAGTGTCAGTCACCCTGGTACTACAGCTGGATCCAAACCATGGGGCTTCTCATGGGCCAGCTCCAGATACAGCAGTAGGGTGGACAGTGTCAGGGTAGGGTGGGTGGCAGTGGCAGGGGTTAATACTGCTTTTGTTCATGCCTTGCCACTGACCCGTACGCCCCAGATTTAGGCAGCAGGCCCTGGCCTCTCTTCCAGTCCTGCAGGCCACACAACACAGCTTTGCAAGCAATAAGTTTGATTCCTCTGTTCTACCACAGAAAGATCTCTCTAAAGAGCCATGTTCCTGGAGAAGTAGTGCCATTAAATATAGTATGGCCGTCTTTCTTTTCTATTATGTTATCTTGAGATTCTCAGATGAGAATTTGACTCGTAGGAACAATGGAAAAACAAGTAATTTCTTTCAAGGAAATTGCTGTAATATCTTACCTCAAAAATTCACAAAGGGATATATTCATGGTGGCAAAGAGCTCTTTCAGTTCTTTGTAAGTATCTGCCAGTCAAATGAAATAAAATTGTGCACAAGAAATTGCAGACTCTTAGAGAAGTGATTTCAGAACCTAATTGCATAAATGAAAATGAAAAAGAAATTAGCCACATCCTTTTTCCACAAGGACAGCATCATTGCAGTCAGTGATGAAAAGGACCTGGACAAATTGTCTGGTGCCTGCTAACATAAGGCTCATCACTACTTTGTATTTAGTCCCAAACAATAGGGTTTATTTCCATTTACCCATTTTCTTGGTGTAAAGAGTACAACTGCAGTGTTTTTGTGGGTTAAGTTATCTGAACCCTGTTCTTCTTCTCTCTTTTGCCTCATAGCTTCACTCCACTCCAATTTCATAAGGATATATGTAGTCGGATGCTTCTGTAACATAGTCCTAGACAGAGAATGGTACTATCACATGCTTTCCTTTACAAATATGCACAGCAAGCCACAGGAAAGGAGACTGTTAATGTGCAAATTAAAATATAAATTTGGAGAATTCATAGTGCCACCATAGTTTTAGCTTCATAGGTAAGCCTTGATCTAAGACCAAAGAATAGCTCTACTACAGCAGACCAGATATGATTTTTTTTATATTTCTTCATGTCCTTTGGTAATTCGTCCTAGAATTGTCACCCAGAGTCTGACTGCAAGCTGAGTTCCAGATATAACATTTCCCATGCACATGTCTATGAAATGAAAACTGAAAAACCATCCCAAACCCAGGCTCAATTAAAATAAGGAGCTAAGCACTTCAGCAAAAGAATTGGCTTAAAAGAGGGTTAGGATTTTGTCCTACGTTGAATACTTCATTGAGGCCTACACTGTGATACCCTTACTCATGTAAGGTGTATGTTACTCTTCAAATGTTCACAGTCTGACCAGGACACCTGGGAAACAAATACTTCAGATATTAATTTCAGTGTCATTTCTTGAGGCATGGTGTGTTTCCAAGTGTGAGATGTTGGAGACCAGAATCTGTCTTCACGTGAGTATATTTACTGGCTGGTAACACAAATGGAATTATTTTGAAACCTCTTATTTTTCACTGGGAATAAGATTTGGGGTTTCTTTGTAGTTCCTTGAACAGTCTCTGAAGCACTTTATGGGTGCTTCAGAGACTGTTAGAATAGTCTGGGAACTCTTAGGTCTTCAGGGAGTAGTAAGAGTGCAAAAACAAGAGCCTTGACTGCAGCAGAATTTAAGAATGTATTCTCCCATCTCTTGCCACATTTTCAAACTAGTTTCTGTTAAAAGCCCTGTGTTTTGTAGTTAAAATAACAAATCAAATGGATAGTATCATTCTTGGACTCTTTGTAGATTCCTCCTCCTTTTAGTCATAAGAAAAATATTTTGTCTGTCTATGATCATGTTGTAAGATGTATTATCCCAAACCATAGATATTGACAATTAATATAAATCAAGCAGAGCAAGACTAATTAAAATCTAATTCTAAGTTTATATCAAAGGTCCTTAAAAGTGCAGCCTGAGGGCACAGTGCATATAGATCATGGCCAGTTTCCAGTTGACTTTGGGCCAAATTCTGACATTCTTAGTCAATCCTCCTTCAAGAAAAATTCCCATGTACTTTAAAGAGTCTGTGGGTGTTTAGTCTGGGTAAGGATTCAGTGAAAGAGGAAGGATTTATACTTTAAATATGGTCTTTGGAGACCTATGATTTCTAACAAGTCAGTGCATGTAGTAATCATCATACTGATTTCTAACAACCTGGTATTTTATTTCTATTGATGGCAATTTTAGCTACCAATAAATTTCTTATGCATTTTTAAAAATGAAGGCATTTCTAGCAAATAGAATAGTTTTAGCTGTTTTTTTTCTATTTAAATTGTATGTCAGTTGACTAGAAAAGATGGCCATATGAGGAAGGTACAAAACCACACACACAAGATTTTGTTCTGGGTTCTGTTCTTCACTGGGCTATGGGCTTTATGGGCTTTTTCTGTGCTGGGGGTGCACAACTTGGATTTAATGAAGGTTGTTTGCAAGGTGTACTTTCTAATGGAGGGTTGCCTCGAGTGGAAAACTGAATTGCCATGCAGCAAGGACACAGCATCTGGTGATAGACAGAAGAGTGGCGGGGAGCACTGCACCTGGGGCAGCCGTAATGCATGGGACAGCTGCTGCCGTGCTGATTGTGGTAGCGTGGTCAGTTGCCATTGCAGTGGCTGCAGGTTTTGCATCCCCTACTCCACCAAGGGTGGTGCCTAAGTCTGTTGACACACTTACCCCCTACTCCCCTCCCGCCAAGGCTACTAGTGATGAAGAGTAATTTGACTCTCTTTTACCTTTCAAATCCATTTCTTCACTTGCAATGCTCGTGGATCAGCAATGAGTGAGTGATTTAATAAAGGTTATGGCAGGTCAGTGGGATTCCCCTGGTGGGCTGCATGTGACGCCCACCTCTTGCCTGACCTTTTGGCAGCTCACTTAATGTCTCAGTCTCCTCATGGGATAAATAATCTTCCCAGGGGATAATAGCATATTTTTATTGGCTTTTGTTCCACACTTGTTTGTTTAGCTGGTAAGCTCTTAAGGGTGTAGGCAGCTCTTGCTACGTGCGAGGACAGTGATGCCTGATCTTGGATGGGGGCAATTTGCTCTACTCCTGTACAAAGAATTAAATAATAATATGTGATTTGGTTGTAGAGCTGGGTCTCCTGGAAAGTTGCCAACCTGGAGCTGTCATTCATTTTTATTTGGGTGCTGTAGTTTACTAGAGGCCAATAATCTACGAAATGTAAATGTGCATTCCAGCAAATACTAAAAACCTGTCTGAGCTGAATAATACTCCCTTAGGCCCTGGTCCTGAACATTCTTATCTATGTACGTAATGCTATGCTTTGTGCACAGTCCTGTTGACTTCAATGGGTCTATTTGTGGTATGGAACATTAAGTAAGTTTGTAAGTCTTTGTAAGGTCAAGCTTTACTGACTGTAGTGCAATTGTATGGGTGTAATTGAGAATAAGGTTTGGCCCCAGGTCATTGAGAACTATGTGAAGGGCTTCTGAACCTAATGGTATGTCTATACTGCAGACGGCAGTAGATGGCAGAAATCCCTCAGCTAGGTTTAAAAGAGCTGACTCTGGTACCAGAAACAGTCAATGTGGAGTTCAGCACAGGCTAATCAAATAAATTTAGCCTATGCTGAGCTCCATGCTGCTGTGACTAGACTGCTACTAGAATTCAAACTAGCTTGTCTACAGGTAGCATAGGTATCTCTATGCTGTGCTGCAATCTTCAGTGTAAGCCAGTGTAAAGGCTACTAATTTGGAAGTAGTCTTTTCCCCTCCAGGAACCTACCCAATAGGCATTAATTGATCCTGACAGATATTTTTCAGGAAGGGTTTGAATACCTTTCAACAATTAAAGTCAGATTAAAAAAAAATAAAGCTAAATGCTCCCATCCTTATACCAAGAGAGAAACCCCCAATAATGGAATAAGAGGATGAAGTATATGGAGATTTGACAAATATGGAGGTTTGTCTCCAAATTTCTCTTTGGATCACATAAATCTTTTGTCTATTACTGCCTGGCAGATGGCAGGATACGGCAGTAGGGCTGTACGAAGCTTTGGTCCTTGATTCAATTTGGCAAAGATTCAACCCAATTTGGTGTCTGACTCTCTGAATCTGAATTGAATCAGGAGACTTGGAACCCTCCGAATTGATTCAGAGAGATTTGGAAAGATTTGGCAATTCGGACATAGACACAGCTTTAAATGTTTTTTCTACGTACCTCAGGGTACCAGGTGGCTGGTGAATGCTGCCATGCTGGGGCAGATGGAGTATCCCACAGAAGCACAGGGGGCTCCCCAGCACACTCGGCAGCGGACCTGGAATTGGACGAGAAGCACTTACGGTCCACTTCCGGGTCCGCTGGGAAGTGTGCATGGGGCCCCCCCCCGTTTGGAGACTGGTGCCTCCTGGGTCTGGGGGGGCACCTAGGGTCCCCCTGTGGCTGATCACCAAGCTGGGGGGGCACAAGGGGCCCCCCCAGTGTGCTCCCCGGCAGACCCAGAAGTGGACCAGAAGTGTTTCCAAGCATGCTGGGGAGCCCGCCATGCTCCTGTGGGACGCTCCATCTGCCCCATCATTGCAGCATTCACTCATTCTTCTTGTAACTTGTATGTAGAAAAAACATTTAAAGCTGTGTCTATAGCGGAATTGCTGATTCTCCGAATCAGCATCAAATTGTCAGATCAACGAACTGAATCGCTGTCCCTGATTCGGGCTGAACCTGAATCAAATACAGCCCATTTTGCACAACCCCAACAGAGCAGCACATTAGAGACTAGAGACTATGTGGTTCAGAGAGGCATGAGCTTTTGTAGGGAACAGTCTACTTTATCAGATGCAATGACTAAACTAACTGATTGAGAATTTTTCAACAAAATATTTGCTAATGAATTTAGACCCTTCTGCTTGTAGAACAGTTGCAAGCAAATAATTATTGTATGGACAAGTAGTTGGATGTGAGCATTCAATGTGTTATATTGAAAGTCAAATGGTCTTTCCTGGTTCTAAGCAAAAGTCAGATTTTTCTAATCACGTGCATTAGATTATGATTCTCATTCCAACCTATTCAATATATAGGTGCAGAAATGCTAACACAAATGGCACCCACTAAAAGCAAGGCTAAGGCTCAGCCCTGTTGAAAATGTCCATGACAAAGATTCCATTGGAAGAGTGGGGATAGAAGCTTACTTCCATGACGTTCCTGTTTCCTTTCCCAACAAGGGGTGTTTTGTCCTACATTCAAAACTAGGTGCATCATTGTTTGAACCAGTATGTCTTGGATGAGTGGGGAATTGAGGATTTGGTTCTTAATCACACAAATCCTGCATGTACTTAAATGTGGTTACCTTTATTCATGACTAGGTTTGTTGAGATCAAAACTATTTCTTTGTGCAGCTTGGATTTGAACCATGCATGTCAGGATTTATAAAATGTTTTATCATTGTTGTAGTGAAAAATATGACATATCTGTGCAACAAATACAATTTTATTTTTACTGTGCATGTTGTATGTCAGGTAGTTGCAATGACTTAACCATGCTAGACTTCTTGGGTTTCCTGTACTATAATGAGAAGTCATATTATTTACTTTATATCCTGTATAAAGGAATTTCTACAGTAAGGAGGTTTCTTTGAACTAGCTATGGAATTGGTGTGTCAGAGCCTCTGAGTCTACTTATCTACAAAGTACAATATATATGGCAAAAGATGTAGGGGATATATTTGGGAGAATTGGGTCAACCAAATTACCCTTAGAAGATTAAAACCTTAATTATTAAAAGGCTTGATTAAAAATGCTTATTAATTCTACTAGGGCTCTTATTGTATATATTAACTATGATAACATACCGCATATGGTTATGAACTAGTGACTACTTCCTGCTCAGGCCAAAAAGTTTAAAGAATTAATGCATATTCGAAGATTAATTTTTCTAATACACCCAGTTAAGACATTGATGTGATGGAACTGTATCTGGGAAATCAATATAGTACCAGATTACGTATCTAACATTGATAACTGCTCTTGTAACTTAAGAACTTTGTCAGCAAAATTGGCAACTTTAATTACATTGGCATGCCCATCTAGAGCTTTTGAGTGCCAGATGATTAGAAGTGATGAACCTTGGTTAATGAAAAGCCCTAAAGGTTAGTAAGTTGTGTTATATAATTGAAGAGAATCTCAATTAACTGATAAGGTTTTTTACTTTTTAATTTTATTTTATTACTGAGTTAAGATAAAAGTGAGATCTCTCTTTTTGCATTCTATCCAGTTGAGAGGTTTATTTAGATAGAATCAGTGAATTAAGTAGTAAATTTGAAGACGTTTTCACTGCTTCAATCACCCATTATAATGAGGCAAATTATGGCCTTATTTCTACCCCTCCCCCACCCGTTGACTTCATTGGCATTACTTGATTGTAAATGGAGACAGAATTTGGCTCTGTAATAAATAGTGTCAAACACTATCTTTTAGTTCAGGGGGTAAATATAGGCCAAAGTATTCAGATTGTCTGGCATTTTATTGAGTTAACTTCAGAGTAACAGAAAAGGCCAAACATGAACATAACAATTTCAACAGTTAAAATGGTCTGGATACAGAATACTTTGCCAAATGTGTTTGTGCCTATCTCAATCAAAACAGATACAAGGTGCTATCTGAAGCTAAACAAGATGATTAATTGCACTGACATGCAAGAAAACAACTTTACCTGCAATTTATGATAAGAAAATGCTGATCCTTGTTGTTGCTATAATGAATTGGTATCTTTCCCCTTTCTTCCCTTGTGTTCAGATGTGATCATTGTAATTAATTAAATAGACAAGAAGAATATTGCCCAGAAAATGTATACCCTTCCCAAAGTGCTACTAATTCCTCCATCTAAGAATGAGAATTTGGGGCTGTAAACCCAGATTCACTGAGTCAAAGAGCAAGGAGCTTAAAGTTTTGCTCCATTTGGTGACTGCAAGACTGCTCTAGGGATACAGTCTAGGGATCTCACTACCAGAAAAACAATGATATATTGGAGATAGGTGAGAGGAGAGCATAGATTGATTCATAGATTGTAAGGCTGGAAGGGATCTCGGAAGATCATCAGGTCCAGCCCCTTGTACCAAGCAGGAAAGACAACTGGAGGTCAGGTGACCCCAGCAAGGTGACTGTCAAGCCTCCTCTTGAAGATGTCCAGGGGAGCTGATTGCACCACCTCTAGAGGGAGCTTATTCCACAGTCTGGATGCCCTGACTGTGAAGAAGTTTTTGCTAATGTTGAGCCTGAATCAATCTTCCAGAAGTTTGTGGCCATTACTCCTGGTTTTCCCCTCGGGTGCCCTGGTGAACGGTTGCTCACTGAGCCCTTGATGTACTTCCCTACTGTAGTGGTCAGCTGCTACCAGGTCCCTTCTCAGCCTTCTGTTCCTTAGGCCATGGGCAACTGATGCTGCCTTAGTCAGGGGGGCCTTGTGCCCACCCAGTGACCAGTCAGTGGCCGGGGGGTGTCCCCCTCAGTTGATCTCGCTAACTGGGGGGGGTCCCCCCCCGTGGTCTATCATGGGACAGCTGATTGCTGTGGCTGCTTCCAGAAGTGGCTGTGGCCTATTCCAGAAGTGGCTGCAGCCGCTTCTGGCAGTGCCATGGCGCTCTGCTCCCCGGCTGGTGCTTGCAGGGAGGGGCACCAGCGCTCCCACCAGCTGCCTTTCCTGCCCATCACCTAAGCTGTGAGTGCAGCTGGTCAGGGGATGCACCAGCACTCTCAAGGGGGCGCACGTGCACCCACGTGTGCCCCCTATGCATTGCCACTGCCTCAGGGTGAAGAGTCCCAGATTCCTCAGCCTTTCCTCATATGGCTTGCCTTTTAAGACTCTGATCATATGGGTGGCTCTACTTTGGACTCTTTCAAGCTTGTCCGTGTCCTTGTTAAAGTGTGGTGCCCAGAACTGGATGCAGTACTCCAGCTGTGGTCTCACCAATGTTAAGTAGAGTGGAAGAATCACCTCCGTGGTTTTGCTGGAGATGCATGGATTGATGCATGCCAAAGTATTATTTGCCCTACTGGCTACAGCATTGTACTGCCAGCTCATTCATACTGTGGTCTATTATTACCCCTAGGTCCCTTTCATTCATGGTGCTAGTCAGTTTGGTGCCACCAAGCCTGTAGGTGTGTTGGGATTTGCTCATCCCAAGGTGGAGCACTTTACATTTCTCGACATTGAACTTCATCAGATTCTGAACTGCTCAACTTGCTAGCCTGTTCAGGTCTGCCTGTATCTGTAGCCTATCTTCAATCATGACCACGCTTCCCAATAACTTGGTGTCATCTGTGAACTTGGCCAGTGAGCTTTTCACCCCCACATCCAAATCATTAATAAAGATGTTGAAAGGTACTAGACCAAGCACTAAACCCTGTGGGACACCGCTGCCCACTTCTCACCAGGATGAAACAGATCTGTTCCCTACGACTCTATAGGTTCTATCCTGCTGCCAGTTTCTCATCTACCTAACTGTCTTGGAGTTAAGCCCACAATCCTCCAATTTTCTTGCGAGGATATTGTGGGATCAATGGCCTTTTGGAAGTCAGGTTATACAATGTCCATCTGCTGCCTCATGTCCAGGTGGTGAGTAATCTGGTCATAGGAGGAGATGAGGTTGGTAAAGCAAGACCTGCCCATGATGAAGCCATGCTGGCTGTCATTCAGAATCTTACCTTCTGCAAGCTTGTTGCAGATAGACTCATTGGTAAAGTTTTCTAGGATTTTCTAGGATTCTAAGATTTTCCCTAGGATGGAAATTAGGCTGATTGGCCTATAGTTACCTGGGTCCATGCAGCACTTCATATTACAGTATGCAATTCAGTTAAGCTACATGACTCTGCAGAGTTAGTCCTGAAAACTTGGATATGTATACTTATTCCTGAAGTATTGGATGTTGGATTGAGGTTCATTTGCATATGCAGCCCATAAGGCCTCACTGGGTGCATCTACATGAGACACTTTACTACAGAATTGACTAATTAGCCCCTCAATAAAGCATCACTGCCTACACATGTGCCCCTATTAGGCAAGAGTAAACTAATTCAGCCATAGGATAGTACTGCCCAACATAAGTACTATCCTATGGTGGAGTTACTTACTGTGCCCTAACTTATGTATAGATGGTGACTGGGGCTGGCTGGGGAATGGGGCTGCTACAGTATGAGGACTGCCTGCCAGCTAGCCCTGTACTCTACCACCCCCGTCAGCCCCTCTGCAGCTTGTTGAGCCAGGGCCAAGAAGCTCTAGGCTGGCAGGCTGACCCTCGAGCCCCCTGCCAGCTGAGGCTCTGCTACCCCAGGTCAACATGCTGTTGCCGGGTGCCTGTGTAAATACTTCACCCAGGAGCAATAAACTCCAGTATGAACTGCACCGGAGTTTATTGCATTGCATTAATATCATGTGTAGATGTGCCTACTGGGTCTGTTTTTATAAAACAAAAACTTTATTCTGTTTGGATCATTCCCAGTGGGAAGTGTCATTCACCACTGGATTTATGGTTCTAAAGAGAACATACAGATGGCTAAATGGCTTAGTTGGGATGAATGACTTAGCACAGCTCACATAGATGGAACAGAGTCCTGGCTTAATTTTAACTCAGAACATGGCTACAAGAGCTTTACATTATGCCCTTGTTTTTTGCTAGAAACTCATAGGATGATTGCTGCCATCCAGGAGTGAAATCTGTGTTCCACTGAAGCCTAATGGATTATTGGCTACTGGCCAGATAACCAAATGATATCTTACCAAATTTACTTCTTAAAATTAAGTTATAAAGTAAATGACTAAGAGAAGATCCAGAGACAACCCAAATGGACTTACTAGTATAACACCAATAATTTAGTGGTGAAGTAGAAATAAAGTAGTATAAAAATACAGAGTACAAGTTTTTACCAAAAATGATATCCTCTTTTCTTTTGGTATCACAGATTATATTAAGGATGTATTGGACATTTTTACTCAAGGTCTTTTATCTACAGGCTTAATTTGTGTAGGAAAATGATTACTAGATGTATGGATGGAAACTTTGGAAAACTTGTTTTGGGGTCCTCTAGGAACCAATCCAAATTCATTTTACAGTGTTTGTGGTTTCTGGAGGTGTCTGGTAGATGACATTTAATGCTTTGAGAAACTCATTTTTAAGAACAAAATCTTTCTTTTATTTGTTATGTAGCTGGTTTACCATTACCTGGGGCTGTCCAAACTGTTGCCCATAACTGAGACCCTGTGGGTCAAACTTCAAGGAGGGTGGGGGGAGAGGGATCTGGTGGTAGGGGTTTACTACAGGCCACCACATCAGGAGGAAGAGCTGGATCTGGAATTTTCCAGGCAGCTTGGGGAGGCCGTGCGTGCACGGGATGTTGTGATCATGGGTGATGTGAACTACCCTGACATCAACTGGGAGGAGCAGTCAGCCAGGTCTAGCCACTCACGAAGGTTCCTGACGTGCGTACAGGACCTACACCTCGTGCAGGAGGTACTCGCCCCCTCTAGGGAAAACGCCATACTGGATCTGGTGTTAGCCTCTGGGGACTACCTGGTGGGGGATGTGCTAGTACAAGGGAGGCTAGGGGACAGTAATCATGAAATGATCCAGTTCGCTATTCAGAGAAAGGTGGGAAGGGTAACTAGCACAG
>NW_017729031.1:22684525-22684856 GCF_001723915.1 Gavialis gangeticus
ATGTGCTCAGGGCAGTAGTCAGGGAGGCACTCGGAGCCCAGGGGGTAGCTAGTATGGGGGTCCAGGAAAGGTGGTCCTTCCTCAAGGAGGCTATCCTTGGGGCACAGCAGGACGCAATTCCACTGCGCAGGAAGGCAGCAAAAGGGTCCAAGAAACCTTCATGGTTGAGCACCGATATCCAGGCTGGCCTGAGGGCAAAGAAAAAATCGTATTGGCGGTGGAAGCAGGGGGCAGGGACAAAGGAGGAGTACACCTCCCTGACCCGTGCTTGTAGGGATTTGGTAAGGAAGGCGAAAGCAGCACTGGAGCTTAGATTAGCTTCTGGGATTAA
>NW_017729031.1:22685059-22685630 GCF_001723915.1 Gavialis gangeticus
GGCAGGGCAGGGCAGTTGGTGACAGATGCGTGAGAGAAGGCAGAACTCTTCAACAAGTTCTTTGCCTCTGTGTTCCTGTCGGCTGACAATGGGGTGCTCTTGGGTGATAGCGCAGAGAGGCCCGGGAAGGATGCAAGTCCTCCGACTGTTAGTTCAGACCTAGTTAAGTATTACCTGGAGGGCTTAGATGTGTCCAAGTCAGCAGGCCCAGATGACCTTCATCCATAGGTGCTGAGGGAATTGGCTGGTGTCATTGTGGAGCCATTGGCATGGCTGTTTGAGGACTCCTGGCGCTCGGGCCAAGTCACTTAGGACTGGAAAAGGGCCAATGTGGTCCCTATTTTCTGGAAGGGGAGGAAGGAAGTGCCTGACAACTACCGGCCAGTCAGCCTCACTTCTATCCTGGGAAAGGTCTTGCAAAAATTATCAAGGGCCACATCTGTGAGAGCCCTACAGGGGAAGTGATGTTGAGGGGTAACCAACACGAGTTCGTGCCAGGCTGATCCTGCCCGACTAACCTGGTCCCTTTCTATGACCAGGTAACAAAGAGCTTGGATGTGAAGGAGGAAGT
>NW_017729031.1:22686199-22695764 GCF_001723915.1 Gavialis gangeticus
GGTCCCTTCCGACTCATTGATTCTGTGATTCTATGTTACCTCCAATGAGCATAGATACTCTAAGAAAGTTTGGTCAAAGGGACCTTTAGCATAATTATACAATTATAATATATAAGCCATGTATGATTTTGTGTTTTATGAAATAATATCAAGATACTTAATACTAAAACTAGTTAAACTACTTAAAACAGCATGCACATGGTATACAGTTTGGATTGCTTATAACGTGTGTCAGTGAATTCTATTTAAGAACTCCCATCAACTTCAATGGGGATGAGCATTCATCCTAAGTTTCCTGCTCTTGCATGCTTGCCATGGGGAGGAAGGGATTTAAATTATTCTTATCCCAATATTTATAAAGTAAAAGAATACAAACAATGCTAAATGGCAGAATATTCCAGAAAAGCAGAAAATTGTCAAACTTCCTTGCCATTGTACTGATACAAACATATGTACAGTAGAACCATGTGATGAAGTTAAGCTGGTCTTTGGTAAGGATGAGGTTAATGCTGTTCTACAGAATAGTCTCAGGAGCAACATTAGTCCATTTTCTAGAGGAGGTGCGCACTATTTATTCACTCATTAGCTCCTCATTGCCATATCACACATTGAGGGCTGGTGCTTCTTTAGTAAATGTCAGGTGTTCATACATATGGCACACTCTTGCCAGATATAATTCAGATATGTTTGAAAAATAGCCTTAAATCTTTCTCTCTCTGTTGCTTTCTCTCTATCTCTCAATCATAAAAAAAAATACAAAAAGCAGAGCAACAAAAAACAACTTATTGAGTAAAAAAAAAGATGTATGAAGCAAGTTGGCACTGTAGGTGTGCGCATAATGTGGATGTGTTGCAGACTATTGAATGCATATATTGCAATCTTACTTTTTGGAAAATAATTGTTTTTAAAAGGAAAATATGTAAATTAAGCATGTTAGTGAGGTGAATAGCTACCACGTTCACGCTTTTTTTTTTTACTGTAATATTCATGCACTTGCAACAACAAATAAAGTGGCCTGGAAGATGACTAGAAATAGAACAATATGATTAGGGGAGTTAAAGCCTGATTTGCATCTAAAAAATGTAGTATGTGCTCATTTATGTGCAAATGTAATGGAAAAAGGCTGCAGGTAAAGTGGCTAAAACCTAAACAAAATAAACACTTAATTTTCTTTTATTGTACTCTGTGACTATTAATAATATTATGGTACTAAGGCAGAAACATTAAACTAAGCAGGGGAGCAATAAATGTTCCTAGACTGTGCAGTGCTGTTGATATTAGTGGTTAATAGCTCCAGAGTTCACATAAAATGCAGATTGAAGTACAAAGAAGATGTTTAGTGGAGTCAGCAGTGGCAGTGAACTGTTTACAGGTGAAACTAATAACCAGAGGGCAAACACAGCAGGGGTGGTTTCTGCAAAAGATATCAAGAAAGGAACTTTGTGAAGCACTTACGTGGAATGTCTTTATCCTCAGGGAAGAGATTTGATAAACTCAGTTTATTTCTCCTCAAAACTAGCTTTTGAGATGATTAATTAGAATGTGCTGTTTTTCCATTTGCAAAAGTTGGGGACTATGGAGTGTGTCAGTATGAAAAAAATGCATTGATTTAAGAAAATCATTCTGGAGGTTTCAAACATGTTTTGATGTAATATTAGGTAATTATAATATTATAATATTATAATTAGAAACTAAATTTTTGTTAATTAATCATAATTATGCTTACAGAAGGATGTAGCAGCAGCTACAAATGTAGCAGCAGCTAACAGGGTAATTCTGTGTTAGATTATCAGAAGTGGGCATTTATTTCCTACAGATTTCGATGAAAGAGCATGAGAGGAAGTACTGAATGAAAAAAGTAATTTTCTCAATTAAAGAGAGTTCATTTATATCTCATCAAATGTAGTTTGTGGTAGTGAAATTGATTTTTATTCTTTATATTTTTGTAAACATTTAAAATATTAAAAACCCAGATTTTAGTTTATATTAAGCTAACACAGTGGTGAACAAGTATGGTTTCTGATATGGATCAGTAGTTTAACCAGAATGATTTTCAAAGTACCATATTTACTCAAATAGAAGATGACCGCTCCTACCATCAGCATAGAGAAAAAAGCCTCTTGTCTTAAATTTGCATACAAGAAACCTAACTAAATACATCATCTATCATTAAACTTCTGCCAAAAGCAGCACATGCTTATTGGTGGAAACCTACTGTGAAGCTGATTAAATGCAGCCAACACAGAATCCGACTATAAAACACATGGCCCAGGTGTGGGAAACTGCCACAAAGGGTAGGTTAGTGCAGCCCAACTGAATAAGATATATGGTAATGCCCACTGAGCACAGTCCGCCACAGTATCAACTTCCTCTTCACTCCCACAGCTGAGCTGTCATTTTTTTCCCATTTCCAATGATTCCTGTTTCTTCATTAGCCTTAAGTGCCTGGCAAACATCAAACGGAGCTCCAAACACTTCACCTAGAATCCCTTTATTTTCCCCTCTCTCAGCCTGTTGCGTATGATTAGTAAGGTCCCGCCTTCCATGAGGTGGAGCTGGACCAGGTTGCCCTGCTCCTCATCTGCATATAAATTTTTGGAGCATTTCACGACTGGTGGCAAGAACACCCAGTTCCAGTCATGAATGGGAGGGGTGGGGGTACGTGTAATTTATGCATGGATCCTTTGTGGGGGCTATCTGGAGTACACACACATACTGAGCAGTGCTGAGCTGCGGGGGTCACCATGACTTGAAATGCTGTTGACTGCTGGACCCCAGCCCAATGAATTATATGATAAAACATGAGCCTTTTGGACTAATTTGATACATACTTAGTACCATACATAAGTATGTACAGAAGTGCTACTTAAAATAGTGTTTATGGAGAACCTGTGCTAAAAGTTGCAGCAGTTGTAAAAAAGGTAAAATGGATGAACTGAGTTTATGGGTGTAGGCAACCCCTGCTTAGTGCTCTGAATTAGTTCCTGAAAGAACGAGTCTTAAGCAAAATGAGCGTTAAGTGAAACTGAAAGTATTTTCAGGCAACCACAAGTGTTTTTAATGACCCAAGATGGTGACCACGAGTGTTTATAATGAAACTCACTGAGCACTAAGTGGAATTAGGTATCAATTTAAAATGAGCATTATAGCAAAATAGCACAAAGCAAAACAGCATTAAGCGGAGGTTTCCTGTACTATGTGCAAATTACTAGAGGTATGTGTTTCACGATCAGTGTTTTCAGATTTGCTCCTCACTTCCATGTGCTCAGGGAGAGTGGGCTCTGACAGTAAGAATGGGGAGAAGGGCTGCAGGACAAGAAGCTAAGGGAAGGAAGAGGGCAAGGGGGCTACTTGTCCCACAGATTTATTTTCCCTGCTGTAGCAGTGGGGAGGGGGCAAATTCAAGGCAAATATCCAATAATTAGATTCTATACCTGGAAAATTACCATGTTCAGCATCTAGTTATTGGTGTGGGGGGGGGGATCATCTTATATTCAAGGTTGCCTTACATTCAAGAAACTATGGTATTATTATAAAGCTATGCCACTTCATTGGAGAACCCTTCAGGTAAGATGACTATTTAACCAGCAATATTCCCAAAGGCAACAGAAGTTGACTCTACTGTGCCTAGCATAAAGGGGTCACTGTCTGGTTGATCACTGTCATTATATGCTAAAAATAATTTCTGGTGATAATTTAGGTTAATGGCTTACCTGGAAAAGTTTTAGCAAAAATTCTTATGAAGAGTGATAGATTACAATTTCAAATAAAGATACAGTGAATTTTATATTATTCTTCTAGTTTTATTTATGTTTAAGACTCTTCTGTCATTTTATTAAATACTAGGCACTTCTCTTTAGTCATTATATTGTCAGTTAGAGCACTTCTTTACTGATACCTGCCCATTTGCTCAATACACTCATTTCTATAAGTTGTTCCCTTGTTTGTATTTGTGATTCGAGTGGCACTGTAAATTACCTGAGTCATTAAAATGTCTCATCTGTGGGTAGAATTACACAGTAGGTACGTACTGATTTGTGTGTGCCTATCACAATGTACATTTCTCCAAGACAAAGAGCGCAATTTAGAGTAAATTAAGCCCTAGGCTATTGAAGTTAATTAAGAACACAGTGGAACAACATAAAAATCATATGTGCTTCTCGTCACATCAGGGATGAGCTAGTCTGTCTGCTTTTCCTGTACAAGCAGAAAGAATAGGCCCAAAGAGGAGAATTCATGTAAGAACATATAAAGACCTGTGGTACCATTATTCTTTAATGTACTTCTGCTAATTTTCACACCTACATATTTGGGAAAGGGAGGAAAAAGACATCTGGAAGTGCTAGGTGCATTGTTAAATCAAAGCTAATCAAGAAATCTTTTGGGATTTAGGAGTGAGTAGAATCCTGTTACTAAATAACTTGGTTAAAGAGGGATTTAATAAATTGCTGCAAGCTTATTAAATCATTTCCAGCTATCTATATGGTGTGGTGCAATGCTTAGCTTTGCACTAAAATGCCATATAATTTTCTCTCAGATGGTATTCTCAGCATGTTAATTTGTGAGTATAACATGGTCCCACCCCAGGGCTGGCTGTGATGCCCGTGGAGCCCCCCATAGCTCTCATCACCTCAGCTTGCTTTGGGCAATATCCTCTTCAACTTGTCTGCCATGCCTTGATGTAATTTTGCTTTTGGAAAAAGGGGAGGTTACCCCATGGCTCCCCAAGCAAGATCTTATCCCCGTGAACACAAGTGTTACTGCTAATCGCTTTAAGGGAGGGGTAGGCAAAATACAGCCTGTGAGTCAGATCTGGCACATTGAGGGATTTTGTCTGGCCTGTTGCAGTTCCCTTGGTCCAGCCCAGCCCAGGCACGGGAGGCAGACCAGGCTGTGGCATGGGGCACAGTGGGACTGGGGTGGTGCAGCAACCAGACTCCATTTTTCAGCAGCCTCAGCAGCAGTGCCTCGTTCCAGCTGCCTCAGTTGCCAGACCCATCCCCACTGCCTGGGTATACTGACTCATCCACCCTGCACTCACCACTGGGGACCATACCCCTGCAGACAGGGAGCTCAGCCTGCTGGGTTTGATGGGGCTGCGGCCAGGCAGGGAGGTGTATGCAAGAGCAAGATGGATGGATGGAACCAGTGAGACCCTGGGATCTTGGGGTGGGTACAGGGCTGGGGCCAGGGTTAGAGCCATGATCCTCTGCCTGCATGTCCTTGCAATGGGTGCAGGTTCTGTGGGCAGGGGCATGTAGAGCAGATTGTGGCTCTGCTCCAACCCCATGCTATCACCACTCCAAGATCCTGGCCCTAGTCCCAGCCTGGATGTAGCTCCCTGCCTGGCAGCATCCCCATCCTGTCCACCCAGCTATGCACCCTGCCTGGGCGGATCCCAGCCAGTCTCTGTGGAGACCCTAGGATTGTGAGGTGGTGACAGCACAGGGCTGAGGCTGGAACAGATCGCTGGTTCTGCAGGCAGGGACATGCAGAGACTGGATCATGGCCCTGGCCCCATGCTGTCACTGCCCTGTGGTCCCGGGGTCTCCATGGAGACCAGCCAGGGGGACAGGATGGGGCTGCAGCCAAACTGAGAGCTGTGCCATGGGCTGTGTCCTGGATTTTGGGGTGGTGGCAGTGTGGGGCTGGTGCCCAAGGCAGAGCTGCAGTCCACTCCTGGCATTTCCCTGCACAAGGAGTCGGTGCCTGTTGCAAGGACATGCAGGCAGAATATTGTGGCTCTGTCCTGGCCCCATGCTGTCATCACCCCAGGTTGCGGGACCTGAACCTGTTCAGCCTTCAAAAGAGAAGGCTGAGGGGGGATCTTGTGGCCTGTTATAAACTGGTTAGGGGGGATCAGCAGGCGCTGGGGGAGTCCCTGTTCCCCCGAGCGCCGCAAGGAGTGACCAGGAACAACGGTCACAAGCTGGCGGAGGGAAGGTTTAAGTTGGACATCAGGAGGTGCTACTTCACGGTCAGGGCGGCTAGGGTCTGGAACCAGCTTCCAAGTGAGGTGGTGCAGGCTCCCACCCTGGGGGTTTTTAAGAGGAGGTTGGATGACCACCTTACTGGGGTCGTTTGACCCCAGTACTCTTTCCTGCCATGGCAGGGGGTCGGACTAGATGATCTGCTCAGGTCCCTTCCGACCCTAGAAACTATGAAACTATGAAACCCTGGAACTTCTCCTTTGATCATGGCCTCACCCATCTGTATCACTCCTGAACATCATTTCCCCACCTGCCCATAGTCCCATCCCATACAGGGAGTTTTGGTGAACTGTTACATGGGGCCCGGGGGGTGAGGGGGCAGCTCAGCAAGACTCCTGATGTCCTTTTAGCCACCCAAGCCTCATAGATCTTATCAGTCACTTGCTCGTCTTTGAGCATTAAGTGTCATTGTCCAATCTTGTAAATTTCTCATCTATGGGCCTTCAACCATAGTATCAACTACAGTCAGTGCAGGCCTCTAATCCTGAAATAGTCTCTGCCACTACTGGGGCCTCTTGCTCTGGTGCCATTAACCATCCCAGCCCCTCCTTGGCTTGGGCCTCTGTACCTCAAACAATATCCACCCTTCTTGGGCTTAGGCCTGCATTTTTACCCCTCCAAGGCTCAGGTCTGTGTCTCTTTAACTGTACCTTCAACTCCAACACAGACAATTTTTTTCCATGAATTTGTGAAAGAGTACAGCCCAAGGGGTGGGGACTGCAGGGCCTTAATTTGCTTTTTCCTTCAGTAATCTCTTAGCCAATAACTAGTGGTGAAAGAAATACTTCAGCTTGTCAGCAAGGGAATGAAGGGATCATTTTCGTAGGCCATTGCTTTGACCAGCTTATCTTTTTCTTAACATTCCTCCATGTGCGCTTCCACCAATCATTCAAGCCACTTGCTGTAGCTTTCAAGGTTCATCATGGCCTGTTCTCATCCTACCTACCATGTCTTATTCAGCATTGAGAAGCTAATTCCTTCCTTTGATTTCTCCGGTGTGCCAGTTTCATTGCCTGCTTGTTACATTTGCAAACAAGTGTATTAATGCATTCTTCCTTGCTGCCCTCCAGTTTGGAGACAGTATAAATATCTACAAAGCAATTTCACTTCTGTCCTTCAAAGGCCTCCTTAAAATTGACCTCTTTCTGATGTCAGGCTTTTTGCAGACAACAGTTAGGTACCAAGACCAATGGTTTCCGTCTCGCTGTTTCGTTGTAGTCTCCTCAATGTATCCATTTTCTCCATTTTCTCTTGTCTTGAGCTGAGATTTTTAAGCTCTTTGAGGGGTTTCATTTTGTTATGTTTGTACAGAACCTAACACAATGAGTTCTTGACTTGGGACTTCTAGGCCCTATGGTGGTAAAAAATAAAAAATAATTTCTTGTCAGCCATGTGTTTTTCCTACATCAAAAAATTCTGAGTCTTGAAAGAAAATACTTGTATTTTTCATAGCATTCAAGATCTGCCCCATAACTACTTGAAACGGGAAATAAATTTTGGTAGTTAAGGGTTTTTCTTTTGGCATCTGAAGGAATTTCCACCCCCTCACAGACAGTGTTTCTGATGTCAGCATTTATTTGCGTAACAGCAACACTTAAAATTTCAATCCTTGTTGTACTATGCTCTATATAAATATGTGTTAGGATGCAGTTTGAGTAACTACATTTTATGGTGGGAAACTTGGAAGTGAACTGATTGAGCCGATATCAGGAGTTTTGCTGGGTTGTTGTAGACTGGGTCAGAACAGCAACAACTCACCAAAACTGTATGTGGGATAGGGCCCGAGAAGGTGGGGAGCAGTGTTCAAGAGCGCGATGGGCGGGTGAAGCCAGGGTCACAAGGTAGGGTTGTGGGGAGCTGATAGCATATGGGGCTGGGACTGGTATCTTGGCACAGTGACACTGTGGGGCCAGGGCCCGTGCCAGGGCAGAGCCACAATCTGCTCCTTGCATACCCCTGCCTGCAGGGGTGTGTGGGCAGCAGATCACGGTTCTGCCTCTGGCATCAGCCTTGTGCACATGGTCTGAGGGTCTCCTTAGCCCTACCCACCCATCTCACTCCTGGGTGCTGCTCCCCACTGATCTGGGGCCCCATCCCAGCTGCTGGGCTGTGCACCATGCCTGTGTGGGTCCTGCCCCCAGTAGCGGGATGGTCTGACTGCCTGTGTAACACAGTTGGCAGCAGCACCCAGAAGGAGCTGCCACTGCCAGGAAATGGAGTCTAGCCATTGCATCACCCCAGCTGTGCTACATGCCTGGGAGTGGCAGGACTGGCCGCGCATGCCTTGGCCCAGGCTTCCCTTTGTGCCTGGGCCGGGGGGCGGGGTTGAAGGACCTTCCGTGGGTCAGACAAAATCCCTCAGTGAGTTGGATCTGACCGACGGGCCATATTTTTCCCACCCCTGCTGTAAGACCACCCCCCTGTTCTTGCTAGCTGTTTTCTGCCATACATGCTACCCAGTTAAACAAAACTACAGGATGTGACCAAATTCTATTGTCTCCATATTTAACTCGGCTCAGATACTAAGGCTACATAGGCTGAAACCCATGGGAGTCTTTCACATGCTTTAACTTAGTGTTTAGTAGTCAGAAACTTTATGGAAGTTGCCATATTCCTTCTGGAATATTAAATATTACTAGTAAGACACAAGAAGATACACTGATTTAAAAAAAAATCATTCTCACAAAGATTATAGACACTGGATTTTATGAACATTAAGGCGTCTGTCTTCGCTGAAACAAGGAGGGCTTTTTTTTTTCTCTTGCAGCACAATAACGGCCACTCTGATACTGATCTTACTGTAAATTCCTTAGTGAAGACGAGCACCTCTTTTTACTAAAAGGGGCCATGATGTCATGTTGTCATCTTAGCTGTGATGGTTCAGAGAATTTGTAAGAAACAAGATTTGTGAGGTGAGATAATATTTTCTTGTTGCATGAGCTTTATAGCGGTAGTAATGTTAGACAAACTTTTGGATAATGAGACCTGAGAAGGTGCATTTTGGCCTCCAAACTTGTCTAACTGCTCTTGCAAACTATAAAATTGTCTAATAAAAGATATGATCTCAGCTCACAATTCTCACTTCTTAAGTACTAAAAGATAGGTAATCAAAGTCAGCACCATACTCCCCTCTCTCAGCCTCTGGTTGACATCCCTGGTCAGTCTTGTGGCAGAAATACAGGGGTTTACCTCAACAGTAGAGTTTTAGAGCAGGAAGATAATGCACATTAGTTGTCTTATGAGAAAACCAAACTTCCTGTCAAAGAAGCCTGGCATAGCATCAAACGTTTTTGGTAACATGCTGTGGAAGTGTCAGGGGCAGGTGCCTGAGCCTGGGTACTCCCCTTACCAAAATCGGCCTATGGGTGCCACTGTCTCTTGTCCTTCTCCCCTGCCATAACTTGTTCTTAAATTTTAATTCATGTAACAGGAAGGCAGTTAGCCGATATGACATGTACTTCTCCAGCAGGCAGGATTTACCACTCAGAGTAGTCACAGTTCAAATTGGGGCTTGTCCCTTTACAGGCTGGCGAGACTTGCCGGTTCAGTCGCCCTGGGGGTTTAAACAGGGCACT
>NW_017729031.1:22700764-22709344 GCF_001723915.1 Gavialis gangeticus
TTGTCCTTCTCACCTGCCATAACTTGTTCTTAAATTTTAATTCATGTAACAGGAAGGCAGTTAGCCGATATGACATGTACTTCTCCAGCAGGCAGGATTTACCACTCAGAGTAGTCACAGTTCAAATTGGGGCTTGTCCCTTTACAGGCTGGCGAGACTTGCCGGTTCAGTCGCCCTGGGGGTTTAAACAGGGCACTGCTGGGGGAGCTCCACCACCCCTACACTCCCTCCACATCCACTGATGTCCAACAGACAAGACAAACATAACAAAAGACCAGGAGCCCTTGACTCCTCTTACCCCTGTCCAGGGGTGTTGCAGCCAGGAGTCTTTACTCTCTTCCTCTCTCTCCTTCCAGTCCCCTCAGTTGCTACTTGTTTCCCTGCGGGTGCTTCTGGCAGCCAATCTGCTGCCTTTCCTGCCAACTGCCAGTAAGCTGTCCCTCTGGTAAGTGCCCCAACCTGGGGCTCCTTTGAGTCTTGCTCCAGGCCAGGTTTTCTCTCAAACCCTGCAGCCGGCAGTCTCTCCGGTCTCTGCAGTGCTGTGGGGATTGGATGGGGCCGAGGGAGGGCTGCAGAGCCTTGCTCTTCTCTGTTGCTCTGCTACATGTGTAAATGACTAAAACATGCGGTTTTAGTCATCCTGAAACATTTTGTGAATTTGGGTTGCATTTGCTATGTTGTTTCACCTGGGAAGAAAATGGGGAACAGGAAGTAGCTTAGATTCCTGGAGGAGGAAGAGGTATTGTTATTCTTCTTTTATCCAGTCACCTAGTAGCTAGATCACTGACCTGGGGTGTAGGAGAGCCGGGGTAATTCTTTTATTCAGTAGAGGAGACTGGACCCAGCATCTCCCACAAGAGTGATCTAATCATAAGGCTTTGGCATTTGGGGTTATGAAGATGTATTCAACCATTCCTGTTGACACCATTCTACTTTGTATAAATAATTACATATTCACTAAAGCAAGAACCAAAATTCCTTGTCCCACCTCCCAGGTAAGGGCCCTAACCACTAGGCTAGAGTCATTCTCTGTCTCAAGGACCATTAAACATACAGTCAGGGAGTTATAGCAGATGACCCTGGAGGTCCCTCAAGGTCCCATCATACGATTCTGTGAAAAGCAAAGCAGGAAGCTGATAAATTAAAACAGAATCCCAATAGAATAGTGGCATGGAATAAAACTGAACTGAGTGATAATAATCACCAGCAATTGACAATAGTTTACATTCAGTCCACATTACAGAAAACATTTCCAGTTAAGACCCAGTGAACCTGTTCATATCCCAAGACACGATTTATCATAGGAAGCCGAATCCTAATTTGATGTGAACTGCAGTGTAGCTTGAGATTTTCATCCTTGGAAGTCTAAGGATGCGCTTGAGCTCTTGGAAATTACTATTTCCCTCCCACTAAATAAAAGCTTCCCCTTTGTCTAATAGGTACATTGAGAATGTTTCAGTTGTACAGTGTATGGAATGGCTTGGCTTCTTTTTTCTTTCCTTAAGCCTTCAATCCTTTTGGTATGCTGGATTTCACACCTTTGTTTTTCAGACATCATTTAGTACTAGTAACGTGAGAACCCTTGAATTGCAGGTTGTCTCTATGAAAACAGGAAGTGTTTCAAGAAAAGTAGCTTGCACTTAATAAGTTGCAGGTTTCAGACATTGGTTTCAAGCCAGGCTCTTGTTGTTTTTGGCCTACATATTTTCCTCTGAAGCTGATGTAGTTGAAATATTAATGCCATGGAATTAACTAGGTAGCTCAAGCTCAAGAGACTATATTTTGTCTGACACCTGCCTTCAAATGTACTCAGAGGGGTCTTTGCAGCTATGTCTGTTCTGTCGAATTAGTGCTGATGAAAGTTTTATGCACCTGTGGAAGAGTGACTTTACACTCATTGCACCACATCCTGCCATCAAATACACACATGAAATTCCTGTGGACTATATATGAATGAAGGAACTGGTATGTTATAGAAACAAAGGACAAATTTGTTGATGCAGTTAGCTAGGTTAGGAGAAGAAGACTGGCATTTTTCAGTGTTCTTGTGTAATGTACTCAAAACCCTCAAAAACCCCCAGTGCTCCAACCCTCTCTCAGAGGGTCTGCTGCATGTATGTGGGGAACAGACTAGATTCTGCCCTTGGGATAACTCCTTATCCAGGCAAATCTTAGGATCACCTGCCCTGACTAGATGTTGCAGATATAACATTTGGAAAAAGTAGGCTGTTGCTTATGAAAGTTCATGCCTCTGAACCAATTAGACCCCTGGCACAAGTTCATTTAAGTGAACCACCACATCTGAACCCAGCAGTCAGTCATGTCTCCTCCTATGTCATATGAGTAGGGCAAGAAGTGTGGCTTTGGAATCGGCATTGTTCTACATAGAACACTTTTATGGCTGGCTTAAGGCACCATAAATTAGCAAATTGGGTGCATGTGTAGCACCCTTGGCATTTATGCTTTAATTAACATGTTGATCATAGTATAAATGTAACATATAGAGGGGCCTAAGGTGCCATGCTGTCCTGCCTTCTGCCTATTCAATTCTCAGGGGCCCTGTGTATTATACCAATAATGTTCTTCCTCTAGACAGACCCCTGTCTGTCCTGTTAGGTATCCTTCCTGATTCAGTATTGTATTTAAGTAAGACAGGTATTTTAGTATGATTTCTGCTTCCAGACAGACAAACCCTTGGTAATATTTTTTTAGCTATCACTTACTCAGGAGAGAGACACTCTTTCAATGTGAAACATCCTTCAGAAATGCTCTCCAGTCCTTGTCTATGTAAACAGAAGTATTTTCCTTTGATATGTAAGCAGTCACTGTTTGGGGTTGACACTTTTACTCAAGGACATATTGCAAGTTCTGCCACCTTTCTGGCTGCTTGATATGCATGCCAATTCTAGCTGTATGTTCTAGAGATTGCATTCCTCCCGAATATGTGAATAGCTATTGTCTGGTGTGCATCATGCCTGACACTTGGTTTAGCAATCACCTCACTGCCTATTTCAAGTCATGTTATAAAAACAGAAAAATACATTCACACCAAGTATCCCAGTTTGCATAAAAGCAAACATGATAAAAGTGAACAGGGCTCAACATGAGCTGTACATAGACCAAGCAGGAAATCTAGGAAATATCCATGTATGACACAGATAGTACCTCAGTATTTATCCTGCATTTGTGTGTCCCTAGAACTGATGTCAGGCACATGTCTATGTGCTAAAGAGATGCTGCAGAAGGATTCTGAATAAGGGAAAGCTGGTGGTACTGCTCCTGCCTTTAGGGACTTGGAAGGAGGTAATTTTCCTCATGTTGGTGTTCAGCAGGGTAACAGCTGCTATAGAAAGACAGTGAATCAATACAGCTCTCAACCATCTTGGCTACACGCCTTCTTTGTTTGCTGTTGTAGGGACATGCTTGTCCCTTCTAAATGGCTTTTCATTAGGAAGACTCCTTTTTCTTTCTGATGATAAATTTTTCCCCATTGTACTTGCTGCCATCAAGGATTTTTGTCATAAGCTAATATATATCCTGACACAAATTCAACTAAGCAGCTTTGAAAGGCACAAGCATCATGGTGTCCAGAGCACCATGGTGTTTCTTTGATTTCCTGGTATACAACCAAGGAAGAATAAATATCGTCTAATTCTATGAAGAAATGCCGCAGGCAAAATTAGGTTTTAAATAATGAATTTGCTAACTCTATAGTAACATGCAAGGCCTAGACTCAACATAGGTTAAGTTCCATCTGAGAGAACTAAAAAAGATCTCTATAGGCAAAGAAACAACTGTAAATAAAGCTACATTCCCTTAACAGGGTAATAATTTTGCTCTATAAGTTAATTAAAGGCAGTACATTTGTTGGACTTTTATTAATATCTTTGCAAGATGTTCAATGCAGATAAAACTGGCTTCTTTTCATGATGCTCTTTCACCCCCCATCTATTTATATCCAGGTAACTTTCCTTACCACAGATCATACTTATCCCAGAACTTAATCTACTAGCTATGTCCATTATGGGCACCTATACACATGCAGGGAGGCCGCTCCGATGTGCTGTAATTACAGCGTGTTGGAGCAGACTCAATTAGTCAAGTCTGATGGAGCGTGGTAATTACTGTGCTCCAGCAGACTCCACTGTCATGTCCCCGTGCTGAAAAATGGTGGTGGGGGTGCTTTAATTAAAGCTTGTTTGACCATCTTTCATTAAAGTGCCCCCACTGCCATTTTTCAGTACAGAGACAACTTGACATTCTGGGCACTTTAATTAGAATGGCTCTTGGGGGTGCTCTAATTAAAGTGCCCCCCCACCCCGGAGCACATCTATAAACACCCTATGCTATGTCACAAAGCTATGACATGGATGTATAAAGGAAGCACACTTCACTTCCTTTATATGATACCATTGTTAATCTCTCAATCCAGAAGTACAAAAATTATCCAGAAGTACAAAGATGTGGCAAATTGAAGCTGTGAGAAGCAAAAAATAAAATCTGTGTGGCTGGCCGCTTTTTGAGATGTGGGTAATGCGGCTTTTTGTCCTCTTTGGTATGGTTGCGTGAGTAGTAAATGAAAGCAAGAATATGGAGAAATAAAAGCCTCTTAAGTTAGAAATCAAGCTGTTGGTAAGAAAAACAACAACAAAGGGTTGCAGATGAAAATCTGCAGTTTTTCTTTTGGAGGCCCAAGGACTTGAAATCCCAGTCTGTACCTGTCGGGATATGGGCATACAATTAATTCTTAATAGGAATTTTTGAGGAGAGAGAGCAGTACTAGGGTTATAGCTCCAACCACCCTACAAGGCCTGCATGGAAAATAATAAATTTATCATGATCTGCACTAGGGACAAACATACCTTTCAACTGCTTTAAAACAGGAGGGAGAGCTTCCATTTAGGTATGTGCATTAGGTGCTACAGTCTAACTGTTATGTCTACATGATCTATAGGAATACAAGTTATCTATATCACTTGAACTTTCACACTGAATACAATAGAGTTAAAGCTGCAATAGTTTTTCTACACTTGTATTGCTACAGAATCATACAGACATAATAGTCCCCTCGTAATCTCTTATATCGGTATTTGATATAGACACAATTGTTATGTCTGCCTATACCCTACTTCCTGCCTGTAACTGTCTTGATCATCAACACATCTGGCAAAAAAAAGTTAGACAGATGGCATGTGCATGAGGTACACTTTACTCAGCCTGAGTGCCTGTCAGGTAAATGAAAGAGCCTTTTAAGGAATAGAGTCTAACACAGAAAAGCAGTTTATAGAAGTTCAGGGTCAATCAAAATGGCATCAGAGAAGGTCAGACAGTTCATAATACCAATATACAAATTGACCTACAAAGATAGAGATTTACACCCAGACATCCCAGCACAATCAATGTACTGGGAATGCAGGATGAGTCGTGAAGGGAAGGCTGCAAAGATAGGATCCCAGCTGTGGTAATCACCAGATTCAATAAACACAAGTGTATGTGAATTAGAATAACTCAACAATGAACTTTCATTGAGGAGCAGTAGGCAGCCTGTTTAGTCTTTTTAACTAACCAACTGGTTATTTAACTGAGGGACCATTTCCCAGTTATCAGCTTCCTCAGTATCCTTACTAGGGAGCATCTTTTAATTAAAACTTCTATCACTGCACCACTATTTTCAGCAGCTGTTGCAATGAACAAATTCAGCAAGCCAGATTCTCAATTGTGCTGAGGTTCCTATACAATGTAAAGAGACTTGTCCTTGGTGAAAACAAGCATCTGGCATGATTACTTAAATAGACAGCAGAATTTGGGCTTTACTTTGGTTACAAATAAGAATTTAATAATTTTAAAATGCAAATCTTGAGCGTTGTATTCTATTTGGAAGAACTTGATAAGCCTTTAAATACTTGAGTTTTTCACAAAACAAAACATAAGAACAATTTACCAAATGTTTTGCTGACCTGTCTCTCAGCAAAATTGGACCAGTGAATAGTGAGATTTTGGTACGGTACAGAAAAATCTTTACATCTCAGCAGGGCGAAATACCTGCCTCACCTGTGGCTTTGTACTGGTAAAGGTGGATTTCATGACAAACCCAGCCTTTCCTTTTCCCAGCTTACTTCTTCCTTTTCCCAGCTTACTTCATATGAATCATCCCAGAAGTCTACCTGTTCCTCCTCCTCTCCTATCCCAAGATTATGAACATTTCATTTTACCCATTACTTTTTGGAAAGACCCTTCCTTCCTGAAAGTCTGCAAAGCACCAAACACATTGTGGATGCTCCTGGGAACAAATGCATTAGTAAAAAACTCTACCACAAAAGAATAATTCTAGCATTGAGGACTGGAAAACAAATCAAAGTTTTTGTATCATAAAAGCCCAAGCAAAGAGCTACAAGTCCTCCCATCTCAACTGGGTTGGGGAATTCCTCCTATGATGTGTTTGATATTGATACACAGAGCTGACCACATGTTTCAAACCTGTCTGAGCCAATATGTAGATTCAGGGCTTGCTCTTCAGCTGGGATGAATCTATGTAGCTCCATTGATGTTGGTTGGAGCTATGTTAATTTTACTACCACCACCTCTCAGGATTTCATCTCAAATTGGTGTGTTTGTTTCCTTTTTTACAGTCCACGGCTCCTTTTTAATGCTTATTATTTCTCACACATTTTGTGATTCATAGTCCAATTGCAGGATTTGTGTGCTTGGGATTGGTAATATGATGTATACCATCTGAGAATCTGGCCCTGAATATTAGTTGTAGGGAGAGAAATTGAAAAGAACAGCTCTCTTTCTGAACTGCCTGTTTGTGTTTGCGGGGATTGGCGGTCTCTCATGTATGCTTCTCTTATTTTCTTTCTATCTCAGATGCCTGTTTTCCAGTTCATTTCCAGAGGGCACTGAGTGAACAGCTCCCTACTTGCTACATATGGACTTGCTTTGAATAAAAATGCTCCTTTGCTCATTTATTTTGGAGCACAGCAAGTTTTGGCAACTAATGCTGCCAGGAGGCAGCTTTTATGAACCCTGGAGCAGCTGTAGCACTGGGAGAAGAATAAATATTTTCTTTTACTTACAAACAAAACAAACCCACCTATTTCAGCCCTTCTGCCAATGCCTTAACTATATGCAAGCCTAACAGTCTGCCTCTAACCTAGTGGCAATTCCTGAAGCTGTAATTTGTCTAAGACCGCTCTGTGAGGTGGTCTGGTAACTGCATCGTGGTTCTATGTTGGTCTTAACATAAGTTACTAAACTGCCTCCCCTCTTAAAAGACATTACTAAATATTCTCACTTTTATTTCAGAGGCATTGGAGGTCTGAATTTGTGCTAAGATGAAAAAGCTTTACTTGGAAATGCTACATTTAAAGTATACAGATGCATTGCAGCATGCATTGGGATACAACACTGGCTGTTGTAAAACATTTCTAACGGCACTGTTATATTAAATATCTGCCTTAAAACAGGGTATTGCCGCAGTCAGCAATGATCTCCAAGGAGCCCTGTGTCCTCTTTCATGTCCATTCATTAACTACCAGCCAGTCTCCTAAGACACCATAATGCAATCCAGGTAGCCTGATTTTCAAATATTCTATAGTTTGCATTGTGTTATGTATGTAACCCTCATTTTGAACATGTTTGGGAAATAAAAATATGACCTGGATTCAGTTCTCTTTGACTGAAACAAATAGCAGCAAACTCAAAGCTATACCAGGCTGAACACCAGTATAATAAACTATGGCCATGTTTACTCGATAGCAACGGTGCCCTCAAATATGCCATGATATTCCAGGCAAGTTACCTCTTAAACCAGAAGTAGAGTAGCTATATCCTTGCACTGTTCCAAGGGGGTTAATTAATTTGGAGACTAGGGTAGTTGGCACTGGCTGTATCTATGGGGTACAGTTAACCATCCTTGTCAGTGCCATGTTCAAGCATGTACTGCTCCAGATGGGCTGCTTTTCAACCAAAAGCATTAGGGCTGCATCCACAGGACATGTTGGGTGATCTCCAGATCTCTAGGGCTAGGGGCAGACATTACACATAAACTGGTATAAGTGATTAGAAACTGGCTTAAACCCGTAATAGAGCGTAAGTTCAGTTTACTTAAATGACTTTCAAAATGTCTGAAACTGGTGTAAGATAAACCTAGTTGAATGTACTATCAGACTTAACCAGTTTGGGTCAAATGGGTTTATGCATTGTCTGTCCTAGACCCCTTCCTGGTGTAAGTTAAACCAGAGTACCCCAGAATCCAAGATGTTTTGCAGCCCTAAGTGAGGCTGGGCTGTACTGTGTTCCAGAGACAGGGCTGACCCCTAGGATTGTGTGAATAGGGAGAAGTTTTTGATTTGGATTTGGCTGATTCGGAGGACAGTGATTCAAATCAGTGATTCAAATCACTGACCCCATTTGATTCAGCTGAATTAGAATCAGAGATTTGGCACAGATTCGGACATTCAGACAAGCTGGGGAGAAGCAGGCACAGCCAGGTGGCTGCAGGTTCTCCTGTGGCTCCTGTGGCTGTGCCTGCCTCTTCCCAGGTGAGGGAGCCATGGGAGAAGCCCCCATGGCTGCCCA
>NW_017729031.1:22714344-22735424 GCF_001723915.1 Gavialis gangeticus
TGGCCCCAGCCCCAGCCCCAGCCCCAGCCCCAGCCCCAGCCCCAGTCTAGTCCCCGCACTTAAAAAATAAAGGGAAAAAAGCCCCACACTCACCAGCTGCTGCAGAGGTTATTGGGGCCCCTGGGTGCTTGTGGCAGAGTCCCCCCATGCAGCATGGAGCAGTGGGGGGCTGTAGGGATCACCTGCTCCCTGCCTGGTACCCGCACGGCCACTGTCCCATAGTGTGGGTGCCGCACGGCTTGGCAGGGTGCCATGTGCTGTCTGGGAGCTGGGGCCGCTGGGGCTGCAAAATATGTGGAGCTGTCCCAGCTCACAGACGGCATGCAGCACCCTGGGACCATGGGGCAGCTGCCATGTGGGTGCCAAGTCAGGGGGGGGGCTCTGCCACAAGCCCTCAGAGGACCCCATCACTGCTGCCAGAGCTGGGGAGTATGGGGCCTTTTTCTTTCTTAATGTGCCAGGAGCATGGGCTGGGCAGGGGATGGAGATGGGCAGGGAAGCCATGGGGGCATCTTCTGCAGCCCCCTTCCTTCTTCCTCCCGTCTCCCATAGCATGGAACTCAGTCTCATGGACCCTATGCATGTGGTATGCTAGCTAATGCTGAGAGGTGTCTGTGAGTAAGTGTGTGTGTTTCACTGGGACAAAAGCAGACAGAACAGTATCCACATCTGTTCCTTCCTTGGAAAAAGCTGTTTAAGAAGAGCTTGAACTAATGAGAGAGGCTTTTGTTTTGTTGAGGGGCTGATAAACACTGTGTTATCAGCTTCCTGCTGGCTCCCTCACCTGTCAGGTTTCTGTCACCTGTCAGTATAAAGAATCAGGGAAAGGGAGACTGAAAATCTCAGTGTCATCAACAGATGCATGTACTGCACCCCCCCCATTGCCTCGGAGTGCTAGCTGGGGCCTGGGGTCTGGCAATACTCCTGCCCCTTGAGCAGCAAGCAGGGACAAGCTTGGGACTATGCAGGCGGGGTGGGGTTTACACCTCTCCCTAATCAGAGCATTCTCCCAGGGCCTGGGCACCACTTCCTAGCTCAGGACTGTGGAAGGGAAGGGAGAGCTGCTCTAGCCCCCCCTGGATTCAAGCCTGAGCCACTGCAGGCATGTGCCTGCATTTTTTTAGCCCAAAGGGCTAAAGAATCAGTTGCAAACTGATTCAATTTAGGCAAGTTAGACTAACCTGTAAAGATTGAATCAATTCAGGCTCAGGCTTTTTAAATGTGTTTTCCGTAGCCCTAGATGCCAGTGTGCACAGTGATAAGCATTTGTCAATACCATAGCAATAAATGCATGATTTTCATTGTAATGCCCTTGTCTGACACCTGACAGGAGCAATGTTGCTAGATATACAAATATCAGGTTTGGGTGTTAAAGTCAGCCCTTGTGCTATATGTGGTAGGAAATTGTAAACATAGCCAAAATGTAAAATACTTTTGAAAGAGTCAAAGAAGAACTTTGTGGGTGAGTCACCTGAAGTAATGCAGGGAAAAAAAAGGCAGTTCTTGGTCATGAAACCATTTTTTATCAATAGGAAGATGCAGATGGGGCTGCAACGGAGCTTGAATTTGAAAGGCAGTTTTCCTACTCAGTTAACTTGCCACCATCAGTCTCCTAAAGATCACCTTTGTGTCATCCCTCCTGCACATGGCTGCACATATTACATCTGTGACTGTGCTTCTAAAAAGTTAATGTGTACAGCAGCAAAATGCAGTGATTCTGGAATGGAATTTGACAGATATATTAAAGTTCCAAGAAGTGACAGTGAGTGAAGCGATCAGACTATTTGCTCTCTATAGTGTCGTGTCCATATATTAAGGATGAAGAAAAACCTTTTTCACATTTGGACATTTTTTTTTTAATGTACAATAGTTTTTCATTAAATATGATAATTTAGAGGTTCCAGTAGCTTATTTCCAAGGGGTCCCTGATACTACATCAGTCTCCAGGAAAAAAATCCCACCCTGTGGCTTTGTCTGCCATCAGCACAGTGGTGAAAGCTATTTGTGACTTAATAATGGTGAATGGGGCATTAAAAGGGCAACAGTTCTTTTCTTTAACATTGACTGAACAAGGGTCTCTTTCAAATAAGGAAAGAAGTAATATACCCTCTGCCTCTGGTTGCTGCTGCTCTCCCCTCTGTAACCAGCCATCCTATCTGTTACCTTAACCTCTCCTCCTGGTCCAAATTTCCAAATGAGTAGTCCAATACACATCACTTTACAAAATAGTTGCTGGAAAGATGGGAAAGTTCACCTGAGCCCTTGGAATGAATCAAAAGGTATGGAGTTTTCCTCTAGGGGGAGAGGTACTAGGTGTTAAAAGAAGCAGGACTGGAGCTTGGGAGGGACAGTGGATTTGTCCAAGAGGGTTAGGAAGCTCTTACATGGTTGGAAGGCCCAGACAGAGCTGTCAGATTTGCAAGTGTCTTTCTTGGCTTCTGATCCAAGCGACCTCAATTTCTGTATTGCATTTGGATGTACTTTAAATGCATAGAAAAAGGAGCCCTCTGCCAGGCCAGAGGGACTGCTTGATGCTGACCTCCTTAGGTGTGCCCAACCTTGAATGGAACTAGGTGGATGAAACTGTGAGTCTGACCATTTAATCGCCTGCTGTCATTTACAGTTTGCTCACTTCTTTCTCTTGACATGGAGTCTCTGGTTTCTGAGTGATCTCTATCTGCTTGCTTCTTTGTGTGCTTCTGCTCTTCTATACTGTTCAGTGAAATGCCTTGCCTCTAAAGGACTACTGGGCACTTGTGCACTTTTGAGTGAGGTTTTGTGTGTGTGAATACTTAGCAGGCTCAGAAAACATACAGGAACAGTGAGCTACATTTTCCATAATTAGAAGTCACAAACACTTTCCTCTGCTCCCAACCCATGTGCATGAGTTTGGACTGGACCAATCTGGTGCAGTGTTCAACAGAATTGGATGAAATATATACAAGATCAGTGTTGCCAGCTTCAGGTAGTCAAATGTCATGGATCAGGCAGGCTCCCAAAATGATAACATTCATTTTGAAAACTCACGAGTAGAAAAATGTATTTGGGTTTTGACGATTCTGATTTCAGACCCTTGAGATCATGCGTGGGTGACATTTGTCAACATTTTTCATCAGCGGTGAGGGCTAGAAACTTGCTTTAAAAAGAGAGCCGAGATTTTCACCTAATCACAGACTTCCAGGAATGGAGGCTTTAAAGAAAACACAGAGGCCACTATATGATTTGGCAACGATTTCATACTGAAGTTGTGAATATGATATGGAATGGTGAATGCATAAAGAAAGTGTGCCACAGTAATGGAAACAAGTGGATTTCAGGCTATAAAGGCTTTATACTTTCTATTCCCTACTTATCACATCATTTCCCCATGGATGTATTGTGCAGGCTGGCTGGCAAGCAGTGCAACCAACTCAATCCATTCATTGTTAAACTTAATATAATGCTATAGAGGTAGTGTGTGTTTCATATGTTTTTATAAAATACCTCGGATCCAAAGTCTTTTAAGTCTTCCAAATGGTTTTACACTGCATTGTGGTAGCAATAGCCTGTCAGCTTAAGCTGTTTTTATTTGTCTGTATTGAATACTTGGACTTAGAGATTCTTCAGACTGTTTAATATAAGGCCACTGAGTCTGTATTCCCAGTCCCCAGAAGCCCATTTTAAATAGTTGTTAACAGGTGTTTGATTCTCTTATTCCCAAGCAAAGTTTAATGGGGAACGTGACGTGCACCATAATGGTGGCTTTCCCTCAAATCTTTTAACCTTCAGTCTTCCCTTTTTCAAATTCTAGTGTGACTTTTTCTCACCTATTTTCTTTTGTGCTATTATCTGCTGCCTATAGAGATGTGGACTTGATCTGATAGGGAATTGTTATATGATACTGTAAGTATTTTCTATGTTCTTACAACTTTCATTCAGTAATAAATAGCAAAATATTGTCAGCATCTGAAAAAGAAAAACCACCTCAGCACAGTGGTAGCAGGATATGACTTTGGTGCCATTTTTCCTTTACAAAGAAACCATAGAGGGTAATTTAAGTGTAGTGATTTGTTCTTATTGGATAGTGCCCTATGCAAGTTCCTAATCGTTACTTTTTATATGAGTGGTAGTGAATTCTGTAACGTTTGTATGAGGATTCATTTCTCTTGGATCACTTTCAAGTATTCTGAAATACTATGCCTGAATCAAGAGCAATATATCCTCTCAGCTGCTAGCTCTGGATTCCTGTCGATACCCTCTATTGTTTGAAGGCTTTTGAGAAAAATGAATCCAATAACTTTGCATGGATCAAAGTATTCAAATAGCAAAGAGTTATAAGATCAAATACAGTCCAAACAAGTTAACTTGCCTTCCAGCTATTCAAATATACACCAGAATTTTATTTCCTATTGTCATTTTATTGCTAATGCAACTCTGACATTTAATACACTGAAGCCAATTTAAATAAGTTTGAATTCTTTAGTGTACTTGTTGCAATATCCATTTCATTTAAAATACTGTGGAAAATTTGATATAGGCACAGAGGAGATCACTCAGCTGCAAGAATCTCTGCCAAAGATTACAGGTCAGATCCTTCATCTGGAGTCCATCTAAGGTAGGTTCAGTGGATTTACAACAGGAAAGATGTGGTGAAAAAGACCGAACTTATATTTGTGAATATTTATAATGTTGGCAAGTATAATTTAGGTTGTTTTGTACAGGAGAGATGGAATCAAGCTTTTTGCAGATACCAATCAAGAAATATTGTGCAGGACAGTCGTGTGACATATTACAGAGCTAATCGTGATACTTTCTAGGTATGCAAAGCATCTCGTGTTGTTTTGAGGAGCTGAGCTTTTAAATACTGTTCAAACATTACTTGAGTCTCCTAATATTTCTGGTAAAAAGTAAATATTTGCAGTCAATAGGCAGTCTGAATAATGCACGCATTTGACAGTAAGTACATTCACATTTTTTCACTGTGCTTATAGGAGTTGAACAAACCACATGCAGCAATGATAGAAAGGTTAGATTTTGTTTGTATTCTGGGTGCCCTATTAAAGGAGTTATGTAAGTGATAGGCATGTATGACCTTAATTCAGGGTAAGAAAGGCTATTTCCCACCCCCCTGGGACTTTATGACTTGTTACTTCTTTGCCTGCTGGGCTCAAGATCGTATTCAGGACTTACTGAAATCACTTTTGTTTTGCAATAATAATATTTTCATAAGACAGAATCATAATGTTCTTTGCTATTCACTGGGACTCTCTGACAATTGATATTGGCTTTTGTGTACTGGATAAAAGAGAGCTATGGACTTTCTTTAACTGTCAATACGTTTTTAGTTCAACTCGCACTTAAATTTATTGAAGTCAGCCATACTTTTTTGGGCTGGGATTTAGTGCACAGTTTGGGTCTGGCCCATATTTAAATGCGAGAGATCTTCAAGGAAAATGCGGGTCATAGGGAAAGTGTTGCTGGAAATGGCATGCATGGCTGCACTACTGAGCTGATTACCCAGAATATGCCAGAGGACCTTTGTTGTTTGAGGTATTTTTTGTCAAAAGAGAAAATGGTAGGCCATTCAAAACTGTGGGATGTGCAACAGTACTGAGTAAGGGAAGGCTTGTGGTCCTGGGCTTTGACAATCATTGCCTCAGCTCTTGTCAAAGGACAGGTTTACCTATGGAGCTGTAAGGCCATATCTCAGGGACTATAATAACACCTACTATGGGCATTAGTTTGGGAGAGTTGTGTTTTTCCTCCTCACTCCCAGAATATATTTAGTAATCGTATCTACACGAGATGCTGACTCTGCAGTAGCCCAATACTACTGCACAATAGCATCATATGGCAACAAACATGATGTGTCGCTACTGCACAGTAATATTAGGCTGCTGCACAGTAGAGTTCCAAAAAAGATGATACAAGTACTAAACGACTGCACAGTAATGACTGTGCAGTCAGCATCTCACATAAATACGGCCACTGTGGAGCAAAATATGGGGCAAATTACTCCACATTATTTCTGTTGTGTATCTGAAACATAAATTCACCTGCCATATTGGTTAGGTACAGACATTCAAAAAGTCTGAGGCAAATTTGAAGTAACTTACACAGGTTTCTCTAAGGAGACTAGGTTAGTCCAGGAGTGAACAGAACACAAGCTCACCCTTTGTTGGTGGTGGGGGTGACGGGCACACAGGCTGCCTGCACTGGCTGAGGCCAGCAGGTTGCGGATGCGGATAAACGTTCTGTTATCAACTCCCTGGTGGGTCCTGCCAGGACCTGGCCATGCCCCCGCCTCAGCTCTGCACTGTAGAAGGGAAGGGAGGGCTGCTCTAGTGTCCCCCAGCTTCTAGCCTGAGCCACTGCAAGCGTGTGCCTGCATTTCCTCAGTCCAGAGGGGATGTCTGTACAGTTACAAACTGGTATAGCCTGGCCAGGTTAGACTAACCTGCAACAATTGAATCAGTTCAGGCTTAGACTTTTTCAATGTCTGTCCCTAGCCTAAGTTGACAAAGGATTACACAATTTTTTACACTTCTCAGCATGGATCTCCTGCTCTTTCAGTAAATGAACCTGAGATTCCAAGCTGTCAAAACTTTGGATGGTTTACAGAAAGATGTAGCCACTTATTTGAGCTTTGTGTTAATTGTGAGTAGTGTGTGACATTCTGTACCTTTAGTCAGAAACAGGAGTGGAACTTTGTACTCAACCAGCTGCATGTTCTAATGCTCTAAAGCATGGTGGTCCTGTTTGTGTGAGCTTCAGAGACACTTTCAAGTTACTCCAGAAATCATAGCATAGCATCTGTTGCTTAGGTCTGTGGGTTCACAGGGTATTGCAAAAACTGGCAGAAGTCTGCAAGCAACTCATATTTGCTCTGAAGGAAAATCTCTAGTAATACCTTTCCTTATACCACTCTGTATGATAGTTTGAAGAAGTCATCGAAGCCTAATGATCCTCATAGAGAATGACCTTCAGGTCATGAAGAGCGGTCCTGTTCCAATAGGTGTATTTACTCTAGGTATTTACTAGGATTGATTGTCCCTCCTTGGTTGTTTATACAGTTAGGTTGCTCTATTCATCACAGCATCATCAACTTTCATTGCTTTGAAAATGTTGAAAGCTTGATAAATGTTGATAAAGAAGAATATTCTTCTTATTTCTACAGATGCTAAACACTATTAATTTCTTTGAGAAGAACAGGCAGTTCTTAAGCCTACAATGCAGATCTAGTTCCACATGAGAGAACAATATATGTGCTTAATATTTCTTACAAGATATCCAACCAAGGTGAAACAAAGATACAAATCAATGTGTTAAATAATACTTTATATTATGTGGCTGGGTCTACTGTATGAAAACAAATTACTCAATATGCATGTAGGTGAAGTGTAGGAGGAAACACGTTTTTCCATTTATAGGTTTTGTCAGCCTTATCTGCTGCAAAGAAAACTTTAATAATTGATGAACATTTTTATTGTTTCTCATGAAAAAATCATATCAGTTTGTTGCATGATGTAGATAATAAGAGAGTGTTAGTACTGCAATTATACTGAATACTGTGTGATGTACCATATTCAAATTTTAATGAGAACACACCGAGACAAAGGGCAACATTATGAACATAATGAAAATTGGCCTCCCTACTTAACTCACGGTGTTATAAGTAAGTTTTAAAAGTGAGTTCTAAACAGTGATATATATTCAGTGTCTTTTGACATTTGCAACTCCAGTACTCACTTAGGGTAGATTTGCCAGATTATAGGCTCAACATGGTGCAAAGGAAGTTTTGGGCTTTCTGCTTCAGTAGTTCTCAACCAGGGTGCTGTGAGACCCCCCTCAGGGGTGCTCCAATGCAGGCC
Source organism: Gavialis gangeticus (assembly GCF_001723915.1). Lineage (NCBI taxonomy): Eukaryota > Metazoa > Chordata > Crocodylia > Gavialidae > Gavialis > Gavialis gangeticus. Next base: position 22,722,195 of record NW_017729031.1, read on the forward strand.
CCACTGCCACAGTGTTGGTGGTCAGATAAAACTACCCGATATGCTCCTCCAACATTAGGGATCTCTGATAAGCCTAAGGCAGCCAGGAGAGGTGCCTCACACTGAAGCTTTTCCCAGTCTGAACCTCCTCCTATGCACTCACTTCTGGAAACAAGCATGTGGGAAAGTTATGCCTGTCCCACACACCTCTGTTTCCAGGAGATGCTGTGCAGGGTTAGACCAGGAAGGGCTGGAGCATGCTTGCTCTTCTGCCTGTACTAGGATGACTGAAGAACCCTAATTCATGTGGAGTACATGCACATGCCACAGCCTTACTGGTCTTGCCTGAAGGCAGCTCACCCAGTTGAGAAGCACTGGCTTTAAGCTGAGCAGAATGGTTCTCAACTGGGGAGTCATTACATTCAAAAAGGTTGTGGCTTTTGCCACAACCCTGCAAAGGTTGAGGACCACTCTTCTGCTTCAGTAAAAAATGACTTTTCATCTTGTTTTCAGGATCTGGACTTCCAAAAGTATTAGGTTGGCTCTGTTTCCACTGAGGGCAGTGGAAGTCTAATCGCTAACTGACTTTGCTGGAGCACAGTTAAACTGATGCCGAGCATTGTTGAAATTTGTATCTCATGCCTTTTTGCACTGCAAATGAGACTGTTACCAGCACTACACATTTTCCCTTCTGAATATAAGCCTTGATCCAGACCTTCTTTCATTCACTTGGGCTGAACTCCCATTGATAGCAGTAGGAGTTTGATTTGCATTAAAAAAATGGCATGAAGTCTATAATATCTTCTAGTAGCTTGGCAGAGGGAACACAACTAAAGTTAGTGACTGCCATGAGTGCATCGGAGGTTTAAATCTGGGAGTACTACCATGCACTCTTTACCATCAGATCAGCCCACTAAACTTGGGGTGCATGTCTTAGACAGGAAAGCTGATTTTTCTTCTGCCCAGAATAGAAGCATGGAGCTGCTGTAAAATGACTCCTGCTTCTTTTCCTTCTCTCTTCACAGTGGAGAGGAGGGGGGGAAGGGAGGAGCCCAGTGTTCAGCAGCAGCCTTTCACAGGTGAATCAGAGCAGGGACAGAGCCTAATCTTCAGCTCACTTACCTTCCCTTTCCTACACTGACCAAAAAACCAGTCAATTCAGCGGTGAAAGGGTTAAAACTGTATTTTTTGCCTAAGCAGGAAAGGGGGAGTGAGTGAGTTACAGATTAGCCTTTGTCACTGCTCCAAGCAGCCATAACTCTGGAAAAATCTTTTTTTTTTCTTCCACCTTCCTGAAACCAAGCTTCTTATCTTATTAGGAGGCGCGTGGTATGTAAGGAAATGCAATGTGTTTTGAGGCACTGAAAGCCATGACATGGCCATGTAAGAATAGACGTATCGATGTATTTCAATAAAAAGGCAACATTTCTCAGCTTTACAGGGTAACACTCACCTGCTTTCCCAGCCTGTGCAGGTAGAACCAGACACAGAAACAGTCTTTGAGGTTTGTATTTCAATTAAAAGATTTTTAGAAATGGAAATTAGGGATTTGTAATTGAAATGCAGTAGTAGTTTGTTGACAGTGAGATCCTTCATGATGCATAAAGATTTAGCAAAATTGCAGACATTGGAGATGTCTCTCAAATAATCACACAACTATTCAATAACTGTCTAAAGAAGGGAGAGAAACTAAATCCATCTAGGCTTTCAGTGCAGAACTAGTTGTCTCATGCCTGTCTGCGGTGTTGGTCTTCCTCCCTAACTACCATTAGGAGGGAGATATTTTCATTGACAGCAGCTGTGAAAAGCTGGGCTGAGTTAACAAGCCCAGCAGCATGGTGGTGGTGGTGGTGGTGGTGGTGGGGGCAGGAACACAGCTTGTTAAAAACAAACAACAGGAATCACATTATATAAGTAAAGGTTGCTTTTGGAACAAAATGTATAATTTCCTCTATGGCTCATAGTAGTCTGACTAACTGGGTGGTGACCAGCCTTTTTGACTGAGTCAGATGAGCAGTGCCAGGTTGTCCACGGGCCAGATCCCATCCATGGGCCCTATCTGGTGTGCAGTGCTCACCCAGGTGGGGCCTTATGGAGCTCTATGGACATTGCCTGGGAATGGGGCCCAATCCCCATTGAAGAGCTGGCCTAGCTAGGGACAAATACAGTTGTGTGGAGCTTGGAAATTTGGTGGCAAGTAAGCATTGACAATGTTAATTGCCCCCGCTACCAAATCTCTGGACAGTAGGGGAGCTCTGCAGGCTGGAATATGAGACTCCATGGGTTGGGGGTCGAGCAACACTGACCTAAATTAAGAAATGAGGCATATAAGGTATGAAACACTTCCAGGTTTTTTTTTTTTTTTTCTTATTTCCCTTTTTCAATAAATTGAGAGTCAGATTCCGTATTGTCAAAAACAAACAACCCCAACCCCCCCGTGCCCGAAGTCCAAACCCCGTAGACCCTAACTATGAAATAGAGTCCTGCCTTTGTGACGTCTCGGTTATGAAAGTGCACTCGAACCTCGGGTTTTTAGTATCTTGTAAGGACTTTCTTAATATTTAGCATTTGCAATATTTTCTACCGTCAGTCTCGTGATTGAGTTACTGTTTGTCTTTGAGCTTAGTGTTATTTTTTAAATTAATTCTTAACTATGGATTCAAGTTTCAGGTCCGGGATTATTTACCAGTACTCTGTTCGCTGACGGTATTTGAAAATATCTATTGAAATTCATTAAAAAAATGCTTGGCTGCCAAAGTGACATATGTGGCATCTTGTAATCCTAATGGTAGATGGTAACTCCCATGCAATATCCTTTGTAATTGGACAAAAGTCCCCTGCCATTATCTGATTAATAGTAGTAATTGTACACTCTGTCAGTGATGAGTCTACCTAGTTCCCCTGGTGAATGTGTTATTTAATAGGATATGTTAGGAACTTCCCCCTTTTAATAAAAAATAATAAAAAAGGTTAATAACCACATTAAAAGACTCTGCCACATGTTCTCTCTTCTGTTTCATCATGTTGATGCCACATGCTGTAAACTAGTACTCACTGATCTGAAAGCAAACCCTGCTTAGGGATCTGGCTTATAGCAACCATGTGCTCTGGCTTTGATGATAGTGTCAAAGAAAACTTCCTCCTTACAGAGCTTCAGCAGCTGTGATATATGGGTCAGATGCTTTTACTACGATGATGGAATGTCAGTTAATATTTATCAAAGACAAAAATATCTTGCTGTACAAAGCTAGGATTTGTCCCACTGGTTTCAGAGAAATATTGCGTGAAGCATAGGTTCAGAACTGCAAAAGAGCTTGTGGCTGCTTGAGGGCCATTATCTATTTCAGCACACTTTGTGAACTTCAGGGGGAAAAAAAACCTGTGTGTGCAGGAAAGATTGGATAGTTCAAGGGGCTGGATGTGGGTGATAATATTCTTTCTACCTAGAACATCCATTTGTATTGAGCGGGTTCTTGACTGATGATAAACTGGTTAGTTATTTTGAGGCTCAAGCCCCAAAAATCGTCGCTGTTTTTGACCACAAACCTAATACTCCATCAGGGTATGGCATTGTGAGGGAGTTTCTGTGTTTATGCATTCTAGTGAAATAAAGCTTTATCCAGAACTGAATAAAATCACAGAAAAAAATGGCGTGTCTTATAAAAAGTCTACTTTCAGTGACGTCAGTAGACTTTGTATAAGACACATAAAGAGGTCTCAAGTGTGTTCCATCAAGCATCTTCGATAAGCACTGAATTTACATGCATACGTTTATGACTAGAAACGTACTCGTAAGCTCTGTTAAGAAGAAAATTCTCTTAGACTTTTACACCTAGATAGCACAGACACAAGTTACAGAAGACGCTGTTTTGAAATGTCTTCAGCTGACCCCTCATGCAATAAGGGTTCAGATTATTGCCTGATTGGCCATTTTTAAGTGATCTGCAGCCATGCACTTGTGTTTGGTCACAGCTGTAAACTGGTTTCTGTGGCCAGATTGGGCAAGAATTGTCACTTCTGTCTGCAGCTGGGAAGTCCTGCTGAAATGACTCGGGCAAGACTTATCCATAAATATTCTCGTGTCATAATGGCATCAATGTCTATATTATTCCTGTTATAAAAGAGGGCATGAGACTTTCCTAAAGGTCATAAACTCATGCACATTAGAATGGGGAGTACCATTAGGACATTCAGCGTGTTTTCTTGCCAACATACTCTTTTGTTACATTTGTTTTTCAGTGTCATTGAGCAATAAAGCTTCCACCACTTCCATGGCATAGTCTGACTGTTCTCCCTGTCCCCAAGCATCCCCTTCTGAGAGAACGCATAAAGAGAAGAGAGAGGGGAGGAGATAGCTGGAGTTTTCTTTAATCATTCCAGATCCCCCTGCTCTTCCATATCCCAGTCCTCTTAGAAATAGGCAGTGCTCATCATTAGCAAATCAAAATTTTAATGAGAATTTCCTTTAGAAGAATTTTATACACTGGCATAACGTAGTCTTATCTATCATAAGGACTTATTCTAGTGGGTTGGCAATGCTTGACTCTTTATGGTAACTGTTGTACTTTGAAATACTATAATGCTTCTGCAATCATCTTTTTTGCTAGGTTCTGTGATTTGAGCCTTTGAATCTGTAGTGCAAGAACTTTCTGCCACTGAGGACTTGCATTGGCAAATTGCCTGAGGCCTGAGAGACACAGTTACTTTGCATGTAAATGTACATAAAATATATCAAGAAATAAATTTGCACAAGGCTAATAGTGGCTGGGACTTACAGCTTCACTGAGTCAAATAGAAATTGCTTGTTTGTAAACCCCAGAAATAAAAGTGTGCAGTTGAGCAGATCTGTCATACTACCTACTTACATGGAGAGGGCAACCACAGGCCAGGTTCCCCGACTTTGATCACTGAGACTGTCCCTCAAGCCATGCTTTGTTTGACTTTCTTTACACCCAAACTCTGAAACGCTTTGTCCTGATAGTATATTAAACAATCTGTTAAAGAGTTTGTGTATTTTTGAGTTCTTAGTTGTTGATTCTGTTGTCATCTTTTGCTATAGAAGATATTTTTATATTTCTTTTTAAGTTCTGTAAATAACCAGCAGAAAACTTAATTGCATATGCTGCTGGGCTACTGCAGTAGAAAATAAAAATCCTTACAGTTTATGTATATTGTTAGCTTTTCTCCCTGCTGAAACGATCTGGCAAAATGTACAATATGCTCCACATGTGACAATGTGCATAGGAAGAAATCTGTGTTCCTTTTCAGTCAAACAGATGTGAGGTTGATAAGACTTTAATATTTGACTAAGATGCTGTACCTGACGCACACCCACTTAAATGGAATTACAAGAGTAGGGGTTAGAGCAGGTGATATAATCTAACTTGACAAAGTAGTTAAATATTGACAAGAAGTGAAAGAGCAGCCGCACTCAGGCGGAAGGAAAAAAATAAGGTCTGACTTTTGTGATTCAGCATATCTGGGATTTCCCAAAGTAAAATGAACAGCTGCAATGATCCTAATGATCCATCTGGGTATAGTCATTTGTAAGGTATACTTTTCTTCAGCTGTTAAAGGTAAGTCTATTTGTTCAGCATAGACAGTTCTTATTGGTATGGCACTTTTTGACAGGAAACTGGGTTGATGTTTGGAGCTGATTTAACTTCAGGGGGATATTATTGCGGATTGCACATTGTGTTTGGGCTTATACTGTTCAAAATTTAATGAATGAAAAACCAGGACAGCCCTTTAGTGAAACAAAATATAGCACATGGTATATCATGTAAAATGACCTTTTAGAGTGATTGTGTGCTTGGTATTTATTGGTAAATGTCTATTTAGTTGATAGAATTTCCATGAGATTGCATTTTAAAAGGGCTATTTGCTAATGGAGAGCTTCCTATGTCAAGAGTATTATGAGATTACCACTTTATTTAAAATAATGCGCAGAGATAAAGCAGTGAGTACAGTTTGCTTCTTTATTAAACATTTGTGTGGCATTCTATTTCTATCAAGCAGATCCGTTGAGAAGCCAGAAGGCTAGGTAGAAGTGCTGTTCCCAATGATAACTGAAGAGGTGTGTAAATAAAAACTGACATATTAAGTGCCTTGGGTTCTCGACATTCCATATTTAGAAACTAGAAAACCTAAAATGGACATGGAAACATCCATGTTTGCTTTTCAGAAACAGTAATTAAATAGTAAGCAGCTGGAACTCAAAGACTATCTTTGAAACAAAATACAATGGTCAGTCACCTTCTGTCTCATTCCCACAATAGCAATAAAATGGTGACATAAAAGAAAGCAGAAAAAATGCAATCTTCTGATTTTTTTTCATCATTATTTTTTTTAAAGAAGAGAAATAGAACATAATTTTACCAATAAAATCCTATAAAGCAAGCATAAAGCACTTGCAGTGTATTTTAACATGACTGTTGATTAGAAAGCTTTTCCTTAAAATATAATAACATTTATGTAATATATTGGTGGCTGGGTATTCTTTTGAAGAAAGCACCACATTGTATATTTGCAGTGTGCCATCTGGCCTGTACATACCATGCACTTCAGTGGTAAATACACTGTGGATTTATGGACCCTCACTGGAACATAGCAACATATGAATGTAAAGCTCCTGGACAAGTTTGTTGGTTCGTTTGCTAAAGCTTTATATGGATCTGTGCTGCACACATTCAATCTGGTGTCTTTATGTTTTAAAGCCTGGAATCCACCTGCATGCTTTTTTGGCTAGCAGTTTTCCTTTATGGAGCCTGATATTCTCAGAGGGAAAGTACTTTAACCACTTCTGTTCTGGAACCCTGTACCCAGGAGAGCTGGCTGTACTTCAAAGAAGTGCTTACTGAGAGTGCAGGAACAAACCATCCCGATGCACAAGAAGACTAGCAAGTATCGCAGAAGACCAGCTTAGTTTAGCAGGAAGCTCTTTAGTAAACTAAATCACAATAAAGAAGCTATAAGAAGTGGAAACTTGGCCAAACAACTAGGGAGGAGTATAAGAGTGTTACTTGGGCATGCAGGGATGAAGTTAGGAAGGCCAAAGTGGAACTGGAGTTGCAGCTAGCAAGGGGTGTGAAGGGGAACAAGAAGGGTTTCTACAAGTATGTCAGTAGCAAGAGGAGGATCATGGAAAGTGTGTGTCCCTTATGTGATGGGGGAAGCAACCTAGTGACAGAAGATGCAGAAAAGGCTGAAACACTCAATGTCTTTTTCACCTCAGTCTTCGCAGGTAGGGTCAGCTCCCAGATTACTGCACCAGGCAGCACAGTTTGGGAAGGAGGTGAGCAACCAACAGTGGCAAAAGAACACATTAGGGACTATTTAGAAAAGCTGGGCAGACACAAGTCCATGGGGCCAGATGGGATGCACCCGAGGGTGCTGAGGGAGTTGGCTGATGTGATCGCAAAGCTGCTGGCCATCATCTTTGAAAACTCATGGCGAGTGGGAGTGATCCCAGATGATTGGAAAAGGGCAATCATAAAGCCCATATTTAAGAAAGGGAAAAAGGCAGATCTAGAGAATTGCAGATTGGTCAGCCTCACCTCAGTCCCTGGAAAAATTATGGAGCAGATCCTCAAGGAAATCATTTCTAAGCACTGGGAGGAGAAGGTGATTAGGAACAGTCGGCATGGATTCGCCAGGGGCAAGTCATGCCTGACCAACCTGATTCCCTTCTATGACAAGGTGAATGGCTCTGTGGATGCAGGGAGACCAGTGGATGTGATATACCTTGATTTTAGCAAGGCTTTTGATACAGTCTCCCACAACATTCTCGCAGGCTAGCTAAGGAAGTATGGGCTGAATGAATGGACTGTAAGGTGGCTAGAAAACTGGATAACCTCCTGAGGTCCCTTCTGACCCTCATTTTCTCTGATTCTATACTGGCTTAAAACTCGGCGTGTGTCAGACACTAACATTTACCTCTGTTCTTGTTTGGGCAAAGCTCACATTGAAAACACCCGTTTTTCCCATTAACAAATTGGAATAAAATCTGAGCAAGTTTCTCAGGATTTGGCACACAATATTTAATCCGAGACAGAGGCAACAAACTCATCTGGCCCAGAAGGTCAGATGAGTGAACCAGGACTGATCCTTGGGCCAAATGAACAGTGTGTGGCTTGCTTCGTGGGCCAGATCAAGCCCATGGCTGCCCCTCCCCTGCATGCCAGATCCAGTGCTCTGGCTGGTTGGGTACTCTGCCTCACTAAGCACCCAGTATGGCCAGATCAGGATGCATGTGGCATGTGGCGCCCATTCCAGCTGATCTGGGGGAAACACTGAGTTGGGCACAGACCAGCTGCAGTGGGCACTACATGCAGTGCACTCCCAGGCTGGTGGGATCGGATGCTGCATGTAGCTCATGTCCCCAACCAGTTAGAGCAGGCACCAAAGCTGGCTCACATACTGGACTGGCTAAAGCAGGTACCACGTGTGGCTCGCATCCTAGACTGACCAGAATAAGCACTATGTGCAGCTTGCATGTCAAATTAGCCAGTGTGGATGCTATGTATGTCACAGTCCTGGATTGGCCTGAGGAGGGACTGTGATTCTGGATCTGGCATCCTGGGGGAGTCCCAGACTGGCCCCCCGTGGGGCCAGCATCAGGGGCTAGATGATGGGCTGGGTTTTTGATATTCCTGTCCTAAGTTATACACCATATATCAATAAGACCTTATAGGTTAGGGGCTACTTTGAATAGTATTCTGTACCTTCATCTGATACAGAATCAGCTGGTGAATTACCACAGCAATATTTTTGAGAATAGCATGCAGTCCATGTGGGATAAAATATGCCAGTATTATATATAGAGATGGCTTAATATTCTTACCAGTAATTGTTACTGGCATAAATTTAGCTACGTCTCAAGGTACAATTTTGCTGTAATTTAGCTTGATAACCTTACTTTCCAGCTTAGTTTAGGTCTTAGAACAATACAATGTCACTCTACAGTGTACACTGTCACTACAAATGTAGCCTGGTTGGTGGTTTTTTGTGAATTATTGTGAAACATGTTTGAATAAAATTGCATAGTGCAGTTACCTGCATTATTGATGAATACTCAATATTGAGAAATAATTATAATTTGAACATACCCCATACCCTTCCATGTGTAAAATTCCCTGGCCACCACTGTTTTATTGGGTGCTACTTGGGTATGCCTCTATTGAAATTAGGGAAGTTAAAGCGCAATTACACAGTAGTGAATCAGCCCCAGGTAGCCCAAGACAGAATTCAGCACATGAAAGAACTGTAGAATGGGACATACAGTTTAAAGAAAGAAACACAAAAGCACTGAGGTTGGCCAGCACTGACATCTTATATAGTAGGTAAGGAAATTATATTCTATGATATTTTTTACACCAAAATTCAGTTCTTTCATTAAACAATGAATAAAAACACTGTGTTAATAAAGGAAGATATAAAATCAGTCCAAGCTAGATGAGGGAAACAACTTTTAATCTTATTTTACAGACAGCCTGTAACACTCTGATTGTCTAAAGCAGAGATTTCAACAAGGCAGTAAAAAAACCTTTGCTTAACTACTGCACATCAAGGGGAATCCAAAGACAATTTCATGCAAATTAGCTTGCAAATGTACTGGTTTAAACTGACTAAGACTAAGAATGAATTTGATCCCTATGGGGCAAATATCCCGCTAGATCATAACCACATTATAGATGATCTTAACGCTAATGGCCCATATGCTCCCACGATGCTGATGCAGAAGGAAATAAAGCTGTGGAAATACCACTAAAGAATTTTGGTGGGGACAAAGCTTCTTGGAAAAGTACACAGAATATTTCTGTTCTTGTTGGGGGTGCACTGATAGAGATTTTTGGGGGCAATACTGATAGCCAACTTTTAAGGAGGCATATCGGCTGATACCGATCTGATTTCTGATATGCAGCTTTTCAGCTTGAAGAGCTGCTCCAGCTGGTAAGTCTGGTGTGGTAGAAGGGGAGGGAAGAGGTGTTGGGGGGAGATTAAGGCCCCTGCAGTGAGGGAGGAAATAGGGCTGGGCCTGGGGCAGGGGCAGGCACTGCCTAGCTGGGGCAAGGAGGGTTGTGGGATAGAGCCGCAAGCAGCACATCTGGGGGATGTGATGTGTGCCCCCTGGATCTGTGCTCTGCACAGGGCAGGCTGCAGCTGCAGGCTGGGGTGGGAGTAGGACAGAGGTGTGGCTCATCAGGGAGGTGGGGGGGGGAAGCAGGGGAGTGGCTCCCACTGCTGCATGTGGCTCGTTCGGTGCTCATCTGGAAGTGTTCTGCCATTTGTCTGGGAAGGCATGTGGGTGGGGATGTGCCCCTAGATCTGCCCAGCCAGGAAGAACCCAGCCTCAGCCCACGCCACCCCGTGCAGCTCTGTGGATACCCCCTCCCCTGTGCCCACCTGGATGAGTGGCAGGAGCAGTGGCAGAAGCTGCCAGATGGGCACCGGACAAGCCACGCACACCCCGCTTGCCTTTACCCCGACAAGCCACACCTCTATCCTGTATCTGCCCAACCCCAACTGTAACCCCACACCCTTCTTCACCATGATCTGCCTCCCCATGCCCCTCCCCTTCCACCTCCCCTTCCCTTTCCACCACACCAGACTTACCAGCTACACGCAGCTCTCCATGCTACCAGCTGTGCTCCTCACTGCCTACGTGCTGCGCTGTGGCTGAGCGCAGGAACAGGCATTTATTGGACAAATTATCGGCTGCCTCGGGCTGATTTCTGATACAGAAAATTTTCTTTATATCGGTGCCGATCGGATATCAGACTGATGTATTGGTGCACCTTTAGTTTTGTACATTTTCATTCAGGTGGCATTTTCCCTTCGGCAGAAAAAGCAAGGAAAAACAATTTAGAAATATCTTTCTTGAGCAACATGTTCCTGCCTTCAAATATGTGGGAGGGGTTTGGGACGGGAAGAGAGGAACTATCAAAAAATAATCCAAATATGGATTGAAGCAGAATGGACTGTAAGAAAGAGCACAAGACAGTCATAAAGCCTGAGACTGAATTAATTCAGTCTTCACAAGGTAGTCTAAGTTGGGTAGATTGAACTGATAAGCAGGTGAACAGACTTGCACTTCTGATTCTGGAAATGCAGCCTCATGTCTGCAATGACCCAGGCCAGATGCTGGGGGACACTAGAGCACACCTTCCTTGGGCCAAGGCTGGCTTACCCACCCTGCAAGGGGCAGGGGGGATGGGCTTGTGGGGGACGTGCAAAGCATCCTGAGATGTTGGGGGACCGAGTTACCTTGAATCTGGAGGGGATCTGGGATGGAAGTTCAATAAACCAATTTAACAGTACATCCATTCAGATTTATCTTAAAACAGTTTTGGCCTTTTTGAAAGTGGTTTATGTTCACTGAACTTCTGGGCTAGGGACAGAAATTACACATAAACCTGTATAAGTGATCGGAAACTGGTTCAAATCTGTAACGCAAAGGAAGTTTGTGTGGATGTGTGTTCATTTGCTTATTGGTTCAATCTACACAGTTTAGACTAATCTGCCAAGATTGAATCGATTCAGCCTTGGGCTTTTTGATTGTCTGTACTTAGCCCAGCTGTTGTGTTACAGTTTTGAACCAGTTTCCAGTCACCTGTACTGGTTTATGTGTAATTTCTGTACCTAGCCCAAGAGTCCATCCTGGGCATATCAGTGCTGTCTGTGCCAAGCACAGGAAATCCACTGAGAAGCAAATTTTGTCCAGAAATTAGGCAGTGTAGACAGTTTAGAAGATGCCAGAACTTGCACCAAAAACATCAAATCCAAATTCCTTTAGAAGCTTTAAGGATTAGGATTTGAATCTCTGAGTGTAAAACCAGGAGACACCCAAGTTTCACAAGAAGACATCTTACATGGTTTTGGTCAAAAGCAGCCAGCAGAAACATTAAAAAAATCCTTTTATGTACGGCCCAAACCCTGCAAGTACAGCTGGTGAGACTGCGGTGCTCGCAGTATTTGAATTACGGCCCTGATTTACGTTTGAACCTAAATGCTCAATCCTATCCTAAATCTGGTCCAGATCCCAAGAATGTCTCCCACATCTCACTGATTTTTGCAGTTCTGTTAAACTAATAAAATCCAAGCAGTTTATAATCTAGGTTTCAGATTATCTTTTAACGCCTTTACAGGTTTGCCTTTATAGAGTGAAACTCTATTGTGCAGTGTCCCGATAAGCAAAGAGTTAAAAAAAAAAAAGAAAAAAAGAAAAAAGAAATTACTGTTTGTTGCTCACAAATCATTTGGTGCAAAATTAAATAAAACCTCAGTGTGTCCCATGTGACCTTGCACAGGCTACTGTGGTACAGAATCGGACAGAGCTTTTATTGAATCTGGCCCTGAAGTTGTAAAACAAAAATAAATTAAATGGAATTGATTTGATCCTTCTGCTTCCTTTAGTCTAGTCATAGAAAATATTTGCTTGTGTAGGCACATCAAATATTTTGAACAAATAAAGGGATGCAGTTGTTATATTTCTCAGAAACCAGTAAGAAAGCATTGTGGTTCAGTGGAAAAAAATAACTTTAAATGATCAGGTTTAAAAATGTATTTTCTAGTTGCTTGTCACTGTATATCATATTCCAGTTCCTTTCTGCAACACTGAAAACCCTACGGCTGTTGTGTATGATAAATCTAAACCAAATGTTTGGCATAGAGTGTCAAAATTAAAAGATGCTTCTTTTGGAGTTCAGTTTGTTGGAAACAGAAGCTTGCGTCAAACAGCATTTTACTTTGTGATTAAGCCGATGAAAAGTAGAAGTGACTGTAAAGTGTCCTATGTAGAAAAGAACTGGCAATTTTTGGCTTTTCATTGGTTTTCAAAAAAAAATTGTAAAAACAGTCTTTCATTTCTTTTGTCATAAGGACAAGACAAAATAAACAACAAAAATGTAAAAACAGAATTTTGAGCCAAATCTACAAAATGAAAAAAAATATTAACTAGAATGGCAGAATAATGGATGCCATCATCTCTGCAGATAGTGCTATGAAATTAAATGTACCTACTAAAGTGTGCTTTTCAGTACTTTGTGTGGGCACTGAGAGGTAGGCACAGTTTGAAAGTATCATGTAAAACTGAAGAGATTTCTTCTTGAAGTAGAGTGATCATATGTCTTGGTTTGGCTGTGATTCCATAGGCTGGTCCTAGCCACTTGGTCAAAAGTTCTGTGCTGGAGGCCAGCAGAGAGGCAGAGTGGCATGGTGCACCAGGCAGGTAGGCTGGCAGCAACCACTGCT
>NW_017729031.1:22735435-22738316 GCF_001723915.1 Gavialis gangeticus
ACAAAAATGTAAAAACAGAATTTTGAGCCAAATCTACAAAATGACTTAAAAAATTATTAACAACCATTCAGCAAAACCAAGCAAAGTAACTGCGTGAAAGTTTGGCCCAAAACAAGAGATTTACCCAATTTCGCCTTGGTGTTTTGTAGCACTGGCAACTTGGAATCAAATGATAAATTTCTACCCTACTAAAATCCCTAATAAAATCAAGAGGTATTTTTGCTGGATAAAGCTTCACTGAATTTGTTTCCTTGCCATTCATAAAATATGGGAAGATCCCACAGATTGGAATTGGTCTCTTCTCATGCGTAAAAAGTAAAGTTTTGTGACGGGAGAAAAATATTGTTTTGTTTTGGGGTTTTTAGGGGTGCTTAACACTTGCATCCTTATATTCCAGTAGCATGTGAGATTTAGCTCCGTGTAATCAGAATCATCTCTTAGATACCATTTTAATTATAAACTATTCAATTTTGCAACACAAACCCTTGGAGTTAAAGACAGTGAATCAAATCCCACTTCCATATGCAGAACGTTTTGATTCACTTTAGTTGGGATCCATCACAGATCTGAAATTCATTCTGTAAATCTATTAAGGGGAACCAACTACGTTAAAAACAGCAGCGCCCCAAGGTTGAGGTGTCAAAAGTCCATTCAGGGATCTTAGTTTTGAAAGGGAGTGGTAATAGCTGTATAATTATTTCAGCTAATCTCCCCAGCTAAACTAAGCTATGGTCACATGCACAAGTATGATCATGAAAAAGTTTATTTTTAGGTGTATTTTATGGAATATTTTCACTTTTCTGCATGGAAATAAAGGCTTTTTTTCTTCAAAAGGATGAAAAGAAACTGTGTGCGCCATATAATGGCTGGCGAAAAAAATGTACTGACCAAATGAAAGAACAAGAATTGATTTGAACAAATGATTTTGACAGTGAATAAATCAAATCTGTTGTTTTGGGTTTTTGTTCTTTTATGTTCAACAGAGTGGTAACTAGTAGACCTGTGCATATTTTATTGCAAACAGTCAGCAAGCCCCGGGCAGGTGAAATCCTTTTATGGCAACTACCAGCCAATACTCCTCTGACCTTTCATTGTGTCATCCAAGAGAGTGATGGTCATTTGGCTATCCTAGTTTGTTGGGACTCCATCTGGTATACCCACTGGCTGCCAGACATATGGGAGTGAAGAATACTTGGGATCATGCCAGCTAGCATCATCAGATGCACTGCAGTGATGTTCAGTTAGTTCAGGAGGGCCCAAAGCTATTGTGCTTTATAGCACGCATGAATGTGCTCCTTGGTAAATGTACCCATGCAGGACTTTCCTATCCTTATAACTTAGTATTGCACATCTGCTAATTTCAATACGTAAGTATTCAAAACAGTGAGAGTTGCAAGGCACAGAAAACGAGCACAGAAATCAACATATTTCCATACTTTTATAATCAGATAAGCCTCTGTTTGGCAAAATATCCATTAGTCAGTGCCAATACACAGCCATGCACATGCAGAAAACAGTGATGAATTAATTAACAGAAAAATAGGCTTAAGCAAAATACTTGAGCATGTGTACAAGAGCAGGCATGTGAGTATTCTTGCTGACTTTAGTTGAACTGTTAGGTGATTGGGGCTGGATTTTAAAGGGTGTTTAGGCACCAAACATGCATTATTTGAATTGCTTTTCTAGATTGATGCTGTTAATCAAAAATAATTTGAAGGGAGTACCATGAAGTTATAACAGTATTGAAGAGATCAGAACAGGGCCCAATGTGAATTTGTAAGTTCACTTACATTTGAGCCTTCTTTTACAAAGCATTCCACTTATGAGCATGTTGGATAAGTGCACTGTTTGCTTAACTTTATGCAGGTCCCCCCCTTTCCCGATTGCTAGCATTAAAACAAACATTGGAATCTGCATATCAGTCAAGTACATATACAGATTAAGTGAACAGCATCTTTCAGCTTCATTGTCTATTCTGTATGGAACTGTACTCTGGTTAACTATATGTTAGTTGGCATCAGAAATGATAAAAGGGCAACAACTATCAAAGGATTACTATTAAAATCTCACAAATGTTGGGGACTAGTTAGTTTTTCATGGCTGCTATTAGGTGGATAAAAAACAATGGGAGCTAAGTCATTGTAAAGCCTGCTAATACCATAGTGCTCTGTACTAGACAAACTTTGCATAGCTTTAATGTGGATAAATGTGGGTTCCGGGGAAGCACTTGGTGAGTTCTTAATCTTCAGGAAGCCATTTGTACAGTGATATCCAGACCATGTAAATACATCTTGTTACGTTTTGATTACATTTTGACTTTGGTAACTTGTAAGTGGAAGTAGAAGGGTGAGAAACTCTTCTCCAATTCAAGGGACCTGGAAGATGCTTTGGAAACATGATGCAATCTGACATATCTAAGAGAGTCTCACTTTCAAATAAATATGTTTATCATCAGCTGGGAATAATAGTTCTTGCCAGCAATTTTGATGAGCAATGCATAGGGAGCGCCTAAGGATCAAAGAGTCTTGGGCTAGGGACAAAAATTACACACAAACTGACATAAGTGATCAGAAACTGTAACACAACAGAAGTTCAGTCCACTTAGATTGGTGTCAAAGTGGCAGATCCTGGTTTAAGATAGAACTGGGTGGATGTAGTGTCAGATTTCATCAGTTTAGGCTTGACCAGTCTATTGAACCTCTGTTCCAGATCCCCTCCCAGCTTAAGTTAGGTCACAGTCCCTCAGCATCCCAGGATGTTATGCAGCCCCCCACTAACCCTCCCTCACAGGGAGGATGGCATAGCCTCTGCCAGTGCTCCCCTGCTCCAGCTGAGCCAGGCTGGCTCTGCCTTCAGGCTGTCACACAGATGAGGCAGCAAA
>NW_017729031.1:22743316-22754776 GCF_001723915.1 Gavialis gangeticus
AGCCCCCCACTAACCCTCCCTCACAGGGAGGATGGCATAGCCTCTGCCAGTGCTCCCCTGCTCCAGCTGAGCCAGGCTGGCTCTGCCTTCAGGCTGTCACACAGATGAGGCAGCAAAGCCTCTGCTCCCCAGCCCTGCATCCTGCCTGCATATGTCAGTCTGGCAGGGGAGGTGGGGGAACAGAGCCCACTGCCTTGGCCCTGGGCTTCCCCTGAGCTGGGGTCTGCCCACCTGGGGCGGGGGGGGGGTCCTCACCATGGGAGGATTTCTCCTTCCTCGCCTGGCCAAGCTTTACAGCCCTGGCCCCCGTGAGGCTCTGCCTTTGACCCACAGGGGGAAGTGAAGCCCACCGCCCCTGCTTCAGTCCCCCCACTCTGAACTGGGGTCTTCCTAGTTTGGGGGGGGTAAGCCCTGAGCAGCAGGGGTTCCCCATCCCCGCCTAGCTGGGCCTGCTCCGTAGAAGGAAGAAGTGGGCCCCACCACCTGGGGAGGAACAATCGGCACCATACATACAGGCTGGGGAACTCCCCTCTTGTCAGCACGGAGGTGGAAAAGGATCTGGGAGTCATTATTGACTCTAAGATGAACATGAGTCGGCAATGTGGGGAGGTGGCTAGGAAGGCCAACTGCACCTTGTCGTGCATCCACAGATGCATCTCGAGCAGGTCCAAGGAGGTGATCCTCCCCCTCTATGCGGCACTGGTCAGGCCGCAGCTGGAGTACTGCGTCCAGTTCTGGGCGCCGCACTTTAAGAGGGATGTGGACAGCATCGAGAGGGTCCAGAGGAGGGCCACTCGTATGATCAAGGGACAGCAGGGTAGGTCCTATGAGGAAAGGTTGCGGGACCTGAACCTGTTCAGCCTTCAAAAGAGAAGGCTGAGGGGGGATCTTGTGGCCTGTTATAAACTGGTTAGGGGGGATCAGCAGGCGCTGGGGGAGTCCCTGTTCCCCCGAGCGCCGCAAGGAGTGACCAGGAACAATGGTCACAAGCTGGCGGAGGGAAGGTTTAAGTTGGACATCAGGAGGCGCTACTTCATGGTCAGGGCGGCTAGGGTCTGGAACCAGCTTCCAAGTGAGGTGGTGCAGGCTCCCACCCTGGGGGTTTTAAGAGGAGGTTGGATGACCACCTTACTGGGGTCGTTTGACCCCAGTGCTCTTCCTGCCATGGCAGGGGGTCAGACTAGATGATCTGCTCAGGTCCCTTCTGACCCTAGAAACTATGAAAACCCCCCTGGGCTGCATGGTGAATCCCATTGAAACCCAGCATCAGTGGAAGCCAGCAAGATGCACGGGAGCACCCAGGAGTCCTGCACTGGGCAGCAAGGCAGGGGTACTCCATAGAAGGAGGGATTGTGGGGGGCTGAGGCTGGGACCAGGGCAGGGGGCAATGCTCCCCCCCACTGCAGTGGGGGGACAGCAGGGTGTTGGGGGCATGTGCTGGGCAGCCAATGAAGGATGGCCCCCACTTGATTGCTCGTAGGTGCCCTCAGTTATGTCCAGCACACTGGGAGGCATGTGAGAGCACCTTCTGGCCTCAGTGAGTCGGGCATCTGCCTGTGTTTCCCAACCAAAGAGTAGACGTGAGTTCTGCTCATTAATGGCCCTATCCATGCAGCTTGGAGAAAAATGTGAAGATTTCATTAATTACCTCTCAGGCTTTTTGACTGTCTGTACTTAGCCTTGGTGCCTCTCAGTCTGCAGTGTGACAGCTACACAAAAGGCAAGTGCAACATTGGGCTGCTTCAATGAGAGCATTAGGTACAAGACACAGGAGGCCATAGTGCTCTGTACTTGGCATTGGTTTGGCTTCATCTAGAGTATTATGTGCAGTTTCATGCTCCACATTTTAAAAGGGACATGGTGAAATTAGAGGGAGGCAGCAAAAATGATAAAGGTCTTGGAAGGCAAGTCATGTGAGGAGACGTCAAGGAGATAGGTATGTTCACCTTGCAGAAAAGGCACTTAAGAGGACACATGATAGCAGTCTTCAGATATCTGAAGGGCTGCATAAAGAGAGAAACCACCTTTCCCCTGGATCTGAAGGGATTAGGATGTAGACCAATGTCTTGAAGTTGCAGCAAAGTAAGTTTAGACAGGATATCAGGAAAATTTCTCTATTGTAAGAGCCCTGAGGCAATAAGGGAAATTGTGAAACAGAGTCTCTATTCTCACTACTTACATACAGGCATAAAGGACTGATTTGCCCTTATGCTGAAAACTTTCCTGTCATACACTTTATTACTTTGGCTCTTTTTTTTTTTTTTTTTTGGCAAAAATTGCACAGTACCTTATATGCTTACAGTGCTCTATATACCCAGACCTAATCTCCAGATTTGTTCAGATTTTGAATTACTCTCTGCTAAACATTTACAACATGTCTCCCTTGCACTGTTCTTCCTTATCTTGACTTTTCAGCTCTGCTTAGGGCACTGACATGTCATACATACATTTGGACTGGCTTCAAAAGGGCAAGGGGAACTGCTGCTCAGAAGTGTGCAGCACCTGGTGTGCTGTAACTATTAGATGTGCTCCAGCCTGTAGTGATACAATTGAGCTAAATCACCCAATTTTAATGCTCTAGGCTTGTGCACACATAGCACTTAGAGCAGGGGTGGGTAAAATGCGGCCTGTGGGCCGGATGTGGCCCACCAGGCCATACTATCCAGCCCACAGGGCCCCTAAAAATGTAGAAAATTAATACATCTCTGCCCCTGGCTGCCTGTCATGTGGCCCTCGATGTCTTGCCAAAACTCAGTAAGCGGTCCTCCACTCGATATAATTGCCCGCCTCTGACTTAGAGCATAACAACTGCTGCATGTGGTCCAGAGGAGCAGCTCCCTCTGCCCTTTTGAAAATGTTCCAAATACACCTTTCTCTGTAGCCTAGAAAGCCTAGGAGGAGGGAGGGGAGTATCTTTTCCTGTTTCATTTTGACTATAATTTTCTTACCCTTGGTTCTTCTCCTTTCATGTCTTTTCCTTGTATGGTGCTATCTTTCTTTCCTCTTATTATCTTTCCTTCTTCTCTCTTTTTTCAAAGCCCCTTAGCAAGTTACTGATGAATGTTTTCAGATATGATTCCCTAATCTCACCCAAATCTGTTCTCTTATAGCCCCCTAACCCACTTAGATTACCAGTCACCTACAGGCTCTCTCACTCACCAGGTTACTTAGCTAATCCCATAACATCCAAATAAAAATTCTTTACAAGATAATAATGTAAGGTCCAATTGTGCTTTAAGTCAAATTCTACTTAGAGGTTACCAAGGTATTTGGAAACAAGTTGTTTCACTGTATGCCTGGGCTTTAGTAATTACACATCATCAAGGACCTAGCAATTCTGTTAAGATCTGGCAGTTGTGTTCTCTGAGGGGTGAATTTATGTAATAGCATTCTGGAAGTAATGGCCTAAATACTCCTTCAGCTAAATCCAAGGTAAACAAATGCTTAACCATGTTGGCAACTTAACTATGCTCCTATTTATGCCTCATTGTGTGATTTTGTTTTGAGGTGCTTAGAGGTAGACAGCTTAATTCATGCTTAATTATTAATTTCCTTTAATCAAGTGTCCTAGTTAGGATTTGATTAACTTAGAACAAAATGTGTGTTAATTAAACTCAGATAAGAGCTTCCCCCCCCTCAATCTAACACACAAATTTGTGATATGCTCCATGAGGGATATGCAGCTCCCCCACTCTAACTCATGGCTCTTCACAAAAAGCGCTGTGAGTTAGAGTGCCCCCCTCTGACCCAATGGACATACGATCCACTTTGGAGCCAAACCAGTGGAGAGATGCTGCTGTCTGGTGCTGTCTGTAAGATGGGAAGAGGGAGGGGAGAGTCGGCAGGGCTGCAGTGTGCTCTGCTGGGTGCAGCAGTGGTAACCCCACAGGGCCACCTCCACAGCACTCTGCAAGCTGCGCTCACCCCAAGCAGGGGTGAACTTCCTTGTCAACAGTGAGATAAATAGCAGCCTAGTGTATGGCGGGGCAGGGGAGTGTGTGTACGTGTGTGGCTTCTAGAGGGAGACTTTGGGCGCCTATACACATGCAGTGAGGCTACTCTGATGCACTGTCATTACAGCACATTGGAGCAGACTCAATTAATCGAGTCTGCTGGAGTGTGGTAATTACCATGCTCCAGCAGTCCCTAGCATCATGTGTATCAGCATCCATGCACTGAAAAATGGTGATGGGGGCGCTTTAACTAAAACTCATTCAATGAGCTTTAATTAAAGCTCCTGTGCCATAATTTTTGGTGCGGGGACGCTGATGCATGTGGCGCTTCATGAACTTTAGAGTGGCTCTTGGAGCCTCTCTAATTAAAGGTCCTCTCCCACTACTCCTGGAGCATGTCGATAAATGCCCTATGTGTGTATGGCTTGGAGGGGAAGTATTTGTGTGTATGTGACATAGAGGGGAATTGTGTATGAGAGAGAGAGAGAAATGTCTTTACTTTCTGATTCTAATGACTTCTTCTACTTCCTCCCCGCATTCCTCCTTCCTCCCATCCTGCAGACAGCAACAGGCGTAGGGCACAGAGACTTACAGAAGTTAATGAAGGCGCTCCACTGTGGAGATCTCCATCTGAACCCTCATCACATGAGGATTAATTTGTCACATGATCCAGCACTTTTAAAGCACTCTGCAGCCGTGCCCTTCTGTCAGGGCATGGCTGTAGAGCACTTTCAGGGGACTACTACTGTCAGCAGTTGAGGAGAGGCTGACGGAGCTAGGCATGTTCAGCTTGTGAAAAAGGCTGTGATGGCAGTTTTCAAATGCTTGAAGGGCTACCATAAAGAAGGAAAGCACTTTTTTTCTCTTTCTGTAGAGAGGAGAGCATGGACCAATGGCTCATAGTTGCAAAGTAAGGTTAGACTGGATATGTAGAAAAATGTCTTTACTGTTAGTACAGTGAGGCAGTGGAATGGATTGCCTAAAGGAAGTTGTGGACTATCTGTCATTTGGAGGTATTTAAGAAGAGGTTGGACAGGAACTGGTTGGCGATGGTCTAGGTGTAACCATACCTGTGTTCTACTATGGTTATTTTCATGCTTACAGGCTTTGCTGGCTGCCCCTTAACCCACTCCCCCTCCCTGGCTACATGTGTCAGCGTGTTTTTAAGACTTCCTCAGAGGCACTGGGTGGTGGCTACAGCCAAGGCTGAGGACTTTTAAAGTGTTTGTCAATGCTCTTGCTCAGACCAAAGCCAGAGGTTAGAGGGTCGTGCCCCTCTGCTCATGGTCAGTCCAATCTCCATATTTGGGGTCAGGAAGGAATTTTACCCCATGGTCAGGTTGGTATGGACTGTGGGGGTGGGGAGCGGGTTTGCCTTCCTCTGTAGTGGGGGAAGTGGCCGTCTACCCAGGATCACTTGAGGATATATTAACAACATTTCATAGAAGCAGTATGTTGGCCATCTGCTTTACCTGTGGTAGGTCAGGGAGCTAGGTCTATGCTGTGTTAGGGTTGGTGGTAGTCTTACATAGAGTTTAGATTATGGGTTGTATAGCATGGTTTGGATAGGGATGATTCTGCCTCAGGCAGGGGGTTGGACTGGATGGCCTCTTGAGGTCCCTTCTAGCCCTGCTTCTCTCTGATTCTATGATCAGAGGACAGTAGGGTAGCACCTAATTCCTGGACCCTGTTAGGCAGGAAATAAATACAGTTCTGGGCATGTGCAGAAGCTGGTTCTAGGTGCCTGAACAACACTGATGTCACAGGGAAGTATTTAGGGGCTCACAGATTTAGTCAGCTGGGAAAAGTGGTGTTAGATCACAGTTTTGAATATATGCATTAAAAATCTGCCTATGATCATATTTGGAGGTAAGTCCTTTTCTCTTGTTCAAACTTTAGAGAATGTCCTTTCCCAGGCTAAGCCATCCCTGTGGGCTCTCTTTTCCAGGACTACCTGTGTGCCAGGCTACACCCATTGCATAGTTAAGGGCAGCCAGGAGAACTAGGATGGCATGGCCCTATGAGGAGTTCTCATCTAGACCTTGAAGAGCCCTCACACCTATGGCTCTGGGGTAGTAATTCTAGTCACTTTGAATATATGTCTACACCATGCTGTTCTGCAGTATAGTCTCATGCAACAGCTATCACAGTGTTTGTGATGCAAAAGCAATCATGTTCACGTTAGTTCATAGCTGCATTTTAGGAAGTAATTTCTTGTTCTTGTTTTACCGTGAATTGTTAAATTCTGACATCACAAAGCACCTCTGTGTTGTTGCTGCATAAGTAGACAGTAATTCAAGGCTTCATTTTGGCAGGATGCGTGGCACCACCAAGACTTCAGTGGAAGATTATATTATACGCCACTTTCCTCTTCCAGGTACCTAGTTGTGGCTCCCACAGTCTGTGTATTGCAGGTTTTACTCAGACAAATTGCCTGCAGGTTGCAGGGGTGAGGGGAGCAGCTTGTTTAAGAACTTCAGAATTGGGTCCCTTTAAATAGAAATCATTGTGGAGTAGGAAAGCAAGCGGAGTTTAAAAAAGATGAGGAAGGAACATTATAAAGAAGCATAGCAGCAAAAGTAATAAAAAGCATTGATTGAACCATCCGTTAATAAATTGTTCTTTATAAGATGGATGTGACTGTTGTGAGAAGGAAGAGTGGAGAGATTATTAGTGGAAAGTCCATTGTTTGCCAAAATTGTGCATTTGTAGATGTACACACAATTGTTTTGTATACCTGTACTGTGTGAAGACTTATTAGGAGCAGAAAATCTGGCTAATATTACCGGGACTTTTCTCCCCTTGGCTGGCATTAATCTGCACTTGCCCTATGGGCTGGGTAGTATTTTTCTCAATCATTTTGTTTGTCCGTAATTTTAAATCAAATGAGACAAAACCGGTATATTTAGACAGCAGGATGCAAGCTGTTTATGGAACATTTTGCTGGCAATGTGAATCTATTAATTCCTTTTTTGTGGATTAATATAGCATTTCTATGGAATTGCTGTGCAGTGTTAAAGATACCGCCTGTTTTAACCCTAGGAGTAACATGTGGTATTAATAATACACGTGCTTTAAGTATTATTAATAGTTTCCTCAATTCCTCCTTCATTATATAAAATGTTCACAGAGCTTCAAGTCTCTCCATCCTACAATGTAATTTGGGCCTTTACAAGCATACAGACATTTAGAATAAGCTCTGAAGCATGAGTAAATAAATATGGTGGCAAGCCTCATAAAAATTTTGGACGCAGCTCCAGCAGTTAAAACCCCTGTTTATCCAAGATTCAGCATGTATAGAAATTACTTTCATGACAGAATGCCAGGAACACTATCCACCAAAGCCTGGCTCTTTGAGATTCCAGTTATTAGCTCTGAAATTTATGTCTGCTATGCACTAGCTTCAGGCAGAATAGGACAAACACTTCTAATGAAGGAACACTAGATTATTCTTCTTGATCCATTTAAGTTAGAGTTAGATGCTATCTTGAAGATAACTAACACATATACAGTTTAAATTACAACTGCAATGAGTTGTTTGCTCCTCTAGTCAGCAAGCTCCTCAAAGCTTCCCAGTATGCTATCGTTCACCCAGATGGCCATTCTTCAGTGCAAACATGTGTCCAGTAAATTATAGTGAGGATGATGCTTACACCACGAAATGGTAAAGCAGTGTATTAAAGGGCAGATACTGACCCAGGAAAAGGATGATGAAGTGGGCATGGAGGCATGAGTTTTATTTCAAAGCAATAGTTTTTCCTTTCCCACTTTTGGGTGTGTGTACATGAGATACCTTAATCAAGATTAGAGCTAATTACTGCACAGTAAGCATCATTGTCTACATGTGCAGACACTTACTGCACAGTAATTTGGTCTAATTGCGAATAAAATTGCTACCTACAAATGCAACAAGCAAATTTACTCAAGATTACTTACTGTGCAGTAGCACTTATGCAGATGCCTGACCAGGAGCAAATGTGCTCCCAGTCAGCAGGGCAACAGGGGCAGGAGGTTGCTCCCTGCCTGCAGGAGCTGCCTGCTGCCAAGGTGGGCTCTGCCACCAGAGCCTGGGCAGGAAAAATATCCCCCTGCCCTGGCAGCAGGAAGCTCCAAGGCCCCATTTTGTGATCATGGGCTAGGGCTGGGAGATCCATGTCTCCGAGCCTGAACCCCATGGTTGTGGGGCCCAGGCTGGGAAATCATTTTCTCCCAGTGCCAGTTCCATGGTCTGGAGCTGACGCTGGGAGATCTTTCTCTCCCAGTGCCAGCTCCATAACCATGGGGCTGGTGCTGGGAAATTCTTATTTCTCAGTGCCAGCTCCACAGTCATGGGGCCAGTGCCAGCTCTGTGGTAAGGATCTCCTAGTGACCACGGAGCTGGTGCTGGGAGGGAAGAATCTCCCAGTGCTGGCCCTGCAACCATGGAGCTGATGCTGGGAGATGAGGATCGCCCAGCCTGGGCCCCATGACCCTAGAGCAGGGGCTGAAAGCTCCTGTTGCCAGGGTAGGGGGTCACTGTCCTCTTCTGGGCTCCAGTGGTGGAGCCCGCCCTGGCAGCAGGCAGCTCCTGAGGGCAGGGAGCAATGTTCCAGCCTCCACCAAGAGAGAGCTGTCTCCTGACCCCTGGGCTAGCACCCAGGGGGAACCTGAAACTCCCTCTGGCTGCTGCAGGGGCTTGATGCAGGGCCACAGGGAGTGGGAGCAGTCTGCTGCTAGGTACAGCAAATCTGTTCCCGTATCCCAGCATGTGTAGTCGCAGGCCTAGGAGACTTTACTGTAGAGGAAACTACTTTCAGATTGTATGCATGGGAGATGTGAGTAGACACCCCCCTGTTTTTTCAGTATGAGCTTCTGGGTGCTGACTAACTTTGGAAATCTGCTCCCAAGCAACAGCTTGCCAGGCCTTTGGTTATTACCTATATGTGATTCTGCAAGATTTGTTTGTTTCTTTCTTTAGTCTAACTCCTTTCTAGTAGCCCGGAAAAGCAAGAACAGTCATAGTAGAAGAGAACTCTTAGGCGTACTGAGATTACAGAGAAAAACTGGTCCATAAAAGTATATGTTACAGGACACTTTTTTCTTTGAGGGGTGAGGTTATATGTTCAGT
Source organism: Gavialis gangeticus (assembly GCF_001723915.1). Lineage (NCBI taxonomy): Eukaryota > Metazoa > Chordata > Crocodylia > Gavialidae > Gavialis > Gavialis gangeticus. The sequence goes on from NW_017729031.1 coordinate 22,752,377, forward strand.
ATGCTAACTTCACAGCAGTTTGTTTCTAATATAAAAATTGTAGAAATAAAAAAAATTTAAGATGGAAGAGTCTTCGTGGTCATTATGTTCAGTGCCTTATTCAGGTAGGACCTTTCCCAACAGTGCACTTTGCAAGGGCTTTGAACTGTTCTCAGTGGAAAGTGGAGGTTCTGAGCACTTGTGAATCTTTGATCCTTGACATAGGGTTGGATATTTTCCAAGCTGAAACAATTTGAAATCTTTCCAAAAATGTGGGGGTAGCAGTGGCAAAATGGAGATGTTTCAAAAGTACCTTCTACTTCAGTGTTCATTTCCTTGGAAAGCCCAAGAGCAATTCTAGCTGAGTCAGCTGAAATTCAGCCCTAGGGGTTCCTGTTTCAACATGGACTATGTCTTTACATCCACAATCTAGAATGTGGCAGTTAATTATCCATTTAGCTATTACTATGATTTAGTGTTTAAATCAATTTACCAGACTAATTTCTTGATAACTAGAGATACCACACTGTATTGCAGAGACTATGTTTCACATCGGACATCAAATACCAAGTGCCATGAAGCCAAAATAATGAATAACATACACTTTGAAATTCAGATTAAACTCTTAAGGTTTTCATTTTTTGGCTGTTTAAAATTTTAAGCAATGTAAAGGAACTCTATTGTACTGCAAACCCTTCTGCAACATGGCTTCAAATGATTACTCTGTTAATCCATGGTGGCATCCTTTATATTATAGCCAGGGGTATTTCAGCTCCAAACTACAAAGTCTGTACCTTTATGCACTATGAAAAAAACCTTAACAAATGAACAGTAGCTTCTCTAAAGCTATTAAATTCCTCTTCTTTCATGAAGGAGCCTCAGGCCTAACTACATATCTGAGGGTGCATAGTAAGCAGGATTTACTTGGAAGGTTTCTCTCTTAGCTCAAAAATTTGAGCTAAACATAGACATTTCTTGTTTCTCTGACAAATCTCTATGCTATATTTTGTTACATTCTGATCCAGATTCATAGTGTCTACAGAAATGGCCCCTTTGCTTACTTAATTATGTACTTCAGAAGTTTCCCCTAAATGTACAATATTGAAAACTATAGGACTTTCTGGACCCAAATCCATTGACTTAGTTGTGTCATTCCTTTTATAACATTACAAACCACAGAGTATCACTGACCCATATATCCTACTTAATCTCATAATAATCCCAGTGGTCTCACTTTACCTTTGTCTTTACCTCATCTACTTGAACTGTGGGCCCAGGTACAGACATTACACTTTTACTGGTATAAGTGATTGGAAACCAGTCTATACCCATAACAGAGCAGAAGTTTGGAGCACAAAGCCAGTTTATGAGTGCAGCAGAACAGAGGTTCAGCACACACAGACTAGTTTAACAATGATGAAACCCAGTGTAAGATTTGCCTCCCCCGTCCCACCACAAAGGGCAAATGTATATTCTGTTTGCTACCATTCTAAACAATGCTGCTTACAGAAAACTGCATAACTTAGATTGATTTGGGTCCAGCTCCAGTGTGAGACACACGGGTAAAAACCTATCATGCTCCCATGAGCCCAGGACCCCGGAAGACTCTCTGGATGACCCCAATTGAATCCCCCAGCATGGATCTGGGAGGTAGTTAGGGTCTGTGGTGGGTCAGCATTAGGTGGTGGTGGCAGCTGATTGGAGCCAAGGAGGGTAACGCCCCACCCCAGCTTTGACCTAGCCGATCCCCCTAAGGTGTTGTGCAAACAGGTGCACTCTGGGGCCAGTGTGTGAGTTTGTGCAGGACACCCAGGCAGCCACATGACCAAGGTCATCTTGCATTATGGTGATAGGTATGCACCGCACCCCTAGGTCCCGGACTGAATGGACTACCCCCCAGTGCCTCAGAGGTCTCCACCCAGACAGAGCCTATGGTCCCAGCTTCCATGCAGATGCAGCCCTTGACTCCAGGCTGCAGGGGCTGCCTGGCACATCTGCTGGATGCTGGGATCAAGGACATGGGCACTCCTACTTGTAGGATGTGCTTCCTGGTGGAGGCTCTGGAGGGCTGGGTGAGGGAGCTGTAAGAGGAAGTGGGCAGGCTGTGTACCATCAGGGAACACGAGGGAGAGATTGATACTTACTGCCAACCCTGCACCTGGAGAAGATCACCACAGAGACCAAGTTAATGAGTGGGCCTGAACAAGATACCCCAACTGATAGTGGGTAGAAACTGGTCATGTCAGCACTGAAGCCACAACATGAATCAGTTGTCCCACCAATAACACTGCACAACAGTTACAAAGCCCTTTCACCATTGACGAATCAAGATGCACCCATGTGGGATCAGCCGACCCACAGAAAGGAAGCAATGTAGAGTGATGGCATTGATACCTACACAATCAGATGGATTGCAGATTG
>NW_017729031.1:22755757-22759785 GCF_001723915.1 Gavialis gangeticus
CAGACTAGAAGATCTACAAGGTCCCTTCTGACCCTACATCTGTGAATCTATGATAGGCATAGGAGACTCTCTGCTGTGGGGTACAGAGGGAGCCATCTGTCGGCCAGACCACTTTGCTTAAGATGTCTGCTGCCTTCCAGGAGCTAAGACTTGTGATGTTACAGTACGTATCCCTAAACTGGTCCGCCCTACTTACCACTACCCCATGCTCCTTGTCCATATGGGCATCAACAACACAGCAATAAGTAGCTCTGGGAGGATCATGAGAGACTACAGGACCATGGGGGCAAAGCTAGGATTTAGGAGTACAGGTTGTCTTGTTCACAATCCTCCCAGTCAGGGAGGAGGGTGGAGTGTATTGAGGAGGTCAACCAAAGTCTTAGAAGATGGTGTCACTGCATAGGTTTTGGATATCTCGACCTTGGTATGCAGTTTAACTACAGTGGCCTATACACAAGGGATGGTATTCATTTCATGAGCAGAAGGAAGAAGCTCTTTGCCATGAGAGTTGCCAACTTGTGGAGGAGAGCTTTAAACTAGGCATGTCCAGGAGCCAAGGAGAAGGTTCCGCCGCTGAAGGAGCATCAACTAGCCACAATGACACGTGGGAGGGTGTTCAAACAACAGATGTCCAGATGGGTACTGATATCCTGAGGCAGAGACATTGTGACAGAAAACCTGAGGTAACTGGGGGAGAACTCAAATGCCTTTATGGGAACATCAGAAGCATGGGAAATAAACAGGATGAACTGGCAGTCTTGGCTGAAGAGGAATTTGGCTTGCTTGCGTTGATGGGGACCTGGTGGGATGATACACATGACTGGGCAGTAAATATTGAGGGTTACAGGCTTTATAGGAAGGATCAGATTAGGGAGAAGGGAGGAGGTGTCGCCCTCTACATGAAAGAGCAGTATTCCTCCCTGCAGGTCACCTTTGACTCCCTTGAGACCCTCTGGATCAGGCTACAAGGGGGACCAGGAGAGGGAGACCTGATGATGGGAATCTATTACAGGCCTCCCTCCCAAGAGGAGGTGAGCGATCAAGCATTCTCAGGAGAACTGACAGAGGCAGCTAGCACTAGAGACATGATCGTTATGGGTGACTTCAGCTACCCAGACATCTGTTGGGAAGACCATTCAGCTGTCTCCAGCAGGTCAGCCAGTTTCCTGGCAACAATACACAATCTGTTTCTGACACATAATGTGAAAGAGCCTATGAGGGGCAAGGCCACTCTGGATTTAGTGCTGACCAAAGGGGAGGACATCATAGGTGATCTGAGGATTAGTGGTACTATGGGCGACAGTGACCAAGACCTGATAAGGTTCATTATCCACCATAAGACTGGGAAGTTAGTCACTAGAACAGAAGTCCTAAATTTTAAAAAGGCAGGTTTTGGCAAACTCAAGAGGCTCATTGGAGAGGCCCTCTGCAACTGGTAATTGGATGATTTGGGAGTGTAGGAACAATGGTGCTTCCTTAAGGAGGCAATTCTCATGGCTCAAAAATAGGCCATCCCCATGTGGGCAAAATGCAGGAAAGGAGCCAGGAGACCCAGTTGGCCCACTAGGGATATTAGGAAGCTATTGAAAATGAAAAAATAAGTGTATATGCAATAGAGGAACAGCTTAGCAACCAGGGAGGAATACACCTGTATTGCCAGGGCCTGCAGGTATGAGACACAGAAAACTAAGGCACGCATGGAGATCAAACTGGCAACCAGTATAAAAGGAACTAAAAGTCCTTCTACAGATACATAGGGCGCAAGGAAAAATTGGGCTTCACAGTGGGACCCCTACTGAATACCCAGGGGCAGCCCACAGTTGACGCCTGCAAAAAGTCAGAACTCCTAAATACGTACTTTGCATTGGTATTCCTGAAACCCAACAAGGGTGGCTCACCTGACCAGAGACCTAGGAAACAGAGGGAAGGTAACATGAAATCAGCCCAGAACAGGTGAGGGATCTTCTACAAAGTCTGGATATTTTCAAGTCTGCTGGGCCTGATGACCTGCACCTAAGAGTCCTGAAAGAACTGGCTGAACTTATAGCAGCACCACTGGTCAAGCTGCTTGAAGAGTCATGGAACTTGGGAGTGGTCTTGGATGACTGGAAGAGGGCCTATGTGGTGCCCATCTTTAAGAAAGGGAAGAGGGATGACCCTGCAAACTCAGGCTTTTTGAATGTCTATACCTAGCCAAAAACATCAACAGGAAAAAATGTAAAAGCCTATATGGCCCAAGGCTAGAAGCTACCAGAAAACATCCAGTTTATTTCTAGGCCAAAAAAAGCAACTTGTGTCTCCATTAAACAGTCAGGAAGAGAATATTGATGGGCATAAGCTGTGTTTGAAAGCCTTTGAGACTTGGTCAAAACAGAACCATTTATATGGTGTTTTCTATGTGCCTTTAAGCACCTCTGTACCTCTGGTATTGGTCATAACATAGTCAAAGCACAATAGTCTACCTGTTCTTTCACCCTTATATGCTGCCTTCTAAGCATGTGTAAATGGTTGTACTCCATGCTATTTAGTAAGCCTTTGTATATTATCTCTAGAGTACATAAAAGAGATAAAGCTGTTTTATAAATGAATTGTCATTCCAAGGCTACATTTGTACAGTCTATACCAGGTACTACAATGTGTAGTTTCAGAAGCTTGCCATAATCTTCAGTAAAGTTTGTGACAATTGGATGCACAGATTGTATTAAATTTGCAGTTAGATTTGAGTCAGCTTCATTAAAGATACATTAAGTATGTATTGAACAGACTTTAAATTCTTGTTTATATATTCTGCTCACCAACATACTGCTGTGCTGAGGACAGGGAAGACGTGGCATGGCATCACAACTGAAATAGACTTATATTTTGAATTCAGGAAAAGCAAAGGGACCTCAGTGGAACGATATCAATTTGGCGGGTCAGGTTAGCAGAAGTGCTGGTGAACTTTCCCCGTAGTTTCTAAATTTTCCACTTAAATTTTATTTTTTTCCTTTTATGTTGATTTAAACAATGTTTTCCCTTGGCTTGGGGTTGTAATTATTGAAAGGAACCAAAGTTCATCCACAACGACCATGCCCAAGGTTTGCTTGGAATTCACTACCATAGTTGTGAATGAATCTTCAGTGGCATTTGCAGAAAAGTTTGTGAACCTCAGACAGCCTGGCACAAGTTTCATGTTTGTAATGAAGTGGGAAATCGCCTGCAGTCCATCTGGTTTTGAGTTTCTTCATGTAAATTTCAAGCTATAATCTACTGTGAACTTGCACTTAGATAAGCCACGTATTTCCTCCAACTCAAGAAAAAGAGTAACAAAATGTGGATTACTTGCAAAAACCTCTGTCTATATGCAATATATTAAGGGCAAAGAAACTGTTTGCCCTCTCTTTCTGCTGAAATTGAAAAATATAATTGGATCAATCTTAAAATCAACACAGTATTTGCCTGCCTACTTCTTAGTTCCATGATTTTAAAGAATCAGTGAACCATGTGCTAGTTACATACAACTAAAAACTTATGAATTATGTACATTTGTAGGAACATTTCTAGTGACAGAGCTTTTTAGGCCTTTTCTACTTGTTGAAATCGTTTGTTTTAGTGTGTATTACACCTTGTAGCCACGGTGATGGGCATCTTTTCAGTTGTTAAAATAAGCTAAATTATTACATGTGCACATTTTTACCTTTTCCAGTATATGTTGTAAACTCTAGGCACTAACAGCTGAAGCTGACATACCTTGCATTGATTCTCACACCTTTCTCCATTGTAGACCAGTTTTTGCTACCACTCTTTTCACGGACACCTCACCCAGTCTCTGAATCCCAAGGCTTTCTTGCGGGGAGTGTGGTGCTCTGCTATATTAAAGCTTGTTATTTTAGACCATTCCTACAAAGGCAAGAGGGAGCCCAACTCATTTTCATGCAGTGGATTGTGATTTCTTATGTATATTCCCCCACCAACTTTGTATCTGTTAATTTACTCCCCTGATGTTAGGGACAAGTACTTCTCTCCAAGCTCAAAGCATCATTTATCTT
>NW_017729031.1:22764785-22771202 GCF_001723915.1 Gavialis gangeticus
GGTAGGGCTTTACATTTATTAATAACAATTCTCCCCTTTTTGCCTGAAGTCTCCAGTGCACTAATCAGGGCAGATCCCCAGGCAGCTTTGCTGCGTCTCCAGTGTGTTTGTTAGCCATTCAACCTTGTTTGAGCAAATTTGATGATGGCTGAACTTACACCGAAAGAACACCCTACAAAGAAATATTCATTAACCCGCTTAGGTTCCTGTGCAACAATCCAAGCAGAGATGGTTACAAGGGAGTTTTGGCAGGAGTAGAAGAACCCAGGTGACACTTTTGAGGGCAGCATGACTGCCTCTTCTTTTAATCACACATGCTTGGTCACTGTGATGGAAGCTGCTCTGCACACCACCTGGAAGCACTCCATGAGAGCAAATAACTTCAAGTTCCATCTGTGACCGGCCAGAAAATTGCACCACAAGCTATTGGATACAGACCTGGCCATGCTGATCAGCACATAATCTCCAGGTTTGATTATTACAGCTCATTATATCTAGGAATGAAGCCACAAGCCCTGAAAAAGGCTCTATGTGGTATAGCCAATCTGCTTAGCAAGGCAGATCATTATGAACTTCCCCCTTGTTCTCCAGTCTTGGGGCTGACTTCACACTGAGTGCAGAATTCATTTCAAGGTCCCGGTTCTCATACTGAAAGCCCTCTTTGCCCCTTGCTACCGGTGAGATCACGTTTTCTTCCACAAACCCTATCTCCTGCAACAGCTAGCCACATTCCAAAAGAAAAATAAAACTGTCTATGAATATGAGACTCTTGAGTAGGAAACAATTTTTCCAGATGCCAAACTGAGATGATTGAACTTGTATCCTACTACAGATAAGAATGACCACAAAGTTAACTCCTCGCAGAACCAAGAGCACAACTCATTTCTTTGACATCAGTTTCCCAGCAGTTTCTTTTCTCACACATCACAGCCTCTCTCTCACACGCACAAAAAGAAACAAGGAAAACAAAAAGCCATAAATAAATCAAGCTATTTCTCCTTATGAGAAAAAAAAGACAACTGCTCCTTCAGTCTGGAAAAGGAGAAACAGAGATTATTGTTTCCCTTTTTAAGCACTTGGGAGATTCTCAGATACTATGGTGGTTGGGTCATATGAATACACTGAAGAGTAGCTGGGAAAAGAGTTTTAAATAATGCCAATCTGGATTACTGTGGTTTGGTGATTTCCCTTCATACCCCATTGTGGATTTGTCAGGGCGTGTTCATGCACTTGTGAATAGGAAGATTAAGTCTTTGCTAATGGCCAGAAGCTATACAGCCCTTTCCTTTTTTTCTTTTTAACCTATCTTGGATGCATCACTGAACTGAAGCAAAACACTAAGGTTAACAAACGAATGAGAGAATTACTTAATAGATGTCATCACTGAATATTATTACTTGATCTAACAGCCAGAAATCCGAAATCTGACATTACTGTGCCATTCATCTTAATAAACAGAAATGCCGGAGGGCTGAGTGACATGCAGGAAAAGAAAATGACCCCTTCACATTTATTTAGAGCATATTTAAAGTAATATTATCAATGAGATATTGTGCTCAGCATACTGGGATACTTGTAGTCCAAAAAGTCCTCCTAGAAGCAGGTCTGTCGCTTCCTGGGAAACGATGCCAGATATTCCTAATGAAGAATGAATCCAGGTGCTGACTACTGCACTTGAACCACCAGTCTATCACATATACAAGTCTTGAGGTATCTGCCAGGTAACACTGCTGTTGGAGTTTGTGGATCAGAACAGAATTAAAGAGTAGGGTTATAAACTGGTGTGAAAGAGAGAGAGAGAATTTCTGTCAATTTAGATGTGAAGACAAGTGAGTTACGCTCAAGAAAGAAAAATTGGTCAAGGACATTCCGATCTTAGTTTTAGCCCATTGTACAGGAAGGAACTGGTTGCATAATTCAGATCCAGGTTCAAACTATGAACACAGCTAAATGTTGAGAGGAGAACTTATGTCATGCATAATATTGCCCTGCATAGTGTATTCACCCAGACCCATGCCGTCTGTGCCTCCTGGTGCCTGGGCCCTTCCCTGGCCACTTGCCAGCCCCACTTGGCCCTGCCACTGCCTGCTCTCTCCCCACTACCACTTGCCTTCAGTTGCAGCTCCGGCTCCAACTCTGGCCTCAGGGTATAGAACACATGGTGGCTCCATCCCCTCCCTCGGCCAGGCAGCAGTGGTTGTGGTAGTGGCAGCTCCAACCCTGGGACTGGGTCAGAAATGGAGCCAAGCCAGAGCTGCTGCTGCCATGGCTTCCTGGTCAGGCAGAGGCCAGAGCCACCATGTACTACATGCCTCTGGCTGAAGGGGGGCAGACCCAAGATTCAGGGTGAGCTGCAGCAGGGAAGCGGGGGCAGGGGAAGGGAGGTGGAAGGGGAAATGGGGGGCAGCAGCAGGTGGGAAGAGGCTATAGAGGACAGTTGGCGGGGGAGCCAGGAGCAGGGGCAGGGACAGGCGCAGTGGTTGTTGCTCTGACTTCAGCTCAAGCATGGACTGGGGCTGGATCCAGAGCTGCAGCAGCCACCTGGCCCCCTCCTGGTCCCTGTCTGGCCCTCCCCTTGTGCTTGAGTCCAAGATGAAGAGCTTTTAGTGGGTAAATGCAGTATATAGAATTCTGTGTCTTTTGAAAAAAGTCTGAAACGCATCTGGGAAGGAGGGGGTGGAAGTTCACCCCGAATTCATCCCAACCCCTTTTCTACTATAATCTGAATAATTCAGAAGTTGGACAATATGATTCAATGGCTGCATTGTGTATCAGTGTAATATAAATGCACACTGGAAATGATAGCAAAACCTACAAGCAGCTTTTTTCTTTGCTCAGAGCACTCGAGTGTGAAATAATGTTTAAAGTTGTTTGTAGATGCATAACACAGTCTACCTAATGTGATAAATCCCATTCAGAATAAGGCAACATTTGAATAGAATGTAAATAGCAACTGCAAGATAGCTGTGTTTTGTATATTGCATAATAAAATAAATGCTTTTTTCTCAAGGACTCTGTGAGATGAACAAAGCACCATTAGTGGTAATAGCATAACTGTACTATCCAAAGCTGGAGAATATCAGAACTTACTTATTATTCCATTTTCTCATAAGTTGCCTGATTATTAGAATTTCCTGTAAAGCTTATTTTTTGTAATAATTAGAAACAAATTGTTCAGATCCACACTGCCAGACTAATCTCCTTTACAAATTGCTGCTCCAAAGTCATTGTAGTTCTTTATCCTGAGAACTTTATCACAAGGAAGAAACGAAATATCATGTTTTTAAAATTAATATGTGATAAACTTCCAATGAGTGTTGGACAGCATGTAATGAGCCTAGTTACTAGAGCTTTCCCAGACAATTTACTGAGAAAATGTAGCAGAAATTAGTTTTCTTTAGTTCTTGGTATGAAACTAAATGGGTATGTACACATGTACTAATTTTCTGACAGTTAAGCTGATTTAACTTTTTAAAGTTGACAAATTTCAGAGTGTACACACGTATGTGGAACAGAGTCAACTTAAATGTGGCACAAGATAATATACCTGCAAGGTGTATTATCTTGAGTCACATTAAGTCCACTTAGCTCACACGACGGCTGCCAGAATGAGATGGAGCTGTATGTGTGTATGCTCCAATGTGGTTTAGCTTAAGTTGACTTAATTAAGTCGCCTTATTTTAACTTAACTTAGTATGTGCGTATTCACCTAAGGTGTTGATAATGTTATTCTTTTGAATTAAGTTCTTGAAAATAGACAGTACCTGTTGCTCCAATATTCAGTTCACAATATAAAAAAACAATTTTGCTTTTCTGACACCTTGCAGCAAGATATTCAGCTTATGAGAGACCTAGGAGGCTGAGGAGAGGCTAACAGAAACTTAATTTCTTGTAGAGACCTGAAAGAGCACTCAGTAGAGTGAACCTAATGCTATGGCTAGGGTGACCAAATGGGAACATGGTAAATCTGGGACACTTTCCCCTCCCCAAGTCAGTGGTGTTGCTGTAGGGTAGAGGTGGAAGCAGTGCCTGCCTGCCCACCTGCCTTGAGCACCATGCCACTTTACCTTCCTGCCAGATTGCAGCCTGTGCCCCTGTGATTTCCCCCTCCAGCATGGTGCATGCACCCTTTCACCTGGAATGGGCCGTTCGGCCCCCTCTTTTGCTCCCAGCTGCAGTGCCTGAAAGGAGGCATGGACTGGTGCATAGGGGGCACTGGGCTGTGTGCAGACCCAGGTGCACAGGACCCTCATAACCAGCATGGCCAGGTACATGCCTCTGCCACCTCTCCCTACCACCTTGTGCCCATCCTGCACAGGCGGAGCATGCAAACACCTGATGTGTCAGTGGCTGCAGCTGGGCAGCCTTTTGCTGCTGCCAGCCACCAACTGGCCTGGCCCAACTGAGACCACACTCCCAGGGCAGAGCCTGGAGCCCAGAATTGCCCCCACAAACATGGGTCTCCACTGGCACCTGGGTGGGCAGAAGGAGGAGAGGGACCCCCACTCCCCTCAGGGTAAGGGTCTGAGCTGCCCCAACCGCATCCCCCCAGGACACCCCAGTACTCTTTCCTGCCATGGCAGGGGGTCAGACTAGATGATCTACTCAGGTCCCTTCCGACCCTAGAAACTATGAAACTATGAAACCACATATACACATGCACTTTATTTTTCCCCTGCTGGGACAGCCTATGAAATCTGGGACTGTCCCAGCCAAACCAGGATTTATGGTCACCCTAGCTATAGGTTTTGCTATACTGTGTCCCTAGTGCTCCTGGGGTGGGTCACTTCCAAGCAGGTACCAAATCTGTAAAGGCAGCACTGAAGCCATATTTCATTAGGTTTGTTCACTTATTTAGACTTTAGAAATTTTAAATACTATTGTTTCATTTTAAATGTGGTATTTTGTCCAACCATCTCTACCTAGAAGATTTAAAAGCCACAGAATGGAAAACAAGAATGCTCTAATTCTAATCTTATTTTTTCATCCAATTGGGGATAGAAGATGTGAGAGAACTGGGGGAAAATGAAGGAAGCCCTGACTTCTCTTTTCCACTATTCCACTCCCTGGATGCATCCCCACAAGCATGCATGTGCAGTTTGTGGCACCATGAACTGCATTTACTGCACATGCAGGTGTTCACCATGCTGCTAATTTTCAGGAAATCCCAGTGTCAAAAAAACCCATGCTAGAAAAAAGCAGGATGGCGCACATAGTGGCATCATGTGCCACCCAAAACTGGATATGGCCGGTCAGAGCCACATTCCAGCTGCCAGCCAGGCTCTGTGCACCTAGATTGCTGCTGGTGGGGCCCCAGGAGGCCCCCAGGCCTCCAGGTAAGGCTGTTGGAGCCAACCCAGGTTCTGACCCCAGCCTCCCCTACCCCACCTGGGGCAACCTGCTAAACGCCAGAGCACACATGCAGGGGCATTCCCTGGGGACAACTAGGAGTGGCACAGATATGTGCTGCTGCTAGTTGTCCCCAGGGAATGTATGTTCCCACTTCTGGGGATGTGCCCCTTAAGTCCATCAGATCAAAATCCCAGTTTATCAAGAGGACAGTTAAAGGAGCAGATACAGAATTAGATTTTCTATAATTTTCTACCTAAATATACCAGTAAATTTTACAGAATTCTCCTTTATGCACAAGAGATCCTACTTTGTCAGTTGTTCTTGCCTTTCTGGACAGTCAGTTCAGGGGTAGAAAGGAAACCTAAATGCCTTAAACATATTTAGTTAAATGTTTTCAAAGGAACTTAACTGAGCGTGTGTTGCCTTACAGCTCTGCAATATAACACTTACCCATAACTCCCTTTTTTCCATTTTAATAGGTAAATTTACAAATAACATTATTGTAGGTTAGTTCTAGATATTTGGAAAAATATATACTGGAATTTCTGAATCTTACCTGAACTGTACTGAATTGAGTGTATGATTTATTCTGAGAGTTGGACTTTTTGTCATGCCAATTATATTTTAGAGCATTTTAACTCATTTTTAATTAAATGTCTTTTCATTTTTTTTGCTGAAATTTTGCGTGTAAATTTACAACCACCTACAGTAGATGGTGTAACTGGGCAGCTTCTCAGAATAGTCTGTATTGATTTGAATTACCCATTACAACCATGCATATATTAAAACCATCTTAATATTTTGTTGCAAATGGGGAGGATCTGATACATTGTTGAAATGAAAGATAAGCATTCAGAGTAAACACCTATACTGCTACATGGAGAAAAATAATTGATGTGACATTTTCCTTACTCTATAGTTTCAAGCAAAGCCATATCTGTGAATCCTTCAATGGTTAAAATGTTGTGATGGGCTGGCTGGCAGTGACCTGGCCCAGGGGTTTTGAAAGGGCAAAAGATGATTGGAGGACTTGGGATTCCCTTTCTGCACCAATCAGGCCCCAGA
>NW_017729031.1:22771429-22785013 GCF_001723915.1 Gavialis gangeticus
GCAGGAGAGGCTCCCCACTGGGCTCCAGGATCCCCAAGGAGAGGCTGCAGCCAGCAGGAGAGGCTCCCCTCTGCTCCAGCAAGGATCTGAGCAGTGACCTGAGAGGTGCCCAGCTCTGCTTGCAGCTCCTCCAATCAGAGGCCAGGCAGCTCAACATGAGGCTGGGGCTCTGGGAAGGTCAAGAGCCCTATCAGGCTGGAGTAGTGCCAACAGTGGTGGCTGTGTGGCAGAGATCTGGGTTCAAGTCCCAGCTGAGGTGACTTGAGGTGAGTGAGCTAACAAGAAGCAAATCTTTTTGCAGTGGAAAGGGGCCATTGTATCTCTCCCCCTCCAGGTACCAAGGCCCTATATTTCCTTGTCATTTGACATTTTGCATTTTGTGCCTTTTTATATTTCACCAACCCGTATTGTTTGTTCTGCTGTTTGTGTTTTATATTTTGTTAACCCTGGTTTTTTGTCAGTGATTGTAAGTGTTTAACCTTTGTTGAATCCTGCCCCCTTGGGCCATTGTAGTGTCCACTATACCCTCTGATTTATGCCTGTTATGTTCCCAGTATTAAAAGGTATATGGTTAAGTCCCCATTGTTGGTCTGGCTCTGCTCTATAGGGGGAGGAGAGTCCCTACACCTCCCACAGTGCTTGTCACCTGCTTTGATCCCTTCAATTGGAGAGGGGGTACCTCTTGGAGTACCGCCCGGGTTATAATGTAAATGCATGACTGAAGCCAGCGGTTAACATCATTGTCAACTGCACTGTAACTTTTAAAGTAAACAGATTCCAGTAGAAGCTTTTAAATGTCATTTAACTTCTGTAATCTTACTGAGCCTAGTAGATCACAGAATAGCATGCAAACTTCATTCATCACAGGCATTCCTCCTGCAAAGCTTGTGTAAATCTTTGGCAGTTCAAATCTGGTCTTCTTCCTGAAAGTACAACACACTTCTGGACTGGTAAATAAATGCTGCACATGCCACATCCAAGAATTGCTTCTGGCAACAGTACCCAAAAGTTACTGTGTCTAAGGACCAAAAAACCCTTCTCTGAATGCAGTGCTGATGACAGGAACCAGATGAATAGCTGTAAAAATGGAACTCCTCTTTAGAGAAGTGCAAAGTTGAGGGTTACAAACATGGTAGGATTTACCAGGTGTGGCAGCACAGTTGTGCCCACTTGTCTGTGCACTGCACGTGCAGTGAGCTTTCTGAACTCACCTGCATGTTAGTGCAGTGCCTGCTGGAAGCTCTGGATGTGCCTTGAGCTCTGAGCTCCTGAGCTGATTGGTGTGGGGTCAGGCTGAAACCCACCACTCCAGAGCCCAGGGGGTAAGCATTTCTGCTATTAGTCTTCTCTTTCCCCTCTCTCCTCTCCCTCTCCTCCCCTCCAGTTCAACAGCAAGGAAAGAGAGGGGATGAGTGGCAGCAGCCACTCCTGAGGCTCTGGAGTTATGTAAAAGCAGGGGATGTGCACGGGGGGGGGGGTGTCTTTCCTTCCTTCTTCATGGCAGCTGCACTACAGAAAAGTCACTGCTTCTTTCTCAGTGGGTCTTGTGGTCTCTCCCTAGGGGAAGCCCCAGGGTGGCCTGATCCCCTCCCTACTCAAATGAGGGAACCCTTCCCCATCCTGCCACTGTACTCCTTCCCCCAACCCTCCCCCAGGTTCCACCCTCCTCCCACAACTATTCATGCATACGTAATAATGCCATTTTGGGGTTGGTTGTCCAGGAATGACTTCAAGTGAGCATGGCAACCTCAAGTCCCATAAATTATATAAAGAATTATTAATAAAATATTCAGCATACTTGCTTGCATATGTGTACCTCCCAGGAATGCAGCAGTGTGCTGAGAACAGTCCTCTGTAGTATGTTCCTGTAGTTTGCTTCATACTACGCAAAGTAAAATAACTAGATATTGTAAAGAGACATCAGGGACTAATATCAAGCTCTCTGCTTGACACCAACACTTAGGCTGGTGGCATGAAATCTTGACCTTACTGAACTCAACAGGAGCTTTCCCATTGATTTCTGGAGAGTCTAGGTTTCCTCACAGATAGGTCCTCACTTTAAATGTCCTGAAACAACTGGGGGCTATGGGAATCATTTAGGAAACTTGAATGAAAAAGGCTTAGTATATGGAGAGATGTATGTGGAGCGTAATTATCTTAGTTTTTAATACATTAAAAACAGCATTGTTTGCCAACAAAACTGCTGATTTTTCTCATTTATATTCAGTAAATTTAGTTAAGGGGATTTGTACATTACTTATTCCCATTGATTTGTAGCTGTTTCTTCATCAAATCTTTGATTCCTTTTTATTTTACAACTATTATTACAAAATCAGAAAACTATTTTTTTAGCCATCAAGTAGCTGGGATTTGTTTTCTCTTAATCTCACAGTTAAAATAATCTCTTACAAATCTGCAGTAGAATTTAGCTCATAGCTATTTGTTATTTCAGGTCAACACGAGGCTAAATTTATATGTTAAGATGCTAATTTGTAATTATATTATTTTTTAAATATAGTGCATGATTTCCATGTAATCTTAATTTACATACTTGGCCCAATATTATAGTTTTCCTATGAAAAATGGCAACAATATTTTCCAATACCAACTTAATAGGTTTTTGTAGAAATTATTCTTAAATCTGATAGATTGTACTAGTCTGGCATTCTTTTAAATGGGTTTTGTGATTTTTAAATGGGTTTTATGACCCATGTTATAGAGACCTGTAGTAAAGACGAAATTCATATTAAATTCTTAATGATGGCTTAAAAAAAGACTTTATATTTTCTTATTGAAGTCTAGAGGATTCTTCATTGTTTAAACAATGGGAAAAAGAAAACTGAAGAAGGTAAATGAACATTAAAATCTGTTTAGGAGATCTAACTTTTAAAACACTAAGCATGCATTAGTAAAACTTAAAATTGGCTTCATTAACTTTCCTAAATAATGTAGACATTAATAGGATCCTTATTATTAATTCATGTAATTTGTTTATACTAGTCTCTGATAGGATTCCTATTATTTTTTGCTATTCTAGCTATGCATTGATGAGACTCATTAAACATAATGGAATTTGACAATTTATCACACAGATTAAAAGCCCTTTTCATATCACCTCCACTCACCCTTTTTATTTGGAGAACATCTTTGGCATAAATCAAAGAGGGAATGCAATTTCCCAAGTTTTGTTGGAAACAAAATCTCTAAAGCTGTATGCATGAGTTCCCCTCCCTCCCTTATGTAGCTCAGCATTTGACAACCATTCTCTTCTTTCCCTTTATTAAAAAAGAAGTACTCCAGACTTTTACAAGTGCTTAATTCTTATCACAAAAGGGTTTAAAATATAGTGTAATATAATGATACTGGTGAGTACAGTAGTTGGTTTCATCTGACCATATTTCACTGACTACCTGCCGAAGTACTAGAAAGGCGTATTTACAAATATTATAAAGTTCTGTTTTTCAGTACAAATTTAATATTAGCAATATTAAGAACAATATATCCCTGCTTGTGCATAATGGACTTGTAAATTCCATGAAGAGTTTGGGCAACAAACCACAAGAGGAAACTCAACTAGTTTTTGATGCCACCAAAGCCAGGCAATGAAATTACATGGCCCTAGGAGCAGATCATCCTTTCCAGTGTGTGGTGGGGCTGGAATAAAAGCATGGCAACTCTCAGATATTCTTGATGGCAGGTGAACAGTATGAGGGAATTGGAAGTTACAGAAGTGTCAGCCAACCTCCTGTCCTCCCTGCACATTTGGTGTTGTCTGCATTTTTTAAAGGAGTGGCTGAAAGGAAGCAGTTGAAGTGGAGAGGCTGTACTTGCTTATACCTCACAGCAAAAATCGGCTGTTAACCCAAGTAGTCTACAGTGAAGTTAATCAAGTGCTGTGTTTTATAAGTCACAAGTGTATACAAAGGATATCATCCATAGTTAAGTCAGGTCTCAGTGTTTTGTGATGACTGCTCTTCATCTATAATATGTTCCCCCAAGGTATATCCATCGGTGCACGATACTTTAATGAATCTTTTAATGATGGTTTGTTGGCTGTTTAAGCAAGTGAACATGAATGCATGAAGGATCATCAAAGGTCGAAGTTAACGAGGTGCTGAGGAATGGTTATGGGGCATAAAAGAAAAGAGTGCTGTAGGGCCTTGGATACTCATTATCTTGTAGTGCTATATACCGTTACAGCGCTACAAACACTGAGCGTCTGTATCTTTAGGCTGTTTCTAGTGCTACAGAAATGGTTTCTGTACAACAAAAAAGTTCCTGTTTCAATTGTGAGCTTCTTTGCAGTCACATGTAGCATTACAGGGGTTTCTCAGCCCTCCAATGGGGTGGGGAAGAGAGTGGCTGCCTCCCTCGCTCACAGGGAGCAGAGCTGCTGCTCTCTCTGCCGCAGCAGCTGTCACAAATCTGCTGCTGCCCCACTCCGCTGAGCAGCTGATCAGTCGGTGAACCTGGGTAGCAGAGCCCACCAAACCAGATGCTACCAGCTGCCACCTGCAGGTACCCCAATCAGCTGCTGCCACCTGGCAGCAACAGGTGATTGGGTTGCTATGGTGGCAGTACCTGTCACTGAACACAGGAAGAGCTAAGGAAACGCCTCCTATCCCCCTGGTTGGATGGTGTATCTTTGAGGGGAGCTCTGTAGTACTGAAGACATGGGTCTGTGCACGTGTGGATGCCCTGATAGTGCCACAAATGAATGCATGTCCAAGGCCTAGGACACACAGCTGGAACAAGGCTCCTTCATCATGATCTTAATGTTCTTCTGCATTTACACTTTTTCTACTGCTTCATCTAGCCACACAATGCATAGCTTGAGCTATAGATTGTATCTTTCGTGGGTTTGTAGCTTTGTAGTTGACATTGGAGCTATCACATCACATGGGTAGGCTCCTGATGATAAGAGTATCCTGAGCTCTATTAATCTTATGCATGCCTCCTGGTTGTTGATGTTTATTGTTTTTTTCATTTACCCCCCCCACCCCACCCCCAATGTCCTCAATCCTTGTCTGTTTGATAGGGACGTTGTTTTTTCCCCTTAAAAATCCATGGTAAATTCTTTAGTCAGATCTTCCATGAAGGAAGTTTGATTCTGCATTCTCATGCATTCTCATGCTTATTTTCTATGCAAATATGTGCGTTTTCTTAGATTGTCCCCAGTCTCAGGAAAGTGGGAGCTTGTTAGATGGGCTGAGGAAGAAATAAACCCGTGACCTTGTTGGAGGCTGAAGCTAAGCCCCCAGCTATTGTTCAGCCAGTACTGGATGGCCTGAATTGCTTGCGACTGACATGCAGTAATCCATCACATCCTAAGCTTTTCCAGCTTTAAAAGGACACACAGCTTGCAGAAAAAGGAGTAAGTTTTTGTTCCAGAGCCTTGCTGTTTCGGCTGAGTTTAAAGCTCTCTTCCATAAACTGTATCCAGCCTGAATTATTCCATTATTATAAATACTGAAAAATGGATACATGTCAAATCACGAACATCATTTGAAGGCATTTTTAGCCAGGGAAAAGACTGAATTGTAAAGACCTTTTTAGTGTACTCTTATAGCATCCCTGGCACACCAGAGTCTACATTTTACATAATCATTACCTTGTACAAGTTCCCATCCCATGTGTTTAAAATGGACAGAAGTTGAGCCTCTGTGTTGAGTATAATAACACTAACTTTGCTTTTTATAAAATCTGGTTTATTCATAGTTGTTAACATCAATGCAGATAGTTTCGTCTAACTCCTGGGGGAGGAAGAAAAAAGATTCTGAGGTCATTAGTGTGCAGAATTATCTGAAACACAATAGATTTTCCTCATGACAAATCACATATAATCTCCATAGCAACCTCACATAATTATGCATAAGATTTCAATGTAGCAACAAAAATAAGTATGGCAGGAATTGTAAAGAATAGCTATACAGGGCGAGACAGATGCGGGGGGAGATGGCGTAGAGAAAGATTGAAAAGCGGCTGTTCTGAAATGTGAAAAATGAACAAAAGACAAAAAGATTACTCGCTTTATATTTTGGAGAGTGGTGATTAAGTCAGTACATTATCTGGAAATTGGAGACTAGGGGCTGAAATACCTACCAGTAATAGAGAAGTTCCTGCTAGTGCCACAATAGTTACTGGAATGTCAGCAGCATTTTTATTAGAAGTCCCACTTTCATGGGAGTATAAAGGCTATAAACATTCTCTCTAGGCTATAACTTGGCAACCAAGATCCAAAAGGCACAATGGTAGTTTTATTTTCCAAAACTCGTTTCAATATATTTGGAGACTGTTGACTAATGGAAGTTTAAGAATAATTGTATGGCTCTAGAATCACACTTTTTTGATAGTGCAGAGATCAAAGATTGTTTGTAACATATACAAAGATGGACATATGACCGGGAAGATGACCGGTACTTAAAGAGGACTAGAACTTTTTAGTAGTTTCTTTCCTCCAAATCTGGTGTACCAAGGGAAAAAAGAACAACCCAAATGCTAAATCACTGTTGGCTCATATTTTTACCCAGACGTTGTGAAAACATTTGTTGTTTCATTGCTGAGTGTCCTGTATTAATATCTAGTCCTTGTGCAAGGTAGTTCATGTTCACAGTTACTGAGCATTAGCACAATACACAGATTATGCATCACTGTAACATGGAGAAGTGCTAAATGCCTTTTGTGAGATGCTGAGTACCCTTACTCTTTGGTGACTTGTGAAGAGTGATTGAGTGTCCTCAGTACTTCTGAAGACTGAGCTCATGCTTAAGAGGCTAATATTTCTATGTTAATGCTTTGCTATGATTAAAATTATGATTGACCACACCAAATTTTTAATTATTATGGGTATGATCCAACCCAGTCTCTGGATTTCAGTTGATTTGGGGCCTGACCTTATCAGATGGTTGCATTTATTTCAATTAACATTTTGTCTTAAGAAATATGGAAAAAGACAAAAAATTGATCTCTAAAAACTACTTTCAATTAATATTATTTCCTTCATTTAAACTTAAGAAATGAAAAAAATTCAGAGATTCTAGGCCTGCTATTTAATCCCTGTTAGAAGTGGATACAACTCCCTTAATTTCAGTGGAGACACACAAGTGTATGCAGTGTCTATATTTCTTATCTAGCTAAAAGTTTCATTATTATGACCACATGTTAAGGATGGCGGTGCAGTTCATGCATTTGGTGCATCTGCAAAGAGCGTTGTGTTAAATTGTGTTATTTGAAAGCAATGTATTTTGGTCTGCAGAGGTGCTGTGGTCTTAATCAGCAGTTTGTCAGCCCTCCTAGTCCCTTAGCTTTTGTTGGAGGTATTGATTTCCACACCGTGAACCCACAGGCTGCATCCCCATGTACAGGAACATGCAGTTTGTGGTACCTCAGAGCCTTTTGAGGTGCCATGAAATGCATGTGGTGCTTGCCGTGCTGCATATTTGCAGTGCGGTGGCAAAATTAGACACTGGGAAATCCCAGTATTTAAAAAACCCACAGCAGAAAAAAGCAGGGCAGTGCAAGTGGCTGTAGCATGTGCTGCCCAAAACTGGTGCCTGGCCAGCCAGAGCCACGCTTCAGCTTCCTGTCAGGCTCTAGGCACCTGGATTGCAGCCACTGCAGCCCCAGGAGGTGTCCAGGATCTCTGGTAAGGCTAATGGGGCCAGCCCAAGTGCTGGCCATGGCCTCCCCTCCCCCATCTGGGGCAATGTGCCATGCACCAGAGCACACATGCAGGAGCATGCCTGGGCACAACTAGCAGTGGCACAATTATGTGCCATTGCTATTTGTCCCCAGGGAAATGCACATTCCTGCTCATGGAGACACCCCTAAAGATTCCAAATTGTAATCACAAATCTCATTGAATAATTGGCAAGGTTTTCCATCCTCTGCAGCCATAAACCTATCTGGCATCTAATCCCCCCTCTTTCTACCTCTGCAAGTTCTCTGGATACTCTCTGCTTCCAGTATACCATCTTTCTACGACTCTTATCTCTTATTGGCTTCTAGGGAACTTGCAGACTTGGAAACTATTCTCTCCCTATAGTTGGTGGCAGGAAGTTGGCCATTTCTTACATCTGTTGCTTTGGAGCATCAGGAAAAAAGTTCACTGAACTGCAGATCCTACAGTATCCTATCATGAAGGCAGGCAGTCCTTTCTGAGTCTCACTGGGCACATCTACACGACATGCTTAATGCCAAATTAGCATAGTTTACTGTGAAGTAAGCATGTGCATCTACACATGCACATGCAGAGTAAATATCCCTAATTCCCAGTAAACTTGCTACCTGCAATGCTAATTTACTCAGCATTAGTGATGGTGCCATAGTACTTGTGTAGATGTTTGACCAGGAGTCAAATCTGCATCCAGTCAGCCATCCGCCACTGAGTGGGAGATAGCTGTCTGCTCCCAGGGTAGGCTCCACCACAGGAGCTCTGGCAGGGACTATGTCCCCCTGCCTCAGCAGCAGGGAGCTCCAAGCCCCTTGCTCCAAGTCACAATTAGGGAATGGGGGCTGGGAGATAAAGATTTCTCTGCCATCATGATCAGGGAGTGTGGGGCTGGGAGACCCTGAGCTCCATGGTCATGGGACTTGGGCTGGGAGATAAGTATCTCCCAATGGTGGTCCCATGGTTGCAGAACTCCTGCTGGGAGGTAAGGGTCTCCCAGCCCAAGCCCCGTGATGAAGGATCATGGAGCTCAGGCTGGGAGATAAACATCTCTCAGCAGTGGCCCTGCAGTCATGGAGCTGGTGCTGAGAACTCAGTGCTGAGAACCCTCTGCTGGCGGGGTCTGGGGAGCTTGTTTCCTGCCCAGCTCTGGAAGTGCAGAGCTGTGGGGGAATCAGCTGGGGAGCCTGGGAGATAAGCTCCACAGCCCCCACAAGCTCCCCAGCAATTGTGATCATGGAGCAGGGGTTGGGAGCTCCCTGCATGGGGACAATTTCCTGCCCAGCCTGGAGCTGACTGGGACCTTCCCCTGACTGGGACAGTTCCCAGCCAGCCCCAGGGTGAACAGGGAAGTATGTGCATCCTGGAGGTGTCTGAGGGCTGTCCTGTTTTGGCTAGTCCCCAGTCAGGTCTGAGCTGCACATGCAGACTTCCTCATGCATCCTGGGGCTGGCCAGGTCCTGGTCAGGGTCAGGTCCTGGCCCTACCCCCAATCGTGCAATCGAGGCATGGGGCTTGGAAAGAGCTGCAGGGGTAGGGCGGGTTCCACCTTTCTGTCCTGATCTGCTGTTGGGGCATCTAGACAAGGCCAGGTACTCCCTGCTTCAGGGGCAGGGTAACATTGTCCCCACCCCAGAGCAGGTGGCAGCAGGGGCATATTGCAGGGATGCAAGGAACTGGGAGCAAATATTCTACCTAATCACCACATGTGTAGACACCTACCCAAAAACCCTTATTGTGCAGTAGCACAGTAAATCTAGGCTGGAGTAAATGCATGTACAGATGCACCCAGTGTGGACAGCAACCATAAGTTCCTAAGACTGCCTTACACAAGTTTTGCACTAGTATAATGGCATTGGATGCAGTGTGTTGTCTCCTGTTTTACATGGGGATGAGATGAAATTCAGGACCTGAGTAGTCTCAGAAATATAGAGAATCCATCTTTTTACTGGATTTCAGTAATTTTGACTTCCAGTCCAAATGAACAAAACATTGGTTATCCCTTTTATTTTGGTCACTTTTAAGTGGGGTTCCGAATCCTGAATGAATGTTTAGGCCTTTTCTTAGATCACTTGAACAATTTTAGATATCTGTAGTCTATTACCTTGTGACTGCCATCACATCTTATATTAGCCAATAAGTAATAATGAGGAAAAAGCTTAATGCTGGGAGTTTGAAATTTCCTCTTCTCATGAATTTTGAATACATTGATGACCAAAGTGTGTTAGGCTAGATAATGTGGGATGGCTTCCGATGTATCATGATGAATTATGTTAACTACAAATCATCTTCCTCCTGGGATATAATGGCCTTTTTGTTCTGAGAACTTGCGTTAAAATGTACTAATGGCTTTGAATTATCTGTAATAAAACTCTCTGCAATATTTTAGTGTACCTCCTTTTTTGTTCATGTAATCATTATCATTCAGTCTGTGTACAAATATCAGACATTAATAAATGATTGATTTACCTAAATACTTTCATGTATAAAATGCAATAGATTTCACAAGGTACTCATTTAATTTTTTTTCCAAATAATAGAAATATAGGTAGGTAAAATAAAAGAACTACAATTATAACTAAGATTTCCCAAAGACAAGGAATCAAGTATTGCATCCTGTTGAACTCTATTAACATTTCATACCGCAAGAAGTTCTGTCTATTAATACAAAACATAATAAGATGATTTTTCAGTAGATATATGCTGAACTTTTTATTCAGCTGTCAGTATATTGTATTTGCATATAAAGTGGCACATTTATACTCAACAATAACTAGCCTGAAGGGGTGATATTTAATAGGAGAATATAATTATTTGACTAAGATCATAAATGGGTTTTTTAGGGCAGTGGGCAACTGTTTAAGAAAAGCTTCATAATCATTCATGTATACTACAAGAATATTACAAAACTGAGCTGGCAAAGATTTAAATTGCAAAAATATTGTAAGTTTATTTTAATCAGAGGTGTACATTTTCCTTATGAAGCATTTTAGAGGTTATCTGAATAAAAGCCACCATGTTCTTTATCTTTTATACCTTGTTATGCATCACGGTCCCACCCTGTGATAAGTTTCTGGGATACACATATAGTGCGTATGATCATCTTTTGTCATATACTGTGCAAACCAGATGGAAATCCGTACATTTTCAGGTATTCTGACTGCTTTATGCATAAATGCCTTATTAGTTATTGCAATGCTAATAAAGTTTTCTAATCCATTTCAAAAGGCTTCAGGCAGGTCTGCCCAAATACAGACCACATCCCAAAGCTGTTTGCCTGATATATATCTTTGATACAGTTTCTTGTAAAGGCTGCCATCATAATCCTTTAGCATTTTAACATGTGATCCAGACTGTCTGAGGGAAAACAAAACCAGGTTGCATAGGCTAGGGACAGACACTACACATAAACTAGTTTATGTGATCAGAAACTGGTTTACACGTGTAAAGAACATATGTTCAATGCATATAAACCTGTTTGAAAATGTCTGAAATGGGTTTGAGATAAACTTGGATGAATGTAATATCAGACTTAACTGATTTGGGTCAAACTGATTTATGCAATGTATTTCTCAGACCCCTTGCTGGTTTAAGTTAAATCAGACTCCCCCAGCATCCCAACATGCTCTCTGGCCTGGGCTGGGTGGGGCTCTCTGCTCCACAGTAGGACTGGCCCCTCCCCTCTGCTCCCTGGCTGCAGCTCCAGCAGAGACTGCAGGCATCTGCCTAGCTTCTGCTCCTTGCACCCCTTCCCCTCCCCTCTAAGCAGTGATTCCCCAGTCCCCTCTGCTTTATACAGACACCTTTCAGCATTAGCTAGCAGACCACATGCTGGATATGGTCTGTGCTGTGGCAGGTGGGATAAAGGCAGAATCAACAGGTAGCTGGTAATGTCACTCTGTTATTGTCTTAATGGGCTGATAAACACTGAGCTAGGGGTGATAAACACTGTTATCAATTCCCTGCTGGGCTGGTCAGGAGGGGGGAACCCCACCCTAATCAAAGCATACTGTTGGGGCCTGGCCATGCACCCATCAGCTCAGCACTACAGAAGGGAAGGGAGGGCTGCTCTAGCACCCCTCCCCCCAGCTTCTAGCCTGAGCCACTGCAGACATATGCCTGTATTTTTTTCAGTCCAGAGGGGATGTCTGTGCAATTACAAACTGGTTTAGCTTAGCCAGGTTAGACCAACCTGCAAAGATTGAATCAAATCAGGCTCAGGCTTTTTGAATGTCTGTCCCTAGTCATAATACTTAACTAAAGACAAAATTGAGCTCACTGAAGCAGACAGACTTCAGCAAAGTACACCCTTGAAATAATTACACTTACACAATCTAAAGGAACTAAAATGAATAGACCCAGATTTATACATGCATGGGACCCAAATCTGCTCAATTGCAGAAAATGTGATATGGAGACATCGGCTATGGAGACCAGTCCTTTGCCTTGGGTTCTGATTTTAACATTTTACCCCATTTCCTAACCCTCATCCCTATCCTACAAACAGCCATGTGTTTTCCTGAATGAAAAAGGCAAGAAGAATCAGTCTCTATAGCACAGTCCATATGCTTGCTCTTTGAAATAGAAGACTGTTATCACCCTCTTTGGAGTGAGACGTGCTCCTTTTTATGCTTTCAGTTTATACCAATATAAGACTAAGACTCCAAAATGTGTGCTTTTACATTTACATCCCCTACAATACAATACAACGTGCATGATCTTTGGGAATCTTACATTAGACTTTCTCAGTTCTCAGTTTTCATTGTTTTTATTGCTATAGCATTCAAATTTTTTTCTAGATCAGTGGTGCTCAACTGGTTGTGCTACTGGTTGTGCAGAGCCAGTTCACAGGCTGGATCAGAACCTGCATGTCTGATACGGTGTTCAGGCATGATGTTGAGTACCGTTGTTCTAGATGCTTCTAGAAGATATAGCTGAGAAAACAGAGGTACAATCGATATGACTTTTATTGTTAGCCAACTTCAAGAATTGTGTTGAGAACAAATTATGGCTCTTTTGTCTTTCTTGATATCTCACAGGATTTTGATGCAGCCAGAAGAAAGACTTTGGAAAGTATTAGCCAAAATAGATTGTCTGAAAAGGTTCATCTAGATAATCTATTGCTTCCATGACAGTGTGAGGAACAGAATAATTGAAAATGGTGATGTATCCATCTTTTTCATGGCTCTAATGCAGTCAAATGGCGCTATATTATGCTAGTACCCTCTTTGATTTTGTGGCTGTCAGGTGCTTGGATAAATATATACACGTACTGTAGGATGGTTAGTAAATTCTGTAGTCTTTACCATCCAGAGCTAGAGTCCAACCTAAGACCTCTGAAGAACTAATTCAGGAGCTCTTGTTTGCTGATCATTTTACAGTGGCTTGTAAAGAATTTAGGATTATTTTTAGCCTTAGGAAAACAAAGGTCATATACCCACAAGCTCCTGGCCAACAATCTTTATGTACTATCTCATATCAATATTTATAGGTATCTCTCATTGGTATTGGTAGGTAGTGAATACATTCATCTATCTAGGAAGTACCATGCCACATAGTAAACCTTTAAATGATTAAATAAGATTGTCCAAAGCCTCCAGTGCCTCTCTCAGACTCTAGCTGAAGTTGTAGGAAAAAGGGGCATTACATTACATTACAAAAAATGGATGTTGATAATGAATTAGTTATACCACAGGTGTGTGAGAGCTGGACCACTTATGTTTGCCTCAGAAAGATCATGAAAATTCACTGATGGCATCAGATATCAAACACCAGAATCCTGAAAGGAGTAAATATGTTAGGCATAGGAGCCACGATAGCAAAGACACAGTTGAGCTGGGTTGGGCATAGAGTCCAAATACCAAAATCCATCACACAACTGCAAGACATAGGACCCTAACCTGCCACAGGTTAAG
>NW_017729031.1:22790013-22814227 GCF_001723915.1 Gavialis gangeticus
TTCACTGATGGCATCAGATATCAAACACCAGAATCCTGAAAGGAGTAAATATGTTAGGCATAGGAGCCACGATAGCAAAGACACAGTTGAGCTGGGTTGGGCATAGAGTCCAAATACCAAAATCCATCACACTACCCAAGATACTTGATAAATGCTCTCATAGGCCTGATCTAGACATGTAGGCGTGTGCAGTTTGTGATACCACAAACGTCTTTGCAGCACCACAAACTGCATGCACTACACATTAAACTGTGCACGCATTGCTCATTTGCAGGACTGGGGCAAAATTTGCTACCGGGATTTCCCAGTAGCAAAAAAAAAAAGGAAGAAAAAAGCAGGGCAAAGTACACCAAAGCGGCATGCACTAAGACAGATGTGGAGATGGGGAAGCAAGCAGCCCAGGGCTGCCCCATATCCACACACTGCAGAGCCTCCATGCTGAGGCACACTGCACCCCAGCCAGCCTCCGCCCAGCTGGCTGGAGTGCAGTATGCTTCAAGGTGGGGGAGCAGGCCGCTCTAGGCTGGCTCTTCTTCATCTTGAGGCACACTGTGCCCCAGCCAGTTTCTCCATGGCTGGCTGGGGCGCAGTGTGCCTCAGCACAGGGGCTTCATAGCCCTGGGCTCCCTGTTCCCCTGTCTCCACATGCCACTCACCAGCTGGCTTGGGCACAGAGTGCCTCAGCCTGGGGGTTGCCTGCTGGGTAGCCCCATGCTGGGGCACCTTGTGCCCCAGCTGTCCCCCTCCCTGCAGCACATGGAGCAGTGGGACAATGTGATCCATTGCAAAGCACATGAGTAGGGGCATACACTGTAGCACAATGTAGTGGCACAAATTTGTGCCGCTACTATTTGTGCTGCTGCAAAGGCATCCCTTGCTCAGGTGGACCTGGTCATAGAGGCCAACCCAAGAAGTCAAATATCACCTAAAATGTAACCTAAAATTTGAAATGTCCATTTACACATGGGAGCATGATGATTGTGACAGAAAAGGGTAGCAAAGCTGATATATGATGGTTGAATTAAGTTTGAAGAACTGAGTATTCAGGTAGACAAAAGAAAGAGAATTCAAAGTTAACTTTGAATAGAACAGCTTTAGAAATATCCGACATTTGTAGTCCTGTGTGTATGAAAACATTTTTGAGATGTACCAGGAAAGAAGTAATGATAGCAAAGGCATATTTGAGGTGGATTTATCACTTACTCCAAAAGTCTGATTTCAGACTACCCAAGATCGTGATACTCTTGTGGTAGTCAGAATTGGGTGAGAATTTGCTTCTCTAGTCCTATTACAACTCTTAATCACAACTGTGGAGATGAAATCAGCAGCTGTCATCACTGAATATGGGGAACAACCACTAAATACTCCCCCAAACCAGTGGACTTTATGCAGAAGTATATATAATACTAGCCAATTTCCCATCAAGAATGACCTGGGATGGAGTGCTGCCACCTAATGCCCCATGCTGCCACTGTTCTGCCTTTTGCAGGGAGCAGGGTGAGGGAGCTGAGGCTCTGTCCAGTCCTCGGTGTGGCTTTGGACAATAATATCATTTTTTTGCTAGTTTGACCTTGGATTCAATTTTTGCTTAATAACTAAGTGTGAAGCCACTTCTGTGATATACTCTTCTCTCATTAAAGCCAAAAAAAGCTGTACAGTAAAAGGCTGTGTTATCCAGGATTTTACCATCTGGAATGCTCTATTAACTGGCATCTAGCCCACCATGGCACTTCTGATTTTGCCTCCATGAGCCGAGTCCCATTTCTTCCTTGTGGACCACGGCCCAGGGCAAAGCAGCCTGTGTGTTGCCCCTCCTCCATGTCCCCTGGCACACTGACACCAGGGAGTGAAAGCCCTGGTGCACTGGGCGCGGTGGGAGGGGCGGCAGCCTGAACAGGCAAAGACACCTCCAACCCGCTGGGCTGGAGATAAGTATAACTCTCAGATAACCAGCATATTTGATTAATCGGCACCTTCCATTTCCCATGGATGCTGGATAACAGAGCTTTTACTATTCATAAAGTCATAATTTGGCCCTAGTAGTAATTATTATATTAAAATATAGTTCAAGAACTTCCTATATATTCCTAGATCCATAAGGATGCAAATGGAACTGACTTCAGATTCCTACTGAAAGAGCAAAGGGGAAATGGTAATTTAAGAAATGGTAGACCATCAGAAAGTGCAATGACTGGGAGAGTGCTTTGGTACTATGATATTATGATGTTTTCCATATACAAAAAATAAAAATAAAACAAATGATGGCAATATAACCTTTCAGAAACAACTGAAATTCATCCATGTGCATTACCCGGCAAACCCTTCACAGCTTGACAAAAGAACAGAGGGAGGTACAAAGTGATTCATTTTTAGTGGCATCATATACATTTTAATATTTTTTTCTGTAAGTAGCTGAAGGAAATAAATACATTTAGCTTGTCATAAATTTTCCATCAGAATATAAACTTATGCAGGTGCTATAGCTGCAGAAAGCTGTTAATCAGGAAATTCAAACTCTGATCTCTAAACTTGAGTTCAGGTTTGCTTTAATCTCATGCTGCCAGATAACTCAAACTGTTCCAAGTGCAGGACTTAAAAGACTTGCTGCAGTAGCAGATTGATTTGTCACGCTCTCATTATCAATGCACTTCGGCTTTGGGGAAGGCAGAGTTTAGCTGAAGCTTGAGAGATGGAGGAAGTGGTGATGAGAGTACAGAGGGATTTGTTGTAGTGTATGAGTAATGGCGGCACCTATTATTGTACAAAATATTATTTTATATAGCACTATATGGGAATGAGATTTTTCTGCTGTGATTGGTATTTAAATAGATTACATAGAGAGAAGGGTTCTGGAGCACATTACTTAAAGAGAAGAAAAGGAGCTCTTTGATTTGGAGAAGAAAAGGAGCTCACACTTATATTTGGTGGTGGTTTCAGGTTCTCTAGTTTTACCAGACTTCTAACATGTAATCTTGTGTGCTCAGTGAGATTTCAGGCTCTCTCTACTGGAAAGTTTCTCCTACACACATAAGAGAGCAGCCCAATAAATATTCATTGTGCATGGCTGAACAATGGGTGTGCTGCTACGATATGGCTTTTCATTCTGCTATTTCTGTATGAATGTTCAAACTCATGCAGTTGCAGCCTCTTGTGCTCTTGTCTGGTGGAACAGCTTTTTACCTCCCTTTTCATCAGGTCCTGGATCAATCTTGGCAGGGAGAAAGGAGTGGAGTGGAAGAAGCAATTAGAGGAACACAGGGTGGAGAGTAACTGAATATGGAAATTTGAGAAGTGCGAGTTCTAGCGGCAGTAAAGTTAATGGTGCCCATATAGCTCCCTCAGAAAGCAGTTGTCTCTGCCACATGACAGGAGCAGCAGTAGCCTAGCAGTAGCAGGGAAAATCAATGACTAGCCAATTGTGACTAGCTAGCTGCTTCTGTTAAGTGCAAACTTATCGATATCCCAGGCAGATAATAACAATCACTCCATTCACACTATAGAAATCTCTTTCATGATAGCAAGATAGGTGTAATAATGGATGCTGCTTCTGGAACTGACAGTAGTTTATTGAGGTGATCTTCTGGCAAGGGAAAAGTTTGAGGGTAGGAAACAGTGATCTTAACCCTTCCAACTTTTTTCCATCTTGTTTTGAAAGGGCCCTATTTTCTCTGAGATATGAGGCCGTCTCAGCTACAAAGCCACAAAAGGTCATATAAGGCAGTGCTTTAGCAGGCTAACCTATTTGAGAGACAAGGCAGCTTATGCTAGTGAAAGAAAAAAAATCTAAACCACCCACATCCTGTATCCTGGAATGTAAGGGCTGTTTGTGGAAAAGCATGCAAATAGGGCTTCCTGCCCCATGCCAGTCAGAGTTATCCACCTCAGTCTCTATTCCACCGTACCACTATAGGCAATGATATTTCCTGCAGCCTACAAAAAAGAAGAAGCATGCCTACTCACAGCCTGGTTCATTATTAAAATAAATAAATAAATAACCCCTCAGGATAATCTCCTGCTCCGGTAAGACACAGTAAGCCCAACACCCAATGAGTGACCCATACAATCAGAATAAAATAGCGCTGGAAGGGACTTTAGGAGGTCATCTTCTCCAAAAACTCTGCTCAAGGTAGGATCATTCTATTTCCTATGAAATTATAGACTTGTTAGTTTGATGTTGATACCTCAAAACTTAGAGAACACATCAGCAAGGTAACTAGAGAGTAACACTGTCATGAGGAACAGCCAACTTGGATTTGTTAAGAGAAAGTCAGACTTGGGCCTTCTGATTTCTTTCTATGACAATTTGATGGGCTTTGTCAATGAGGGAAGAGCAGTGGATGTGATATAATTACTGTAGTAAGACTTTTACACTGCCTTTCATGATGTTCTTATAAGTAAGCTAAAAATAATTGTCTAGCTACCTGAAAAAATTGTAAGGCTAGAAGAAAATAGTCATAGAGAAGTAGGGCTGGAAGGGGCCTCCAGAAGTCATATAGTCCAACCCCCTGCCTGAGGCAGGATCATTCCTATCTAAACCATCCCACACAAACCATAATTTAAACTCTGCATAAGACTACCATCAACCCTAAGCAACAAAAACCTAACACCTTAACCTGCCACAGGTAAAGTAGGAGAATCATAGCCAATGTCCTTCTTATATGAAATGCCAATATATGCTTAAGAGATCCCAGGTAGAGGGCTACACTCCCCATTACAGATGAAGGCAAAATCCCCAGGGTCCATACCAATCTAACCAGGGGGTAAAATTCCTTCCTGATCCCAAATATGGTCACTGGTCTGACCCAGAGTGGAAGAGTAAGACGCTCTAGGCAGGAACCTCTGGCTTTGGACCCAGTGTAGCATTGGCACAGTCTAGTCAAAGTTCCCAGCCTTGGCTGTAGTCAATACCCAATGCCTCTGAGAGGCTTAAAACCACCCTGGTGCATGTAACAGAAAGGGGGGATGGGGACAGGGGAACCAGCAAAGCCCAGAGGTATTGGAAAAACCCACAGTAGACCATAGGCATAACTAGATCTAGATCTTTCCTGTCCAGGATCTGTCCGACCTCTTCTTAAACACCTCCAGTGATGGAGAGTCTGCAATGTCCCTAAGTAGTCTATTCCACTGCCTCACTATTCTAATGGTGAAGAAGTTTTTCTGGATGCCTAAGATAAACTTACTTTACTGCAACTTCAAGCCATTGGTCTGCACTCTCCTCCCTGCTGGAAGAGGGAAAAGGTGCTTTCCCTCTTCTTTATGGCAGCCCTTCAAGTATTTGAAGACTGCTATCGTATTCTCTCAAGTGCCATTTCTGCAAGCTGAATATGCCTAGCTCCTTCAGCCTCTTCTCATATGACTTGCTTTCCAAGCCCCCTCGATCATCTTTTTTGCAAGGTGGATGTAAAACATGTTGAATTATTGGGCTCAAAAGAACAATCACCAAATGGCTTGATATCTAACTGGAAGGAGGTATCCAATCAGGTTCTCCAGGCATTCTCTGTCCTGAATCTAGTAGCATTTAATATTTTCATTAATGACTTGGAGGATGAAACTGTGTGTGCATGTAATAAATTTGGAGATGACACTAAATTGGGTGAGGTAGCAGACATTTTGGATGACAGGATTAGGATTCAAAATGACCTTGATACTTTAGAGAAATATTCTGACATGAATCAGATGGAATTCAATAAGGCTAAGAGCTTATTGAATTTGATGATTGATGATCCGAAGGGAAACAAGGAAGGAGAGTAGTAGAATAAGGACCGTAGACTTCAGAAAATCAGACTTTGACTCCCTCAGGGAACTGATGGGCCGAATCTCCTAGGAGGCCTGTCTGAACGGGAATGGAGTCCAGGAGAGCTAGTTATACTTTAAAGAAACCTTACTGTGGGAGCAGAAATGAACCATTCTGATGCACAGGAAGACTAGCAAGTATGGCAGAAGACCAGCTTGGCTTACCAGGGAACTCTTCAGTGAGATAAAACACAAAAAGGAAGCTTACAAGAAGTGGAAACTTGGGCAAACAACTAGGAAGGAATATCAGAGTATTGGTTGGGCATGCAGGGATGAAATCAGGAAAGTCAAAGAGCACTTGGAGTTGCAGCTACTAGGGCTGTGCGAAATGGTTATGTTTCAATTCAGTTTTGGAGGGACAGTGATTCATTTAAGTGCTTTGGATCACTGTTCCATTTTGATTCAGCTGAATCTGTTTCAGAGTTTTGACACTGTTTCGTTGATTCGGCCATAGGCTATAATGGGAAATTACTAAAATGCTATACCTTTATAATTTCTTGCCTGATTCAGATGAAAATTATAGGGATGGTAGCCCCTTCTGAGGACATGAAGCCTGACAAGCTGCAAGGAGATATGTGCAGGGGTTCTGTGAAACTGAACCTCAAACTGTTCAAAGCAAAACTCGTACCACTTGCTGGCAGCGGCAGCATGCTGTCATCCTGCATGCAGATCCAGGAGCCTGCGCACCCTGGGAGGGCTTCAGAGATGTGCCAGACACCTACCAGAGAGTGTGGGCCCCTGGATCTGTGCATGGGATGACAGCAGGCTGCCGCTGCTGGCTGGAACCAGTGGTTGGCACAGCCCACGCTGAGCGCTGGGAAAACTGGTGCTGCCACTGGCCCCAGCTGGCAGTGGCACCATGCTGTCATCCTGCATGCAGTATCAGGGGCTTGCACTCTTTGGGAGGGTTGCAAGGATGGGCCAGACACCTATGGGGGGCATGGGCCCCTGGATCTGCACATGGGATAACAGCAGGCTGCCACTGCTGGCTGGGACCAATGCTTGGCACAGCCCACGCTGAGCGCTGGGAATACTGGTGCTGCCGCTGGCCCCAGCCAGCAGCAGCAGCACGCTGGCATCTCACACACAGATCTGGGGGCCTGCACAGCCCGGGAGGGCTGCGGGGCTGTGCCAGATTCCTCCCGGGCGGCGCAGGCCCTTGGATCTGCAAATGGGATCACAGCAGAATGCTGCTGCTGGAGGCCAGCACCAGCACTGGGTTCTTTCCAGCACGTGGTATGGGCTGTGCCAAACAGACTTGGGTGTTAGTGCTGGCCCCATGCACCATGATAGGCTTGGGACCAACTGGCTAAGCAGCAGCTCTGCAGAAATGGATCTAGGGGTTACAGTGGTCAATAAGCTGAATATGAGCCAACAGTGTGCCCTTGTTGCAAAGAAAGGGTTATATTAGTCGGAGCACTGCCAGTAGACTGAAGGTAGTGATTATTCCCCTCTATTCGGCATGGCTGAAGACACATCTGGAGTACTGTGTTCAGTTTTGGGCCCCCCACTATAGAAAGGATGTGGACGAATTGGAGAGAATCAGGTGGAGGGCAACAGAAATGTTTAGGGGGCTGGGGTGCATGACTTCTGAGGAGGGGCTGAAGGAACTTGGCTTATTTAGTCTGGAGAAAAGATTGAGAGGGGATATAATAGCAGCCTTCAGCTATGTGAAGGGTGGTTCCAAAGAAGACTGAGTTGGACTCTTTTCATTGGTTTCAGATGACAGAACAATGAGCAAGGGTCTCAAGTTGCAGCAAGGGAAGTTTAGGTTAAATATTAGAAGGAATACTGTCACTAGGAGAGTAGTAAAGCACTGGAACAGGCTACCTAGAGAGGTTGTGGACTCTCCATTTTTGGAGGTTTTTAAGACCCAGCTAGACAAAGCCTTGGCTGGGATACTAGTTGGGGATGGTCCTGCTTTCAGGAGAGGATTGGACTAGATGACCTCCTGAGGTCCCTTCCAAACCCAATCTTTTTATGATTCTATGATTCAAAGTAGTGCACTTTGAGCAGAACAAATAGATGCTCTAATATAAATAGGGGAATAATCAGCTAGGCTGCAGTACTACAGAAAACGACCTCAGGATTACAGCGGATCACAGCCTGAATATGAGTCAACAGTGTACTATTTTTGCAGGAAAAAAGTCAAGAGCATTTTGGGATATATAAACAGAAGTGTATTCAGCCATCATCATCAGAGATGTGTGAAATGCTTGCTAGGATCTTTAACTCACTTGGATTCAAATTCCAGTGCCATCTGTCAGGGCTGGATCCAATATTTGGTAACGAGGGGTGCAGGAGCAGTGACGATTGTTGCAGAGGTGGTTGCGTCCTCTGCTCCCAGCCTCCCTCCTCCCCCAGGCAGGCAAAGCCTGCTGCAAGGGCAGCAGCCAGGGTCTTTTATAAAGTCTATCAATCAGGTAACATCCTTCCCTTCCTCCTGCTTTCCCCTCCATGCATACTGGCAAGTCTCCTCCCCTCCCATTCTTCCTCCTCCCTTGCTCATTGCTGTTCCTGTCCCCAGCTGACCTAGGGGTAGGGAGGAAGACTTGGAGATGCTCCTGTCCTGTTCCTGACAGGATGTACATGGAGCCAAGCTTGGACAAAAAGCAGTGACGGCAGCAGCAGGTGAGTTCCCTTCCCCCACACCTGCTCCCAGGCTGCCAGGGAACACCCAGGGGGACTGGGCAGGAAGAAGGAACCCACCTGCCACTGCTGCTGTCCCTTGCTGAGCCCAGCTCCACATGGAGCCTAGCTGTAGCAGGCAGCAGAGTCTCTAGAGCATCCCCCCAGCTCCACCTCTGGGGCAGCAAGAGATAGTGGCAATACTGGACAGGGAAGGCAGTAGGGACGGGGGAACAGAAAGGGAAGAGAAGGGAGGGGAGGTGCCTCTGAATATGGAGGGGAAGGGACGGGTTGGAGACTTTACCTGATTTGGAGACTTTAAAAAAGTTCCCTGCTGCTGCTCCCATAGCATCTTCAACTGAAAAGGGATGAGTCCATGTGACTTCTTCTCTTCTGGATCCACCCCTGCTGTCTTCTAGGAACACTAGGCCATACTATCTAGTGAATGCTGATAAATGATCCTAAGGATTTCTGTAGTTACTGTGCTTAGACTTAAGAGTCTCTGCATGCCATACAGTCAGTGTTACTATTTTGACAGAGGGGCAGAAATGTTTTTAGCTCTGTTCTGTGCTCATGAAAAACTTTGTGGATTGGAAGAGCAGGCAATAAATCATAGTTAGCATTCCTACTGCCACCTGGTACTAACTCAAGATCCTGGAAAAACTGAGCAGGATGTCTTGTTACTCAATGAAAAAGAAAACAAATGAAAATTTAGGGACACCCTCTATTTAGTGGATCCTTGGGAGAGGTACCTTGTACAAGATATACCCACCTGTACTAGGGTTCCATTGAGTAATTAAAAGTCCCCCCCAGGCCCTACTGAGTGTTTTTACTGAATGCTTGCCCTTTATTACCTTCCTGTGAAGCTCCCAGGGCTCCTAATGAAATTTGTTCAACTGTTTGCAATCACATTAACCCACCCATCCATCCCCATGATGTTACACATAAAAATTCCAAAATGTCAAGTCATGGATATTTTTCATTAGGTTTGGAATCCAGAACTCTTATGCTATGCTTGACCTAAGTCTAGTCTTATTTATGACTTACAAATAAAGTAACATACTTGTTTTTTATGAGTCAAATGCTCATGAGGTCAGTTTTAAAACAAAAGCTAAAAAAGGACAAGGCTGAAATATCTGTCATTTCTGTAATATTCAGGACTCTCCCACTTGTTATAATGCAATTGGTATGTTTCTCTATTGATGGTACATACTAATCATGTCTACATACTAATCATGTCAAGATGGCTAAAGATGGTCTGTTAATTTGCTTTAATCCTTCCTACTTGTCATCAATGATCTAATGCATTCACTTTAACCATAATAATGATGAATTGTGAGGTTACTTTAAAAAAAATGAAGCTACTTATCATTAATCAAAAAGTTTTCCCTTTGTAAAGAATATTTTTGAAATATTTATGACCCAGATGGGTAGCGTGACTCTTGCTACTGTGCTTGCTATTTCAACCATGTATGATGTTGAGGAAATCCTAATGCACTACAAGTTAATGGCTGAGTTTTCCATCAACCACAATGCAAAACATAGGCATTAAATACTTTCTTCTTAATTAAGTCAGTATTACTTTCTACTTAAAGCATGTGGGGATTACATTGAGTTTTTATATTTAACATGGCATAACTAAACATCAAGATTAAATGTAACGTTATTTATGGTTGATATGTCTGAATAACTCACATTATTCCTTTCATTGCTATTATATAATGTGTCTTTAAGGAAAAAAGAGAGAAACTGGAAACATCCTAAATTGCTGAAAATATAAAAGCTGTCAGACAATCAGATAAGCCTTTACAATTGTCTCAACTGAAGTCCTAACCCTGCAACTAGAAGTATTTATGTGGCTACCTCTTTTGGAGTGGAGTTTTACTGACTCTGATGTACTTACTTGGGAGCAAGAACCTCTCTATCTGCCTCCATTTGGAAGATCATGGCCTAAATTTGCCAATATATTCATAGTGCTGTAATCCCTTAAATCCTTCATTTTGTTTTATTTTTATGGTTTCAGGATACAAGTGAAATCATGAGTTTTTAAAACAGTGATCATAGCCAAGATTTTCAATGCCGGGTGGACAATCAAAGACATTATGGCCAGGTACAGACAGCCATCCCTAGTGGGGGAAGACTTGGGGTGATCGCCCCAGGCCTCCTGCTTTGGGGAGCCCCATGGAGCTGGGAGGAGTGGCCGCGGCAACTCGGCGCTACCGCCGTCTTTGCGTCCAGCTGCTTGACACCCCCCCCACCAAATCTGCCACCGGCTTCCTTGCATCTGGGGGTGGGGCCCCACACAGGCTGATTTGCCCTGGGCCATGCATACTGCTCGGGTCATTTCTGGGTACAGATGTTATACTTTTAGGCTAGGGACTGAAGTTACACATAAACCAGTTTAAGTGATTAGAACATGGTTTAAACATGTAACAGAACATAAGTTCAGTCCACATAAACCAGTTTCAAAATGGCTCAAACTGGTTTAAGATAAACCTGGTTGAATGTAGGTTTAGCTAAATCAGACTTAACTGATTTAGGTAAAACCAGTTCATGGAACTGCTGTCCCAGACCTCTTCCTGGTACAAGTTAAATCAGAATCCCCCAGCATCCCAGCATGCTTTTCAGCCCTCTACTGGGCTGTGCTATCTGCTTCAGACAGCAGGGCTAGCCCTACCCCTCTGCTCCCTTGCTGGAACAGTGAGGACTGGCTCACTGGGCTCACTGGCTGGCTCACTGGCCCCTCTCAGGCAAACCCCAGCTGGGGTCTGGGGCCAGGGAGGGGGGTTAAACTCACCTTCCCCCGAGCATGGAGCTGCCCTGCCCTGCTGGCTTAGTGCTGACTGTGACTGTGGACTACAAGTCCCAGAGGCATCTGGAAGCAGGAAGAGGAAGTAATGAGCAACCCTGCAGAGTCCTGCTGCTGTGATTGTAGACTGCAAATCCCAGATACCTCAGGTGCTTCAGGAAGAGGAAGTGAACACATAGCCCATGCTGGCTATGTGCCAGAGAGCTGTGATCTAGCGCACACTGGCTTCTGGCTTGAGCCACTGCAGGCATGTGGCTGCATTTTCTGAATCACAAATTAACGTCTATTCATTTGATTATTGGTTCAGTCTTTCAAGCTTAGACTAACTTGCAAAGACTGAATCACTACAGCCTTGGACTTTTTGACTGTCTTTATTTAGCCTTACTGGTATAAGTGATCAGAAACCAGTCTGATTTAAAACAATGGAAGCCAGTCTAAGATTTGCCCCCCTTCCTCTCCCCACTAAAGGGCAAATGTGCTTTCTGTTCACTACCGATCTAAACTATGCTTCTTGTGGAAAACTGCATAACTTAGATTGATTCTGCCTCAGAATTTTTTAATGTCTGTACTGAGCCTAAGAGCTCTGATTTTCATAAAATACTTGGGGATCTTCCAACTGAAAATCAGTCCCATCGAAGGTCCCTGGCACATTTTATCTATTGAGCAATTCACTTGTAAATTGCACAATATAAGATGTTCCAAACTAGCTACCCCAGACAGGTAGAAGCAAAATAATTAACCACTGATAAAGATTTTAATGCATGGCTTTTTCCTCTCCATATCTTTAACCCTTTTTGGCATTGCAAAAAAATCAATAACAACATAAACACAACCCTTCATTTGCATACACAGATTAATACAATTGCACAAATCAGTTCTTACGTTTTAAAATATGTCTCTGTTTATACAAATGAGTGGATTTTCTGCATACAGTTGGGTACAGTGGAACTTTTTTATGGCTCAAAATTTTGCTTGAAGATATGGCTTTGGTTTGTGCCACATGTTTGAGTAACAAAATGATCTCATGGATAGTCACAGATTTCTTTCTGTTGCATTCTAGTCTTCCTGAAAAGCACATTTTAGCAGTCTTCAGTGGGTTTCAAAGCAATCCTCATTCCTAAGAAATGAAAAAAAACACTCAGAAAACCAAAATGAAGGATGTTGGCGTAAAGAAGAAAATAATCTTTGCTTTCATTCCTACACTTTGTCTTTTAACCTTTAATAATTACAGATTATCCTTATACTTGTCACAGTAGTTGAAAATCATGGTAGGCTGACATTGGGGCATCTGCATTTAATTCAAACTCTCTCTAGATTGATTGGCTCCAAAGGATAAATAAAGTCATGCAGCTGCAGCCATGTGCAATAATAGATCTTTGAAAGAGATTTAGTGACTTTTACTGGCATACCATTAAAATTTTGCCTTAGTTCATTGACATTTTCTTCTAAATCTATAATAAATTGACAGAAATCACATTCTGATGACAGTGTCACTTACAGTTTAGCAATATACTTTGAATAATGCACAGCACTAAACCCTGAATTTGAAACTGGGAATCCATTTATTTTGTTTTAATAGATTTATAGCCTGTTTTTCACAACCCCAGAAGCCGTTATTGGTTTTGGACTAGGAAACATAACTTGTAATTACTTCAGTTAGCAAAGCAACTAAAAGCTTGCAGTACCCAAAATGATTACTATAATTTTACCTACATAAATAAAATTGAGGAGTGAAATATTATTTATACTAATCTAATTTCAGTTCTGCAAATCTATTCAGATATCTGAGTCACTTTAATGTAAGTTGTCTCATTGAAGATGTATTTTAACAATGAGATTTTCTCTGCAGTACAGGATTACAAGATAGCTGTAGATGTTACCAATATT
Source organism: Gavialis gangeticus (assembly GCF_001723915.1). Taxonomy (NCBI): domain Eukaryota; kingdom Metazoa; phylum Chordata; order Crocodylia; family Gavialidae; genus Gavialis; species Gavialis gangeticus. The sequence continues at coordinate 22,803,131 of NW_017729031.1, forward strand.
CAGTGCTTTTATGAAGGTGTAGCTCTGCAAGGTATAGTCTGATATGTTCTGGGTGCATCTATACAAGACATTTACTACTGAGTTGATTAATTATCTCTGCAGTAAACTTCTCAGGATCTCTACGTGCACCCCTTTTAAGGCACAGGAAAATAAGAAACTCGACAGCTGGGTAGTACTTGTAAATACAAGTAGTATCCTGAGCCGGAGTTTTTTTGTGCACAGCAGTGCATGTATAGACACTGACCCAGATGGCTGGGGCATGAGGGTGCTTCATTGGACAGGCTGCCTGCTGGCTAGTCTGATGCTGAAGCACCCTCTTGCCCCAGCCAGCCCCTGTGCAGCACACTGAGCCCTGTCAGAGCAGCCTCAGACTGGTGGGCTGACCCCTGGGGCCCCCTGCCATCTGTGGCTGCTCCAACTGGGTTCCATGTGCTACACATAAATAAACCCTGGAGCTGATTGCTCTGGAGTTAATTGCTCCTAGGAGCATGTTCAAATGGCTACCCAGGAGCAAAAAACTCCAGAGCAGTAAGCTCCAACATTTATTCTCATGCACTAAATGCATGTATAGATGCACCCCCTGAGTGCATCTACACATGCGCTTTATGGCAGAGTACACTAATAAGCTTGGTAAAGTGTCACTATCTATAAATGCTCTGGTATTAGGGTGCACTAAACTAATTAGCTCTACTATGGGGTAGTACTTTTGGGGACAGTGCTGTCTTACAGTGGAGTACTTTACTGTTATTAAATATATATATAGATGATGACCAGGGATGTAAATTGCCCGCAGCCAGGGGCCTTGCTCCACCCTGGCTTCTGTCCCAGGCACACTTGTAGACTCTGTGCCTGGAAGCAATTAAACTCCATCTGGAGTTTCTTGTATCACATTAATTGCGCATGTAGATGCAACCCCTTTGAGTGAGAAAGGATGAAGGAGTTTTTGTGATTGAGCAACCATTGAAGGCAATGGACCCTGTTCTATGCTTCTGACATTTAGAAAGTCCTCTAGAAAGGACTGTGTGTCAGCATTTACAAACCCCATGTTAAAAAGTTACTATTTCAATGGCAGCTCGTTGTTGAGTCAAAATATGTTCTCATACAAGTCCCACCTGTAAATGTCTGCTATTAGTGCAGACAAGATCCACAATTACCATAATTTTATTTTCATAATGGAGTGGAGAAAGGTGCTTCATAAAGTTCAGCTTAGTAGGATGCAACCATGTTGGATAAATTCCATTTTTTCCCCAATTCCTGCAAAATGTGCTGAAGTTATAGAAGCCATACCAATGACTTCTCATTTTATTGCCTGAACTTAAGCCTGATCTAGGAGTGTCAAAAATTTCTTCAGCACCAACGCAACCTAATTTTTCACATGAAAGCTAATCCACCTCTAAATTTACTCCATGGATTCTGATTACAAGCTTGGTGCCTAAGCCCAGCTATTTACATTCACATTACAGAATTATATGGATGTTAGTGGTTTTTTTCTTTATCAAAGCCTATACCATGTATGTCTCTGATTTTGCATTCAACTGACATGTGAATTTACATGAGTATGCTCAGTAGAGTTAATCTGATATCATTAGTCATAGTTATTGTATTTGGTGAGTCCAGAAGTCAGTGCATGAGTCAGGGGACAGAAGCCATAGAGGAAATTGGTGTGGCATTGGTGAGGCCACAGCTGGGGTACTGCATCCAGTTTTGGGCACCGCACTTCAAGAGGGATGTGGATAACCTGGAAAGGGTTCAGAGGAGGGCCACTTGTATGGTTCAGGGCCTGCAGGTAAGATCCTATGAAGACAGATTGAGTGATCTGAATCTCTTCAGCCTCCGCAAGAGAAGGCAGAGGTGATCTTGTGGCTGTCTACAAGCTCATTGGGGGGTCAGCAGGGAATAGGGGATACTATGTTTACCAGGGTGCCCCTCAGGATTACTAGAAACAATAGCCATAAACTGAAGGAGAGCATATTTAGATGGGACATCAGGAAAAAATTATTTACGGTGAGGGTTGCCAAAATATGGAATGGACTTCCAAGGGAGGTGGTGCTTTCCCCTACCTTGCAGACATTTAAAAGGAGATTAGACAAGCACCTAGTTGGGGTTGCTTAACCCCAGCACTCTTTCCTGCCCAGAGTAGGGGGTCAGATTTGATGGTCTAATAGAAATCTAAGAAATCTATGCAAGTAAGGGACTGTAGACTCTAGTCCCAAAGGAAGGAAATTCTTTTGAAACATAAGCTAATATGTTTGATTTACCCATGAGATGTTACCAACAGCCAGCCAATCCAGGGCACGTAAGCCTAGCAGCAGTTAATTTGTAAGGAAAAGGGTGCAATAAGGTTGGATGTTCATATCTCACTTAGTTGAGGTTTTTAGCTGGCTGATCTAACCCCTAAAAGATGGTGGAGCAAAAATTAATTAGTACATATCTTGGCTTTTGACACTGATTGGATAAATCTCTAACATGCTTCTGGTCAGCTTCCTCATCTGTAAAATGGGGAAAATGCTTACCTACTTCATAAGGATGTTATTGTTGGCACTGGATTTCTGACCCAGACCTGATACCTTGTTCCAGGCAAACCCACATGCTCAGACTGACCACGACTTCTTCTGTTCAATAATAGGCAAATTTATTGATACACAGTGATAGCAGATAAGAGTAATACAGGCAAAGCAAACAAAATAACTCCCCCCGCATTCTATTTATCTACCAGTTCCAGGGTTCACAGAGGGAAGCTATGACTGGCGAGTACACAAAGTTCCCCATGGTGCTTTCTTGAATGTCAGCAGTCTTGGAGGTTGAGGGTTGAGGCCTCCCCCCTACCGCCCCAACAGGATGGGTGAGATGGGAAGGTGGTGCGCCCTCCACCCCTTTTGTATTCTTTGTCTTCTGATGACTCTTCATTTCTGGGTACTGTTAATTGTTTTCCCTGTGGTTGCCATATTGTCCACATTCTGTTCTGTCAGCATATTCCTTTGTTTCTCAAACCCATCACATGCATACATCTTAATTTGGTCATTTACCAGTGTCTTAATTTGCACACAGCTGGCCTTCTAATTTGGTCATTTCACCAAAACCAGAAATCCCAGGGGCTTTGCAGTTGTTCACTGTGACCTGATGCTACCTTATCTCTTATTATGGGTTTTCAGTAGGGGTGCACCAATAGAGATTTTTTGGGCCAATACCAATGACTGATTTTTAATGAGCCATATCTGCTGATACTGATCCAATTGCTGATACGCAACTGGGCAGCTCTGGCTGGTAAGTCTCTTGTGGGGGAAAGGGCAAGGGGGGAAAGAAGGGGCATGAGGGGTACAGATCAAGGCCCTACAGTGAGGGAGGGAGTGGGACAGGAGCAGGTGCTGCATAGCCAGGGTGGGGTGCAGGACTGAGCCATGAGTGGCTCATTTTGGGAGTATGGGGGGAGGGGGTGGCTCCCACCACCCAGGAGGGCATGGGGGACATGTGCCCCTGGATCTGCACACGGGGTGAGAGCAGGCTGCCACTGCAGGCTGGGACCAGGGCAGCACCAGGATCTTTCTGGAAGGGGGATGGGCCAGGCTGCACTTGGGACAGGCAGTGGTAGCACTGGGAGGGTGGCTATAGCAAATTCTGGGGTGGTTGCAGCCCTCCCCACCATAACTCCCTTTCCAGCACTGCTGCCGCCCTCCCCAAGCACAGCCTCGCCCAGCCTCCCACAAGGAAGAGCCCGGAGCTGCCCCCAGTCCCAGCCCACAGTGGCAGCCTGCCCTCACCCTGCGCAGGTCCAGGGGCATATTCCCCCCCATGCCCTCCCAGGGTGCATGCAGCAGCGGGAGCCACCCCGCCCCGTACTCCCAGATAAGCCACTCATGGCCCTGTCCCACTCCCCACCCCAGTTGTGCAGCACCTTCCCCTGCCCCAGTCCCACTCCTTCCCTAACTGTGGGGCCTCTCTCTGCCCTCCCATGCCCCTTCTCCCACAATAGACTTACCAGCCAGACCTTGCTGCTCTCCATGCTGCCAGGCTGTGCTCCTGGCCACCTACATGCTGCGCTGTGGCTGTGCATGTGCATGCGGCATTTATCGGCCACATTATCGGGCATATCAGCCAAAAAAAACAGATTGCCAGTACCGTCAATTTTCCTTATATCAGTGCTGATGCAATATGGGACTGATGTATTGGTGCACCTCTAGTTTTCAGGGAACAGTGTGTTGCACGTCTTCAACTTCCCAGGCTGTTTGTCTTCTGGCTTTGGCCTCAAAGACTGAGAACATGAAACTTTTTCACAAACAGGCTTTAGAAACCAATTAACCCTTGTCATTCCCCATAACCATTGATGTAATGCAATATCTACTTTACCTACAAGCTAATTCCCAAAAGCAAATCTCCAAATACCATATTCCAGCTATTGGTTATGAGTGCTGTATTGTAGAAGCTGTGTTTTTTTCTTGTAAACAGACAGTGTTTCCAGTGGAGGAGTTCTGCTTAGAATTCAATGGTTTCCCAAAGTTTATAAAGCAATTTAAATCTTTAAAAAACTATATAAATGCTCAGCATTGGTATTCATAAGTAATCGGCTGTATGGTTGACAAATATAATGGGATTCTTCTTACTTGCACTTTGATTTTAAATGCCTAAAGACCAATATTCCATAAGGATACAGAAATTTTGCCTTTCATTGGTGAGTAAACATATGAGAAAACCAACCACCTGAGGCTAGACTAATGGTAATAGTATTGAAAAGGCAGATGACCTGATGTGATTTGTAGTCTGTTGTTGGGAAGAGAGGAGAAATACAGAAGTTTCAATCTGCATTCTTTCCATACACTTTACTGTAGGCCTTTGAATTATATGTGTTAAAGGCAGGGTGAATCTGGTTGTAAGGGGTTGAAAAGCAGAAGACAAAGAGGTAGCTATAAGAGCAATAGTGTAAAAGTCAACCCTGCCTTTGATTTATCAGTGTTTGCAATGAGCAATTCGGAGCTTGTTAGAGCATTTCATTAAAAGATACATAAATAAAAATCAATCAGTCAATCAAATAAAATACATACATAGTAGATTTTGGCAACTCTTGTTTGCAAAATAAATTAGGGAGGAAATGCCCAACCTGGCCATGTTTATATTGTCACTGAACCTTTTGCTGCGTCTCAACAAAGACCATATGTTATATTTATTTTCCAAGTCATGGTTTAAGAAAGATTTTATGGGTCAAGCTATAGAATGCAGTTTATGAAATAAAATCCTAGTCTTGAACAGTTACCAATGCACATGCCAGAATGGTTGAATTTGGCAGAGTGCTAAAAGCTCTTGTCTCTAGCAGATCATGTGAAAAAAAATTGTGTGGTGTGTGGCTCCCTATTTTCTGCTGATCTGTTTCTGGCCTCCTGAGCAGTAATTTTTCAGGAAACTAGAAAGGATCACTGAAGTAGAGGCAAATGTACTGAAGAGCAGGAGGTTGCTCTTCAGTCTGGCAATTTTCCAAACTTTTACTGTCATACTGCTAGAGAAAATAAACTGCACTGAAGCACAGGTATTTGGGTTTGCAACAAAGTAGTTTTCTTTAGGAAACTCCTAGGCAAGAATATATTTTAAGGGGTCAAGGGACATCTAGGGAATATTATATATTACTCTATACACATCCTTGTTCACCTCAGTTTAACTCATTGAAACAGCACAGGGCAGAGTCCTGTCCTTGTAGAAAGTATTACATAAAGCTAAACCATGGGGCTGTTGTATATTAACTTAACAAGTAGATGCTATTCATTACCAGTCAAGTTTCCAAAGACAGTATCATACAGCTTTTTGGGTGCATTCATTTCCATTGGAAGAAATTTTTTCCAGGAGAAAAATAGCCAGGGGGTTGGGTTATCCAGATGTTCCTCCAACCCCAAGGCTGGAGTGTTTCACAGGTGGGCTTTAGAAGAGCCCATTAATTGACAGGCTGCCTTGCCTGGGAAGGTGGCTGGCTGTTAAGTGGTAGTTGGCAGCTGCTGAGAAGCAGCAGCCACCACAGAGAGTTGGGGAGGGTTCCAGCCCCAGGAGAATGCCCCCTGCCCACCATCCCCATGCAGGAGAATAACCCCACTCTTTGCACTCCTCTGGCCTGACCTGCAGGAGTGCAGGGAGTGGGAGGGGCACTCAGCTGCCACAGCAAATATGGCACTGGGAGCAGTGCAGTGGGAGGTGGATGCATTTTGCTGCAGTGGCAAAGCTCCAAAGCCTTCCTGCTACAGCACAGCAGCCTGCCTCACAGTACTGTGCTCCAGGTCAGCTGGGTAGTGCAGGTGGCAAGGGGAAACTGAAGGGCCAGGAGTTGAATGCATGCAGACTTTCCCCATGCCTGGCTCCTGGCCCCTCCAGCTTTTAAATTGCTTCCCTGCTGAATGGTGAGGGAGAGGCAAGGGGAAGCCAGTGTGGCTGAGAGCTGGGCTTTCAGTCCTGGCTCCCAGATGCACTGGCTTTGCAGTCACCAGAAAAGGGAAGCAGGCTGGGGGAATGCTGCCTACACTCAGCTCCTGGTGCCAAGGAGTTGAGAAAAGGGAGCTGCATGGCAAAATCCTTACCTGCTTCCAGCACTAGGAACTCTGGAGTGAGAAACAGGCAGAAAGAAGCTCCCCTCCCTTCCCAGTCTATGGGATGAGGGGAACAGCTGTGTCCCACTCTCCATCCTTCCCCCTCACACTTTCTCTAGACTGATGGCCCTGGTCTTAGGAATTCATAGGAACCTTTCCCCCAACTTCACTCCTCCTGGTCCCTGGGAAAGTGTGTGGAAGTTAAGCCAGAGGAAAGTGTGTGGAAGTTCAGTTTCCCAGGAGAACCTCTCTCAGGAGTAATTTAACCCTGGTCATTCCCTGGTCATTTTGGGTATCTATACACATGCTCCAGGGTAGACGGGGAAACACTTTAATTAGAGCGGCTCCGAGAGCCACTCTAATTAAAGTACCCTCAGCATCACATGTATTCAGTGTCCTGTGCTTCAAAATGGTGGCAGAGGCGCTTTAACTAAAGCTCATTGAATGAGCTTTAGTTAAAGCGCCTCTGCCACCATTTTGAAACATGAGAATGCTGAATACGCATGACATGGAGGCTGATGGACAATGCCAATTATCATACTTTAGCAGACTTGCAGCAGACTCCTTTAATTGAGTCTGCTCTAATATGTGCTAATTGCCATGTGTCAGAGCAGAAGTCCGTCACATGTATAGGTTCCCTTTTCTCCCAGAGTGGCCATTTTTACATTGGGAGAAAAAATATGAACATCTGCACACTTTGGGTTTCTACCAGAAGAACAGCACTTCTCGTGGTAGAAACTGAATGTCTATATGTGGCCTTAGTCAAACAAAAATCAACCTATAAGTACATTAGGGGTGTGCATCAGGATCTGGGGGAACACCTGTTCACCAGAGCACCCCAAGGGATGACAAGGTCCAACAGTCACAAACTCCTCTAAGACTGTTTTAGGCTGGACATAAGGAAAAGCTTCTTTACTGTCCGAGTCCCCAAGGCCTGGAATAGACTCCCTCCAGAGTTGGTGCAAGCACCTACTCTGGATACTTTTAAGAAACATTTGGACGTTTATCTTGCTGGGACCCTTTGAACATAGCTGACTTCCTGCCCCTGGGGCAGGGGCTAGACCTAATGATCTTCCAAGGTTCCTTCCAGCCCTAAGGTCTATGAAATCTGTGAAAAATGTATTGCAGTTTAAATAGTATTTAGGAAACTATGAATAAAGGTTAACATCTATTAACCATAAATCATCTAGTGTTCATCAGACAGACATTTCCCTATGTTTATCTTATAAAGTTAGATGTAAAGGCTAACTTGCAACATAATGTTTACATGTCCATAAATATACACAAACATATTCTCATCTTATCGTCTTTCAGAGATGTTTTCTCAGTCTTTACAAGCTGACCATAACATGTAACGTATGTCAATTGAACTCTTGAAAGCTTCAAAAGCACAGCAGTAATTCAGCTCTCTTCCAAATACTTCATAACACTTTCAGCAAACTTAAAGTCTGGGAATCTTCACAGCCAGAAAGGTTCCAGGCCACGGGTTAATAGTTGACTAGTTCTCAGTTGCTGATAACAGAGAAGTCTGTAACTTGTATCTAAACTAGTACCAGTTTTGAGATGGGCTTGAGAATTATCCATTCTTTGCATCTTTATAAAGTTGTTACTCTCTAAGGTCCTAGTTTTTCTCCATAGGCCCAGAGAATTGTGGAAAGAATATGAAAACCCTTGTCTCGCTCAGCAGTGCACCTTTTCTTTCTCTTACTGCGCTAGAATCTAGTTACAAGAATTAAATTATGGCTCAATTGTATAGGCTTTTGTAGCCCTTAGAGGGGACAAAAACCTTCCATTCCAGCTCTTTTTCTAGGTCTGTAAAATGCACAGGCCTGGACCAGACATTATTTGAGCATGGGGTGCTGAAAGCATGTTGGCTTGCTGTGGGTTGCAGACCCAGGAAATAACATTTGTACAAATTAAGTCAGGTTACTGGGAGCGATTTTTACTACTGCCTGGGAGAAAACTCCTTCCCGGAAGTTGTAGCTGTTTCAAATGGCAAAATTTGATATCTTCCATGCTCTAGGGTTGTTGGTTGTAGCTGTTGTGCTTCACTCAACATAACACCAACATAGGAATGCTACCTTAGAGATTACTTCATAGGTAGAGGCCTCTCTAGGTATGCTCTACATATTTAACATTACTTCATATATAAAGAAAACATTTACAACTATCCTTCCAACTTATTTTTGTAGGCAATGTCCATGGTGTTTTGTTAGGAACAGGAGTATATGAAAGGTACTGTTTATTTCCAGTTTTCTTCAATAGTTCAGGTAGCCCTTTTAGGTACATTGTAGTACTAAATTAGACTGTTAAAAACTTCAAATTATTCTTAGTTTTGACTAGGAAAAATATTTCTCCTTGTTTCTCAGTGGGGATACTTTAAGGCCAGATGACAGCAAGGTTGGAATAAGATGTTTTTAATTCTCTCATCTGAAAGCTACCCGGTGATGATTTTTAGCGTTAAAAGTTTTCTTGCATAATAACTTTTCATATCTGCATTCACATATATTCCGACCATTCTTTTGTTTTGCTTTCCCTTCCCTGTATCAACGTGTGTTCTGTTGTATTAATAAATATGAAAATAATACTAATATTATTTACCTAATATACTGCTGATAAGATACTCTGCACATATGCATTGAAATCTGGAATGCTTTTCATGTATACCCATATGTTTTTTCAGTTGCGTACCTACTAACACACACATTTAAAATGGGTTTGGTTTCCTTATTGCTTTCTGCCACGGGCAGCTAGTATGGAAGTGCATGTTGCTTCACATCCTCTCTTGATTATAAAACTTGTTCTGTTTGTTAATAATAGATTTCATTGAGAAATAGGATCTGACAATGTGCAAGTAAAATGCCAGTTCCTCTGTCAGACAGGTTTACGGTCATAGAAGAACACATGAAAAGAAGTACAAATGAGGTCAGATGCAAGTCTTGCTGAAGTGAGAGTAAAAAATACAATCTGATTGGACAGGAGCAGGAAGAGGAATCTGATTTTTAGACCATGAAGTCTCATATGCAGAAGCTGAGGGGGTTTTGATTGATTGGTCATAGTTACTGGAAAGGGACTCAAGTTTGGCAACCTTCCTACTGTTAATAGGCACCTAAAGTGACATCCGCTGGTATCTCAGCTGGGGTTCCAAAGTGCTTAACCACCTAACCTGGCACAGAGCATGATGTTTATATATTTAAGTGGCAAAGCATACACAAATAGGTCCAAGATTTAGCAAGGACACAATAATTACTTTCCTTTCAACAGCAGGTGCTACATTTCCCACTGAGGAAAATATAAGCCTGCTGCTTTTAGTCATAACAGCAGCAACAGGAGAAAAATATACAAGGAAATAGGAAATGTCACAGAGCTATGTACTGACCATCCTTTTTGCAGATGCCATTCAAGTCTGTCAGTATGTAAAATGAAAGTGTTAATTGGCAGTTATAGTTATAGCTCATTTTGTGTGAGCTGCTAAGCAAGCCATTGAATAATTTTATTTAATCATTAATTCAAAACTTGCAGAGGTTGGAGAGTTTTACAACTGTTCGGTGTCCTTTTTTATTTTCTTCTGTTGCTGTAGTCAAGGGGTGGAAACAGCGCAAAGACATGTCTGGGTAAGGAGGGAAAGTAGGAGCTTCAGCATGCATATCTACAAGTGGGTGTCCAGGTTGCAGACACACCCTGTGCAGTGCATGGGGAAATCTCTCTTCAGGGAATTTCCCTGCACACAATGGTGATGCACAGGGGGTCACGGGTACCCCATGACAGTGTTGGTGCACCCCCTGACTGGCTATGCTCACCGCTTAGGTGATAGGCAGGGGGACAGGGGGGAGCACCGGTGCCCCTCCTGCAAGCACCTGCCGGGGAGTGGAGTGCTGTTGCTTTCCAAGAAATGGCCGCAATCACTCTTGGAAGTGGCTGCAGCAGTCGGCTCTCCCCAGGTCAGCGGGATTGGCCAAGGGGGGATCTCCCCCTGGTTGCTGGGGCATCATGCTCAGTCCCCCATGCCTGCAGGTGTAGAGTAGGGGGAAACTCTCAGAGAGGGGCTCCCCCTCCATTTGAAACCCATTCTGCATGGCTGCCAGGAATGTACACCGGGTCAGAGCACAGCCTACAAATGCACGGGGGGATGGACCCCCTAAGGAAGTTCCATCCTTTCCAGATTTGCAGACATGAGCAGGGAAATCCCCTGCAGAGGGACTTCCCTTCCTTCCTTATGCCCTTGTGACAGGTTATTTAGCAGAATTTGCAGATTCATTGGAATCTCACAGGGCCGCACCATGAATACTTCTGCTGTGGCCTTGAACTTGCGACCTCTGAGCTGTCAGCTGTACACCTTAGCACCAACATCACCCCCGGCCCAGGGATTTCCTTTCCTGCCTGCAAATGCAGAGGAGGGACACCTGTGAAAGTCCACCCCAGCTCTGCCCCACCCCACCAGGGCCGGCCTGTCTCATACTGCAAAACAGGCAGCCGCAGGGGGCCCTGCAGCTAAGGGGCCACCTGCATCCTGCCGCTCTCCCTCCCCCCCCCCCCCCCC
>NW_017729031.1:22814355-22829298 GCF_001723915.1 Gavialis gangeticus
TCTGGAATTGGGGCCCCCCTAGTCTCCTTCCTAGCCCCCTCCCCCCCCCCCACCACTGCCACTGGCTTCTTTGGGGCAGGGGGCCCCAAAAAATTGTGGGCTGACCCTGCCCCCCACCCCAGTTGCAGTCCCACACAGGGAAATACCTTGCAAAAGTGATTCCACCCCACATGTCTACAAATGTGGATGGGGGGACCTGAGTGTTCCCCTCCTTGTAGATGGGGCACAGCAACTGGGGACATCTGTAGACATCCCTGGAGCATGATCAGCTGTGCCACAATATATTGCGGCACAGCTGATTGCACTCCACTGAAAGCATCTGTTTCCATGCCTTCAGTATGCAGTGAAACAGTTAAGAGGAGGAATGCTGTAACAGTTGCAAGAAGTATTCCATCCTATCTCAATTACAGAGTGTAGGTCAATAACATTCAGCAAGTGCTATTCTGTAGTTTTATTAGACCTGAAGTATAATTTTTTTTCTGCCTACTGTGTGCAAGTGTTTGTGTGATTTTAATGCTAAAGACAGAAAGCTGCAAATAACACACACACAAATTTATATATTTGATCGTATCCTCTCCCTGAATCTTTGTTGCGTTTTTCCTTGATCCTGAAATTAGAACTGGTTTCATGGACTTTCAAATCTATGTGGAACAAGCATCTTGATGCCCACTTTGGTGGGGTCATCAGACCCCAGCAGTCTTTCCTGCCCAACAACAGGGGGCTGGACCCAAAGGTATTGTAAGGTCCCTTCCAACCCCTAACATCTATGAATCTATGAAATTTCAGTTAATTTAATTGGGCTCCTCATGAGTGCAGGTGATTTGACTGCATCTTGCTAACTCGCCAGGACAAGAACTGTCTCTTCAGAGTATATGCATTTATGTAGTGATCCTACAATCTCCTTGGACTTCTGGGAACAAAGAGAAACATCACTACTACCACCCAAATCACCACCTGTGTTGATGATATTAGCAAGATATTTCTGGAAAAAGTCTAAACTACTAAGGCGAAAAACATTCTATCAAAATAATGCCATACCATTGAAAAACTCTCTTCTACAAACTTTACAAAAACTTTGTCAGGATGTAGTCAAATAGGATCATGCCAAAGCATTCCAGAAACTTGGGCAACTGATGGTGACTAGATTGTAAGGAAAGGATCGTCCCAGTCTCCTTGACTATAACTTTACTTTTAATGTGACTGTTAAATGAATGATTTTCATTGGTCTATTTTCCCTCTGATATTACTAAAAAATATCTATTTCAGGACAGCATTTTGAGGACTAGACTAGCATTTTCAGCACTGGACTAGAATTCAGGAGATCTAGATTCTAGCCTTCTCATTCTCTTAAGCTTCTTCACTGACTCTAAGTAAATAAGTATTTTTTGTAGCTCAGTTTTCCACTTGAAAAATAGAGCTAATAATACTTGCCTGCCTTTCAAAGTCAGTTGTGTGGGTACATCTATCTCGATGAAGTGCTGGCGCTGTGGATTTCGTTTAGGGTGGTTATAGGCATGTGTATTATATCCTTTGGTACAGATAACCAAAAGCTGTTTTTCATATAAGAAGCTATCAAATGTTAATACCATGTAGAAAGCTTATAAATAAGCCTTTATGAAGTTCTGTACAGCTAAGACAGTGTATTCTAAAATGCTAGATTAAGAATGCTATTTGCCTTCCTTTTTATCCTCCCCTTCCTCCACTGAGAATTCCATTTGTCTCCTTTTTTATACTCTTCCACCTTCATATTTACTTTGTGGCTAGACAGATACTTGCATATTCGGCATGCCTTCTGCCCCCAGACACCCGATGCATGTGTGCATGCTAACATGAGAGTGGAATTCAGCCATCCACATAAGTTATCATGATTTTTAAATATGGAGACAGGATGTTTTATTTTACCTGATATGGTACAAATGTAAATATCAAAGAGAAAGAATATACTATCTTTGCTCCTCTTATCCCCATCTTGAAAAACAAAGAAACACTGTTTGACATGGAAGATATTGTGAGCCAGATTTTTCGAGGCACTTTGGTGCCTAAGGATGTAGTAGGATTTCAGCCTAGTAGAATCCCCTTAAAAGTCTCAATTAAGTGATGAAATAACTGTGTACATCAGAGGTGTTCAGCAGACTGAATCTGGCACACAGGGCCAAGTGATCTGGCCCACGAGTTTCCCCATTGGCTAGAAATTTGGCAGCAGGGGAGAGAAGCCACGTTAATTGTTGTGGCTTCCAAAGCTGTGGCAATTAACACTGCCAGTATTGCCCCTCCACCAAATTTCTGGACCTGTGGAGAGCCCTGTGGGCTAGATGACACAGCCACATGCACGAGGCTGCACTGGTGTGTGGGATCACCCTATGACCAGGTTGGTGTACAGGATTGCTCTGTAGCCAGATCCAGCATACCAGATTGCACCTATGGACCAATGTGTGTGTTAATCCCATGACAGATCTAGGCAGCAGACTGATACCACCCATAGGATTTGGCCTGTGGACTGACTCTGCATAACACATCAGCCCTGCAGGGCTAGAAGCTTGAGCACCATTGCTTTAAATAATTAGGTCTATGTTCTGTTGATTCCTTCATGATATATGCTTTTCTAATTAAAAAGGAATAACAGTAGTTGTGGTCTTAATGCAAAAAAAGCCAACAGCATACTGGATTGTATTTACATGGGGGTCTCTTGCAAATCAAAGGTAAAGACTATTCCACTCTATTTGGCACTGGAGAGGTCTCACCTGGAGTACTGGTCCTGTTTTGGGTCCCGCACTTCAAGAAAGATGTGGACAGATTGGAAAAAGTCCAACAGAGACAGACAAAAATGATTTAAGGCCTGGGAATAATGATATACAAGGGAAGGCTAAAAGAACTAGCATTACTGGCTGCCTATAGATGTGCTGGGTCATGTTCTAATTACAACGTTCCAGTATCACTCACCATCATGTGTATTAACTCCCCGTCCCCTCCCCACCATTGTAAAATGGCCATAGGGGCACTTTAACTAAAGCTTGCTGAATGAGCTTTAGTTAAAGCATCCCCACAGTCATTTTCAAACATGGGTGGCTTAATTCACATGATAGTGAGCCATTTTAATTACAGCAGCTGTCAGGGAACTGCTCTAATTAAAACAGCCCTTTCCCACCCCCAAGCACGTGTATAGGCATCCATTTAGTCTAAGAGAAGACCAAGGGAGGATTTTGTAACAGTCTTCAAATACATGAAGGGTGATTATAAAAAGGATGGAGATAGATTTTCTCTGTAGCTGTAGAGAATAGGACTAGGAGTAATGGCCTAAAACTGCAGCAGAGGAAATTATGTTGGAAATTAGAAAAAACTTTCTGACTAGGAGAGTGATCAATCATTGTAACAAGCTATCTAGAGAAATTTTGGAATCTCCATCCGTGGATTTTTTTAAAGAGCTGGTTGACAGATGCTGGACTGGGATGGTTTGGATAGAAATGTGAGTAGGGGGCTGGATTAGAGGACCTCGTGACATCCCTTCCAGCCTTACTTTCCTACAGTCCTGTCATCCAATGAATTTAAATGATGCAAAGCTACTTAGGAAGAGGATCTGTATTGAAAGAGTTGTTCCATGTTAACTTGTGTGGTATATCTGGATGCATAAGGAGTCAGGCATAATATGTGCAGTGTCTAACAGGAGTACCACCGTAAAAAGATACTATGGTTGTGGACCTCATTGTTATGTGAGGTGTAGGGCCTGATTCCCATTTAGATTATGGCCATGTCTGCCACATTCTAGTAGTATCATGAAACCTTAAAGGGAGAATCATTTATTTTTGCACTTTCCTTAGGGCCCGGCTGTGACTACAACTCTATAAGCAGTCCTGATATACATGAGAATAAAGCTTTAGGAAGTTTTTTAGAGGGAAGTGTGGTAAGGTGAGCCCATTGGCTGGCCTCAATGGTAACCATTTTCTCTTGGCAGAGGCCACAGAACAGTATGGGCCATTTCTTTCCCAGGGATATAATGCATGATTTCATAATCTTTATGTGCTTCTGTGGAATTTAATGGCAAAAGTTTCTCTTGAGTTCAATAAGACGAGGCATTGGTATGATGAAATCTAATTAGAATATTAGATCCAAAACCAATGTAACTGGAGAGGGATTTTGTCCGTGTCTCTTAAGGAGGGGCAAGATCATAACTAGGGCAGACCCTTAAAAATGGATTCATTTATATAGAAATATGAAATAATATGAAAATCTTTACACTAACAAGCCTAAATTAGCTCTTAAAGCTTAGGCATATGATTTATGAAAAGTGTTATTTCTGTTACTCAGACACACATAAAAAGAAGCAAATTATCTTATTACATCATATGGACAATCAAAAGAAGAGTTAAATGGACCATACAAGGTTGTCTCAAAACATTAATTTCCTTGTGCTGTCTTTAATTTCCATGATAATGAAATGTTCACAATAGCCACTGGGTATTATTGTATGAAAGATAAATTAGATCATTCCACTTAGATGGAAATCCTCTCCTAGAGTTGTCATCAGGACATGATTACTGTAAATGTTTCTATACACGTGAAATGTCAATCTTTCAAAGCATCTCCTGCTTGAAAATAAGCAGAGATTTTTTTCAGGGTCCTCTCATTTAAATACTGACAAGCTGATGACAATGGATATGCTTTTTAAATGAATGATTAAATACTGAATCCAATATTTAAAAATGACTTTTCCCCAATATCAGCTTAATCCTGACAGCTCGGTGGGACTTCCAGATGTTCAGCTCTTTTCAGAATCAAACTGTATGAGAGAGAGTCTTTTTTAGAAATGTCTAAATTCCCATACTTTTAGTGGCATTTTGATGCTTAACTCCCGTAGGTAGTTTTCAAGTCCACCCATGATACATACAGTAGGTTTTAGTAAAATGGGTGAGGTGGCTCCTTCCCTGGACTTGTCTCTTCACTGCAGTTGTAGATCCATGCACCCTGTAAGTGGATTCTCTTAGGCTGTGTCCCTCCCTTCCCAGGTCCTTGGGGAAGGGACCGCGGTCACCCCCCCACTCACAGTGAAGGCTCACCCCACCCGGACGGGCGGACGCGCCTGCCTCGCCTGCCACGACTTGATGTTATCTGATATGCTGTTCAGTTGGTACAGCGCGTACCGTCCGGTGATGAGACCTTCGTCGCTGTCCGGCTCGGCCCCGGATGCCGGTGTCCAGAGGGCTCCTCCACCCCTACACCCTCGCCCTGGCCTCCGGTACTTGGGTGGGCCACAGGCCTCTCCCCCACGATAAAGTACGAGACGTCCAAAAAATGTAGGGAAAAAAAAGGGGACCGCAAAATCCCGGCCCTGCTCCCCTACGGGCCTTTGTGCCGCACCCCGCGGCGCCTTGGCTTCTTCGCCCTTCTTAGGCCTCCCGCCTGGTGTGCAGACCCCTGCCTTGGGGTCCTGCTTACCCCAAAAATGTCCAACCGCTCCGTCCGTGGGCCCTGGTCCGCTGGGGCGCTGTGGCTTCCGTAGCTCTCCTCGCCTCAGCAGTGTCCACCTCCGTCACCTCTGGTGCCGCCGTCCCAGGCTCCGCTGCTCCCAGTCGCCCTGCCTTGGGCCTGTTTCTGGCAGCTCCACTGCCTCCGGGCCTGGCTTGCTCGTCTCCTATGTCTCTGGACCTGTCGCTTTCGGCTTGGCTGCCTCCGCTGCCGTTGGACGCGTCTACCTGGCCGCCGCTGTCGGGCTCGGCTCTCCCAGCCCTGTCTCCGCTGCCGCGGGCGCTGTCGGACCCGGCTCTCCCGGATCTGGCTACCCTGCCGCTGTTGGACCCATCTACCTGGCTGCCGCTGCTGGACCCAACTCGCTCGGCTCCGCCGCCTCTGCCGCCGTCGGACCCGTCTACCTGGCCGCCGCTGCTGCTGTCGGACCCGGCTCTCCCGGCTCTGTCGCTGCCGCCGTCGGACCTGGCTCTCCTGGCTCTGCCGCTGCCGCTGCCACCGTCGGACCCGGCTCTCCCGGCTCTGCCGCTGCCACCATCAGACCCGGCTCTGCCGCTGCCGCCGTCAGACCCGGCTCTCCCGGCTCTGCTGCTGCCACTGCCACCATCGGACCCAGCTCTCCCGGCTCTGTCAACACCGGCCCCTTCTGCCCGTGCCGGTGCTCCTTTTGAATGGGCCTGGATGGCCCAGCACCTTCCACTTCCGGGTTCCTGCAGGGTTCAAATTCCTGCCGCTCGCCGCTGACCACCACGTGCAAGTGGCGTCGGCTCGTGCCCGGCTGGGCTCTGTCCCAGCCCGGCCCTGGCTCTGGCTCTCCTCCCTTACACACCCAAACATAAGGACCATATATGGCTGCCCTTCAAGGGACATTAAAGAGGGGACTTGCATGCCTTAAATCATGGCAGAAATACTAGGTTCTCCCATTGTATACAGTCCTTCCTGAAGCTTTCTTTCACCCACAATGCAGGATAGTGCCTATAAAACCAACTCAACCCTTAGCATAGAAACATATGTGTAATGTTCAGAAGGCTGGAGGGAGGGGGGAGTTTCTTTATATCGTAATTAGTTTCTGGGCCTGAACTCTCAATGTTGATTTTTTTTCTGTTTCTGATTTAGTCACAAGTTTATGTGAACCCAGTATTTTAGCTCTAGCAGATAATTCCTGTAATTTGGATATACATGCAAATTTCTGGAAGGTTATGTTAATTACCCCAAACATCAACCCTTCTGAACACCATAAGGTATATTGCCCATGTTCTACGCATGGGATGCATTTGTAGATTAAGTGCAATGCACTGACCTCAATATGCAAATTGTTGCCATTATTTTTGAGTGCTGAAGAGCATCATGAGCTTTACAAATGCTGTGTTTATAATTAGCCACTCTCCAAAGAGTAAATGTGTGCAATAAATAAAACAGCCCAAAACAGCTTTAAAAACCTAACATTCATGAAATCTCACTGCCCAGTTACTATGTAGATCTGTCATCGAGACTACAGGGGAAAATTTCAGTTATTTGGGGCACCCTATGTTTTGGCTACTGCAGTGAGACTACTGTAGTTTGATCAAGACAAGATGTATTCTAATATGAAGCTGAATAGTTACATGTTTTCCCACCCTTCTGGGAAAACCAGCTTTGGAGTGAAGAGTTAATATATTATAACCATTTCTGGTGTTCCTTTTCTACTCTTTGTCTCAGAATAGTAAGAACTAAAGCTTCTATAGTGAGAGAGGGCACCATGCCCCACTATGGCAAGCTAATGGCTAAACTTGCTCAAAGGCTACAGTACAGCTTCCAGGACACTAGCATGACCCATGTTACATTATGGATGTAGATTTCTCAGTCGAAAATTAAGATCTTTAAAATGTTTGTGCTCTAATCAAGTTAAGTGTTATAACAGCTGTTTTTCCATTGTGTTAGGTTCAGTGATGAGAATCAGTTTAGTGGTAGCCTAACGGCTTATATACACTCGCTGACTGCCCTCAGTCATCCTAAGGATCATGATTGATAAATGGACTGTAATGGCTGTTTTAAATTGTCATTATCTTCTCAGAAGCATTCGGTGAATAAGTATCTAAGCCTACATTTTTCAGTATTTAAAATTTTCCTGTTCTTTGCCTTGTGCTTTTTTTTGTCTTCTCTGAATGTATGGAATATTTTTCAGTAACTGCTTACAATGCCTCTAGGCATATAACATTAGGAGTATATTTTTGAAAATTTTCATATGCAGGTATTAAGCTCTACAGTTGTCATTAGTATTACTAAGAACTGAGCTACAACATTAATTTCTTCTTAGAAGGTACATTTTTCCTGTGAATTAGTCCCGTAAGTTATTACATTTATGGATACAAAAATGCTAAGCTAAGAAGAATTTTTCCAACTCTTTGAGTTGGTCTAATAAAAGATATCAGATTTACTTAAAGAGCTAAATTAAAGTTTTCTGCTTATTTTTCTTCATAGAGGAAATAAATTAATATTAAGCTATGTAACGTACCATTACTTTATATGATTATTATTTGTTCAGTGCCTACAACTACAACTGCGTAATGAAAATTAGCTATCGAACTTGCAGCTACAGTGCACTGGAATAAGTAGTGCATGAGTCTTTTTACTTATAAAATCACAGGATAATCATCATTAAAAACAGCGGTTGTGTGTGAGCAGCAAGAGAAAAATTACACATTTCTAATTTCTCAGAAATTACAGCCAAAGTCCAGTGAAGCCACAGTTTGTAAAGGTTCCACATGAGATCTCATAAAAGTAATCTCCTATCTTATTTCCTTTGTGAGAAGCTGGAGGGCTCAGTGTAGCCTCACTTCAACCTTTACTTTGGACTATGAGATATTATGTGCATTGCTTCCTCCCCAGTGAGACTTGTTGTATATGCCAGGCCACTGCATATACTGTGTTTGTTAGGAGAGATCCATCTTGCACCCTTCTTGCAGCAGGGTACAACCGACTCTCAGGAGATGGAGAGGCATTGCTGCATGGCCACTTGCAGTTACCTGCACTGATACCTATTTATTATCAGTGCAGAAATACTGAGGGGTTGTGTCTTGTATAAGACTCAGCACCAGGGGGTATTTATATCAGTAAAACCACCTGTTTTTGTGTAATATAGTTATGTTTAATCCATCTGGTCCCCGATCCTTCAAGTAATTATGTTATTAATACTACTGCGTAAATATTACTACGTATCTGTTTGCAGTTATCAATGTACGTCAGCACTGGCAGAACTGGGTACCATGGCTGGAGGGTGCAGTTCAAGTGATAGATTGATTGCACTTTGGGATATACCCGTTGACTTTCAGTTGGACTCAAGGGTATGACTGAGGTCAAGTTTGGCCACAAGTGTTTATTAGGCATAAGAAACACACACACATATGCTTGTACATAAGCAGATATATTTCAGTTCAAATTTCAGATGTATTCCTCACTGGGATTTTACTGGACTTGTTTGCCATTAAAATGTTGTGGGTTTATTTTGCTAAGTTTGTCCAATTTTGTTCTACTAAAATAAAAGATGTAGGAACAGGAGTGAACACATAAGGACCTCTCAGGGAATTTGGGTGTGGGTCAACTTTGAGACCCAGGGGGAGCACTGCGGGCCAGATCTGTCCTGTGGGCCATATTTTTGATACCCCTGTTGTAGACATACACAGCGTATATATATGCTTGTACATAAACATGGAGGCTAAGTACACATGTTCAAAAAGCCCATGGTGAAAGCGCTCTATCATGCTTTACTTAAAGCAGTATAAGTTAGAGTGCATTCAAATCAAATAGCTTCTCTCATTCCTTGGAGTCTCAGAACAGCAGAGATTTCCTATGCCTGAAGAAGCGTGATTGCACCCAAAAGCTTGCTCAGAACTTTTTTTCAATTACTCAGTTGGTTGAATAAAAGATATCACATCTACACAAAGAACCTTGCCTGCCCTTCAAACCTAATAGATGTTCACTGTTTGGTGGGGCAGGGGAGGGGGGATGCTCACACTGCCCAAGACCAGCAGGTAGTGGAAGCTCTTGCATGCCTCCAAGCATGCCCTATGGACTCCCCAGGCTGCTGTAGCGTCCTTGATGCAACCATTCCTGATTGGCTGCCTGATGTGGTGGAGCATCACCCCCGGCTGTCTGTCAGCAACATAAATCAGAGAATCACAGAGAAGCAGGGCTGGAAGGGGCCTCTAGGCTGGGCTGGGGATGCCAGGGGCTAGGATCCAGGTGGAGGATCCCATCTGCTGAGTGCTGATGGGGGCAGACTGGGCACCAGCATCTCCCTGGAGCCATGATGAGGGCTGGGTGTGCATGTCCTGCCTGGATCTGCTGTGGTTTGAGGGGAGGGGAGGGGCGTGGGGCAGGATCACTCAGGGCAAGGCTGGACAGGGGCAAGGAGACGCACACACACATAGCACACCCTCAAAGCCTATGCTCTGTCAAATGCCAGTGGTAGCAGCTCTGGTCTGCACCTGATTCTAACATGGCCCAGCTCAGGGCCTAGCTGGAAACACGTGCACATGCATATGCACACACATGCGTGCGCACATACACATGCACATGCACACACCTGAAGCCCTGCTCCCTGCAGAGAGCCAGTGGGAGCAGCAGCGCTTGGCTCTGCTGCTTTTCACTGATCCAGGAGCTCTGGTGGGGGGCTGCCACAGGGGGGACCTGGCCTGGCCCACACCATAACCCAAGCTGGGAATCTGGGGGGGGCATCACTGGGGGGGGCTCCTTTCCCCCAGGTGCAGCCAGGAACGGCAGTGCAGGGCTGAGCCACTTTTCACTGCACCAGGAACTCTGGTGTGCGGGAGCGGGGGCTGAGGGGGCAAGGATGCCCTTGCTGTGTGTGCCACCCCAAGCTTCCCATCTCAGGTCTTGGTGGGGTGAGTGACAGCTGAGAGGGCAGGGCTGGCCCAGCGCTTGGGCAGAGCCTGAGGCAAACATGCTGCCCTGCAAGGGGCCCCTCGGATTCTGGTGATGGGACCTAAATTAACTGTGGCACAGACATTAAAAAAAAAGCTGTAACGTAAAGCACTTTAGTCTGATACCACATCCATCAAGGATTAACTTAGAGTGGGATCCATCATTTTTAAAGTGCTCTATAAGCCATGAACATCTATTCGGTTATGGCTATAGAGCGCTTTCTGCATGCTTATGGCACAATAGGACTAGGGACATAAGTTACGTATCAACTGGTTTAAGTGATCAGAAACTGGTTTAAATCTGTAACAGAACAGATGTTCAGTGCACATAAATTGCTTTCAAAATGACCAAAACCACTTTAAGATAAACCTGGTTGGATGTACTATCAGACTTAACTGATTTATGTCAATCAGTTTATAGAACTTCTGTCCCAGATCCCTTTTCGGTTCAAGTTAACTCACAGTCCCCCAGCATCCCAGGATGCTTTGCAGCCCTGGGCTATGCTGCCTGCTGCAGTAGAGCAGGGATTGCCTTGCCCCTCTACTCCTTAGCCTGCATCCTGCCTGTGTCTGTTAACCCACAGGGACAGGGGGGAAGGGGAATAGACCCCCACTCCCCCAAGCCAGGGTCTATACATCATATGGGGGAGGGTAAGTCCCCATGGTAGTGACTTTTTGGACCCTGGCAGCCCTCTCCGCTTCCCCCTCCCAGCTTCTGGCTGCTTCAGTGGCTGCCACAGGAGGGAGGAAGAAGGACCTCTCTGGGCCGGGTGCCTGCCCACACAGCCCAGCATGGGGGACCAGCCCAGAGGGCTTTCCCACACCCCAGCCCAGGGTCCTCCAGCCCCAGGAAGCCCAAGAGAGATGAGGAAATCCCAAATCTTGCCTTAGGACTTTGCCTTGGGCCCTGCTAGTCTTGAGGGAGTGGAGGGAAATTCTTCTGCTCCTCCACAGCCTGTTTTGCCTTAGCTGCTTTGAGTCTGAGGCAAACCTAATCCAGAGGAGCAGAGGAATTTCCTTCCACTCCCTGGGCTATCCCTGAGACTCATTGAGGGACCCTGGCCTGGGGCGGGGGGAAGCCCCCCAAGGCAGGAGCTCCTTGGTGCTCCCATGCTGGGCTGCACAGGCAGGCACCTGGCTGGCAGGACTGCTTCTGTCTCACTCCTGTGGCAGTGGCTGAAGCAAGCAACAGCTGGGGGGGGGCTGGGAAACCCAGGCTGGGGGAACCCCTCTATGGTGGGCTGGCACCTGGACAGGGGGCTGCTGCACCACCTGTAGGGGAACAGCAGGGATTTATGGACACTTGGCTGGGCTGCCAATGGTCAGTAGGCTGGGAGATAAGCTGTAGCACCCCCCCACCTAGTGGTCTCAGTCAGTGCAGGACTCCCCCTTTCCCAGTTGAAAACTGAATGTCAATTCAGTTGGTTATTGGTTCAACCTACGCAGCTTAGAGGAAGCTGCCTAGCTTGAACTGATTCAGGCTCAGGCTTTTTGAGTGTCTGTACTTAGCCTCGGTATAACATCTCTACCTAGCCAGATACTTCAGTGTTACTTTCTGTGTGAATGTATATCGTATATATTAATAATATATAGGTTTGTGGTGCCATATTCTCTGCTGGAATAAAATGAAGTGTGTGTGTGTGTGTGTGCGCATGCGCGCATGTGTGTGTACATACACGCACACACGCATACACTTCATTTATATATATATATTTTTATATATATTATATTCATATATTTATATATATATAAATGAAGTGTATGTGTGTGTGTATGTACACACACATATGTATACACACATGCACTATATATATATATATATATATATAATACAACACAGACCTACCTACATACATACATATATATGTTTTTTGTGTGTGTATGTAAAAGGTACAAGGCTGCCCATAGCAGCTATTGTAAAAAGTTGTGAGAGGATGGCTAGATGTGTAATTTTGAGATTAATTTCTCTTAAAAATGAATGTTTACGTGGTGTTATTCCAGTAACACCATCAGTGCAGCTGTTACTTCAAAAAATCTGTTTCAACACGTTTTGATCTCCAGTCAGAAAAAAAGTTTGTGGCTAAGCAGAGTTTGCTGCTAGGTGAAAAAAAGAGCAATGGCAGGAAACAATGAAGGCAAGATTTCTTTTAGCAGTCTCACAAAGGGCTGGTGAGGGGGCGGTGGAGTGGGGAGGAGGCAGAGAGGGAGTGTGTCCGGGGAGAAGGAAGCCTCAGCCACTGCACTCATATTTCCCTCTCATTGCTAATCTCCTGCTTCTCTGCTTTTATGACAGACCAAAACATACAGTAGCTGCTGCGCAGGGCTTTGGTTTTTATCAACATGTCATTTGCTAGATAGCAGGCTAGCTGGGTGTAGAGAGGGAGGCTGAAAAGTGGAAATCCGGAGGCGGCTTTTCCACGTTTACCGACTGGCTGCATGTGCAAGTCTGGGTATCTCCTTGAACATCTTTGTGCCTCTACTTACCTATTATGGCATAGATGTTAGACTACTGATATCTTTTGTTTAATATTTGTGAAAATTGATGGTCCTCTAAAATGGCAATGTTTGCCAGAATGAGGCTGGCGGTGCTCAGGAGATAAAAGAAAGGGATCAAAAATATTCCTTCTTGGAGTGTACCTGTTGTTACATGGCTGACTGATTCCTGCAGTTGTCAGCTGGTATTGCAAATGAATATGCAGAATAAGTAGTCTACTTAATGTGTGGAACCACGGTACACTTTACCCATGAACACTGCATATCTGTGAGAGCCTCAGAAACCCTTAAGTAGATTTCCCCAACCCTTATGATGGATCTTCTGAATATGTTTCCATCCCTGTTACAGTTCCTTACCTCCTTTACCACATCCATGAGTCTCATGCAAGTACTATGCATTTATATAAAGCAGATGCCTCCAGTAAGTGCTTACTTTGCATGTTCTGGTTGATTTATATTTATAAAAACCCAAAAGAAATTTTCACAAATTGTAATTCCCTAGTAATGTCAGCAATTGAGTAATTAAAGTTTAAATCTTTACTTTGCATTTCTCCAATTGTTAACATTTCTGGGCATTTTCTATAAGCATCAGTGCCTTTTCTGTGTGATGTTTATTTCTATAAATTGCAATGAACATAAACAAGACCATAGTTAATACTGTGTAAAAGCAAACTCATAAAAAAGTTGCCCAGTGTTTACTGGAGTTTTTTCTGATTCTCATCTGCTTTTCTATCTGCCAGATTTCTGTTCCCCATAAAATGTCATTCACCACATTTTCACCATGTCATCTTTAAGTTATAGTGGCATCTCAGATTCTCTCTTTCCTTAAATTACACGGTCATTAACAATTTATAAAGACCTGAATGTCTCCATAGCTCCTAGAACCTAGATCAATCAATAAAAATAGATGTGTCGTCACATTCAGCTAACTTTGGGCTGCACCACTGCATGTAGACATCTCATACAAAGGCCCAGATTTTTCCCTGCATGGGTGCTGCGTAGCACAAAGAGCCATAAAATGGCACAACAAGCCATGAAACATGATCAGCCCACTTCAATAGAATTTTTTGGTGATGAAAAGCCAGTGTAATTGATTCTAAACCACCAACAATCCCAGTGCCTCTGGGTGATAGAAGGGGCAATGGAAGGATTTACTTTCTCTCAGCAAACCATAGTCTTTTGGGCTCATTGGCAGTTTGTGCAGGTTTGGAGAGTACACAGACTGTTGCCCTTATGCTGGGAACCAGCCCATGGTCAAAGAAATATGTAAGGATGCCTTTGCTAATTCCTTTTACCATCTCTAGCATTTTGTGCCATCTGACTACAACCGAGGACCAGGACCTAAATAGTCAGTTCAGTTTGTTTCATAACAGGTCATGTTCTCTGGTATTTGCTATTCTTTTCTTATTCCGAACATTCATATACTGGTGACAGTGGTATTTTTTTCTCAGTAAATGAATGACTATAAAGTGACAAAGAACCTTCAGATTTGACCCTATTTATGAACCAGGAGTAACCGCTTTTGTGTAGGAGGCGTATATGTTGATATGGATAGCATTTTTATCGTCCTTTGGTAGAGATTTGATAACCGCAGTGATCGTCTTTCTGTCTGATGTACTGGTGTCCTCAGTTGCTATTAGGAGTTAATAGCTCCAACTTATTTAGGAAGGCTTCAACAATATTTAAACTTCCTGGCATTATATTGTGTAGCAGGGCACCAGGGTGCCTGCTACTGGCGGTGGTAGTATGGGCCGAGCTGCCAATCACCAGGGCAGCTCAGGTGCGGGTTGCTGGAGCAACCAGGTTGGTCACGTGACCAGAAGGGGGCAGGGCCGGGCCCTTATAAACAGCCAGGCCGGAGCCTGCCTGGCAGTTCCCTTCTGGCAACCTGAGGGGTAAGAGCTCTGTGGGAGAGCTAAGCTAAGCAGTGCAGCTTGGGCACCCAGAGGGCAGCATGATGGTCAGGGTGAGGAGAAGCCTGACCAGGAGGCTGTGGGCCAGAGAGCCAGGTGGGCCTGGACTTTATGTTGTGGCCGGTAGGCTTACTGTTTTGTTATAGCCGGTAGGC
>NW_017729031.1:22829472-22830106 GCF_001723915.1 Gavialis gangeticus
GTAGGTCTATTGTTTTGTTACAGCTGGGTGGGCTTATGGTTCTGTTGTATATATCATCCGGAGGACCAAGTGAGGCTGTAGGGGTGTGAGGAGGCCTCACAGGAGATCCCCAGCAGTCTGGGGTTTTCCTGGGTGCCCTGTTTGGGCACTGAGCAGTGCTGGGAAGGCGCGGCAGCTGGGCACCAGTGTGGTGCGGGGTGTGGGGTTGAGACCCCAGCCCAAGAGGGCCGTACTCGGCCCAGTGAGAGCGTAAGACCCTGAGAAGGGTCAGGGGGCCAGGCACGGCTACGTGCCACTTGAGCCCCAGCGCCGGTGAAAGCCCGAGACAGGGCTGGCGCGTAGGCTCAACGGAGAGAGCCAAGGGCGCGAGAGGCGCGGGAGCAGGCTCCGAGAGACCCAAGGGCGCGAGAGGCACAGGAAGCGCGTGGCATAAAGACCCCAAGAAGGGTCAAGGGGCCAGGCACGGCTGTATGCCACCTGAGCCCCAGTTGCAGTTTTGGCATGGGACAGGCCCCGTGAGGGGAAGAGTGCAGGAAGCGCGTGGCATGGGCCCGGGGGGGGCCAGCCTGCAAGAGTAAAGCCTAGGAGGGGCTAGTATAAGATTGGAGACACTAAAAACATCCGGAAGAGCTGC
>NW_017729031.1:22830233-22831745 GCF_001723915.1 Gavialis gangeticus
AAGAGGGTGCTGGATCTCCTAATTGGCACGGCAGGGGGACCTAGCGGGATCACAGCCGCTCATAGGCCCCGCCCCGTGACAACTGGTGCATTGGCCGGGAACCTGGCCGTGCACGGGGGGGGGGATAGACCCTGTGTCCCTTTAAAAGGGGAGGAACGAACCTAGGGCTAGGTTAATGACAGACGTTGATGGGATTTTTTGTTGTTGTTGTTGTCGTCACAGCTCGGTGGTAGAGTGTGTTGACAATAACCATTGTTAGGATAGACAGACTGAGAATAGTTCATTAGGCAGAACTGAATAAGGGTACCCATTGCTCGGAATCACGTGGCCCAACTGAGGCCCTGAGCCAAAAGGGTGCGGCTTGGGTAGTAATGGCCCAGGAGGGGATTATGGAAAGCCAGGGGCTGGATGAGCTGGCGTGGCAATTGAGACTGCGGGAGGTAGAAGAAAAAGTGGTTCGGCTCGAACAGGAGCTAGAACTTGCAAAGGCCCAGAAAGAAGGGGCCGAGGTTAAATCCGCCGCACTGGAGTGACAACTGTCACTGGGGAAAAGGGATGGGGCGGCGAAGGAAATCTGACGCCTCATAGCCGCTGAGGCGGAAAGAAATAGAAAATTAGAGCGGGCGATGGTCCAAGAGGCCAAGAAAAGCCAGGACAGGGAGGACAGGCTGTGTACGATGCAGGCAGAATTGGCGGCCTGGAGGGCATGCTGCCCTGAAGGTGGGGCGAAACAAACAGGAGAACAATGGGAGCTACCAGAAAGGTTAGAGGTAGCAAAAGGTTTAATAGAAGCCCTCCAGAAAGAAATCTGTAGCCAGGAGCAATGTCAAGACCTTGAGAGAGAGAGGGGAGACCAGAGCAAAGAGAACACTGAGCTGAGATCTCGGGTCCAGAGCCTAGAGACCAAGAAAGATCAGCTCATGGAGCAAGTTCGGTCATTTGAAACCTTTCTAGAGAATGGCCAAGCCAGAGAGGAAGGCTTAGCTGCAGACAAGGCCCAGTTACAGCAGGAGATACAAAAGATGAGGGAGGGACTAGACCACTTAGGGGAACAGAGTAAGTCACTAGAAACCCTCCTAAGGGAGGGCCAGGCCAAAGAGACATACCTCATCACCGAACAGGGCCAGTTGCAGAGGGAGCTGCAAGCCCTGAAGGAAGAGCTGCAGAAGATAGAAAGCAACAAGCAAAAGCTCTTAGAGATAAATAGCCAAACGGCCTTGGAACTCAGTCAGTTCCAAGAGGTCGAGAGAGGTAGAGAGGCAAGCAGGAGAGAACAGGAATCACAAACCATGATGGTCGCAGACAGCCCAGAGAGGAAGTTGGAGGCTGTTGAAGGCCAATTAATGGAGTACGGGAGAACCACACAATGGGAACTCCAGGAGAGGGGGTCGCTCATAGAAACCTTAAGACAAACTGAGGCACAAGTTAAAGACCTCTGGGCTATTCTTCTACAAGGTCCGGGGAAGGAGGAACCTCCGGGTAACTGAAATCTGGAGTGCTCTGGTGAGCAAG
>NW_017729031.1:22831921-22835768 GCF_001723915.1 Gavialis gangeticus
CTGGATCTCCTAATTGGCACGGCAGGGGGACCTAGCAGGATCACGGCTGCTCGTAGGCCCCACCCCGTGACATATTGCTAGTTTCTATCTCAGGTGGATGCCAGTGAAGACTTGAAATATCCTCATTTGCTTAGACTGTCACTGATTTATTTTGTTCTCTAGAAGAAAACAAACAAACAAACAAATCCCCAGCTGTCTCGTGAATTAAATACAGATCATATGTTTCCTCTGAACAAAATGCATTATTTTTTTAACTTATGCAGCCAGACAGAATATTTTTCTCAAGATTTAAGAGGAAGCAATATGAGTTCCCTGCTCTACTGATGCCTTAGAAGGTTTCTGGGCCAAAACGAATGCAAACTTTCTTTGGTGTAACAAATGCTTGTGTCAACAAGAATGCTGCATTTAGACATATTTACTTTGTTTTTTTCATTCCTTGTTCCCCCTTCCTTGTTACCTCATCCCCTTGGAATTCATAACCCTCTCTTCTTTCCTTTACACATAATCACTTCTGTAAAACCTTTCACCAGTAATCCATGCATTATCCTAGTATGTGCTTTTTAAATGGACCACTGACACATTAGATACTCCATCTGTGCATCTTGTTTGTGTAATTTTTGTCAACTTCCTATGTACTCTGTTTTATGGTGTTTCACAAATCAGACTGTGCTTTTGATGTAACTGAGGCTTGACCTATTACTCGTTTTGCAATCAAGGCATTGAACTGTCATCAGAAGCTCAAAAGGAGCAGTGAAGGACTTGAGCATTCCTGCTAACTTCATGGGGCTTTACACATTGCTTATGATGAGGACAAGAAAAAAAATCAATCTGGGGAATGTGAGCTGAATAAATGGAGAATTAAGTTACCTTCCGAGCCACCTTCTTGTCCTGTACCTCTGGATCATGTCAGTCCTATCCCAGACCTGTCTCGCTACCTCCTCTGGGTCATCTTTCATTGCAAGGCACACTTCATTGCATGCCTAATTTAGTCAGAGCCGTAAATATGTAGATATTAAGTCTGTTGGGTAAGAATATAAACATGGGTCTGTTAACAAAAAAGCACCTTCATGCTCCAACAGATGAGAGCCGGCTAGAACTCATTAGCACCACTCTTAGGTTAGCCGGCGCATAGCCGTATTGAAATAGCATGCTGTTCAACTTCCCTACTGCTTCTGCTCTCAAGGGGAAAAGTGCTTGTAGAAAATTCTAGTCCTGGGACCAGTAGTCTATGTTTCCCAGAGGTTGAAAATGGAAGGGATTATTGGACAACAGAGATTGTCCTCCACTGTATCCTTAACCATTACATTTTACCTAGAAACCTTTATATTGAGGTTGATAACTTGAGTCATATTAGTAATGTGCCACAGATAGAAGATGAAGAGTGGGGAGACCAAGATACTATCAATGCACGAGGCCTCTACAGTGGCAAGGGACTGATTAGACATTCCTAGCAGGTAAACCCTGGCCTGTGCTGTGATGGAAGGAGCAAACTCCCCCAAACTTCATAACAGTTTGATATGGGGGAATCTTCCTTCTTGACCACAGACCCATCACCAGTTTAACTCTGAACACATGAAGAAAATACCAGGCAAATATCTCAGCAAGAGAATTTTTATGCTTGCTCGGAGCACTGATCTCCCCTATCTAGCCTCCCATCGAAAGCTGTGACTAGTCCATGATGCTCCAGGGGAAGGGAAAGGAACCTCCCTGAACCCTGGCTAATGATACATAGAGAGAGGTTTCCTTTTTGATCCTGGTGGGTGACCAGCTGAAACTGTGAAATGTAGTTACAATCATTGTCTTAATGCAGAACTGCAAGTATTATTAGCATGCTGAGGCCAATGCAGAGGCTGCTATTTTCTCCATAGTCTATGAAGAAAGAGAATGAACAGGGATTCGTAGATTAACCCTTTTTCTTGGCAGTACATTCAGTTTGTTATGTGGTAGTCCTAAAGCAGGCCTTTAGTTGTTGTGAACCGGCATACTTCCACTCATGTCAGTGTAGCCGTGCTGTTTTCTATCAGATGAGGATCCTGCATCCCTCACCTGCACTGCATTATACTTGAATGAGTCGTCCTTTTGAACTCACTGTAGCTACTCAGAGTGCATAAGGGTTGCTGAATCAGTCCCTTAACTAGCTAGTGCTATTTCAAGCTTTATTAAACTCCACTCTTAGATATGTGACTATGATGTTCAATAGGATACAAAGCCAGAACAAGGCAGCAGTAGCAATGAGACCCAGCTGATTTTTATGAAAACAACTGGCTTCAGATGAGTTGGTAAATCAGTTTTAATCACTTCAGTTGAGATTTAATATGAAATGCTCACTGAGGCTTAAGTAATTCTGAACAATTAAGAAATCTGCTTGACATATTTGTTAAAGCAATCATTACCGTTTTCCCTATAATGTTCATAATGCACACAGCATGTGGAAGAAAGCTCTTGCCAGCTTTTCGGTCCATTGAAATAGTTTCAAAATGTGCAGCTTGGTTTTAATTGTTAATAACATTAACAAGGAAACTACCACATTGATATCAAGTAGTAAAATTATAAAAGGGTGAAAACAACAGATTGAAAAGACCTTATTTTCTTTAGCTTTTACCATTGAGCCAAACTGTTACTTAACACTAAAGGTGAGCAGTCTAACCAGGTGTAGTGTTGAAGGGAGTGACAGAAATATCTGATATAAGGAAGTTTTGTTTTTTCCATGTGATTTATTTTTAGTGCACAGCTGAGTAATGCATGTGGACAGACAGCATGCTCAGATCCCTGGTTCTCTGAACATTTTCAGACATGTAAAAAACACAATCCAGAAGGCTATATATTTAAAAAAAATGTCCTCTTGGTCTATTGGAAAAAGCCTACTTTCCATTCAAGGTTTTTGCAGGAGAATGATAAGGAAAAAGAAATAAAAAAAATTATAATACTCTCAAAGAATTGTCTGCAGATCTAAAGCTTCCCCACAAGGCAGACTTCTAAGATCCTTCCAAAGATGAATTGCTGTCTCCCCACATAGGATCACAGTTTAATTCTCCATTTCTTAGGTAATGTAGCTGCTTTCTCTTTGCTTCTGCCACTGTGGTGTCCAAGTTTTGGCAAGGCTGTGATCTGGCTGCAGAAGGATTTTTTTTTTCAATTGTTTAGCCTTTCCTAAGGAATATGGGACCATGTTGTAAAAGACCAGGGGTGCATCCCTGTCTCTAACAATGGATGACTGGATAGTCTATTGGATAGTCACTATCCTTAGTTCACTTCAGAGGAAAATGAATACAGTGGATTTCTGGCCAGTTGTTCACTTTCTATGTTTCTCACTCTCAAGTGACATGCACCTTTTACTCTGAACCATGAGGTACTAGAGTCACTGTGATCTTATCACAATGGTTTAAATGAAAATGTTGCAGGGGTGAAATTCACCCTAGTGCCGAGGAGCAACTCAAGGCACTCAGCACAACACAAGCCGGCTGTGGGAACTAGTGGAGGGATAACTCTGTCCACAGGATGGTAGTACTCCTGAATCCTGCAGCTGGCACATGAACTCTGGTCCTGCTTGAAGGTGGCTTGGAGGACAGAGAGAGGGTCACACACAGGTAATCAAAGTTTTACGTGAATACCTACAGAATACAACTAACCATTAGATGAGGGAGAGAGGAAATGATGGTCTTGTCTCCTCCTGCACTGACAAACTGATATGCTGCACTGGAGAGTACAGACTGTGCTACTTTAAAGAGTACGAAGGGTGTAGCTGGGGCCAAAGTGACAAGGCAGGCTTCTGCTGAAGTGGGATGGTACAGCTCCAACTTGGGTGGGGAATCAGTCTCTCCTTGGATGACTCAGGCTCTCCTCCATT
>NW_017729031.1:22840768-22841197 GCF_001723915.1 Gavialis gangeticus
GGTTCAGCACCAACTGCAAGATTGACCAGAATCCTCTGGTCCACTTCCAGTTAAGCTTTTAAGCACTCCTATTGACCAGAAAGTAATCTAATTAAATGTTTGGCTGACTCATGGGCTATTAGGCAGATCTTGTAGGGGCCTCTACAACAATTTCCGAGCACTACCAGGAGTGACTAGAAATAACGGTCACAAGCTGGCAGAGGGTAGACTTAAGCTAGATATCAGGAGGCGCTACTTCACTGTCAGGGCGGCTAGGATCTGGAACCAACTTCCAAGAGAAGTGGTGCTGGCTCCTACCCTGGGGTCTTTAAGACAAGGCTAGACAATCACCTTGCTGGGGTCATTTGACCCCAGTACTCTTTCCTGCCATGGCAGGGAGTTGGACTTAATGATCTGCTCAGGTCCCTTCTGACCCTACAAACTATGAAA
>NW_017729031.1:22846197-22854293 GCF_001723915.1 Gavialis gangeticus
ACAATCACCTTGCTGGGGTCATTTGACCCCAGTACTCTTTCCTGCCATGGCAGGGAGTCGGACTCAATGATCTGCTCAGGTCCCTTCCTAGAAACTATGAAACTATGAATTAATATGTAGATGCTTTGTTCCCTAGGTTAAGGTACATAAGCTTCCTAAACACTGAATAGGAACCTAGGTGTCTCTCAAATGTGATCCAGACCTTCAAATCATTCAGCAGGTAGCTAACAGGAAATGCTGGATACAGGGAGGTGTGGTATTTTCCCCTCCTCCACAGTGTCAGTGCCTCATATGGTGCTGAGAGTGAGGTTCTCCAGGAAGTTGGAGATCTAAGTTGCAGCTTTTCCTTACCTTGAAGGGGTGTTAACCCACTTTTCCCACTTACCAGGAGAGTACCCTATCAGTCTTTTAGGCTAGGGCTTCTGGGGTGCCCTTGAGTCCTCTGGTTAAAGCTGAATCATTGACTAGCCAGGAATGCAAAATTCATGGGACAGAAAGAGAAAAAGTGAGATGGAATGCCACTCCTCACCTAGTAGTTATGGTACTCCCCTCCTTCTCCTCATCCATTTTGTACTGTCCTGTATGTGCGATCTGTCTCTGTCTAGGGGATGTACGTAGAGTTTAGACACTTCCCAGGACCAAGCTGAATTGCAACAGACCCCAGATTGGAGTTAACCCCCTAGGTGGCTGGTGTAGACTGCTTCTGAATATAGGTTTATAAGCCCTATATGCTTAGTTCTCTTAAATTTTTCTTAACTCACTTTGACAGTAAGATCTACATGCTTTATAAAACAACCAGGGACAGATCTAGGACTTTGAAAAGTGGGGGGTGCATATGGTGTGGCACATCACATATAACACAACACATTTTTCTCTCTTTAAAGAGAAACTTGAAGCTTTACTAATACACTAGTGCTAAATTATTCAGTTTAAGATCAAAGCAAAAGCAATAAAACTTTATTGGAATGTGCACTAATTTGCTAAATTATATATTACATTTCAGAACAAAAGGGAGGCAAAAAAGGGTCTAAGGATGTTGTATTATTAGTCCTGTCTCCATTATAGTTAAATGTACATCTCTTATTCAGTTTCATAAAACAAAACCTAGTTTTCTTGAGTGTCTTGACAGTGCTTCCAATACCTCACTGGCAGTCATTTCTATACCCAAGTTAATATCACCACACCTGAGTTAAGGTTTTTAGATAGAGCTAAAAACAGTCAGCAGGGCTGTGAAATAGAAAAGAGATGTTACCACGGATGGCTAACAGACAGCAACACTGCAGAAGAAAGGAAAAAGTGGTTTGAATAGTGGAACATCAAAACCATCAAAAAGGAAAAAGGGGCATTAACATGTTTGAAATGAGAGGGATTAGCAGAAATCAGGGAGATGATAATGAGTCATGAATCTGATGGACTCCTTTAGTGCTGCCTGAATAGAAATGGCACTGCCCCTCCCAGGCATTTATTTGTAAAATTTGTGTGGGTGTAAGCAAGAATCAAGGGATTTGGTACTGTTTCACCACTGCACCCTCATCTCTGGATCCACCCTTGAAAACATTCATAGATATATTTTATTTTATTAGTTTAAATTGTTACTCCAACCTTCACTGAAGGAATCCTTGTCCTTGCACTATAGGTCCATAGTTATTCTAGATTTTCTCCATAACAGTTGATGGAAACATGTTCTCAGTGGGTGTGCCTACAAGTGCATTAATGCACCTTTTCTAAT
Source organism: Gavialis gangeticus (assembly GCF_001723915.1). Classification (NCBI taxonomy): domain Eukaryota; kingdom Metazoa; phylum Chordata; order Crocodylia; family Gavialidae; genus Gavialis; species Gavialis gangeticus. Next base: position 22,847,927 of record NW_017729031.1, read on the forward strand.
GAGCATTAAATTTAGTACCTCCAATGTGATATGTATTAGGCTTCAGTAATGCGCAGTAGTGCATTTTCATGCTTTTTTAATGATGCTTAATGTGCAATAGACTTTTACGGTGCGTTAACGTAATGTCATTTTTTTTACATGATGCTTTAATGCACAGTAAAATAGTCTATTGCACATTGAAGCACACATATAGACGTGCCCAGTATGTCTCATCTACACTCATGTCAGCATGGATATGCCACAGGAAATACCCCAAGGAAAGACAAATCTAATGGTCACAAACTCTGGGAAGGGCATTTTAGGCTGGACATAAGAAAAAATGTCTTTACCGTCCGAGTCTCCAGAGTCTGGAATAGACTCCCCCCAGAAATGGTGCAAGCACCTACTCTGGACACCTTTAAGATACACTTGAATGCTTATCTTGCTGGGATCATTTGACTCCAGCTGACTTCCTGCCCCTTGGGCAGGGGGCTGGACCCAATGATCCTGCAAGGTCCCTAACAGCTCTAAAGTCTATGAAATCTATGAAAGCTGTAAAAAAAACAAAAAAACCCCATAGTATTGTGGTTGGGAACTAATAATTAATTCTTTGATAAACTGGGAGCTTATCAACAGGAAGAAATTGAGGAGGAGAAGGAGCCTGGTATTGATCACAGGATGACTGTGGGTTCTTCATGTGATGCAGAATGAAAGAGACAAATGAAAGCTTAGCATATAGCAATTAAAGTACTTTCAGTCAAGATAGGGAAGTGTTAGTACAATTGGAAGAGACACTGAATACATCTAGAACATCATGTACAGTTCTAATCATCCAGGTTTGAGAAAGATTAACTTAAACTGATGTAGCGAAGGTATGCTAGGATGATCTTGGGAATCAGCAGTCAATTGTGTGGGAGGAGATAAGCTTGACTTTTGTAGTCTAGCAAAACAAAGGCTAAGAGGCTGTCTGTAAAAACTCCAGAATGGGAGAAGGGCAATTTAAGCTAAAAAAAGGTGTTGACACAAGAACAAATTGCTGTAAACTTGCCATGAATAAAGTTAATTTGGAAACTAGAAGATTTCTACCATAAATTCAGTGAAATTTTGAAACTGCTTTACAGTTGGCAAAGAAGGTACCAAAAACCCCTATTTTTAATGTGGATCTTGATAATTTATACTTAATTAGTTCTGATGGCTGACCAGCATTTGTAGCGCGTTGATGATGCGCGTTCATTCTTGTCTGTCTTGATACTTTACAAAAGGGATTATGATGAAGTGGTGCCTACAGTGAAATGAGACTTAATAAGGTTCCTGGTCCTAGCCCCAAATGCCTGTTATTGGAAAGCAGAATAATATACGAATATCTTCAAGACAGTAAATAGGATTGTTTACTTTTATGTTGCTTTGGTTTGAGCTTTCCAACAATAGTTCTGCCTTGCCTATCTGATCTAGTACTGTTGACAATAGATGGCGTTCCTGAAGTCTTTCCTGAGGATTGAAAGGTCTGGCCTGGTGCAGACAAAATCAAAGGCTTGCCTGGCATGTCATGAATAAATTATGGCATTTCAAAATATTTCCCATTCAATCTTTGTGAAGGCTGACTCTTTTTGCTAACTGAAGTGTTCCAGATATGTGAAAACAGGTTAAATGGGTTACTTTCGGGTGGTACTGAAACCAAAGGCAAAATTCCTGTCACATGTGCAGGTAGAGAGGTAGACAAACATTGATTTGGAAGTACGATACTTTTCTAAAGTAGATTTCTGTCTCTGCAATACTAAATCATTTTATGTACCTTCAAAAGACAACAGAAAGCAGATGTTTCTGCTATTCACAAAAAAAGTATATTCGACTTGTTTTTGATTTTTTTGGAAATCATCTATGCCATAATAACAAATCACCCACTATGAGTTGGCAATCCTCTATGCACAAACGAAACCATATTTCAGTTTTGCTATAGGACGAAGTTGGCATTATAGCAGAAATTATAGAAAATAAATATATACATTCTTTCCCCCAATTGCTTATATGGCCTTAACCACATTTCTCACAAAAATTGCTACAAAATTAAGTTTTCACATTATCATAGCAAAATTGTGTGAAATAAAACTTGGTTTCTTGCCTTGGCTGGTGTGCAAAGTGCACTGAAGGATAAACCGAAAGTGTTTAATATTCCAGTAAAGTATATATAAAGGAGTCATTAACACTAATTTATGCTAGCTTTGATACAGTAAAAACTGGTGAATACAATGGAGGCTTGTTTTAGAACTTGGTACCTAGGCAATAATCTTTACATGATTGCAAAGTGCAGGTTTTCTAAGCCATAATGTGCATTCACTACAGAATGATTTTTCTCATCTTGGCTTCAGAAAAATTCATTGTCCAATTTACGCAATGTACTTTATGTAAAATTTAACTCAGTCTATTAAAATACAGACTGCATGGGTCCAAGATGAAGCCAACATACTACATTCTATTCTCTGTAGCATTTGAGATAAAATTCAGAATAGGCCTACTGAAGTTGATGGAGTTCCTCTGGTTTCACATTATTTGACAAAGAACAGAATCTGGCTCAGTGGGAAATTTGGCTTAAAAAAAGAATGTAGCATCTGCCCTTATACTTGGGCCCAGATCCTACTCAGCCTTCTAGATGTCTGAGTCTTTGTGGCTGCTTGGCCAAAAGAATGTAGAGGAGTGATTGTATTTCCTTGAGGAGGTACATGACCCAGTGGACAGGACCTTCAAAAAGCCAGTCCTGTTTTGTATTGTGGAGGATCATAGCTCTTCCATTCTGGCAGTCACCACCATTATGAGCTTCTTTAGCACACAGGGGATCATTACAGCCAACCAACATGTAATGCTAGGTACACACACTATGGTGTATGTGAGTCAGGGCTGCCCCTGGGATCTGGGATCATATTCTGCCCTGTGAAGGCATTTTTCCAAATGAAAGAAAGAAAGGCTCCAGCTATTGTTAGTCTGGTGCCTTGTAGTTAGGACACTTAATTAGGAACTGGAAGACTTAGGTTCCTGGTCTTCCTCCCCTGAAGGGGTTTGAATCCATATTTCCCACTTCTCAACCATCAAACAGTGGGCTAGGAAGTGCTGATGCATAAAATGCTCCCACCTCTATTTATAGTAAACTCTGGTTAATTTGCCACTTCAGGGGTAATGCAGGTATGGCAAATTATTCAATAGTGACCAATTATCAGGAGTCGATGAAAGGGAGGAGGCATTGGCACTGAACTGAAACAAAGGTGAATTAAACTAAAACAAACGATTACTCCAGAGATGAATAACCTGATTTACTGTATTCATTTTTATACACTTTATTAGAATAATAACATAATTGCTGTGGGCAGAAGCATACAGCATTTTGTAGGCAACATGTGGACCACAGAGCAGAAACCAGGGCTGCTTCCCAAGGCAGTGGGCTGCAGGTTCCCTCTGGCTTGCTATTTGTCTGGCCCCTTATATACCTTTCAACACAGTGGCTTAGTGGTAGCAGGAGGAACAGCGGATGCTCTTGGTCCTCCCTAGCCCATTGCTTGGCAAATAAGAGATGTGGGTTCAAACCTCTGAGAGTGAGGGGAGCTGAGAACTGGTTCTCCCACTCCCTGGAAAAGAGAGGGAATCTTTCCTACTCCTCCCCCCTTTTGTGACTTAGACATTTTAAGACTCATATGAAGGCATGTTGCAAAAGGAGATGTGTTAATGGCTTTCTGGGGACTCAAGCATCTTAGAATAGGATTATATTTAGGACACCAAACAGCTGGCTAAATTCCACTTAGACATCTCAGAGGCAGAATAAGATCTGAGCCATGGAATCTAGTGCATAATTTAGAGGTTTAGGAGAGCTAAGGAAGCCAATTGAAAGTTGCACAATAATTAGCTGCTCTTTACTAATCACACAAAATATTACTCAAATTATTTTTATTTGCAGAGGTTTCTTTCAGACTTGGAAAAGGTTTCACCTCATACTTCAGGGAATTTCTATACAAAGAGTTTTCATTATTGTTAAAAGCTCAGAAGAGCAAGCATATCGCTTTATTAGAACAGTAAAATAATTAATGTGGGCAGAAACATATGCCAGACCATTTCATAATACCCTAATTGTAAACTTCCTACCAATGATACTATTCCAATTGACTCAAACATCTGGTCCCTTCTTTGCTGTTCTATTGCCCAGAGGTGCAATCGAAGAAGTCTACTTTAACAAAGACATTGTTGCAGCTAATAAATTTCACGTGAGCCATCTTACATTATATCAGTTATCATGCAAGAGGCCAGGATGTTTGTGGGTGACACCTTTTATTGGACCACCTGCATGGTTGGGATAGACTTCAACAGCAGTGTAAACTAGAGGGGAAAGTGGGGCACCACTCCTGGGTGTCAACTATGGGGGGGTGCCAGAATTGCTACCTGGGAGAATTTGCCACAGCAGGGGCAGAACTGTGCTGTCCAGCCAGAAGAGCCAGGTAGGTGCAGCCCGGCACTTAGCATTGTATCTGGGGGGCTGGGAGGCAAGTAGGGTGAGCGGAAGATGCCAGAGCAGGTATAACTGTACACCCAATAGCATATTTTGGGTACCTATTTCCTGGGCTATCACAGCTACAACATTAGTTATCATGAAATACTTATCTTTTTGTTAGAATAGTACTCTGTTTTGTGTCTATGAATATAGTGAATATAAGAACATGAAAGATGCCATATGAGCTGAGACCAAATATCCAGTTAGACCAGTATTCTGTATCTCATAGCAGCATAGATCATTTATCTAACTTTTTCTAGCTTAATTTAGCTGTAGCTTACAAAAGCTCATGGACATCTGAACAAGTTAGTCTAGAACATTGGTTCTTAACTTTGGGGTGCGACCCAAATCAGGGTCGTGGGGGGGTCCTCAGTAGGGTCACGAAGGGTCTACACACACGTGCGCGGTGCAGGAGAGGTGGGTGGGTGGGGCCAGCGCACAAAGGGGGCAATGGCAGCTCCCCCAGCCCCGCCTACAGGCCACAGTCATCACCGCCACCACACTCCGCTCCCAGCAGCCCCTGTGGTGCTGGGTTCGGAGGTTGTTGGTGGCCAATTTAGGGTCATAGCAAAAGAAGGTTGGGAACCACTGGTCTAGAAGGTGCCACCCTGGCCTGCCTTCTGCCTAACTTCAGACTAAATTGAACTTGCCTCCATAGGTTCCCACGTTGCTCTTCTAGATGAGTCACTAAAGGCCGTATATATTTAACTGAGTTCCTAAAAGAAAGGATAGCCTTCTTTTTAGGAATCTATGGCTAGTATCATATGGCTAACTATCTCTCTTTACTTATTCTTTTTGTTATCAAAACCCACAAGTTCTTAAAAGTTTAGCAGTATTCCAGAAGAAGTTCTGTTCTTATCCAAGTCTAAGCTTTTATAATGTTGCACTGTCACTTAGAATAATTTCAGTCCTGGAAAATAAAAATGTACATTGTATACATAAAGTATGATGGCTGAACTCTTATGACATTCATCTTCACCTTGTGGAAAGAAGGGTGATGTACTGTCCTTCTGGTAATACTACTTTCCATTCCTATACCATGAAGATAAATGTGTAAAATAAGACAAGCCACTATGCAATAAACATGCATACATGTACACAATGTAAATAATAATATTATACAGCTACCCATAGTAAATGAGGATATGATCTCATCTGGGGGCATTCTGGTGAATCCATAAACCATTAAGGAAGAACATTTATCTCCGGGAACCTATCATAGAATTTTTCTCCTGGTATTATGTTAACATCTATTATTTTCTCTTTTTATTATTTGAAGGAGTTCTATTATTATTGATAGTTTGTCGGTTTAATTAATGTGGTTGTACAGATTCCATAGCCATGGGAATGCAGTATATTATGCTATATGCTATTTTGTGGAATCTTTCTGAAATATTTCATATAAATACCACCCTGGAGTTATTTTCATTCTGAAAATGAAGTTATTTTTCTATTGCTAAAGTAAGTGTTTCTGTAGTGAAAATAGTCATTTATTTAAAGAACAGACAGCATTATTTTAGCAAGAGGAAAACAATCATCATTTTAGTGATGATACCGATACATTTTATTGTGTATTATATATGTTTATTTGGTATATTTTGTTACTGCCTACAAATGCAGTAGCTTTCATATGCCCAGTAATATCACAAAGTTATTGCACTGGGAGCTAGGAACTAAATTATACCTCAATATTCAAATATAGTTTTTGTGGTAACATTTTTTCAAACTCACATGGCATTAACAAATAAGCATTTTGAGACAAAGTCTGGTTGCCTAGTGTACATAAACTCATCCCATAAATCTTGAGATCTGTAGGGAAAAGTGGTCCATCTATCCAATTTCTTACACAGTGTCTAACAC
>NW_017729031.1:22859293-22877487 GCF_001723915.1 Gavialis gangeticus
TTGCCTAGTGTACATAAACTCATCCCATAAATCTTGAGATCTGTAGGGAAAAGTGGTCCATCCCAAGTCGAACTCTCACCCAAGACCTGCAGAGAGGCTGTTCTGCAGACTTTCTGTATCAGGGGAATGGTGGAGGAAAATTCTAGGTATATTATGTCAATCAGTGATTCTCAACCAGGGTGCCTTGCCATCCTTTGAAGGGCACCACAGGAAATGTGAGGAGATAAGGGAGAAGATCCGCAGATAAGAGCAGGCTCAGGCTCCGGGTGTGAAGAGATGAGCAGAGAAGGGCAGGCTCAAGCTCTCCCATTTAGCCTCTCCTCTGCCTCCACTGCCTGGCCCCTCTGCAAGGAGGTAAGTACTATACTAAACAAATGAGTTTTTGAAATGGGGTACTACTCAGTTCACAAACGGTATGGTAGGAGCCTTGAGTCTAATGAGGGATGCTTTGAGTCGAAAAAGGTTGAGAACTGCTGGTGTAGATACTGATGACACTCATGCATCTAGCTCAGAGTTTCCCTAGTAATCTCTGTACAGGGCAAGGGATTTATATAAGAACCCTCTGGTGCACGTACAAGCCTACATTACAACTGTGTTTTTTCTGTTGCTATGAATTTTGTGCGTTAGGATTCCATTGGCCCCCAAATGAACTTGACCCTCAAACTGTAAATCAGCATTTTAGCAAGGTTACAAAATATATGCCAATCAAACATTTTGATCCTTCCTTTTAGGAATATATGGACTCAAATAAATACATAGAGCATTTAGTGACTCAGCTAGAAGAGCAACGTTGGAACCTATGGAGGCAAGTACAATTTATATTATTTTTAAATGAATGTAACAATCCATAGTTTTGACTCCACATGTAAGGTAAAATAGACAGGTATCCAATCTGAACCTCTTCTGAGATGTGGCCTATGGAGTATTGAACTTTAACCCAATGAAATATCTCAGCCATGTACAACACAGACAGTTGTCTCTCTAAATTACAGCTTTGACTAGAGAGATCCTTTGATATATCATAATTCTCAGTGTATGAAAGCTCTGTTTTTTAAACATGCTGTGCTAACTCTGTTTTGAAATATAGGCAGCTTTATTGGAGTAGATTTATCAGAGCTTTTAGTATCTTTAATTATCTGTGTCTCCTTCAGTGTTATGTAAAAGGACACACATAACTGCCCCCCAAATGGTAATAATTTGGGCAGCATAGCAAATTCAGAGTTTTAAAGCCTAACCTAGCTGCTTTTAGCAATCCTGCTTCAGTGAAATGAAAGGAGTACTGATTGTCCAGTAAGTACTTTTCACATCATCCTCTCTTACTACCCAAGGTCTATACCTAATTTGTATATACAAATCTCATGGGCACTCCTGGCTCACTTAGAGCAACCTCTATAGAGTGCTGCTTCCGGAAAAATAGTATAGTACCAGAAACATTTATATCATCAGGTCACTAGCTGTTACTTTTGTGAATGACATTTGAGTAGATTTAGAGAAATGTAATTTGGCCTACATAATGAGGATGGGCATTACTAGTCTGGCATCACTAGTAACACATCAGCAAACGATCCAAGTAAAACATCCAATCAAATCACTGATGCACACAGAGAAAACATTTTTAGGATCAAATGCTATGTCTGTAGATGTGCTGGGAGGTTGCTCCAGCGCACTATAATTGCAGTGTGCCAGGGCAGACTTGATTAATCGATTAATGGAGTCTGATGGAGCATGCTAATTAGTGTGCTCCAGCCAGCCTCTGTACCTCATATATCCGTGTCTCCGTGTTTCCAAATGGTAGCGGGGGCGATTTAACTAAAGCTCGTTCAGTGGGTGGCTTTGCACATTGTTTGATATGTGTCTGATGAACGCTCCTGTCCTTTAAAAATTGAATGATTATAGTAAAAGAAAGGAGGTTTATATGCAATATTACAGCATTCAGTAAACAGCGTTTGAATCAGAATGAAGGATAATAGAAGCACTATAGTGAACAGGGAAAAAATAGAAATGAACAATAAAGAAAATTAAAATCTCCTTGAGAGCCAGCAGAGAGTAAGATTTTATTGAATTATGAATTGACACAGCAATGTTTTAAAGTGAGTGTTTTTTCAAAATTAAAGTCAGCATTTCCTCTGTTATTTTTTACAGAACGATAAAGGTAAGGGTGTCCCATTTGCAGGTCATTGAGGCACTTAGGTAAAAACATCAGTCTGGCAATGAGTCATATGAAAAAAAAGCCCTTTGGGTTTGGATAGACTATTTTAAATTACTAGATTTTAAAAAAGGGAATCTCTGATACGTGGAGGATTATGGGACTAGCTCATGATATTCAAGGGAAGTACTAGATTTTGTGTAGTCAAACAGATGTTCTAATAAATCAGCATAGACCACTTCTCAGACTTCATTATGTCCTTGATTTGTGACTGCCACGTTTTTAACCTATTGGGTCATTGGGCATTGAACCTGACATTGAACGATAGCCCCCAGTTTACTCTAGGCTAGCTAATAAAAAAGACAGACACAAATTCTGAACATTTAGCTCTTTCAACATTACTTACAGCCTGGACTGATTTATAGCAACCAGTCTGAGACTGAGGAGACTAAAACTGATGTCATGGTGCTGATATAGAACGTCTACATTACCACATGTACAACAGCAAAATAAAAGGCACTTAATTTGATGCAGGAGCAGAAATTTCTTTTTTCTTCTCATTTTACAGCACTTGATAGATTTTACTTTCTTCATGTGGCATAACCATCTGTTGTGGAACATAGAAATTTATTGCTCTAATCACACTCCCAGGAGGACTGGTTATGTTTAGCTCATGTTTCATAGCTTTCTGATAAAACAGACCTCTAGACCAGGTCCAGATTATCAATGTCGAAAGAATTTCAAAAACATAACGAGAGTAACCTTGGTAGTATGCAGAAGCGCAGCTGTTTTTGACCGATGCGTTTTTTTTTTTAAACGGAGGACCATTTAAGGATTATTGTTAAATGAAAAATTAAGACAGTGATTAAGATAGAAGCTCATAAGTAGAGAGGTTGGATCATGAAATAAGAGATATAAAAGCATATATTTGGGGAGAAGGATGTTTCTTTTTTTTTTCCTTGGCTGTATCCTCACATGTTCCTCCAGTTTATTTGAAAATATTAACATATATATAGAGGGACAGATTCAAGTCCAGCCAAAGTCTGTTGAAGCCACTGGAGTTAAATTCATTTTTGATGCATCTCAGCCTATGATCATGCACTGGAACATTTGAGATTATTTTAGATTTTTTTCTGCCTAATCACACATTTAAAAATAGCATAAAATATTTGGCCAGAAAGGATTTTTTTCCTTACACTGGTACTTTCTCATGTACTCATTCAGTGCTGTGGCTAATTTGACAAAATTGTAGTTTCTATGTATAATTCCCATGTGAAGAAACCATAAGATAAGTAAACTATTTGCTCCTGCTGCCTTTGCAGAATGACCACAATTGGGTCAATTGTCTAAGTAAAGATTACAACAGTCGATCTTCATGTTCAATTCTTGTTTGTGTGTTTATTTGTTATGTATTTCTTTATTAGATTGACATTTGGCCTTAGAACTGTAATTCGCTATTTCTTTTAGCATAAAGAAGAATTAATATTTAAGCATGGCATGCTTGTTATAAAGGGTCTGATCTCACTCCTGTTAACCTCTATTTTATTATTGACTTCAGTGGAGCTTGGATCAAACCTAAGTCTTTCCATTTGTGAAAAATGTTTAAAAAATGTTTTGCATTTCAGAGGAAGTATAATCAGAAAATAAACTGAGGATCCATAGCACTTAGATCTTACAGTGAAGGAAAACCCAGAGAGAGAGAGAGAGAGAACAAGCATACAACAACACAAGCACATGCATAAAGACCTAACAGCATTTTTTCCAAAGACAGATTTAAAAAACAGACTTTCTCAAATAATTTTGCTCTGCTTTCATCTAAAGCATTAACATGTCTCTATAGTCATGGGTTTAATGCTTGTAAATGAAGGCAGTGCCAAGCATTAAACAGGTTGCTTTTGTCGTAATCATAAACTTCCACTGGGAGATTTTAATTGGTCTGCAAGGAAAATGGCTCCACAAGAATTCTTAATGGTGAACCCAGATTAAAATAATAACTGTGATTAATTTTAAAATGCTTGACTAGAAAGCACTAAACACTGGGGAATAAGATGCATGACAAATGGAAACCCTAATGTCCTTTATGGTGTTACAGAAGTGAAGGCTTTGAAAAAAATATCTAATGCTACCAATGAAATAAAGTTGTACTCTGTAATGCTGCCAATGAAAATGAAATGCTACCAATGAAATAAAGTTGTATTCTGTAATGCTTTTTCATTTCCTGATGGCTTTTTCACTATCTTGGCTGAAGAACCCACAGGCAGGATCATAGGAAAGTAGGGCTGGAAGGGACCTCATAAGGTCATCTAGTCCAGTCCTCTGTTCAAGGCAGGACCGTCTTGGGGAGCTCAGCCATTTAATCCCTATTTTGACCATTCCTGATTAGCCTACACCAGTGAGCCTGAATGGGATTTACTTTAGAATCCAGGAGTATTGCCTTTGGTCATCTGACAGAGATCCCTATGAAGAGATCTGGGGCTTTCCTTCTCTCTCTCTCTCTGTCTTTTGTGCCTCAGCCTTGTATCTTCTGACACTTCCAATTTTTGTTATTTGATAAAGCAAGGGGAAAAACACAAGTTTTGGAGTGTCACTTAAATCTTGATCGCTCATGTTTGTCAACTTAGTTGCCATGTTTCTTTGATCCTAAAACAGTACATTTATAAAACAAAAGAGGCACAAGCACTAACGTGCGTCTTAAAATGCTGAAGTACAGTTGTGAGTGAGGCAAGACCTTGGCTTGTGATACCCATCTCTGTTCTTCACGTAGCTGCTAATTACAAGCCTTAGAATATGTCTTCTGTTTATACTTTCTGTGAATTTGGTTCTTACAACAGCAATGAACAAGGAGAATCGGCACGATTGAAACATTAGAACAAGGATAGTAGTTTTCCAATGCAGCTGACAACGCCACTTCAGTTCTTAGATACATCATATGCTTTACTGGCAGTAGTGAATACATTTCCTCTAAGACCCAACATTTAGGCTCCAGAGGGAAAGGCTATTAAGAACACGTCTGATATTTGAACAAATGTACATGTCTTTAGATCAATGTAAATTTGGATGGTTCAATGAACAGGGCATATGTTGTAACTTGGTTACAAAAAGCACTACCATTGCTTTATCTGTGAATTTAAAAGCCTCGCTTCCTTTGCGTCTCTGGTACAATGCCTTGTGTCACACCATACTTTTTTAAAGAGCCTTTTTCATGATTTCAAGCTGGTTAGGTTGACATTGTGGATCCTAGTGTATAGAAAAAGTAGATATTTTGTCATCTGCTAAATTGTATGTATTGTAGAACACTAAGAACAATCTATGTCCCTACAGAAAGATATGCTAAAAGGAGAATGCCTATAAAAATGGTCACGTAACAAGATAATTTAAAAATAAATATAGTGATTGCATTAGCTGTATAGTGGACCAAAGATAACAAAGACACCAAACTGCAGAATTTTATTGCAGTATATGTGTGTTAACCCTCTAACGTAAAGAATAGCACAGTGATGGTGAAGACACTAGATTACTTATCACCTAAAAATGGTCATAAAAAATAGCTCTGTACTTGTTTACAGTGAATATTAGTTGTATCAAAGTGCCGTTGAAATAACTTTAAACAGTACAGTGACACCTTTTTTAAGTTGGCACCAGTCCCAAAATCTAATCCATTCTTCTGATATTGCTTGTTCTATACAAAGAAAAAATGTCATGAATAGATATAAAAAGTGTCTACTGGTCAGTCATTTTGTAAGTTCAGAAATTGTGTGTTTATTTAAATCAACAAGAAATATTCATGCTAAATTTACACTTTCATGGAGTAATACCTACATTACCTATGCTACCAATATTAATTTAACTTATTATACAAAGCACAGCTTGTAAAAAGCTCTGGTTCATGAGAAGTATGAGGCAAGGTGCGTGATCAGGAGAGAACATGTGCAAAGCAAAATTCCTGTCAGAATATGGACCTTCCCTGCACCCTTAATTCAGATATAACTCCCATTCACATTACCAGCAATACTTCATAAGTAAGAACTTAAATTTTGGGATCTCGTTATCTACATCATTTCCATAGTAATTTGGAGCTTTTTATGTACAGAATATTTTTCATATTAATAGATTGCTATACACATATAATATATAACCTGGAGTAAAACTTGGAAGTTAACAAAAGGATCAGTAGTTTCATATAATCACAGTAACAAACTTAAATAAATTAGCCAACGTTTTAATTTATAAATATTTTAACAAATGTATGTAATAGATCAGGGTTTTTTGCACAGATGTGTGGTTGTCTTAATAACAAAACCGCCTGAACCATGAATTGATTTGTTTCTCTGAAATTAAAAAAAACAGGAGCCTTGAGCAAAATATATTCCTCAGATTTATTTGGTAGAATAAAGATCACAAATGTTCCCTACTAAGTTGAAAGAAGAAAACTCCAGCAGGGAAGAGTATAGATGGTCTATCTGACATATGGATGTTTGTTAAAAGCAAAATACATGAACAGCCCAGAGTGAATTATTTCCTCATTTGTATGCAGAGAAATGAAATGTATAATCTTAGCATGGTTCACTATTTGTTTTACATTTTTATAAAAATGAACCCCTTTTGTGTATCAGATGCTCTTATTACTTCCATAATTATTTAGGGTTCAACAGCTGTTGGGAGTTGCTTTTACCTGATCCCGTCTGTATTAGGCAGATGGTTATAGTCTGGGTCTCTTGAACTATATGCACTGTGGTTCAGTCAGAAGACATTAGGCACAGTATGCATCTATATATACAACTCTATCACAACATGGGTCAAGTACTGCTCTAGAAAATTAAATGTTTGCTTTGAAAAAATATTGGACCATTTATTAATCTGAAACTATCCCAGCTTTAGGTGTAGTACTACAGCTGATCATCAAGATCACAACGTGTAACGTGGAATATGCAAAATATATGTAGGAGATGCATTTCTGTCAGTTTAGCAAGTTCTTTTTAAAAGATGAAATACTCTCCAAACTTATTTAAGGGGAAGAAAATAACCAACATGAAATAACCAACAATAATTCATACCAAGTTTAATCTTCTGTTCCTACTAATGACAAGATTCTGCTTCACTTAACTTACTTCTACCTTACCAAGGAAGAAGTGGCTGTAAGTAACAATGACAAGATCTGACTGTAAGTCTTTAATACAGGTTACTTCTAAAATCTTACTCTGAAAAACTCCTAGAAAACAAATAATATATATGAAAATATTATGAGTGAGAGAGATTTTACAGACCTCTCTCTCTCTCTCTCTCTGTAAAAACTCTCACTCATTATAAATGCTTTCTTACATATAAGGAAATGAGGTAGATATTGATCCATATTAAACCATGAATAATTACATGCCTACCATTGGAGTTAAATCAGTTTTATAAAAGGCTAGCAGATTTGTGCCTATATAAACAGTATATACTATTGTAATATGCTGTTGGGACAAGTCTGCATATAGAAATGTTGGTAGCAGTTTTTTTATCAAGTGTTTCTTTTTTAGCCTGCATGGAGATAGAGAAAATGCTCATAAATTAACTGGAATTATAGAAAATCATGACTGAGTGTAGAGGAGAAGAAGAATCTTATCCTAAGAGAGAGAGAAGAAAAAGAGAAGAAAAAATGTATACTAAGGTGTCCTTTTACTCATGCAGCTACTTATGGAGAACACAGTGCATTCCAGTCCTCCAACTGGAGCATGCTAGTCATTCTCAGTGCACTCAGTGAAGTTTGATGCACCTTAATGGAAAACATTATCAAAATTGGGAGCATTTGATTATGCCATTTTTGTCCGTTTCAGTTGAGAGGCTGATGACAGAATGAGCCTGAAACTGGAATTATTCTCACATCTTTGGTCTTTTTGAGGAAGCTTACACTGCTGCTGCCCTGTCTGGGCCTTCCTTTGATGTGTAGATAAAGGACTTTGATCTCCCCATTTGTCAGACTGCCATCTTTCCCTGCAAACTTTTTTCACGTATAAAACACAAGTTCACTAATGGGTTGACACTGATGACAGGGTGCAGACAGCAGTGCAGCTCCCTGCTGTAACTCAGAACACTTGGCAGGCAGCGTTCTGAGTTGCACCAATCCCCCGGACCAAACAGAAGTTCATCCTTGGTTGCAGGGGAGAGGGGAATCTGCAGCCAGTTTTCCCTAGCAATGGCCTCTCCTCCCTGCCAGCTTGTGCTGTTTTTACAATGGGAGGGGAAAAGGGAGCAGAGGGAACTCATTCTGGGGGTTCCCCAGCCAGTGCTGGAGCTGGGGTGGGTGGAGTTGAGCTCCACCACCCTGATTTCAGGGGAGCTCCAATCCACCCACGCCATTCTTCAGCAAGGGCTGAAAATACCCCAGACCAAACTCTCTCTGCTCCCTCATACAATGAAGGTTCAGATTTTTGCTGGATTGGGCTCTTTTAAAGCACTCTGCAGCCATGCTCTTCTGTTTGGTCATGGCTGTAGAGCACTTTCAGGGGCCAGATCAGGCAAAATCTGTCATTTCTCTCTGTGCCTTTTTTATCACCACATCACAGACCCCTTGACCCAAAGAGCAGGAGGAGAGGAGTATTATTAAGCCTGTTTTACAGATGGGGAATGACTAACAAATATATTAAGCAACAAAGATGGTATAAGAAATCTGTGGTCAAGCCAGAAATTGAGCTTAGATCTCCTGAGTTTTAACCCAGTGCTGTAAGAACAAAATCTTATTGTCCATCAAATCACAGTATTCGAGGTCAACTAATCCACAGATTCACAGTTGTTTAGGGCTGGAAGGGAGCTCATGAGATCACTGGGTCCAGTCCCCCTGCTCTGGGCAGGAAAGACTGCTGGGGTCAAATAACCCAGCAAGGTGGGCATCCTGTCTGCTTTTGAAGATCTCCAGGGTAGGTGCCTGCACCACCCCTGCTGGGAGTCTATTCCAGTCTGGTCACACAAACTGTGAAGAAGTTTTTCCAACACTCCAGCACCTAAACCATCTCTGACAAATGCTTTTCCCTCTTTTTCTTGAAAACCTCCAATGAAAGAGATTCAATAGCTTCCCTAAGCAACTTATTACATTGTCTGGACAGATATTTGGCTGGGGTGATATGACCACGGCACCCATTCCTGCCCGGGGCAGGCGGTTGGACCTGGTGATCTGTTTAGGTCCCTTCCAACCCTAAGCACTATGAAACTGTGAAACTATTGTGATTGTTACAAGGTGAGATCTTATACATCCTACAGGATGGTGCCCCAAGTTTGTCAGGCTTTATAAAAAACCCTTCCTCTTTGGGGTAAATCTCCCTCCTTTACTTTTGTGGGAGAAGGCATTTTGTGTGGATTGTAAGAATGGATGGTAAATTTGTATTTTTGAGGTGGGCTATTTTACATTGGTGTACCTACACTGGTGCAACAGTCCTTGATATGGGCACACCAACAGGCATTTTTCTGGACCAGTCAAAAATGCTATACATAGCTTTAAAGTAAAATAAGGACATCTGTGCAACAAAAATATTACTGTGACATTGTCTCTTCCTGTTATTTGATATATCAAGCTTATTCTGCTCTGTAATTTTTTTTCCCGTTTTCTACCATGATAGTTAACACCTCTGTCCACCCTTTGTATGCATTTGGCAATTGTAAAATCCAGATGTACAAGACCATATTTTTGCAAGAATGACTTTTAGGCCTCATCCAGATCATTCATCTGGTTGCTTGTTTAGTTCTGGTGTTGGCTGTAATAGAGGTAGGAGAACTCGGAGAGGTAGGATTTAAGAGCGCTCTCCCTTTCTGGATACACATTTCCTCCAATTATGAAGAATTTGGCTGACCTGCTGCCTCTGTATGTTATATAATGAGATCCAGTATATGTTTTCTATAAATTCTATGTGCTGCATGAGACCAGTGTACATTAAGGAATGACGTTTTTCATGACTTTGTTTAATATTATGTATGTAGCAACCCATATTTGCAGATACGGTCCATTTGCACATTGAGGTTATTTTGGGGGTTTTTTTCCTTTAAAAAAAATCAGGAATACATGCTAACATAGTCATCTTCAGGGGAATAAAACATACATTTATAGCTTAAATCTGTGTAAACATTATTGTAAAAAGTCCCATAAGGGATGATGTTTCAATTATAAATCAATATTCATTAGAGTATTAAAAACATAAGCAGATTTTTTCCTATTTAAATCAGCTTGATCCTGAATTTGCAAACCATTTCTCATGTGAATAGTCCCACAAGGGTTGGGAAATTGAAAAAAAGTTTGCAAAATCCAGCCTCTTGGTTTCACTACCAGGTCTCTAATCTGAGGTCACCAATCCCACCTTGATCTCTGCTGTATCTGGAACAGTAGTCGTAAGAGAAATGCTTCGGGATAGTTCAGGATGTTTTAAAACATGCCACATTCTATGTGAGTGTGAATACCAGACAGAAATAACCATAGATGTTCCCTATTTTGCTAGAAATGGGTGTGAATACTTCCATACTTCCCTAATACTTGAGGATGATCTGGTGCTCCAGTTCACACTTATATTTCCCAGGGTCAAATTATACCTGGTTAGGGGAGGGAGGTCGCATGCAAAGGAAGAACAGATTTTCCTGCATCAGCCCTCTCAGAGCCACAGTCATTAATACAGATCAAAGGCTTTAAGCATTCTGAATCCCTATCCCCTTTTCCTACAGATAACGCTTTATTAACATGCTTGAACAATTGGCCAGATGCTACTATTTTCCTGGCCTCAGACGAGCAGGGATTTCACTTCACTTCTGTTCTGCAATATCAAACAGCAGCATTATTCAGACATTTAAAAAATATAATTGGAATCCAATCAATACTAAAACTTCATTAACTTCATTGGGAGTAGGGCTGTGCCTGTTGGGCTTGATCAAATGCCAGCTGAAATGAATAAGATGATTTCAGTAGAAGGCAACGGTAGTTGCAATTTCAGAGTCTTTGTCTACAGTGGGAAATTAACTGGCATAGCTGTTATGGAGTATTGACTGTGTTGGTTTGTCTCTGTTAAGATAATCAATAAAAGTTATTTTTACTTTGGAATAGAGTCTAATACGTGTACCAAAAATACCTGATGTGGATTAGCTCTTTCCAGAATGCCATAGTGAACGTCTGTATTTAGGATCACACTTGCTGCGTACCATACTACCTCAGTTCTCCCAAACTGGTATTGGAGAGTCTGAATATCTCTCGGGATCTGACTCGGCGTGAAATGGTTGTGATTCCCAAAAAATGATATTACTATATGACCTTGCTAATTGTTTAATATTTTGACACTATTTGTTAGTTAGTAACCTTAGGGCCTAATGTCTTAACATTTAGTCTTACATTCCTTCTATTCTGTTTCACTCCTGTGTAAGGAGAAAATATAAATTGTTATTAAGAAGGGCATGGAGACTGTTGAGTTTCGTACCAGACTTCAGTACCTTTCTTGCTTTTTTCCTTCAGATTCTTCATTATATTTCAGGGTAGAGTTTTGATCCTGAAATGCAGAGGGGTTTTTTTTAGATGAAATGGTCAGACTGATATTAGTAATTACAGGTGAAATAGATAATTCCAGATTTTGATAGGCACATGCCTATCTAAGATGTGCTCCAAGTTATTTTCACTTTGAAAAGAAGAATGGAATGAGTTGCAGATGATAACAATAGATAGGCAAATTCAATTGACAATTTCTGGTCCTGATCTCACCTGCACTAATTTTATACTGGAGGAATTTAGACAGAGACCAGTGGGCCATGTAGGCCAATGCCCTGCCTTCAACAGTGGCCAGTTGCTTCAAATGAAGAAGCAAACCTCACATACTGGACACAGCTGTTTAGTCTTACCAGCTGCCTGCTTTCCACAAGTAAACCTTTTGCTAATTACTTGTATGTTAAACTTCTGTTGTTTGCTGTTAGGTTTACTCTAAAGAGTTTTGAAATATGAGCTTTGCATTTCCGAGATCACTCCAAAGCAAAAATGAAAGTCACGGACATTTCTGAGAGCATGGTCTTTTATCTTGTAAACATTTATGCTGGATAAAATCGCTTTGGTCTTAGGGACAAGAAACAATGGTAGGAACAGGCACATATACAATCAAGTCAGCTATGCCAAATATATGAAACCCTGAAAATCTATCGGTTTTGAAAAGCAAAGAAGCAGGTGAGGAGCAACAGGGGTTCAGGAGGAGCATAGTTTAATTTCAGAAATATATATTGTTTGTAGCCACCATTATGAGCTGCAAGCTATTGTAGAAAAATGACAAAGCAGAGTTTTTGGATTGTTTCTTTGTCTTTGTTTTCATGAAATGTTTGTACTGATGGAGGACACTCCTGCTCTTAACATCAGTAGGTGCAGGATTGGTCTTAAACCATTTAATACTTGGAAAGACATTGCCATTATCTAAATATTGCTGTTTACTGGAGACTACACTGGGAATTGCAAGGAAAGCAAGACTGGAGAAATACAGATGGGGTTTGAAAATGAACCACGAAACTAAAGTTTGTGGTCTTGAACATGGCATCTAATAATCAGACATGTAATCATCAAACCAGAAGAGAACGGTGGTTACTCTCAGACTTTAAGAGTTGTCACGCCACATTGAAACCAGAAAGTTAGACTTTGCCATTGTAATCAGATAATATAAGATGGGAACTTAGGGTAATACTATAGTTTAAACCAACTTACATACCACCTGATGGGTGTTGGTGTTACTTGAATGCTGAGGTGAAATCATATATGGAAAATAAATCATCCAGGTGAAGCTAAATTTTTTATTTTCAAGCCAGGAGTATGAAAGCAGGATTATACTGTACTGTAATGTTGTTGTTATTGTATCACAAATTTAATGTAGTTTAATTCAACAATTAAAAGGTTGGTTATTTGGAAAAATGCCCCTAATGTTCTTCCTGCACTGAAGCAATTAAGCATATGTGTGACTTCAGTGTGGATAAACTTAGTCTTCATTTCAATGGGACTAGTCGTGTGCTTACATGCTCTGTCGGACTGGTGTGTAACACTGCAGGCTTACAAGATTTCAACTGATTTTAAAGACCCTATCTTTTGTCTGATATTTGACACCACTTTATTTATCTTGCTCATGCTCCTTTGTCACTTCCTTTCACAAAGTTTAACACAATTTAAAGCCAGGAAAACCCCCATAAAAACACTAGATCATTGAGTCTGATTTCCTGTATAATACAGGCAGTTATGTTTCCTCAGCTGCTTCTGAATTGAACCCAGTGACTGTTGTTAAAGCAGAACACTTGGGTCCTCAAGATCATCAGTAATCCCTCACAGTCAAGGATGACTGTCTTCCATGATTGCCTTATCTGTGGGCCCAAAGACGGGCGACAAGGCCAATCTTGGATCGATAGGGTCTGTTGCAACTCAGGCACGTGTTTCTGTGTGGGGTGGGTGGCTCTGGATTCTTGGTTTGGTACCCGGCATGCTGTTTCTGCTGCTCCTGCTTTTCCGTCTCCTGTCACCGTTGCAAGGTGTCAAAGTACTGAGATCCTTGCAGCAGATGTTTCCTGCACTTGGTGCAGTCCCCCACACGTTGATGCTGCATTTTTTCAAGTTGGCCTTGAGGACATCCTTGAGGTGCTTTCTCTGCCCTCTTCCTGAGCTTACACCTTGACTGAGCTGGGAGAATAAAACTTGCTTCAAGAATCTGGAGTCAGACATCTGGATGATGTGGCTAGTCCAGCGAAGTTGATGTCAGATGATCATCACCTTAATGGCCATGGTGTTTGCTTGCAAGGGGATGCATCTGTGCATCTGTCTTTCAGATGCCTTGGTGCATCTGTCTTCCAACTGGATTTGAAGGATCCTCCACAGGCAGTGTTGACAGTACTTCTCCAGCAACTTGAGGTGTCTCCTGTACGTTTTCCAGGTCTCAGCTCCATATACAGTAAGGTGGGGATCATAATGCTTGATAAACCATGAGCTTGGTTTTGAATCTGTTGCAGTCTTCGAACACCCATTTCCTCAGGCATCTGAAGGCTGCACATGCACATTTGAGGCAACATTGGATTCCTTCGTTGATGGCAGCCTTCTGCTAAACTTCTATTATGGTGCCACAGACAGGACACATCTACACAAGACATTTACTGTGGAGTTGCCCCAAGTAGCTCTGCAGTAAAGTCTCAGTGTCTACACATGTGGCCCTATTAGACTGCAATAAACTAATAAATGGCGCCATAGGTTAGGACTTGTAAACACAAGCATATGGCAGCATTATTTCGTGTACCACAATGCATGTGTAGACACTGAGTTGGAGCTGACCTAGGTTTGGCAGCCTGTCCTCCCCCCCGGACCCTTTGCTATCTGGGGCTGCTCCAACCCAGCTCAACATGCTGCAGTCCCAGGCAAACGAGTACACAGCATTCTTGGGAGTGATAAATTCATACTGCCTCAGAGTTTATTGCATCATGCTAACTGCATGTGTAGATGTGCCAACAGAGGACAAGAGAGACTGAGATACCGCCAGTGCCCAAGGCCTTTCCAGGGTCAGGGGGTTGATTAGATGACATGGACTCAGATTATCACGGCAGGTGATCTGTATCTGTGCTACTGAGGGAGGTGCAAAATTCCCATGTTCCCTGGTGAGAAATTTCTTCTTAAACCCAGCCCTGGCAGTGAGTTTAACCATGAGCCTATGAGCAGGATGAACAAAGGCAGGTATCTAGGAAAGAGGTTTCTCTCTGCCACCTCATGGCAGGGACACGGATAGGTTTTTCGAGGGGTGGGACAACATTTGAAGCAACCTCCCAACAAACATGGGGCTCTGTGAGGCAGTGCACTGCCATGGGGTGTGACCTGGGTTGGGGGAGCAACTTTGCAGAGGTGGTATGTGGGGCTTGGTAGCCACTGAGGAACTGTCCCTCTTGCCATCTCTACACTCCTGCTTCAGGGTACTGTTCACTCCAGCTGTTGCCAATCTCTACATTCAGTTTTAATAATATTGCTGTTCTTATTTGACTTCTGTTTCTCTCCCCTTTGTTCTCTGCCTTCTCCTCACTTTCAGCTACTACTTCATTACCTTCTGCCTGTGCATAGCTTTCTTAATTTCAGGATATCCCAAAAAATATCATATGAATTCATAAGGAGAGAATGCTTTATCAAAATGTCACTGCCTTTGCCATTATGATATCATATGTTATATTCACTAACCCAGGACTTTGACTAGGGTTGTGCTTTCCTACCTATTTCAGGACTGCGGGTATGTCTCAATAACAATAAAAAGTCAATTTCTTCACATAGCCACCAACTCTGAAGCCAAGCTATTGCCTAAACCATGCAACAGAAGTTTAGCCAATACTGTAAATACTGAAATGGCCGTATTTGAGTTTTAAGGAAACTTCCTGATTATGTCCATGTGTAAATGGTACTATTTATATCCGACAGTGGCCTCACAACTATTTCACTGAAATTCTTTTTCCTGTCTTCTTCTCTTGACTAATGTGATTCCTTCCTTTATGTACTTCCTAAGTCCCAAATTGCAAACCTCAGTGACTTGTACATATTTGGGAATGTAGCATTCCTTTAAAGTTCACAAGTCACAAAAATCTACTTGTAATTTTCAAGTTCTCTTGATACACTGATTTCTTGAGCTGTGCAACTTCATCTCTACAAGGCCTGTTCTCTGCAGTTGATTCTTTGTGTGCCTCAAATTTAGTTCCCGACTTTCTTTTGTCCCCATCTCTATCTCCTTATAATAGGCACCACACCCAGTGCGCCACCACCATCATTATCTTCGTCATGTTGTTCTTAGCTGCCCTCTTGTCGTTTCCCTGTTACCTCAAGCTCCATCATTTCCGCTGGTTTGTAACCCTTTCTCTAGCTGAGCTAGAAGGCCCCATTCAGAGCAGTTTGCCTTCCATAATTTTAGTCCTTTTTCCTGAAATTTGACAAATGGGTCTTTTGTATCGTGAGGTACCACGTTTACAGTGGACACCCACAACCTGTTGTAATCTAGATAGAGAGAGATATTGGGGCCGGTCCTGCTTTGAGCAGGGGGTTGGACGAGAGAACTTCCTGAGGTCCCTTCTAACCCTGATTTTCTATTCTATGAGGTAGTTGGTGCCCTTGCCCTTTACAAGGCCATTTACAGTGTCTGACAAAGTTGGTTGCAGCCTATGAAAGCTCACACCTCTCTCAATGAGTTAGTCTATAAGGTGCCACTCTGTCCAGCTGTAACCTGGAACACTTGTATTTGCATTTATTGCCTATGATCTGTCAGTTTTCTGTGATTTGCTGTGCATATCAAAACAATGTTTAGGGTTTCTTTATAAAGAGCATTAGGATTTAAAAGTATACTGTAGTTTCCTGTGTACTACATTGGTCTGATAACTTTTTTGTATTAAGTTCTACATGGGAATAGTAGTCAGGCATCTGGCAAAGCAACCTGACTGGCAAATATTTCACTTTACATAACTCTTAATTACTCATCACTGTTTTGATCATTTCAGCAAAAGGAGCTGGGAGCCCTCCATGGTGCCAAGCTTCCCCCCAACTTTTGATGAAAACTTTTAACAAAGTATCTACGTAGAAAGAATATATTTCTGAATATTTCAAATGACCATTATTCTATGCAGTTGTCATCGGGGAGTCATTTACCAAAAGAAATACTTTGCCTCACCAGAAATAGAAAAGGTTAACAGCCGTGCTCCCCTTCACCCCCAATAGAGCAAATTTCCATGATACAAACTATCAGCTTGCCCCAGGCCATGAATGTGCCCCCTCCCAAATTACCATCAAGGGAAAGACCCTGGCAGCTGAGCACTCCTTCTCCCTTGGTAGGGGTGCTGAGCTAGGAGGAACTGGCTGCTGACCAGCCCCAGTGGTGCAGCAACCTCATTTAAGCGGCTGCCTGATTCAAGGTAAAGCATCTTGCTCTTAAAGCAGAGAAGAGAGTGCTGAAGAAGGAAAAGGAGGGGAATCCAAGCTTGCCACCTACTTTTCCTAGCAGAAGGACCCTCAACTTCTGTGGATGGGTCTGTGCAGGGCTGGACACAAGCATGGGCAAACTGGCCTGGACAGAAAGGGGCCCTGAAAATGATAATTCAAAAAATTATTATTATCACTATCTCTGGTGAAGGGGGGCCCGATGCGAAAAGTTTACAGGAGTCTAGGTACGGTGCTGGTCCGTGACTCTAGGATCCGACTCAAGTCACCTCAAGAGCCAACAATGAGCAGGGGCAGGGCTCATCCTCCAGTGCAGGGATTGCCCGTGACCGTCCTGGCAACTCTTCCTTCCTCTCTAATCTGTGCACGAGAAACTGTAGGCATTGCTTTCCTGCCCAGGCGCGGAGGTCTGTATACTTCAGCCCCTCTTGCCTCCTGAGCTTGCCCCTCTATTATCGCTCCTCAGCCTCCTGAAGGTGCAGCTCAAGCGTAGCGGCTTCTTCACCTGGCAGGGCGGCTACCACGCATCTGTGTCCAAGAAGGCAGATTTCCTGAACCGCCTCGCGGGAGAGCCGCTCTTCCGGCGCTGCAGCGCCTTTCAGCCCGGTGGATGGAGTTGGGGAGGCAAAACTCAGGCACATCCAAGACCTGCATGGCGGACGCCTGCCAAAGGTTTTGGAAACATCTGAAGCCCCGGGTGTGGGTGGAGGATGTTTGCCCATAGCAGGGCCACTTCTGCTTGTGGATTAGTTTGGCCTTATTTGGCCTTGGATGCAGTGATATCTATATCTATAGAGATAGATATCGATCTCTATAGATATATAGAGATAGATATAGGTATAGATATATAATGATCTGAAGCCTCTGGTGGCACACAGACCCCTTCCCCCCCCTTCTCCAAAGCTACACGCGAGAGCATCGTCCTCCACGTGGCCAAGGTGGGGGGGGGGCAGGGGCTGCCCCGGGTTGTCCCTGCAGACAAAGGCAGCCCGGGCTGTCCCCTGCCGCCCCCTCCCCCGGCTGCCGGCGCAGATTTGTCAGAGCCATTCAGTCGAGACGGATGATGATTGCCGCAGATGGGCTGGAGCTGACGGCCCCGAGCCGCGGCGGCGAGCAGGGGCCGGGGCGGCCGAGCCGGCGGGCGCG
>NW_017729031.1:22877517-22887772 GCF_001723915.1 Gavialis gangeticus
CTTAATGCTGATGGATGGCACCGAAACCGCCCCCCCCCCCCTTTTTTTTAAAGAGGAGCGAGGCGCGTGTCGCCGCGTCTGGGATGCTCGGACATGTGGGTGAATCCCCGCCTCCCTCCGGGGTCCGCGGGCCGGGCGGAGTCTCCCTGCGGCCCGGGGCGCTCCGGCTCCGGCGCCCGGGCCCGGCCAGCAGGCTGCTGCTGACCCCGACAGCTCTCCGGAAACAAACTTGCTAAAGAAATCAGTTCCTTGCAGAGCCCAGAAATAGCAATTTCCTTCTCTGGTCCCCCCCCCCCTCCCTCCTTCCCTTATGGGGAAGCTGAACACTTTCTCACTGCTTTTCAAGCAGAGGAGGACAGCACAGGTAACCGGTGCACTGGGGGGGTTGGGGTTTTTTTTGTTTTTTGTTTTTTAGGGGTTGTTTTCTGTCTCTTTCTCTTTTTCCCTGTGTGCCTGTGGGGTTGATGCGAACAACGACTGCATCCAGAAACGGTCTGCTTGGCTGAGCCTGGGCAGTGGAGAAACCCGGGCTAGTGACACGTTCAGTTGGTGTTTATGCGCAGCTGGTGCTGGGCAGCTCTCTCCTTCCGTGCAAAGCGTCTCAGAGACTTGAGGTTGCGTGCAGACAGCGTCTTCTGTGTTGTCCTCCGAATCCCGGCGACACAAATGGCCTGACACGACCGTGATTTATTTTCCTTTTTTTTTTTATTTCCTTTTTCTTCTTTTAGGACGGAGGAAAAGAAATCAAATCAGTGTAGCGTTCTTAGGGGTTTGCCTTGAGCAGGAGCATGATGATGAGCCATGTGATGTTTGCTTTCTATATGACGCTTCCCCAGAGTGAGCCTGTCGACCCTGTTGCTTCAGAGGCGCTGTATTTTCTTTCTCCTTGTCTCGTGCGATTCTGGTAGAAGCAGCCGAACGATTTGGCGCGCTTGTTGCCGTGAAATAGTTTAAAAAATGAATCAGCGTGATGCGGCACAAGTGAAGTGGTGTGGCTGGAAGGGAAAAAAACTCGGAAGAAAATGAAGTCAGATTAGCCAAAGTTAAAATACACAAGGCAGGAAGAGAAAAAAATAGGGTGCTGAGTGATCAATCGCTGTTCCTGTCTGAGAAACTTTCAATTGTCCCTTCTATAAACAGCAGTCATAGACCCCCCCATCCATTTTTTCCGGGGGGAGGAGGGAGTTTGCTCATGAAGTGAAGGGTTTACCTGGGAAGTGATCTAAAACCAAAAGTATAATGACCTTGCAGCTTGCTTCAAGGTCCGTTTTTTTTTTGTAAATGGCATAAATTCTGGAGGCCCCACAGCTGACACGGTGTTGCTAAACGTAATATTCTATTTGAAGTTATATTTTAGATAACTGGCTCCCGTAACTGGATATAGTAACACTCACAGCATTGCTGTTGAAATGGTTTACAGGCTATCCAGTTGTAAACTTGTATTGATTTTATTTTTAAGCGGTGCTTATTGTTTATCATTAGAAAGTTTGCTATGCTAACTTTTTAACAAGCAAAGTAAGAATTCATAGGCAAGGGATTTCAATCTGAGGGGCTGAGTGTGTATATTACTGGATCGCAGATAAGCTATGTAAGTAAACAGAAGTGCAGCGATCTGTTATTGTGCATGGCTGTGGAGCTGTCATGGGACCTTTTCACTAGTTAATAGCAGAAGGCTTCGTGGGAACTGTTTGATCTGCAGGACTTTTGCTTGGCAGTCGTTTACTTAAGATTATTACATTTTGTTTGCAGTCTTGTATTTGCTAGCCATTATTGCATTTTTAGTTCCAGGCTTCCCAGAGTTACGGGTTAGTAGGTCAATAAAAATTACTCAGAGATGCCGGAACTGACCAGTTAAGTTTTTAAACGTAGTTGGGAATAAGCTTGCCAATACTCAAAACCTGTAGGATTTTTTCCTTGGGATCTTGGTGCAGATTATCAGTAATGAATTGATGTTGAGATCAACGTGTTTCTTGTGACTTGAGTATCTAGAATGCTGCCCTGAATGCTCTTGTTGTTTAAAGGGAAACAAATTGGAGAAATTCAATAATTGTACTTTTGGGGGTGGGGGAGGGGGTGAAGTACTCAGTATTCCTAATTTATTTGCTGAGACTGAGAGCTAAGAGTCTGAGCTGAGTTCACTTGGTGTCTAGTGGGGCTCCACTGGATTGACAGTGGTAGAACTGAAATCACCGTCCTGTTTGTGGTGCTGCAAATTTAGACGTTTTCTCCATATTTGTGACAGTTTACTACACTTGATATGGTTGTAAGGTCACAAAAATGGTGATTTGATAAAGTGCTATATATATCGGGTTTCTACTTCAGAGCGTTGGGTATTTGAAGGTATCCCAGAATTTGTTTCTGGGCCGTTAGCTCTTAAAAGCGACATAGGTAGGTAGATGGTGCATGCAACTCACTGTGGACTTGACTCTGCGATTCCTTCTCTAGTTGAGTAGTATTTGAGGAATCTCATTGAGTAATGTGATCTTATTTCAGCAAAACATTTACCTGCCTGGCATGAATCTGGAAGTTCAAAGGAAGTAGTCATGCCCATGTCCCTACATAATCTCAGTGATATACTGATGAGACGTTGAGGAGGGAAAGGAAGCTCCATGTAGATACCCTGGGTGCTGACAGATGCGCAGGTCCTTGCTCTAACTCATGGCACTTTACAGAAAGCGCCACAAGTTAGAGCGACCGTCCCCATCACCCAGCAGACATTCTCCTGTTGGATTTGGGGCAGGGAAGGGAATCAAGCTCCACTTTGGAGCTGATCCAGCAGAGGAGCCTGCCTGCAACCTCTTCCCTAGCCTCCCACCCCAGCTCCAGTGCTGTCTGTGGAAGGGAGCAGGGAGATGGGAGGGAAGGGAGCTGTGGGATGGGGTTTGGCCTGCCTGAGCTGGAGAAGGAAGAAGCTGGGGGGGCAAGGTGAGGGGGGCTCCAGTCCACCTGCGCTCCACCCCAGCTCAGGCTGGGCAAACCCCAGCCCACAGTTCTCTCCCCCTTCCTTCCTTCAGGCAGCCCTGGGAGCTGGACTGGGCAGCCCAGTCCTGATCACGTGAGGGATTGACAGAAGTTCCCTAAGGTGCTCCACTTTGGAGCGCCTTCATCTGATCCCTCATTAGATGAGGGTTAATTTTTCACGTGATCAGCCACTTTTAAAGTGCTCTGCTGCCGTGTACTTCTGTCATAGTATGTCGGTAGACTGCTCTAAGGGGGCCAATGGTGCGACACATGTCACTTCTGTCAGCACCCTTTGACAGCAAACTGGAAAAAAAAAGCTTTTGGATGATTCAGTATCTCCTTTGTGTGGTTATTGCTGGACCATCTTTCTAAGAATAACATTGTGGCTGTTCTTGGCCTCAAAAGTATATCTTTCCCTCTTGCATCCCAAAGACTGGGGTTGGGCATCCCCCTGGGGTGTGTGGCCCCCATTGGTGAGTCCCATACAGCCTGTAGCTGCTTAGTTGGACAACCCTGCCCTCTGCTAATGAATTGCCTGTTAAGGCCCTAGTCCTGCAAATCTTTATGTGCATGACTGACTGAATTGCTGCCTCCTTGAAATCACTGGGCTACTCACAGCACTAAACAACCTGTGGGATATTTTCAGGACAGGGGCTTTAATGACAAGCTACTTAGGAAAGGGAGTAGAAGGCTATTCCCCTCCCCCACCTTTGTTGTTCGTTATCTTCAAGGACTTCCCCAGTGATCTACTATTAGTTTGACCCTGGTTAAAATCTAATCCATGTAATCCAACAGTTCTAGCATGGGAAGGGTTGTAAAGCAAATATGGTTTCTATTGCTTATTCCCTACCTTGCTGTGATTATTATGGGGGTTTGAGACCACAGCTCTTACCCAAGACATCGGCCACATGTTGCACTGGAACGAGGCTGAGGGATTTGCTCAGACACTCTTTGCCTTCTCTTCTTTCTAGTTCTGGAGCTGTTGCTGGTCAGGAAGTAATTTTGAAGATGGTCTGCAAAGGAAAGCCTGCCTCTGTCTTTCATGGCTGAAAGTATTATAAAGAGACACTTCTGCCTGTTCTAATTTAAAATTTAGGTCGGTACTTATTTACTCTGATTGCCTCCAGCAATGGCTGAAGGACTAGTAGAATTAAGTTGTCAGAAAAGTTTTGAAAACAAAATCAGAACAAGTGAAACCTGATTTTAAAAAATCAGACAAGTTAAAATGTTTTTTGGTAATACATTTAATTTGAGTGCATTTGAGAAAAGTTCTGTGCCATTGCCAACAACTCCTATGATGTACTTAGTGTTTTTCTTAATGTCCTAGTTCCAGGCATCATTTGCTTATGCAAGAATCACTTTTAAAAAGTGAATTCTGAAATTTTTAGCTCCCCAGTCTTGCAGGGAAAATCTTGAGAACAAAAAGTCAGTCTCAAAAACTGGTCAAATTTGTATTAAAAGGTGGGGAAGAGGGATGGGAGAATGGCAAAAAAAAAAATCAGTTCTTGGGTTGGGTAATGTTGGAGTTCTGTTGTTGTTGTTAAAACTTCCTTACTTCCACCCCTCTTCTTATGGATTGTGTGTTCACAGTTTCATCAAAATAAAAAAAGATCCTACTATAAAAAGAGGCAGCCTCGGACTCAACCGATCTTAGAGCAGGAAAAAACAAAACAAGACGGAGAGAGAAGAATTGTTAAAAGTGGGAAAACCAGAACAAACTTCCAGGATTTTATGATGTCATAAAGAAGCAAAAAGGCATTGCCTCTTTTTCTCTTCTTTTCTAGGTTGCTTTTAAACTGTGTAATACCAAACTATCTCAGCCAAGTTAAATGCCTGCCAATTGGTTTCCCTACATCTTTGTTCAGTGTTATAATAGTTGTCCTTGTATTGTTTATAATATCCCTTTTGATAGAATCTCAGATCCTGTTGGCCTTTGTTGCCCTAATTGGACAATGCATTCATCTCATTAAGCTAACTTTTTTATATCTCAGAAGACTTTAAGTGACAGTACATTCCTGGCCTTTGTCCAGTAATGTATATTGTTCTCTGTGACATGAAAGGAAGAAAAAAATCACTTCCTTTTCCCAAGAGGAAAGTTACCAGCCATTGGATATACTACTGTACTCTTGCGCTTATTTTTTTCCTGAAGATGAGCTACGTTGCTTATAACAATTCTGTTGTCATTGGCGAATATTAAAGCTGTAGGCACAGTCCTGGGCCAGGTCATTTCAAAGCTAATTGAAATGCAATGTATACATAACTTTCCCAGTATTTATTTTTCTCTACTTTCAAGCTGTTGCTTATAGCTTATGCCCAGGGTACATGTCTACATACGGTATGCTGGCCAGACAAAGAATTAGAAGCCAAACTTGTACTTTCTTAAACTACTGATGACCTCGCTGACATCAGTAGTTTTGCTTGCACATAAGTTTTCTTTCTCTCTTTCCTACGTTGTGGTTCACTGAAGGCACAGTGGAATGTGACATCATAAATACTGGAAGTCTTATTGAAATCCATGGTATGTGTTTAACGTACGTTGCCATACGTAACGGTGCATAGAATGTCATATTTGTAGAGTCTGATCCAAAACCAGTGGAGTAATTTAGTCTTCCCATTAACTTTGGCGTTGTTCTAAAGTAACTCTTTGAGTCACACTGAACATGCATTGTGCCTGACCTTGTATCTCATACCAGTTTTATATTCCTGCAACTCCACTCTAGTGATTTTTTTCTCCTGCTTTCTATTGAACAGCTAATCAGAATCATGCCTAGTTGATGTTAATGGGATTGTTGCATGCCAACATACAAGCAGATTAGTGTATGGTTAAATTATAAATAGTGTGTATAATAATACAGGGGAATGCAGGGATTGCCTCCAGTTTTTGCTCTTAGATGAAAGATTTGAAGTTCATAGAGCAGAGCCCACTGTTAGCATAAACAGTCTTTTTGGATGCTTTTTCTTTTTTCTTTTGCTTGGCATCAGATATCAACTTCCAAATCTCTGTCAGTAGGCATGTCGACACGTTCATTAATGTACAGTGGTTACTGCACATTCAGATTAGTACCTGTAATAACAGGTACTAACTGAATGTGCATTAACTGGTGCTACTGTGTAGTAGCATTGGCGCACAGGTTTTTTTATGCTAATGCTCAGTAGACTAATTCTACTGCGCATTAGCATGTTAGCACGGCTTTTGCCATGACATGCTAAGGTGCAGTAGAATCAGTCTACTGTGCACTTAGTGTCTTGTGTAGATGTCCCCACTATTTGGTATTATCACTCAATGTGTGGATTCCATCTACCCTGTCTGGGCATTTGTAAAGATTGCAGCTTTTGATGAAGTGCTGTGCTGTTTGTTGGATACCACATTCATGCAGAGGGCTGTCCAAGCTGTTCATCTTGTGAAGTGTTGTTCTGAAGCATCCATATCCAGATCTCAGTCTGTTCTGCTTAATCCATACTTCTCTGTCAAGGTCATGTCCAATGGGGGACTTATTTGGTGATAATATAAAATGCTGTAGGAATAGGTGTGACCTTTTCCAGTGGTCGGCCCACTCTGTTGCTGCCCATAGGTTTGATTCAGCATCCCCAATTTCTTCCAGGATCTTGTAGGCTTCATATACAAGTGGTTTATGACTTTTAAGCCTCTTAAGCCTCCATCTGTTTGCGTCTTCAGTTAACAGTTGAAGGAGCAGGTGATTTTCATCATCTCTTGTCTCTATGGCCAGTAATGATGTTTGGGTCTGTCTTATATCATTTGGTCTAATGCCCGAGAGTACAGGGAGTTCATTTGTGTGTATAGGTTGTGCAGCCTGTTATGAGTCTCAGTGCACCGTGAAGTACAGTGTTGATCTTTTTAGAGTGACAAATTCTGGACCATACAGGAGCACAGTATTTTGCTGGGGGAGTGACTACCTTCTTGTGGTGCTGCCTGTGAGTAGCTGCAAAGCAAATTTAAAAGTCCCTACCAAGGCAATTGGACTTTCTATTTTTGTTTTTCCAGTTTCAATACAGTATACTTTCCAATTTTGATATACTAACTACAGGATGAGCTAAAGGAAGCCCTTGTATTTACAGAGGGAAAGCTTGACCGTTCTTCAGCGTAATATTGAAAGGAATACCTAGCTCAAGCAAACAGTACTGTGGATGGTTACAAAGAGGTCACAGTTTAGAACCCAGTCGTTACTGCCTAGCAAAATAATAGCTACCAACAGAAATTAAATTTTACTGTGCTCACGTACAATTCTATTCAATTGGGGAAATTAATTTGAACTTGGGCAGAAGGCAGGGCAGGTTGGCACCCTAGGCCACAAACAAATCTTGCATTGGTCCTGGAAGAAACCATTTTATCTTAGGACAAAATGCAGTTGTTCAGGTGTCCAGGTTCATTGTCCTGAGACAAGCTTTACAAAGGTTCATGGGAAAACAAGTGCTAACAGCTTGTCTTGGGATACCGTGAAGTGCATCTTAACGGTTGTTACAGGTTTGCATCTTCGAATCAATGGCAAAAAGCAGCAGTGCATTCAGCTGCTTGCTAAACCCTAGCTGGAAGGGCAGTATGTACACACCAATCCCAGGATATTTGTTTCAGGACAAACATGGGGACAACTTGTCCCAGGACAAATGCAACATCTATTCTTGCGTTATGCCGTCATACTTATGTCAATATTCACATTTGTCAAAGTAAATTCACATGTTTATTGGCAGTTGACTAGGGGTCCTACTCAAGGGCTTCATTGTACTAGCGCTGAACAAAAAAGTGTTTGCTGCACAGAGCTAAAAATTTAAGTGCAAGATGAGACAAAAAATGCATAGAATAATGCGGACAAATTAATTCATGAAAGCAGAGAGATGTGGTTGACCAGCTTTAGAGTTGGGTGAAAGTCAGTTCTGTCCTGTGACAAATTCCAGATTCTTAAAAAAAAATAAATGAAAAAACTGTTTTGGAACAAAGACTGAAGATGTCAAAATATTCTGTGGAAAGGGAGAAAATGTGGAAAATTATAGGTGGCGAGGAAAGAGAGTCAGGAATCAAGGATTAGAAGACAGTAAAAAATAGAAAAAGTTGGCTGAGAGGGCAGGTGTAGATTCAACTGAGTCTGAGAAATACTATATGTCAAGGGAGATTGCAAGACAGATTGAGGAGAGAGAAACATTGTCATAGAGGACATCATTCTAGCCATGAGATATGCCAGACATGTTCTGCAGCACAAGAGCAGGAATGAAGAAAGTGGCTATTGGGATTAGCCAGGATTAGGGGATTGATTGGGTGGAATATGTGCTGAGATGCAGGCAAACTAGCAACTTCCCCACCCCATGCCTGTTTTATGGGAAGTGGAATCATTTTGCATTAAATCAACATTTCAAACTTTAGAGTTTCTTATTCAGAAATATTTCTCTACTGTATAACCACGGTGTCAAACTGAAACCTGTTGGCAGAGCATATTCCCTGCTTTACAGACACCTGAGGGCCATACCCATAATCTCTCACCCTGAACAAGCACAGCTAGGTGTGCAACATCACTCGCATTTGTGTTTTCATCAGTTGCTACTGAAAAAGTCTTCGCCTTGTTCTGGAGTCGACTGCAAATTATCAGATTAGTTAGATCTGTTGGCTAATATTTGCCAAGGCTTGCTGCTTCTCTGGCCACATCTGCAGCCTTTATCATACATTTTAAGAATTTTTCCCTCAGCAAAGAGTTGTGAAGAAGCGGCAGTTCCTTGAGAAAGGACATGGGTATGTCTCACTGCTCTGTTACCTGGGTGGGTGCTTGTGTGTAGAGAAATTGTTGCTTTTTCAAAGACTGTTCTAATATGCTTAGTTTGTCTTCACACAGCTTCCTAGGAAACTTTGATGCCACAGCATGACTCATAACTAGGGAGCTACCAAAATTGCAATTTCATGGATTTCATGGAAATGAAGGGAAAAAGCAGGCAGACACTGGGGGTGAGCTAAGCAGCTCCGGCGTCAGTCAACCCAAGAATAGTATTGGCTGGTTTGGAGTAGTGAAGGAGAATGAGGCCACCTCCAACTCCTTTTCAACATTAAACTCATGCAGGGCACTGAAAATGTCAACAGGCAATTTCAGGAAAGCTCAGCGGGCCAGATGACCCACTTCCACCTGCCTGGTGTTTGACTCCCTGGTATAAAAGAATGTTCCATATGAAGCAAATACAGGAATAATGGGGCTTGGGGGCATCGCGAGGGTCTTCTTGCTCAAATTCTACACATTGCACCTAAGTTATTCTAGACAGAGGCGTAACTGCCCTGGGTGGCAGCAGCATGCAGTGCAGTAGTAATAGTTGCTGCTAGGGGAGATGTCACCTCTTTTGTCTTTGACATGCATGTCAAGTGGACAAAAAAAATCCATCACTTTATTTCCCTTTGTCCCCCCTAAGTGGCTAAATAAATGAGGTGACACCTTCCACTGTGAACCACCAGCCACTACTCCTGCACCAGTGCTGCTGCTCTACCTTTAGTGAGGAGGGCAGAATAGGAATAGGGGTGAGGTGGGGGACACACACACAAGGGTGAGGTGCCCACCAGACCCTTTCCCCTCCAGTGCCCTACATTGAGTATTTCTGTTGTTGCAACATGAAATAGTTTTGGCTTGTTTTTAACAGCTTTGTATTGCTGACCCATGTTGAGATTGGGCTCCATCAGAACATCTTTCTTGGCAGCGCTACCGGAAATCCAGTTATCCCCAGTTCCGTATTTGTACATGTGTCTTTATGCATAGCCAACCGAAACTCTGTAGCCCAGTTCCCCAGTTTATCAGAATTTCTTTCAGTTTTGTCCTCCAAAGTGTTTGCAGCCTCTCCAACGTCTGTGTCATCTGAAAGTTGGTTCAATGTATTCTCCATCATCTGCATCATTTAATAAAAATGTTAAACAGCTCAGACACCCAGGCAGACCCCTGTGGAACTGCATTTGAGACCTCCTGCCAGTCTGACATTGATCCGATAATAGCTACTCTTCACTCGCAGTTATTAAACCAATTATGTATCCATGTAATGGTAATTCATTCTAGCCCACACTTCTCCAAAGCATTGGATGTCTGGCGTTGGCTGCAACTAGATGTGGGAGTTGGGGTGGGCTGGTGCTCCTAATGGTGCTGAAAACCTTTCAGTTGTCTAGATGTTGGGTTTGGCTTGTATGTTCTAGTTGTGTGTTTGTTTGTTTGGACTGATTTTTTTTTTTTTTTTTTTTTCCTTTTTTTTTAAGCCTACACTCTTTGTAGCATATTTTTAACCTAACAAATTTTCCGGCACTTCAGTTGAAAGACATTAAGAG
>NW_017729031.1:22892772-22893629 GCF_001723915.1 Gavialis gangeticus
GAGCATATTTTTAACCTAAGCAATTTCCTGGCACTGCAGTGTAAAGCCATTAGTAGCGCCCTTGTCTCCTCTTGCCATTTGTTTGTGGTTTGGTTTTTCATGGGGTGCTCTGTGACTGTGGTATATGGTAATGTTCTTGTAGACGTTGGGTGATTTGATATTGCCTTAAAATGTAGGATACTGGCCCAATTAAATTGGGAGGCTTGCAGTCCTGTGTTCTTCAGCTTGTTTTGGGGAAGTGGCATATAGTACTGTCAAAAGCCTTACTAAAGTCTAGGTATCTTGTGTCACCACATTCCCTTTATCCACCATGCCAGCTCACTCTTTCCTGCCCTTCTCCTATCCCTTTCCCCTGCCCCCCAAAAATTCAAATTGGGTTGGCATGATTCTTGGCCACCTCATTATCCTCCCAGTTATACTCCAACTTAAAGACAGGAAATTACTAGGAAGAAGTTGTAAAATGAATCATTTGACTGGCTAGTCTATAATTCCCTGCTTTTCCTCCCCCCCGCCCCCGGTCTCTCTCTCTCTCTCTCTTACGATGTATGTTGTTATCTCTTCTGGGACCTCATCGGTCCTCCAAGGGTAGGGACAGCAGTTTCACATAAATTGGTTTAAGTGATCAGAAACTGGTTTAAACCTGCAACAGAACAGAAGCTCAGTCCACATAAACCGGTTTCAAAATGTCTGAAATTGGGTTAACTGTCTGAATCGCACTTAACTGATTTAGGGCAACCTGGTTTATGAAACTTCTGTCCCAGCCCCTTCTTGGTTCAAATTACACTCCCCCAGCATCCCAGAATGCTTTCCAGCCCTGGGCTGAGCTGTGCTGTCTGCTCCAGAGAGTAGGACTGGCC
>NW_017729031.1:22893907-22898884 GCF_001723915.1 Gavialis gangeticus
CCCTGCTGCTGTGATTCTGGACTGGAAATCCCAGAGACTTTGGGGGCAGCAAGAAGAGGAAGTGAACACAGCCAAAGAGGCGTGCTTCAGCACCGTCCCGGCTTCTGGCTGCATTTCCTGAATCGAAGGTAAACGTCTGTTTCAATTTAATTTCTGCAGTTTAGACTAACCTGCAAAGAATGAATTGATTCAGCCTTGGGCTTTTTGACTGTCTGTACTTAGCCCAAAAGTGAACATTTTTTGCTAGTGGTTCTGAGATCATTCTGACTTGAACTCATTTACATGAGTTAAAAGTTCTCTGGGCCCTTCTCTACTTTTCATGATCTGAATCCTTTCTTTTTTTTTACATTAATTTTACTATTGTAATTACTAATTGTAGTACTAAAGTACCTGACTGACTTTACGGAGTTATTGGGCTTTTTCTCTCTTTCTCAGGTTAAAAAAAAAACATTAGTTGCACTTATGTTTTGGTTGGATGGTTTGCTAATAATTTTATTTATTTTATTTTTGGAGAGTGGGAATGTTCTGTTATCACTCTGGTAGACAGCATTACTTAAATATAGTCATGTTCTGGCTTCATCTGATGTTAATGCTTTCTCTTGTCCCAGGGAACATTGTTCCCAGCTCAGACATACTGTATCCGAGCTTTGTGATCTGCACTTCCTTTTGAAGTGCCAATGTCAACATTTTGTCTTTAAAGTAATTCGGAGTATGGTCTATTAATTGCTTTGGATGTTAGGAAAGCCTAATATCTGAACCTGAGTGGGAGCCAGCAAAGATACTCAACTATGGGCTGATACACTAAAGGTAGTCTAGACCGGGGTGACAAACATACGGCTGGCTCATGACCTGCTTGTGGGCCAGATGCAGTCTGCAGAGCCACTCCATCCAGCCTGCTGGCAGACTAGAAGAATGTGGGGGCATGGCTAGTGGTGGATGTGGCCTGCTGCAGAATCTGGGGCCCCAGCGAACATGACCTCCTGTGCAAGGGGGGGAGTGAGGGCTGTGCAAACACAGTTGCCCTTCAGCTGCCTGGCCACTGCCACTTGTCCCACTGCTGTGGCAGCGCCTGCTGCTGCTGCAATGACCACCCCATGCCCTAGGCTAGATGTGGCCTGCAAGGAGCCCTGTGGGCTGGACCAGTTTGGGGCCCCGGGTGAGTTTTGACCCCTCTGGCCTAAATCATAACAGCAGCACAAGAGTTACTATTAGCTCTGCATGCGTGTGAACACACAGCAACACTAAGAAAAATCAAAGACTTTTT
Organism: Gavialis gangeticus; assembly: GCF_001723915.1. NCBI lineage: Eukaryota > Metazoa > Chordata > Crocodylia > Gavialidae > Gavialis > Gavialis gangeticus. The sequence continues at coordinate 22,895,172 of NW_017729031.1, forward strand.
GACTGACATGAGCATGGAGCTGTGCTCCAAGAACAACTTCAGTTTGAGAAAGTCCAAATATAGTATTGTAAATTCCAGACCTTTTCTGTTTGATAGCTTTTCAGAGAACGCTGCTGAAGTTTCTTTTGAGGAAGTTAAGAATTAAAAAAGGAAAACAAATTAACCCATGGCCAAATTCTGCTTTTAGTTAAACAGTTGCAACTAGTTTCCTTGCTCCAATGAAGAACCTATAGATTCAAATTCCGTCCCTCCCCCCAAATACATTTTAAAAGATAAAAGTATAGGTCTGATGTTATTAGATCAAATCTGGCTTATAGTTGAATCAATGCAAAGCCCCCCATTTTTTACCATTTGTATTAGACTGTATTGTGTACTCAGCTTAGTATAAAATAAACAACACTATACTGATGATCTTTTTGTAACATAATGATATCTTGCAAGCTTACACTAATAAATCTAGGAAAAGATAGGTGTTATCTTACAAGAAGACATAACTGTCAGGCTCAAAATATCATTAGTGCCAATAAATTACATTAATCTTGTTAAGGAATCTCTTTTTGCATGGCCTAAGATGAGACAGAAACTTTCATATATAAATTTTATAAATAACATTTCCACTTTGTGTGTGTGTTGTGGTTACGTTGTTATTGTTGTTATTTTTTAGACTTTTCTGTAATAATTATGGGCTGATAGCAGTGTTTAACAAACTTAGAGCCAGATCCTGCTAATGTGAATAGGCATAAGACTGTATGAGAGAGGTCAACAGGATTTGTTTCACGAGTTTGTCTAACGCACTTTAGGGATCAGCACCAACTGTTTTTCCTCCCCTTCTCCCCCGCCCCAAATTCAAACTAGTAAAAGAATTCTGCTTAAAAAGTCATTTCTCTGAATTTCTGTTTTTAATATATGCTGCAACTAAGTACACACTTCTGAGATGCTACATCAGATATTTAATAAAGGCCCTAGACACAGCATTAGTTTATAAATAAGCAGGGAAAACACATTCAGTAGTAACATCTTTAGCAAAGTCGGCTCTTGTGTTCACCTCTTTTGTGTTGAGGAGGAGGCTTCATAGAAGCTCAGGTTTGAAAATGACGTATGGTAGGAAGTCCACTTGGAAGTTCACTGACGGTCACAGATAAGATTATGAAAAGCCAGACTGATTTGGCTGGACAATGCTATGTGGACTTTTGTCATGGTCTCAATAGCTGCAATCTGAAAGCAGCTGGGAATCAATACAGAGGCTCTCCAATCAGCAGTTTCCTAGTAGTTGTCCCTGTTTACAGGAAGGGGTGAGCTTAATTCCCAGACCTGGATCATTTAATAGGGCTAATTTGGTCAGTGGTCCTGAGCAAAGGAGTTAGGGGTCTGAGTCTTTGCTCACATAAAGTAATATCAAAATTCCTATTGACCTAATGGAATAAAAATACTGTATTTGCCTGAATCCAAGACGATTTCAAATTTAAGATGACCCCTCCAATAATTAGATTCTATAATTCTATACATGGAAAATTTATAAATTTGTCATACTTTTCCAGGTATAGAATCTAATCAGAGAGATTACCCCGCCACAAACTTCTATAGTGGGGAAAGCAGAGGCTAGGAGGTCAGGCTGCTGGGAGTTGGGGGTAGGTGCCCTGTTTACCCTTTGTTCTCCACTGCTCCTCACAGCATCTTCCTCCTTTTCCCCCTTAATATGAGGCTTGGGACTGGAGTCAAAGCCACAGGAGCTGCTTCGTTCCCCCTGACCAACTTCCCGCCATGTACTTGAATCCAAGATGAGTAGATTTTTTCCCATGCTGAATGTGGAAAAGGACCTCATCTTATACTGGAGTAAATACAATAACATGTTGTGAGCCACTGTTTTATAATGGATTGTTATTTAATCAGCATGACTGCCATGAACAAAATAGGGCTATGCCAATTTACGCCTGCTGAGTAACTAGCCTGTATGCTCTATTTTTTGTATCGCAGCTCATTTTTCAAGTAACAAAAAAAAACCCAACCCACATGGTAATCAACTTCTCTGTGACACCAGGATGGTGGCATTTTAAATATTGTGAAGTCAGATCCCCCACCCTGCATGTTGCCGTCACAGTCCATCAGCTCAAGTCAGTTTTTGGATTCTATATGTATCAAACACAAGATCCATATTTTGATCACATAGTTCACTTCTCAATTTTTCTGTGTCAGATAGAAATATATATATGTTAGACCTAACCTGTTCTTGAGTATCTCAATGGCAATATGGTAAATCAGCTGTGATGTACATGAGGTCTCTTCAGTGCACCATGGTGGCATATACTGAATTTACTTTTTCCCTATAGAGCATGAATGAGGAAAAACCTTGTCTTATGTTCAAGTATAGGCCAGGCAAACAGCTGCTGTGGCTCTGGATGGAGCCAGGGTGGACCATGTGGCAAGGTATGGGGTGGGGGAAGCATAGTGGAAGATGGTGCACGGTGCAGGGGCTAGCATAGGGAAGGGGTCACATGGAGAAGAGTTGTGGGGACAGAGATGCATGGGGAAGGGGCAGGTGGTGCAGGGTAAGCACAGGAAAGGGTTGCACAGAGCAGGGACAAGTGGCAGGGGACTTTTGTACTGTGGGGTAGGGGGGTGAGATGGGATGGACGGACAGGCTGCCCCTGAGGTGGTTCTTTCTGCACAAGTGTCTCTACTTAGCCATTTAAGCTTTCCAAATAAACAGCAATGTCTATACCATTTTTATGGATCTTGTATGACAGGGACTGTATTTCCTGTTGGCCATATTGAGCCATTAGGGGCAGTGGAAAAGTTACCCCATCGCAGAAGTAGCCTGAGGGCTTCTGGAGGGAGACAAGCACAGAGGCCAAGTGGTGGTGGTGGTGGTGGTGGTGTGGAGGGGAGGGATGACTAGGGTTATGGGGAAGGTTCCCTACCTTCCAGTTGCTGTTTTCCCTGTGGCAGTGGTGTAGGGGATGAGTATAAGAAGATCCTCCAACAGCTAGATTCTAGACATGGAAAATTCTAACGTATAGTTTTCCATGTCTAGAATATATATGTTGTGGGTGGGAGTCTTCTTAAAGTCAAAGTCATCTTGGATTTGGGTAAATACGATATTTAAAAAAATTGTCAATGTTGGCTTGTTTTGGGGTTGGTTTTTTTTAAATAATGATTTAGGACCAGATCCTGAAAGAAGCTTTATGCCCTCGATTGCCATGGATTCCTTGGGGATTGATTGCACTCAACACCTAGCATGGATCATTTGTTGGCTGGTAGATTTGAGTTTTGATGAATGTAGGCTTGATCCTGCAAGGCTGTCTTTCGTGAGTCGTCCCAACAAAGCTATTTAGGTAAGGTTTGCTAGAGTGGGCCAAAATATTAAAAGGTTTTGCAAGTGTTTCAGAGTGTCTGTAGTGGAAAGGAGGTTTCGAAACCCACAGCATCACAAGATAGTACAGTTTTTAGCAAAATACTGACCTGTGTAAAAGAGGAAATATATGTATACTTGAAACATTCCACTCCTGCCTACTTCCAGGTTGCTAGGTTTCTTAATGAATGAAATCTTTCACTACTTTCAGAATACCATTCTACAGGGGGAAACATCTTTCTTCGAAAGTTTTAAGTGGATCATTAACCATTTACGACTTACTGTCCTACAATAACTGTTTTGTTTGGCTGGCTGAGGTTCTCAGACTTATTTGCCACAGTACGTCTCTCTTCAGCTTCTTTTT
>NW_017729031.1:22903884-22913665 GCF_001723915.1 Gavialis gangeticus
GCCTCCATTATTGCCTTCCTTAACTAAGTTTTTATCAGGTTCCCTGGTTATTTACTTATCTCTAGACTTTTGTCTCCATCCCCCAGAAAGTAAGCTATCAGCATTTATAAGTATGTTTGGCTACCATTTGATGTTTCAGCATTTGTGCAGTTTTGCGTTTGATATTTGCAGAAGAAAGAATGTTAAAGAATAGGTAAAGGTGTGTTTCTAAAATAGAGAATTAAGTGAGAGTACACATTTTCTCTTTCTCAGGCCTGAGAATAAGGCATTTAAATTGCATAGGAATAAAATACATTTTCAATTAGGAAACTGAAGAATCTATATATTGATTGTCTTTTTAGATTATATCTAAGTGGTTTTACAATTTTTATGTACTCCCCAATATCAGGTTATAATAAATACCAACTCGAAGCACGTTTATAATGTCTTACATCCTTAAGAGTAGATTTAATATCTGAATATTATCTTTAATAGTGATACAATTGTATGTCAAATTTATTTTAATTAAAACAGTGAAAATCTTGCATTAACTTGTGCAGTAGAGTTGGATATGTTGAAATTCAAGGCTACTGCTACTGACTTAGTGTAAGTAGCATTTTTATTTTATATGTTGTACTGGGATGAAGGCCAGTTGGCTTCTAAAGGTAGTTTCCATAGCTACTGTCCTGCACAGAAAGAAAATGCTGCCACAGCATTTTTCCTTTGTACCTTTACAGTTTTTATGCAAGCTGTCAGGACAATTAGTTTTCATCAGATTTATTGGTTATCAGATTGTTGAAAGTTTACAGATATGGGTGGACACAAAACTCTTTAAATAGATTTAACATTAAATGTATGCATGTGTGCAAATACATCCATCCATCCACCTATGTATATATATGCACGCACAAACGTGTGTGTGTGTATAAAATTTGCATGCATGCTCATTCTTGTATTCCATAGATTGAAATCACTGTCAAGTTTTCTTGTTTGTATTGTCAATGATTGTCTAGCTGTAGTAACTTTCTTCTTCAAGTCTGAAACATGGTGCGTTCTGAGCATAAGTGCACTTCTATTATATAGAAGTACACGTATGCTCAAAACTAAAACCCTCTGCCTTTTGCTAGTTCCAGACTTCCCAAAGTAATCTTATCATGCCTCTTAAAAGTAAAAAGATATTTGGAATTTGAAGTCTGTTTCGGGAGAACGATGGCAAATTAATCGTAACGGTGGAATAATGCATTTGCTCTCTATAAAAGAAGAATGTTCAGTACAGCATGGGGAATGTAATTCCTTATTCATTTCATGCATGCAGTAATTGCTACATATAAGGCTGGACTGGTGTGGAGATGTGTGTACTTGACTGAATACTTGGTACTGTTCCTAAGAGCTCTGCTGCAGGTTGTCATGGCAATAATTTTAAACCTTGGCCAACCAAAAGAACACCAAACTTCCTGTTGACCAGTGAAACAGAAATATAGAAAGAAGTGTGCAAACCTTAAGGTTGGAAGGAACTTGGCCAGATCTAGGTGGAATGGCATCTATTCTCTTCACAGCCTGAGGCTCATGATTATCGATCTTGGGTCTAGGTGTTGTCTAATCCTTCCCAAACTTAGCTTCCATTCTGGTCCATTGGGAGATATCACAGAGTCCCTCTTTTCCCTTCTCTTTCCCCTCTGCAACCTCTCCCCCAGATACTAGCTTGAAGCTAAAACGCTGTGAAGGGTTTGTACTGCGTGGACTATAAACTCTTCTCCTTATCCTGTCATGGTTGAATCATACACATTTTTCTTGTTTCTGATGGAAAAAAAAAGAATTTATGCTTTGCTCCACCCACATAGATGTTACTGTTTCTGTGTGATAGTTACTAGTATATAGGAAAACCTCCTTAATTCAAAATGCAGGGGACCAAGGAGTACCAACTTCAAAATAAACAGACTTAATTCACCTACCTGTAGGCCTTACATGTAAATGGACCAAGGTTAGGCTTGCCTTGTGCCCTGCTCCCAGAGATCCATGTTCTTGTTCCTCCCCCACCCTTAAAGGGGCAGTGCTTCTGCCAGCTCTGCCCACAGAGGTTCCCTGCTGCTTCCCTGCTCTTTGCACCTTAGATTGTGCTGGCATAAAAGGGAGCCTACTGAAAGGTCACGTCTTTAAATTAAAGCATATCCTTCTTTACAACAAAAACAGCAGCAGATTTGAAGCATGGGACAAATTCCTGTGGACTGATTTGTTTTGCATGGTTTGAGCAGTTTGTCTGCTCTCTCTGCCCCAACCTGGCACAGCTGCTTTCCTCTCTGTTCACGCATGCACCTCCTGAAAACCTGATCTGCCTCTAGGCTGCTTTTGCTGTGAGGTGGAGCTGCTTAGCGCACCTTGGTTTTTAGGAGACACATTGGAGCCAAACCAGAAAGAGTTGGAGTAGGAGTGCAGCCACATGCATAGCATAATGCAGGCAGATGTGATTCTCTCCTGGGGCCACCATCCCTCGATTGCACCTGATGCTGCCAAACTGCTCCTCATCCCGTCAACCTGCCAACCCCTAGTGGATTTGCTAACCCGAGATCACACTAGACTGGCCCAGATCCTGCCAACTTCTGATCACCCTTGACTTTGTGCCAAGTGACCTCCAATCCTACCAACTTCCTGCCCCTGCCGACCTGCTAAACCTCAGTTGCACCATCCTCCCCCAATCCCACCAACTCAACCATGGTGCAATATCAGATAGTTAAAGTTTTGGATACTTTGAAGCTATTTTCATGAGAAAGCAAGGGCAACATTGGACCCCTGCTAAACCAAAAGGGAGAACTGATGGCCGACGCCCAGGAAAAAGCCAACTTGATAAATGGGTACTTTGTGTCAGTTTTTTGAAAGTACCATGGGACACCCCTGCCCATTACGGGACAGGGATGCCTAAATGAGGGTGGTTCCTTGCCCTCCATTAATGCTGACCTTGTGAAGGGAAAGCTTGAGAGGCTGGACACCTTCAAGTGAGTCGGCCCTGACAATTTACACCTCAGAGTACTCAAGGAGCTGGCTAACATCATAGCTCAGCCCCTGGCACAGATCTTTGAGAGCTCCTGGTGCTCTGTTGAAGTGCCTGATGATTGGAAGAAGGTCAGTGTGGTGCCTATCTTCAAGAAGGGGAGGAAAGTGGATCCGGCAGACTACAGGCCCATCAGCCTGACCTCTATCTTGGGGAAGGTCTTAGAAAAAATCATCAAGGAGGCCATCCTTAATGGACTGGCTGATGGCAACACCCTCAGGGACAGCCAGCATGGGTTTGTTGTGGGTAGGTCATGCTTGACCAATCTCATTTCCTTTTCCTTTTATGACCAGGTGACCTATCACCTGGACAAGGGGGAAGACATTGATGTCATATATCTCAATTTTAAAAAAACCTTCGATCTAGTGTGTCATGATCACCTTTTGGCAAAACTGGCCAATTGTGGCCGTGGGTCCACCACAATCCTCTGGCTGGGGAATTGGGTCCGGGGTCGCACCAGAGGCTGGTGGTTGATGGAAGTCAATCGTCATGGTGCCCTGTGACCAGTGGGGTCCCTCAAGGCTCTGTCCTTGGACCCATATTGTTTAACCTCTTCATTAATGATGTGGATATGGGAGTCAGAAGTGGACTGTCCAAGTTCGCCGATGATACCAGACTCTGGGGTAAAGCATCCACACCTGAGGACAGGGGGGTAATCCAGGCTGACCTTGACAGGCTCAGTAAATGGGTGGATGAGAACCTGATTTCCTGTATTAGTAAAGGAATGATTTAAGGGGCATGAAGTTTTTTTAAAAAAGTGAAAGATCATTTAGGCTGCTTAGCTTTTTAGTACAGTGGATCTCCTGTAACTGCCTTGGAGCAGTAGAGGCCAACCTTTTTGGCAGATGTGCCACAAATTAAGCATCACACCTTTCCTGAGTGCCACTTTTTATCCCTTTCCCGTGCCTGATCTGGTGCTCTGCCTTGTGCTCCCAGCCCTATTTGTTGCTGTGTTCCTTGCACCAACCCCAGTCTGCTGTGTGCCATACACAGAGGCTGTCTGCACCACCAGTGGCATAGTGCTGCAGGTTGGCCACCCCTGTCTTAGAAAAGGCTTGCAGCTACTTTTGTAGAAGCTACTAGGTGACTTGAGGTATGTACAGGTGTTAGGTCAGTCTAAGTGCCTGGCTATGCAGGCTGTTCCAGGGATTAAATTACCCCAAAAATGGCATGCTTGATTTAAATTAGTTTACCTCTTGAGGTAAAATAACTTTAGATCAATAATAAGATGATAACTATAGATCAATAAAGGGAGTGGGGTAATGTTAAACTGAATAAAGAGTGCTTTAAGAAGGTGTTAACATGCAGCTAGTCCAGGGGTCAAGAGATTCAGAAGCCACCTAAAGTTACCATGTAACAAGGCCTGGATACTTGTGTGCATCCATAAAAGCTGCAGAGCCATTTGTCTCATTATTCAGTTTACAATATCAAGTATCTGTTCCTGCTTCTCAGGCAATGAAGTATGCCACATGCCAGAATCTGTAAAAGGATGACAGAAGGAAACTGCAGAGAAGCTAAAATTGTCAGGCCCGTCCCAATCCAGGGAATTCAGTCTTAGGGGGAAAAACTATGTATGTGCAATACATATATGATGTGTAGATGATGATTTTCCATAAATGTTTTTCTTTTAAATTAATAGTACTTTATTTTAAGGAAGATTTGTGCTAACTGCCCATGGAAGAAACAGAATTATACATCTGAGCATTAATCGGACCTGCTGAGGTAAGCACAGCTTGAACCAGATGACTCTTCTGAGAGTCAGAGTCTTATTCTTCTACTCCGAGCCTCGTGTTTGCTAGGAGCCTAAAACCTGGCATGAGGTTCACCTCGGAGGGTCAGAGGTGCAGTTCTAGTTGAAACTTTTCAGTTGGTTGAAGTTTGCGGTCTAAGTTAGAGGCAGGGGAATGATCTGAAACAGTCACAAGATTTTAGCAACCAACTGAGACTAGTAGTAATCAAGGTCCAGCTAGCTGATACCAGTAATCTGCTAGGATTTCCAATAGATCAGGCTGAGCCCCATTGTGTTCCTGAGCAGGTGCTCAGATTGTCCAGATTACCCACTAAGCAGTATTGGGCACCACTATCTGACACTTGCTACATGTTGATGATTCATAGAATTCAATAAATTTGGAAACCCATTGATCTGGGCTCTGTAATCATGTTTATGGGGCTGATTCCCCTTTGAAGCATTGGGGCTGGTTACTTAGAAGCTGTAAACCAATTGATTAAGCTGATTTCAGTGGTGCTTATGTTGACTTGTAACAGCTGTGGCTCTGGCCCCTTTCTTCCTATTCCTACAGATGTCTAAATCAGAAATCACTGCTTATAAACCACTTGAGTAGTGATTGTAGGGTGGTATTGGGAGAGGGAAGAGCAAAAAAAAGAAAAGGAAATAGTTAAAATGAAACAATTATTTCAAGAACATGTTGGAAGTTGTGTGTTTTGAGTGCTTAATTTTTAATTTTGGACTTGGTTGCTAAGTATGCTAGATGAAAGTACCGCTAAGTTCTTTGAATAAATTCAGTATAAGATCTGACAGATTTGCAGTCATTTTGGCTTAATGGAAAATTGCCTTCTAGTCAGATCAGATATTGGGGGAAAGGAGGTTGCGTGCTACAAAAACTTATCTGGAATAAATAGAATAAATGTTAAGTGAAGAGACTGAATTACAAAGCTCTAATTTACAAATAAACTTGATAGCCAGTAGTGCAAACAAGACAACTTTTTACATTCTGGTCATACATTCATAAGCCACATTCATAAAGGGCATATATTATACTTCTGATTGAATACATTTTGTGCAGAATAGGATGCTAATGTTTCATTTCCACATGAAATTAGGTAATAATAGCTTTCAGTGTGAGCTATGATGATTTGTTTCATAATATGTGCAGTGATGGAAGGAGTAATAATGCAATCAAAAAGCTTGTTTTTTTTCTTTTACGATGAAGTTTTACTCTTTAATAGATGCCTTTTAGGTCTGTCTATTATTGCAGGTGGTGTGTCTTTGTTGGCACGTTCTTATTAAGAAGAATGTGCCAACAATTATATGTTTCAGTGTATCAAAATGTAGAATTGTTTTTTGCAACATAGACATGGTGTGAAGAGATCTCCTTTTCCCTCTCTGCCCTTCCATCGTGATTCTCAAATAGGAGACCAGGTGTGAACATCCCATAGATGTTTTTCTTTTTCAGTGTGGTAAACTTCCAGAACACAATATATTAATAGTTATGATTTTAAATCCAGCTTAATAAAGTATGCTAAGTTATTTTTCAAAAAGGAATATTTCCTTCAAAACAGTATTTCATCAACTGATGCAGTTTTTGTTGGTAAGGAAGTACATTTTTTGTTAGCTTTCTCTTAAAAAAAATTATTGTGTGGTGTTGGTGCTGGTAGTGGTGTGCATAAAGGCTGGTTGGTAGTATTCTGAAGTAGGTGCTTATTAAAGACAATATTCTAATCCTTTAAATTTAGGGTGAATTGTTTGCATTTTGGATTAAGTGGTAGGTTTTCGTAATGCCTTTTACAGGGCATATATTCGGCCTGCTGTTTTGATCTCTGTGAACTTAAAGGCATGGTTCTGTGACGGCATGTAGGAGTTAGCTGCACATGATAAGTTTATCTCCCAGTTTCATGTGTGGCCACTGTCCTTTTCTGTTTACTGGCCCGTGCTCTTCCACTGCATCCAATTCTGTCAGAATAGAGGATATTGATTTCAGAGGCCTGGGAGAATTTGTTCCCACTTTTTTCTAATCTGAGTGAGAGAATTCACTTACATAAATCACACAATGGTATTGCTCTGTGCCATGATTATTTGCACCAGATGCTATATATTTTTAAAAGGAGGTGTTTTCTCAAAACACCAGTAGGATCTAAAAGAGATTGTATTTAGGGTCACTGTGAAGGCCAGTTTCTTCTAACCATAACCTGCTTGAAAAATATCCTGCAAGCTCATTATCTGCAATTGCACATACTTGGACAGTGCACCAATTCTCGATGGTTTGCAGTAAAAGCAGCATGAGATTGAGCCAAAATGTCTTGGCTGACATTAGACTGAAGGAGAACTAAGGACTTTGGCTGAAGCAGGAAGAGAAGATTATGGGTGCAGACAAGTGACAGTTTTTGAGCAATCTGGTTCCTGAAAGCGTGACAACACATGTGCATGCCTGCAGAGCGTGTTTAAAATGGCTGATCATGCAAAAATTTAACCATGGTTAAAGTGGGTATTAAGGTGCTCAAAAGCAGAGTGTCTTGGGGAACTTGTTTTCCCTCTAGGGTTAATTTTTTGCATCGGGGGTTGGGCTGGGCCAGTGCCCAATCCCACCCCTGGGCTGTCAGGGAGAAGGAGAGGGGGTTGGAGGCAGCCTGCACCAGCCCAGGCCAGCAAGTGAGGGTGCTTCAGCCACCTCCTGGGAGGCTGCCGAACAGTGTATGCCCCCCATCTCTGGGGCTGTCAGTGAGGAAGTTCTCAGCTGTTGAATGGCTGGAGCTGGGAAGGAGCAGACAACAGGGCCCCCTTGCCTCATGCCCCCTCCCCAGCTACTCCAGCTGGGGTATTGGGGAGAGCTAGGTTGGGCCCCTGAGGGCCCAACCTCCCACCTCCCCCCAACCTTGGACCATTCAGTAGCTGGGAGAAGCCAGCATGGAGCTACCAGCTGCTGAATGGCCAGAGCTGGGGGAAGGGAGCTAGAAGTGAGCCCCCTTGTCTCAAGGGCCTGACCTGGCTCCCCCAATGCCCCAGCTAGGATAGCTGGGGCAAGTGGGGCCCTGTTCCCCCCCACCCCCCCAGCTGTGGCCACTCAGCATTTGGGAGCTCCCTTGTTGACTGCCCCAGAACTGCAGGGGTGTGGGGCTGGGGCAGTTCGGCATCCTCGTGGGGGTTGGCCTTTGCTGGCCTGGCATGGTGCAGGCTGCCACCAGCCACTTCTCCCCTGACCCAAGAGGTTATACCTCTTATACCTGTGGATAGTCTATAAATTTAAAATCTGAACAGTTTTTTAATTTTGGTTTTTGGCTGGATGTTTTGCTCTGAATTCCCTCCTTCCTTTTACTGTTCCTTTGTTACTGATTCCCCTTTCTAATAATTTCCTTATTTTCATTCTCTCTTTCCTTTCTTCTGCAGTAGTATCTCCTTTTCACTTCATCTTTCTTCTCTATATTTTTAGCACATTTACATTCAAGACTTCTTTTAAAGTGTTGTGGAACCATCCAGTTGTACACACAAGTAAGTAGAGTAATATAATCTTGAGAGAGTCCAGAGGAGAGCCACATGCATGATCAAGAGATCTCCATGCAAGGCAGGAGAACAGGCCTTATGAAGAGAGGCTAATAGCCACGGGACTCTTCAGCCTAGAAAAACCCAGGCTCAGGGGTGACCTGGTGGCAGCCTATAAGTACATAAGGGGTGTGTATCAGGATCTGGGGGAATGCCTGTTCACCAGAGCGCCGTAAGGGAAAACAAGGAGCAACTGTCATAAACTTCTCTATGACCATTTTAGGCTGGACATAAGGAAAAACTTCTTTACTGTCCGAGCCCCCAAGACCTGGAACAGATTCCCTCCAGAAGTGGTGCAGGCACCTACTTTGGAGTCATTCAAGAAACATTTGGATGCTTATCTTGCTGGGATCCTTTGACCCTAGCTGACTTCCTGCCGCTGGGGCAGGGGGTTGGACTTGATGATCTTCAAGGTCCCTTCCAGCCCGAAGGTCTATGAATCTATGAATCTAATCACTCTTACCCTCATCCTTTCCCCCCTTTTTTCCTGCTCTTCCTATTAATTTGCGTACTCACTGGCTGTGTTTTCTGTGCATCTACAGAGTTTATCTCTTTGGGAGTGAAACTAGGTACAGTACTATGCTCAGGAGATCCATTTTAAGGGATGTTTTCGTACTAATATAATGCAGATTAAATAATAGATTCAATGTTATGGTGAGCGTGGTGTATACCTCTGGTATTGATGCAGTTTGTTTTGTACTCTATAAGTTATAATAAGGTACTTTAATGTAGTACATCCTTGGTTATCTAATCCTGTTTGGAAAAACAATTTGATAAGAGAGACTGCGGCATCTTGTGAGGAATTATGTCTCCACAATACATAATGTAAAACTGTACCAAACTAGAGAGTATATACAATAATTGCATTAAAACTTAGAAGAGAACAGTGAATTTTAACTGTTGGTATTATATATGGACTTACCAGGAGAAATGCAGTACTGTATTGAATAAAATTTAAAAAGAGAACAGTATACAATATCACTAATTGCAAGTTTAAAAACAAAACAGCTGCTTGGAAAACCAAGGAAGTAGTATGTATTAGAAACATGCATTTGTTTGATATTGATATTAAGGGATATGGTGCATTTATATGCTCAAAAGTAACACATGGCATCTCTCCTAGATTTATTTATAGACTTTGTTCTCCACAATTAAGGTTTTGTTTTCAGGTTATGACTTGCCTGATTCAGGTACATGACCGAGGTAACACTTGTAGTGCTCCTGTACAGAGGTGTATCCACTGCTTATTTCCTACCCGGAGTTTATACATTTATTACAATTTTCATAGTTTCATAGTTTCTAGGGTCGGAAGGGACCTGAGCAGATCATCTAGTCTGACCCCCTGCCATGTCAGGAAGGAGTACTGGGGTCACACGACCCCAGCAAGGTGTTCATCTAACCTCCTCTTAAAAACCCCCAGGGTAGGAGCCTGCACCACTTCTCTTGGAAGTTGGTTCCAGATCCTAGCCGCCCTGACCGTG
>NW_017729031.1:22913691-22914408 GCF_001723915.1 Gavialis gangeticus
GAGCTAGGTTGGGCCCCTGAGGGCCCAACCTCCCACCTCCCCCCAACCTTGGACCATTCAGTAGCTGGGAGAAGCCAGCATGGAGCTACCAGCTGCTGAATGGCCAGAGCTGGGGGAAGGGAGCTAGAAGTGAGCCCCCTTGTCTCAAGGGCCTGACCTGGCTCCCCCAATGCCCCAGCTAGGATAGCTGGGGCAAGTGGGGCCCTGTTCCCCCCCACCCCCCCAGCTGTGGCCACTCAGCATTTGGGAGCTCCCTTGTTGACTGCCCCAGAACTGCAGGGGTGTGGGGCTGGGGCAGTTCGGCATCCTCGTGGGGGTTGGCCTTTGCTGGCCTGGCATGGTGCAGGCTGCCACCAGCCACTTCTCCCCTGACCCAAGAGGTTATACCTCTTATACCTGTGGATAGTCTATAAATTTAAAATCTGAACAGTTTTTTAATTTTGGTTTTTGGCTGGATGTTTTGCTCTGAATTCCCTCCTTCCTTTTACTGTTCCTTTGTTACTGATTCCCCTTTCTAATAATTTCCTTATTTTCATTCTCTCTTTCCTTTCTTCTGCAGTAGTATCTCCTTTTCACTTCATCTTTCTTCTCTATATTTTTAGCACATTTACATTCAAGACTTCTTTTAAAGTGTTGTGGAACCATCCAGTTGTACACACAAGTAAGTAGAGTAATATAATCTTGAGAGAGTCCAGAGGAGAGCCACATGCATGATCA
>NW_017729031.1:22914492-22918786 GCF_001723915.1 Gavialis gangeticus
TCACCTTAAGGAGTGACCACTCTTCTTGGACACCTGGCTCCCCTCCCCTCCGGGACCTCAGCGCTTCTCCAACTATCCTCCTTAGCTCGTTGAAGTTTGCCCTCCTAAAATCTAGGGCCGCTACCTTACTGCATGCCTTTGCCGCCTTGCACTGGATGGTGAATTCCAGCAGGCGATGATCGCTGTCGCCCAGGTGGTCGAGCACCCGCAGCCCCCTCACCAGGTCATCACCCGTGGCCAGCACTAGGTCCAACAAGGCCTTTTATAGATTTTCCATCTATAAAATCTAGTTTATTGGAGGGTCATCTTAAATTTGGCCCGTTACCCCCACCGCTGCAGCAGGTTGGCAATGGGAGGGTTGGCCGTGGGGGGAATCAAACAGACAGACCCATGCCCCCCTACCCCTGTGTTGCTGGCACTCCTGGCATCTGCCTGCCCACAGCCTCTGCCCCCCTGCCTCTTTCCCCCCCTCCCAAGAGCCATTGCCACACAGCTGCTCTTCCAGTCCCCTTGTCTCTTACTTTTGGTTCTGGCTCTAATAGGCTCTGTACCAGTGGTCACCAACCTCTTGGAGTCGATTCGAGGCTGGGGTGGGGGCTGAGCCCATGTGCATGCACGCATGCACCCCAGCCCAGCAGGTCAGTTCATGGGGGAGGGAAGAGATGGGGGCTAGATTGAGCCCCCACAGTGAGGGACAGTGCTGCAGAGGCAGGAGCAGGGGTAAATTGAGTGGGGCCCCGGCCAGGTGGGACTTAGTTGCTAGGGAGGCATGCCCCCAAATAACTTTTTCTCCCTCTGCCTCAATCTGCCCCCGCCACTTCCCTCCCCACAGGCTTGTGGGGGTGGTGGTGCGGCAGTGCACAGTAGAACTTGGGTTGCTTTTAAATGCCAAAGGTGATCTACTTAAAAACATTGGAGACCACTGGTCTATACCCACTCTAGTGAGCCTAGGTCAGGGTGCATGTATCTGCTCTGGCCCCAGCCCAGCCTGGTAACAGCTGCTGCAGCGGGGACAGGTGTCTGAGCCACAGCAGCTGTCCCGTCCCCCTCCCCCTTCCCTGGCTTATACTCGGTTCCACGATGGGGGGGCGGAAACCTGTCTTTGATTTGAGTAAATATGGTAATGATATTTGTAATAAATCATTTTTAGAAAACAAGGGTATAGACAACCTTATTAGGTTCTGAAGTATATTTCAGAATGTATTTTTTTTAAACTTTTAGGGAATTTGGACAAAATGTATGGGTAATAAGCTGACCACACTCAAACAGGTTGTTTTAAAGGTAACATCCAGGTTGTGAATAAGATGTACACAAACATTCCATATCAATATTAACATATCAAAGAAGGATCTTTTAATCATACTGATAATAATGATAATAAAGCTTAACTAAAGAGCATTTGAAAGGAAAATTTCAAAGGCTCAGATGGCAATTGAGTATGTAACACCACTGAAGGCCAATGGGAGATGGGTGCCCACTTGCCATTTGTGCTTTGAAACCCTCTTACTGGATTGACAAAACAAATCTTGCAACTGTGTGTATGAAAAATAATTAAAGTGTGTCCTTACCAGGATTATCTAATTCCATAGGTCACAGGATTGTAATTTAGTGGTAGATCCTTGTTTTCCTGATGCAGGTTTAAGTTGAAAGGATCCCATCTTCTGAACCTGTTTACTTGGAAAGTGATTACAGTATGTTCAGTTTTTACATTTTTAGTAATTGTGATAAAATTTGCACTGGTATTTGGAACAACTAGAAACACAGTTCTATTTAAATTGGGTAACGCTTGAGTTACACTCTTGTCTTCTCTGATATACCCATATTTCTTTTTGTGGAGTTATAAACAGGTATTTTCCGTGTCATTCAAGAGCAACTATTTTAATAATTCTGTTGTGGACTAAATCCTGCTCACCTTATGCAAGCTGTTTTGCAGAAGACACATCATATAAATGTGGCAGATTGAATTTAATTGCATGCTGTGCCAGTATTCGCTGTTTTCCTTTCACTCTTCTCAGATGTGTTTTCTGAATTTTCTGTGAACTAAAACCTTCCCATAAATGTAACAAAACAAACATTTTGTTATTATGCTAATCTCCTTGACATGCTCTTGCTTTTGTTTCAGCATTTTTAAATGGTAAACTGCCTTACTGAGCTAGTCGTGTATCCTATGATAAAGCTGTCATTGACATACTAGCGTATTTTTTTTTGAGCTCATTTTAATTGGGTAGAAAGATTGATTTGAAAGATTTCTGTATTTAGCATTTGGGGATATGCCCACTATTTGGAGTGACAGCATATCCTGTATTGAAATAAGAGTCCACGCCAGTCACTGTTTGATTCAGTACAAATAATGCTCTTTATGTGCCTATCTTCCTTCAGTCATTTTGGTCAGGGTCCCTTTGATTATATCCCTTTTAAAAACAATCCTTTCCCTCCCTTCTTTCTTAGGTCTGTAGGGACACAGTGCATTTGAGCTTGATGGTTCCAGTTAATCATCTAATTTGTCAATACACACAATCAGCCAGAGGCCATTGGCTTTGACTTCACTTGGCCTGCCTTTATAGCTAGAGTGACAGTAGAAACAATTGTCATTAGTATGTAACTGATTTTAATGCTTGAAGGGTGTATACAGATGAATTCACCAGATAGGTTTCAGCATTTTAACATTTGTTGTTTAAATTACAGAATGGGATTTTAAAACAACAGTGAAACTAATGGAATATGCTGTTTAACCCACAGCTATTTAACGCCTTACAATTTTCCTCAAAGCTCTCTTATGATGCCACAGTTTAGAATTCGGATGCCATTTTTGTTTGTGGTTATACCTTGTTTCTCATGTAATAAAGTGTGCACGCTGATGTTTACAGTGATTTACAGAAATGATTGAACTTGGATTTTACACTTAACGGTGTCAGTAGCACAGGTTTAGAGCCCTAGGAGCAGATCCTGTGTCACCTTTACACACCTGAGTGGCACTTATACACTTGTATAAGTGCAGTGTTAAGCACTTACATAGAATTTAGGTTAGATTTCCACTTGCCTATGTAGCCTTGCCATGTTCTTCCCTGTGCTTAGGTGGTTGTACTAGGATTGCTCAGGCTGAGACAGAATAGGATTGTTTAAGTATGCACATAATGGTGTAGAAATCTCTGAAAGTTTAGTTGGAGAAAAAAAGCATGGCTAGCAGCATGAGGACATGAAGCAGGGACAGTTGATGAGGTTGGAGGATGAAGGAAAAAGGCAAGGCAAACCCAGTATCCTGGTGATTAGAGTCCTTGCTCTTTCCCCAGTTGGGCATAGAAAAGTAGGGCTGGAAGGGACTTCTGGAGGTCGTCCAATCCAGCCCCCTGCCTGAGGCAGGATCAGCTCTATCCAGATATCTGGTACAGTCCTTGCATAAACTGTTCCTAAAACTACACAGTCAACTGTCATGCAACCTGGATTGCCATAGATAAAGTTGAGGGGCAATTTCAATCAGTCCTGCTTTTGGTCACCCTTAAAATATTCTTGAGAGATTGGAAAAGAGGACTATGCCCTCTGTTACAGAAGAAGGCAACCCCTTGCTTACGCAGTCTCTACTACTTGGACCATGGGGTAAAATTCTTTCCTGACCCCAAATGTGGCAATTAGTCTGATCCTGAGCAAAAGAGCAAGCCCATCTAGCCAGGAAATTTTAGGTTTTAGTTCAAATGGGAGCATTTGCACACTCTAGCCAAATGCTGTGCCTTGGCTGCAGGCAATACCCAGTGCTTCTGAGGAAGGGGGAAAAAGAAAACTTTGACCAGGCCCCAGGTGGCAACCAGCAAAACCCAGAAGCATGGAAAATGTCCATAGCTATGCCTGTGCTCTGCTACTACTGGATCTTCCCTGACCAATGGCTATTAGGGCTGTGAGAAATGGCTGTGTTTCATTTTGGTTTTGGATTTGGCATTTTGGAGGGACAGTGTTTCATTTTGGTGTTTCAAATCGCTGTCCCGTTTTGTTTCAACCAAACTGTTTTGAAACTGTTTCAGAGTTTTGACACTGTTCCGGTGTTTGGGCCATAGGCCATAATGGGGAATCACAAAACTGCCTATAACTTTGTCATTTCTTGCCTGATTTAGATTAAACTTGTAGGGATGCTAGCCCCTTCAGAGGCCATGGAGCCTGCCATGTTTCAAGGAGATAGGTGCAGGGGTTTCTGGGAAACTGTACCTCAAACTGTTCAAAGCA
The DNA here is from genome assembly GCF_001723915.1 of Gavialis gangeticus. Taxonomy (NCBI): domain Eukaryota; kingdom Metazoa; phylum Chordata; order Crocodylia; family Gavialidae; genus Gavialis; species Gavialis gangeticus. The sequence goes on from NW_017729031.1 coordinate 22,918,705, forward strand.
AACCTCATGTCACTTGTGTGTTAAGGGGTGTAGGTTGTAGTCATGTTTCATAGTTTCATAGTTTCTAGGGTCAGAAGGCACC
>NW_017729031.1:22923786-22928134 GCF_001723915.1 Gavialis gangeticus
CAATGATGACTCCAAGATCCTTTTCCGCCTCCGTGCTGACAAGAGGGGAGTTCCCCAACCTGTAGGTATGGTGCCGGTTGTTCCTCCCCAGGTGCATCACCTTGCACTTGTCTGTGTTGAAACCCATCCTATTCTCATCTGCCCACCCTTGTAACCTGTCTAGGTCAGATTGCAGCCTGTTGCTTCCGTCTAGTGTGCCCACGTCCCCCCACATCTTAGTGTCATCAGCAAATTTGAACAGGGTGCTTTTTACCCCCTTGTCCAAATCACTGATGAAGATGTTGAACACTGATGAAGATGTTGGTCTAAGGACGTAGCCCAGACAAAGTTCTTAGGATCAATCTGATATCTTTTATTAGACCAATGGAATAGTTGGACAAATTCTTCTTTGCAAGCTTTTGGGTCTAAAAACCCTTCATCAGGCTGAGGAAGCATCTATCTGGTGTATATGCACTCTTCCTGGATGGAAGGAAAAGTTAAGAAGTCAGAGGCTGGCGTGCAATGCAGGCAAGAAAGCCAGTCAGTGAAAATGAAAATGAAGGTATCAGGGGGTGAGAGAGAGGCTGGGGTAGGGGAAGGGAGATGTAGGAGATAAAAGGAGAGGTACCTGCTACCGGGGGAGTCAGATGTCAGGCAGATTGTAGTGTGTCATAAACCCAGTATCTATGTTGAGTTCATGAGTATCTAGGAGGTTGATGAAGTGAAGCTCATGGGCCTGTATGTCAGAAGTGGTTTGTAAATTCAAACAAGCACCAGCCTTGCTAACCTCATCACCAGAAGCCAACTTCCTACAGTCCAAAACACACTGAATGGATCCAGACCACGCCAGGACAAGAAATGCAAAATGTGCCAACGTATCTCCCATACCCCCACAAACTACGCAGAAGAATCTATTAAAGACAAGAATACCCAACTACCGGTGGGGACACATTTCTCACAAGAAAACCACTCTGTCTCCAGTCTCTCAGTCCTGATCCTCAAAAGGAATTTACAAACCACTTCTCACAGCCAGGCCTATGAACTTCACTTCATCAACCTCATAGATACAGAAACTCACGGACTCAATATAGACATTGGATTTATGACACATTACAACCTGCCAGACATCTGACTCCCCAGGTAGCAGGTACTTCTCTAGGTTTATCTGTTACATCCCCCTTCCACCCCCCTCCCCTCCCTGCCTGTCTCTTACCCCCTGACACCTCCATTTTCATTTTCACTGACTGGCTTTCTTGCCTGCATTGCACACCAGCCTCTGACTTCTTTACTATTCCTTCCATCCATGAAGAGCACACACAGCAACTGCAAATGCTTTCTCAGCCTGACAAAGGGTTATAAACCTGAAAGCCCATGACTCTCAGATGGCATCCCAGGCAGCTAAGTTCACCTGGAGCCTCACAACTCCACTGCGACCAGCAAGCCTCAGGCCTCAAAGATCTTACAGGTCTGGGCTTTCCCTAGCCAGGACTGTGAGTGAATGTGGTGGCTAGAGGTTTTAAGACACCTCCTTCCTGCGTTTCACCAGGGTGGTCCTTGGTTCTGGCATTTCTTGGGGGTTGCCATGCCACCAGCAGCCCTACCAGACCTCCAGTCCTAGCAGGATGCAGTTTTAGGTCATGTCCAGGACCTGGGGTCTCCTTCTTCCCCATAGTGCCCATCCATTTCTCCAAGTTCGTCCTGGCACAGGAGCTCAGCAGGGAGATGTTCTTCCCCTTCTGACTGCTGATGCAGTGAGTGCCAGTTCCAGCTCTGAGAACGGGGCATTAAGTAGTTTTAAACATTTTTTTAAAAAGGAAATAAGTGCAGACAGAGTGAGGAGGGTGGCACTCTGTCTGCATGTGGAGCTCAGGGAACACCAGCAGCGAGAGGTTCACCTTGAAGAACAACAGCTGCTCCACCAAACCAAGATCCAAGGAGGTGTGGTGGGGTGTCACAACATCCCCAGCAATGCTGAACACCCTCTCGCTTGGAACACTAGTCAGAGGACAGTGTAGGTGTTGCCAGGCAACCGTGGCCAGATCCTGCCACATTGGGCTGTGGGTTGCCCAATAGGCCAAGGGGTCACAGTCAAGTGGCTTCACGTCTTTGCTGAGATAGGTAGCCACCAAGGCCTCTGCGCTACCTGCCTGAGGCTGGGATCCAGTGCTTCTGGACCCCACCATTGAAACCATGCCCTTGGCTGACATTGTCAGAGGCTGTCGTGGAGGAGACCAGCTGCTGCTGGAAGTGCTGGTATGGGAAAGTGGATCCCCCCCTTTCATGTCCCCCTGCCTATGCCCTTCTGCCTCCCAGACTCTGTTCACCAGCACCTCCATCCAGTGATCCAGGGTTTTGCTGCTGCATACACTCCCCTTCACCATTGGGTAGCACCTGGATGCCAGCATGTGGAATGTACTGGATCACAATGGATCCAGCTGTTTCTTGATGCCCTCCCTCAGCCACTTCACCTCTCATGACAGCCGCTTGCCCCATCCAGGAACATCGATCCCATGGAACTTCTCCATTTGGTTCTCAAGTTCTTTCACTATGGGGCTTACCTGGCTAAGGAGAGCATCACCAGTGCTGACAGTTTTGGTGGCCTTTTAGGCCTTGAAGACCACCAAGATCTGGGAGATAGTATTCCACTCAGCTCTGCTACGAGGCCACTGATCCCAATCTCCCCAAGCAAGGCTATCTCATGGATGGCATTCTGTTGCTCCACCAGACTTTCCAGCATCAGGTATGTGGAGTTTCATCAAGTCTCCACATCCTGGATGGTTTTGTGCTGCGGGACACTCAGCTCTGCCTGTCTGTCCTGCAGAATCTTGCTGCCCTTGATACTCTGGTGGAAGTAGCCTTCCCGCATTTCAAAATGAGCTGGCCAGGTGTGACGGTGCTGTTACTGGCTGCCCTGTTCCCCTCCAAGGCATCCCTGACTGTGAGGTAGAGCTTGTGTGCCACACAGCGGATGCCAACAAAGTTGACATTACAGACTGCCTTGACCATATTGGCTCTATTGTTGGTGACCATGAACCCACAGGTGAGCTCTCCCTGCCCAGTGAGCCACCCCTGCATCATGTGGTTCATGGCCACCATGATCTCCATTGCTGTGTGGGACTCATCCATCACCTGGGCTTGAAGGAGAGCCCACCGACAGCCTGAGTAATGGCACCAGCACCCTGTGAGGGAGAGGTAGGCATGATCTCCACCCCGGCTGCTCCAGTTGTCTGAGGTGAAGTGCAAGGCCACTTGCGGACCTGCCTTGTGCAGCTCCTCCCTCAAGTACTTTCTGCGTGGCTCATACAGGGAGGGTACCACCATCCTGCTGAAGGTGGTGCATGTGGGCACTTGGTAGGATGGGGCCACAAGTGCCATCAACTGCCTGAACTCTGGATGCTCAACTGCGGAGGAGGGCTGGCCATCCAGAGCAAGCATCTCCCCGATGCTCTGGGTGATCTTGCTCGCCTTTGCAACGCACCCCCCTTTCTGTCCACCTTTGCTCCACTGTTCCAGGGTGGCCTGCGTCTGTTTCTTGAGGATGGGGGCTTGGAGCGAGAGGGGGCCTTCTTTTTGAGCACACTCCCACTGGTGCTAGGCTGAGGAGGAGCAAGGACAAGGTGGTGGTGCCTCCTGAGAGGCATCAGCATCCTCATGGTGCTGCAGTGTTTCACTTCCTTGCCCCGGCTGGTCTTACATCAGCAGTACAGGCAGATAGCATATGTGGGATCATCTGCCACTTCAAAATTATCCCACACCAAACTACCCCCTCGCTTTTGGGGTGCGGGTGTGAATCCTGCCTGATCCCCCTTCTCAGCAGGCAGAGGTGCAACAACAGGATGAGCTGACTCAGCTGAGCCACTTGCTTCCACAACCTTAACCTCCTTTGAACTGCTTTCTGGGGAAGGAGACCTGGCTCTAGGGAAACTTGAAGGGGAGTGGAGCACAAACTCAGATTCCTCCTTGGTCCCCAGACTTTCTTTTGCTAGGGTGCTCAGATCCTCTGCTTCCAGATCCTGCTCTTCCTCTGGCACTGGAAGACTCAGGCTGGGAACTGAAATGGGGGTGGAGGAGACTGTCATGCTGGTGCTGCTTGCCATGCTGGTGGTGCTGGAGGTTATTTTTATGGCTGGTGTTGTTGGAGGGTAAATAGGAAAGGATTGGCTACAGCTTGGTAGGAAGGCATTATGAAGCTGTAAGATTACAGATGCTGCTCTGTGCTGCTGCTCCTGCTGCTACACAGATGCAGTGGCAAAATGGCAGAGAGCAGTTCCCAAACAGCATTTTATGGTGCTTCTCTGTCCCTGCACCAGAGCACTGGGATTGCAAGGGACCTCAGGGAGACATCGTCACTGGCTCACTACGGATGTTA
>NW_017729031.1:22928219-22932430 GCF_001723915.1 Gavialis gangeticus
ATGTTAATACCAAGGGGTGTCCCCCCCCCCCCCCCCCTTATTTTCTCTTCCACTGCAAGCCCACCTCCAAAACAGTCCGAAACATCCAAAACATTTCTGAAACATTTGGGATGGCTCTGTTTCGTTTCAGAGCCTTGCGTCTCATTTCAGATTTGGTGTTTCGGCCACTGAAACATCTGAATCCAAAACGAAATGGCCGCCAAAATTTCACACAGCCCTAATGATTATACAGTGTTTTCCTGAATACCTCCAATGATGGAGGTTCTACAACTTCCCCAGTCTGTCCCACTGCCTGACTGTTCTGTGAAGTTTTTTCCTGATATGCGATCAAAACCTTCTTTGCTGCAGCTTCAAGGCACTCGTCTGTGTCCTCCTCTCTGCAGCAAGAAAGAAAAGGTGTTCTCCCTCATCTTTATGGCAGCTCTGCAGATATTTGAAGATTCCTATTGTGTCCCCTCTTAAGCACCTCTTTTTTTCAAGCTGAATGTACCTATTTCCTTCAATTTCTCCTTGTACAGCTTCTCTTCCAAGCCCTTTATCATTTTGTTGCCTGATTCTGGACTCTCTCTAACTTCTCTCTGTCCTTGTTAAAAGGTGGAATCGAAATCTGCATCCAGTATTCTAGATGGTTCTGAATGGGCAGATATTATCCTAAGTACTGTGTGTTCATTTATAAATGAATATTAAAGGTGAGGTTTAGAAAAGCCTGGGGACAGAACCCAGGGTCTCCAGCTTTCAAGAGCACTGTCCCTCTTACTGAGCCGTAAAATCCCTCTGGCATGTTCTTCTCTTTGCCATCTTCCCCTTTTTTAGCTGCTCGGGGCCAGTTTGAATTGGAGTTTTGGAGTGTTCTGGGCAATACCCTGCCCATGACCTGATGCTAGAGCACTTCATCAGGGAATGAATTCTAGAAGCTGGACACAAGAGGCAGAAAAGGCCCCTTCCCCAACTAAGTAGATATGAGAGGAGAAAGAGTGGTGTCATGGCAGGATGATTGCAAATCTTGGTGGTTTGATGCCCATTTACTTCAAGGAGCTTTAAGACTGGGCCCCTTCTCCTCAAAGGCATACCCATGGTGTGATTGAATTTCCTTTTTCATGATTTTTAATACAAAGTGTTTAAAATAAATATACTTAGATTAACAACTTTGGGTTAACTTCCATTGGAAATAGCAAGATGTGTTTCTTGTGTGTACTCTGTGCCCAACACATTCTAATTTGCAAGTTGTCCTTTTTTACTATTGGATATATTTTCACTTTCCATCCAGCACCACCAGTCATTAATATTGCCATATTTTCTTTCTTACCATGTGCCCCAACATAAGGCACACACTTTGTTTTTGGAAAGGCAGAATAAAGAGAAAAATAGTTTTTTCCAGAGTTATGGTTGCATAGAGTAGGGTTTTATGGTTGCACAAAGCCTAATATTTAGTTCACTTGCCCTGCCTTTCCTGCTCAGCCAACACCTGAAACTCTATCTGCTGCTGAAGACTAGTCTCCATGGGTAGATCCATGATTTTTATAAAAGAGCTAAAAACAGCCTGTAGGGTTATGAAGTAGTAGAGGAGAGACCAGGAATAACTAGCAGGCAGTAAAATTGCTGGATGAAAGGTCAAAATAAATAGTGGAACCTCAAGAACTATTTCAAAGGAGAGGCGGTCATTAACACATGTGGAGTGAAGCACAATGAGCCATTAAATGAATTGACTCTCAGCTATCTGAATAGAAATTCTACTCTTGCTGTCAGGTGATAACTTTTTAACTATGGGTAGAGTAGGAATCAAAGTGAAATGTTTCTATTCTGGGAGGCAAACTGGGTTTTCTGCGTAAGATGACCACCCCAATTTTAGAAGACTGATACTTGGGAAAAGATGTGTGCGTGTTGTATGCAACTAATTACAGTAGTATGCATTTTGTTAGATGTCCCGTAACTACAAATGGCTAAATATCCCTTAACCTCTTTAATTTATTTTTCTAAAGTTTTTTTGTTTATTATTTCTTCACTAGAGCATGTAGTATTGAACACTCATAAAAGAAATAATTCAGAATGTAGAGAAGGAGAAATCTAGGGAGTGAAACAGTAAAACTAACTGGAGTGTCCCTGTCCACCTCCAAAAAATGGTGGTGAATGTTTTTATTTTTAAGGCATTTTATTTGACTATTTGGACAAGACATGAATGACATTTAGAAGGCACCAAAGCAAATGCAATGAATGAAACTTTAGAAAGAAAACAGTTGTGATGTTGGACAAATGCAACCTTATTGAAAGAAGCAGATCTGCATGCCAAAGTGATTTTTTTTTTTTAATGGTTGAAAACCTTTTTACACTGGGTAAAGCTGTGAAAAGAAAGTTTACAATTACAATGGGTATAAACAAGATGTTACAATGATTCAGGTTATTCTGAAGGAAAATAAGAGATAAGTGGCCAACTTTAATGAAAATATCTACTATTGCTTATTTAGATGATAATGCCACTGCAGAGACCTAGATGAGTCTATAAAAGTAAGTCTAAATGTTCCTGAAAACAAATGAGAAAGTGAATGCCTTCTTTGTCAGCTGAAAACAGAAGGAAAGCATGGCAATCGTCCCCTGGGTGATGAAGGCATGATATAACCATTGTGCCATATTGTTTGTTTGTTTTTTAATCTTATTTTCCATTTTCTGCTTTGAGAGACTTTAATCATACATTTGAGGTCTTGTTTATTAAAAATACCTATTTTTCAACTTGTTTCCCTAGAAACATAGGAGTGGACTCAGGGCCTTGTGTTTCAAAGATCTCCATTTTTTCATTAGGTCTTGATCCTTGCATGCCATAGTAATACCTGGATAGGTTTAGAGATGCATGTTTTGTTGGGACAGTTCTTTGTCTTGAGCGCTCTCTACAAATATTATAAGAATACAAGTTTGGAAAAAGTCTCACTTCTTGGATCGGTATCACATCTGGATTTTACCTGAGGAGCTAGAAATGTTAACCATTGTCAAAGATGTATTAGGACTAAAGAGAAGATGTGCAGACACTGATCAAAGGTTTCTATCAGAAGGAAGACAGACTATAGAAAATAGCAGCCCATCGTTGCTTTTCACCTCTACTTTACAGCTAACATCACTTCTGAGAAAAAGTTGTAAAAGATCTGTGTCAAACAAGATATTTGAATCAGTTTCATAAATCGTAAAATCTTTGCAGACAACAAAACTAAAGAAGCCTGTATCCTTTTGGACTTGAGTTGAGACATACTGTTGGGAAAAGTTATATTGCTGGCAATCATGATATGCATTATGTTAATAAGAGAGGACTAGAGATTACAATACTGTCAATCTTGAATCTTTCACGGGCATTAAAATCTCATAAAAAAACAACTTGCATGGGAAACCCATTGCCCTTTCAGAAAAGTTTCTACAGCATGTCCTGTCCACGTGACAAATCTCCAGGGAAGATGCATATAAACTATCATTTATGGAGGGATTTATTAACTTGAGCTCTTAACTGTTTTATGAAGAGAGATTTTAACATATCTTCGTGGCTTGTCTCCATATCATCTTCCAGTGACTGAATTTAGAAGAATAAAAAATTTCTGGTTGCTGGATAATGGCTGAAGTATGTCATATTTGAAACTAATTCTCTCAACAGCTCTCCACAAAAATTCTCATATGTTTTCTATGATCTTTTGACTTTCAATTTTTTTTCATTTTTAAAGGGAAAAAAGCAGAAAAAAGGACAAACCTATATGCATAAAGATGTAATACTGTAATTCTTCATAAAAGAAACAAGTTGGAGATGAGGCTGTCCACTTTTATTATGACTTTTTTCTATCAAGTTTTAAAACAAACTGATACATGAGATAGAAGAGGTCAAAAACTAAAATAGCAAATGATGAAAGTTGCTTGTAAGAGCAATTTTTCTGTTTTCAGACAACAGAAAATCACCCTAATTGCTGTTAGTAAAACAGAACATGTAAATGGCTTCTTGTTTTAGTCTAGAGTAGAACTGAATTGCTGAATGAGACAACATGCTGGAGGAGGAAACTGTGAAAAATAAGCAATTCCACTGCAGATAATAGCAGGAGACAGTAACTAGAAGGAGAATCCCCCAAGGCTGCAGATAAAATATCTTCCATTGTCAACTTTTTAAAAAATCTTGCTTATCTAGTTAAGTTTCTAGAATAGCTCCATTGATTTCACTGAACTCACTCAGGTTCTGGCCAGCACTCCAT
>NW_017729031.1:22937430-22945870 GCF_001723915.1 Gavialis gangeticus
AAGGTCTGTTTTCCTGCCCTCTGATCATGCACATGGCTCTCCTCTGCATTCTCTCAAGCTTCTCCACATCCTTTTTGAATTGCAGAGCCCAAAACTGGACGTAGTACTCCAGCTGCGGCCTCACCAAGGCCAAGTACAATGGGAGAATGACGTCTCCGGATCTGCTTGAGAAGCATCTATGTTTTGCTCGCTTTACTAGTCGCAGCATCACACTGAAGGCTCATGTTCATCTTGTGGTCAACCGTGACCCCAAAGTCCCTTTCATCTGTAGTGCTAACCAGCGTAGCACTGCCGAGCCTATATGCATGGTGCAGGTTTTTCCTCCCAAGGTGGAGAACCTTGCATTTTTCGGTGTTGAACATGATCAGGTTCTCATCCTCCCGTTTCATGAGTCTGTCCAGATCCGCCTGGATCACCCTCCTGTCGTCAGGTGTGGATGCTTTACCCCAGAGTTTGGTGTCATTGGTGAACTTGGCCAGTCCGCTTCTGACACCAATGTCCACATCATTGATGTAGATGTTAAACAGTATAGGCCCTAGGACAGAGCCTTGTGGGACCCCACTGGTCACAGCACACCAAGACGATTGGCTTCCGTTGACCACCACCCTCTGGGTCTTACCGCAGATCCAGTTCCCCAGCCAGCGGATCATGGTGACGGCAAGGCTGCAGTTAGCCAGTTTAACTAAGAGGTGATTGTGGGAGACCAGATCAAAGGCTTTTTTAAAGTCGAGGTATAGGACGTTGATCTCTTCGCCTTTGTCCAGGTGATAAGTCACCTGGTCATAAAAGGAAATGAGATTGGTCAAGCAAGACCATAGAGTTCTACCCACAACAAACCCATGCTGGGTATCCCTCAGGATATTGCCTTCAGCTAATCTGTTATGGATGACCTCCTTGATAATCTTTTCCAAGACTTTCCCCAGGATAGAGGTCAGGCTGATGGGCCTGTAGTTTGCTGGATCTACTTTCCTCCCTTTCTTGAAGATAGGCATGACATTGGCCCTCTTCCAATCATTGGGCACTTCACCAGAGCGCCAAGAACTCTCAAAGATCTGTGCCAGGGGCTGAGCTATGATGCTCACCAGCTCCCTCAGTACCCTTGGGTGTAACCCATCAGGGCTGGCTGACTTGAAGGTATCCAGCCTGTTGAGGTGTTCCTTCATGAGGTCAGCTTTGATGGAGAGCAAGGAATCTCCCTCACCCAGGCCTCCCTGACCCATAGTGGGCAGGGCCGTCCTATGGGGCTGCTGGAAAACTGATGCAAAGTACCCGTGTAGCAAGTTTGCATTTTCGTGGGCATCAGTTGTCAGTTGCCCCATCTGGTTTAGCAGGCGTCAAATGTTGCCCTTGCTTTTCCTCTGGCTCCTCACATATCTAAAAAAGGACTTTTTATTTTCCTTGATATTTGTAGCTAGCTGGAGTTCCATCACAGCCTTGGCTTTCCTGATTTGCTGTCTGCAAGTCCGGACTAATGCAGAGTATTCTTCCTTGGTGGCGGTTCCAGTCCTCCATCCTTTATAGGTCCTCCTTTTAAGAGGCAGGAGGTCCACCAGTTCCCTGGAGAGCCAAGGGGGCTGCTGTGCCCTCCTGCTGCCTTTCCTCTGAGACAGAATGGACTTTGCTTACGGGATGGAGGAGCATCCATGCGTCCTGAACTCCCTTGGGGTTTGAACTCCATTGGGTTTTGGCCTTTTAGGGCCTCTCTGACAAGCCTCCTTAGCTTGTCAAAGTCAGCTTTCCTGAAGTCGAAGACTTCTGTACAGCTGACTGACTTGCCAGCTTTACGGCAGGTGGTGAAGGTGATCAGTTCATGATCACTGTCACCCAGCTTCCCTTCTATTGCTAGGTTGCCAATTAGGTCATCCCTGGTTGCCAGTATGAGGTCAAGCAGTGCTTTACTTCTTGTTGGCCCGTAGACGTCCTGTGTCAGGTAGAGGTCGTCTACACATGAGAGAAAGCCTTGCGACAGCTCGGATTTGGCTGAGCACTTCTCCCAGGAGATATCTGGGTAGTTAAAGTCTCCCATGACAACCATACACCGGGATTGTGCGGCCTCAACCAGTTCCCTGGTGAACTCCTGGTCGAGGTCTTGACTCTGGGTAGGGGGTCTGTAGTAGAAAGAAGAGTCTGACTTTGTCTTATCACTAAAACCCTGTTTTCAGTTTTATTACCACCATACATCTCATTAGGGTGGGGGTTATTTTTGTTTTTTAAACTTGATGAGAGATAACTAAGAAAGTACCTGGATTCTGCTGTGTGCACTGCATCTTCACCTCAATAGTTGAGGGTAGTCAGCTCTTTTGTAGCATTGTGAACTATGGTTGTAGTCTTGCAAACATTTGTGTGTGATTTTACACAAGTGAGTAGTTCCACTGGATTGGTTTGCCTGTTTGCAGGTTGGGCTAGATTCTGCAAATGAATCTGCCCAAGTGAATTGTTGTGCCTATCTACCCATCACTGGAGTCCAGTGAGGCCTGACACAACTTCTAGGCCAGGGCTATCTACAGCCCCTAAGGGGTTAAATTGTGGCCCCATGATTCCATCTGGTTCCCACTTGCCCCCTAGTTTTGGCTGTAGCAGTAGCCAGGCTTCTAGGCTCCCCCTCCCTATGGCTTCTCCTTCCTGACCACTCAGAAGTTGAGGAGCCTTGTGCTAGACTTTTTTGTTGAATGGATCCATTGATAGGGTCTGGTCCTCAGAGAGGACCTTGCTATAGCACAACAAAAACTCAAAGCTCTAATGAGGTCGGCTTGTTTTCGTGAAGCAAATTTGAACTAGTACCTAAAAAGACAGAATGAACGACCATTCATCTAGAGGAGGTGTTGGATTGACATGCAACTCCTGTGTTTATAGTAATCTGAAATGTCCTATGCTTAGTTAACATTCCAGAATGGCTTGTATCAGTCCTCCTTTTGTTTTCTTCTTGTCGGTCTTAACATTGAGGTTTCCCATGATGATAAGAGTTGAAGCTTTTGGCAGCTTGCCTAATCATACAAATTTACCCCATATGCTTTTTGGATTGCAACTTATTGGCAGAAATAATACAATATTAAATACAAATATTAATGTTAATTCAACATTAAGATTGATAAATCAGTCACTTAGATCAGGAAATTACAAAAGTTCCTGCTACAATATTGAATTCTGCTAAACTGTGCTTCCTTTATATTTTATAGTGTAGATTATATAACAGAAACATTAAGGCTTTCATTTATCAAGAACACACCGATAGAAAATGCAACATATGTGCTATGTAGATGAATTAGTAATAATGTAGAAATTATGGGCTGTGTTTTATCCAATTTGTAATGTGTGCTTCAGTACTACTGAAGTCTGTGGAGGTTATAGATCAGAATTCAGCCCAAGTTTACAAAAATGTTAGGCATATCAAGCATTTGCTAAATGTAGAACATGCTTAGTATTTTATCTATGCCACAAAATATACACAAAATGCAGTTTGTCTGAGTTCAGTACTTAGTAGACACTTACGGTGTTTCCTGCTAAGTATCTTAAGTGTTGCCCCTGATATTGCATTAATGGCATTAATTTCTGCAATTTCCCTTTGTGGTGTGATAATGTTATTTTTTAAGCGAAGTCTTTTTTTTAAATGCCATCTCAGCACTTCATGTATATTAACGATGACTCAGCATTGCTAAGATTTGGCTTGTGTTACTTCCACAACACGAGTATATACTTGGGTGAATCTAAGTAATGTTCTAAGCTGTTCCAAGACCTACCTTCAGAAAAATACGTGATCACATATGCTTAATTTTAGGTATACCAGTAGTCCACTAGAATTTTGTGAGCCTACATAATTGCTAGAAGTTAAGCCTAAACTTGTATACCTTCCTGAAACAAGATCTGAGAAAAGAGCTATGGGAAGCTTTATACCATAAATTTCATGTGTGAGAACAGTAACCAGCTATTTACTGAATAATTCTAGACCTATTGAATGTATAGCGAAACTCTGTTAGATTTCAGTGGGGTAAAGGTTTGATAGTTAAGAATTATATTTTTGTAAAATCAGCCATGATGAAGATGCTGAGAAAAGGTTTCTTATGTAGGCTTAAACACTTCAAAAGATAAAATGTTCATGAGAGACATACAGAAGGGGAAGAAAGACATAGACGTGGTTTATTTTTAACATGCTCATTACTTTCATACTAGCAATTCAAAAATAATTCATTTGATTCTGATTTTGCTGGATTTCTTTTCTCTTTCTGCCCCCCCCCTTCCTGCCCTTTGCCCATGTACTATCTTTGGTACATAGCTAAGTTGCAAAGAATGTATTTGAGAAAATTATGAGCAACTGAAAATAGCTTGGGGTGGGAGGAAATAGAATGGAAACTACATCTCAGTTTTAACTTCTACAGTTACTTGCGCTGGATGCTATAAATACCATGCTGCACTACACCATGCAGAGTAGTCCTAAAATGTTTATACTGAGCTGTAAGATGACCTAGTGGGGGAATTGGTCATGGTACTAAAGGGATTTAGAACTTGGATTTTATAACAGCCAGCCCCAATATACAAAACGACCCCCTAGATACAAATCCTAATTGTCTTGATATTTTTAGGTGAACTCTTGTCTCTTTGTTATACCTCCCTGATATTCCATAGCATAGAATAATAGAATCATAGAAAATGAGGGTTGGAAGGGACCTTAGGAGGTGACATCTAGTCCAGCCTCCTGCTCAAGTAGGACCATTCCCAACTAGACCATTCCAGCAAGGCCTTTGTTGAGCTGGGCCTTAAAAACCTCCAAGGATGGGCAGTTCCACCACCTGTCTAGGTAACCTGTTTCAGTGTTTTACTACCCTCCTAGTGAGAGAGTTTTTCCTAATATCCAACCTAAACTTCCCTTGCTGCAACTTGAGACCATTGCTCCTTGTTCTGTCATTTGCCACTACTCAGTAAAGTCCAGCTCCATCTTCTTTGGAACTCCCTTCAGGTAGTTGAAGGCTGCTATCAATCCCCCCTCTGTGTTTTCTTCTGCAGACTAAATAAGCCCAGTTCCCTCAGCCTCTCCTCACAAGTCATATGCCTCAGCCCTTTAATCATTTTTGTTGCCCTCCACTGGACTCTCTCCACCTTGTCCACATACTTTCTATAGTGGAGGGCCCAAAACTGAACAGAGTACTCCAGATATGGCTTCACCAGTGGTGAATACTACCCTTAATCTTCCAGCATAACTCCTACTAATACAACCCAATACACTTTTAGCTTTCTTTACAACAGGGATACACTGTTGGCTCACATTCAGATTATTGTCCACTCTAATTCTTAGCTCCGTTTGTGCAGAGCTGCTGCCCAGCCAGTCAGCCCCCAGCCTGTACTGGTGCATGGGATTGTTCTGTCCTAAGTGCAGGACTTTGCACTTGTCATCACTGAACCTCATGAGATTTCTTTTGGTCTAATCCTCTAGTTTGTTCAAGGTCTGTGAATCCTAGCCCTATACCCCCCAGCTTGGTGTCATCTAAAAACTTGCTGAGAGTGCCCTCTATGCCATCTTCAGGGTTGTTGATGGAGATGTTGAACAAAACCGGCCCCAAGACTGACCTCTGGGGAATGCCTTTTGATATCAGCTGCCAACTAGACTTCCAGCCATTGATCACTACCCATGGAGCCCGATGACCCAGCCAGCTTTCTATCCATCTTACAGTCCATTCATCCAACCCACATTTCCTTAGCTTGCATGCAAGATTATTGTGGGAGACCATATCAAAAGTCTTACTGAAGACAAGGTATATCACATCCACTGCTTTCCTTGCACCCACACAGCCAGTCATCTCATAATAGAAGGCAATTTGGTTGGTTAGGTATGACTTGCCTTTAGTGAATCTACGTTGATTGTTCCTGCTCACTTTCTTTTCCTCCAAGTGCTTAGGAAATGGGTTCCTTGAGGACCTGCTGCATGATTTTTCTGGGGACTGGGGTGAGGTTGACCAGTTTGTAGGTCCCTGGAGCCTCCTTCTTCCCTTTCCTAAAGATGGGCCCTATTTTTGCTGTTGTCCAATGTCCTGGGATCTCCCCGATTACCACAAGTTTTCAAAGATAATGGCTAGTGGCTCTGCGGTCACATCAGCCAACTCCCTCAGCACCCTTGGATGCATTGCATCTGGCCCCATGGGCTTGTATACATCCAGCTTTTCTAAATATTTCCTAACCTGTTCTTTCACCACTGAGGGCTGCTCACTTTCTCCCCAAACTGTGCTGCCCAGTGCAGTAGTCTGGGAGCTGACCTTGCCTGTGAAGACAGAAAGAATACTTCAGCCTTTTCCTCCTCATCTGTCACTAGGTTGCTTCCCCCATTCAATAAGGGACCACACTGTACCTGAACTTCCTTTTGTTGCTAACATACTTGTAGAAACCGTTCTTACCCTTCATGGCCCTTGTTAGCTGCAATTCCAATTGCACTTTGGCCTTCCTGATTTCATTCCTGCATGCCCAAGCAGTAGTCTTATACTCCTCTAGTCACTTGTCCAAACTTCCTCTTCTTGTAAGCTCACCTTTTTGTGTTTAAGCTCACTGGAGAGTTCTCTGCTAAGCCAATCTAGTTGCCTGCTATATTTGCTAGTCTTCCTGCACATCAGGATGGTTTGTCCCTGCATATTCAGTAAGGTTTCTTTAAAATACAACCAGGTCTCCTGGACTCCTTTTCCTCTCAGACTGGCATCCCAGGGGACCCTGCCTATCAGTTCCCTGAGAGTCGGTCTGCTTTTCTGACATCCAGACTCCGTACTCTTCTGCCTTCCTTTGTTCCCTTTGTCAGGACCCTGAACTGGATCATCTTGTGGTCACTGCTGCCCAAGTTGCCATCCACTCTTACATTTCCCACCAATTCTTCCCCATTTGTGAGCATCAGGTTGAGAAGAGCATGGCCCCTAGTTGGTTGCTCCAGCACTTGCACAAGGAAGTTGTCCCCAACACTTGCCAAAAACTTCTGGATTTCCTGTGCACTGCTGTGTTGCCCTCCCTGCAGATATCAGGGTAATTGAAGTCCCTCAGGAGAACCAGAGCCTGTGATGTGGAAACTTATATTAGTTGTCTGAAGAAAGCCTCATCTACCTCATCCTCCTGGTCTGGTGGCCTGTAGCAGCCTCCTGCCATGACATCACCCTTGGTGCTTTCCCCTCTAAACCTTAACCCAGAGACTTTCAACAGGCCTATCTCCAGTTCCATACTTCAGTTTCAAAGTATGATCCATACTTTCCATTCTTATTTTTTCCCCGAGTCCTTTTTCTCCAAACAGATAGCAAATAATTATTGTGATGGAAAAAGGTTGTTCAGTTTCACCTTGGTTGGATTCTTTATCTTACCTGATCAGCTGTGCCTATTAGCTCAAATGAAACTCTCAAAAGATGTACCAGAATATTTGTTTCCTTAAGTTAACTGGTTTGAGCAAATTTTATTGTAGTTGTTATTACTGTTATTGCTGTTGTTAATGTTATGATTAATACCATTATTTAATAATATGTATTATTAATGGTGGTAGCGTTCCATATTTATTTTATTGTCATTTTTTAGCATAATGGGATTGAAGAACAATTAGCAGCTGAATACATAGCTTTTGAATAATGGACATAGAGGAATTTTCACAGTTTTGTAAATACATACTTAATTTAATTCAGAATTAACTTTGATTTGTCATTATGCCCTATGGGCGTTTCCTTTATGCCGAACTGAAGGCATAATCAGTGAGTGTGGGGAAAAGTCACTATTCTTTCTCGACAGAGCATTAGCTGTGAAAAGTTGTGTTTTCTCTTATTGAGGAAATGAGCTGTATCAGTGACTTCTTCTTTCTTTTTGCATTTTGGGAAGTGAAGTTCTTTAAACATGCTACTTGTTACTCTTTGCATGTCTGTTGGTCAGCAGAATAAAAATTGAAAACTGCTCTTTTGAGAGCAGCAGGTTGTATATACTTCCCTCTCTAACACCCTGCTGACAGTTAGCTGTTACTGAGGAAAACTGTTTAAAGGTCAACAATTAAAAAAAAAAATATCGACTCCTGACCTACTGGCTCTTCTACATTGCCAAAGTTAATCGTGATCTGAAAGCATGAAAGAAAATCAGAGTTCAGCATTTTAAAGTTTGGGACTCATTTTCAGAAAGGTTTAGTATGATCTGTTGATAAGAATATAAACGTGTTGTTTCCTTAGTGCTGTGGTATCAGTTCTAAAGTAGAAATTATTTAAATGTGCACATGCATGTACGGACAAAACCAACCATATAGACTGTAAATTAAAACAAAAGGAAGGCCTTGAAGCTAGAATCCTACAGTAAGAGTTACACTACCAATCTCATTGTAGTAAGAAGTTTGAGATGAGCTGTCTGTGGAATACAGCGGTGGCGGCAGCAGCCTATTTTGGGGTAGGATGGGACAGCCTATTTTTGGGGTACCTTTTCTAACCTTCTCCCCATCAGGGTGAGCACAGGGTAT
>NW_017729031.1:22950870-22953438 GCF_001723915.1 Gavialis gangeticus
CAGCGGTGGCGGCAGCAGCCTATTTTGGGGTAGGATGGGACAGCCTATTTTTGGGGTACCTTTTCTAACCTTCTCCCCATCAGGGTGAGCACAGGGTATCCTAAAAAGGACTGCTCAGTCATGGATGCAGCTGCCAAAGGACACCCCTGTCCCAACACAGATGCCTGATAACCATTGCGCATCTGCTGCCTGTGTGCAGATTCTTGGCTGGGGGCCTCCAGGTATCGCAGCCCTGCCCTCATCACCAGTCCTCCATCACCACAGGGCTTTTGGACCTGATGGAACTCTGCACATGGCATGTTTAGTACGGGGACTCCGGTGCACAGTCGGGTCCACACGGTTTTTGTGGTTGGTGGTTGGGTTCAGTGGCATGGTGAGCCACGACGACTGAGGCCACTTCTCCGTTGCAGCCTTCTTCCACCTTCACAGCTATTGGGGCTGCAGCCTTCCTCCACCTGCTCCACCATTGAGGACTTCTTGGATCATTCTTTGTCTGGAACCTCCCCCTCAATCTTACCACCAGGGTGACCCTACCAGGAACATGAGCTCCAGATGGCATCGCTCTCGGGGTCATTGGAACATGCAAGCATCTCCACCACGACAAGATGACGATCCTCGGAGAGGTCTCTGTGGAATATCAGCCCCCAGATAGTATAAATCCAGGAGTATTAGTTCAAGTGCCCCAGCTGATCTGAAGTTAGCATAGCTGTATTTGAGAAATGGACTTTTTAATAAAATAAAAAATGATTTTACACTAATGTAGAGTTCTGAGAGCTCCTTCTCTTTCAGTCTTTTTAGTTGGTCTCCCACCTTTTCTGCACCAGATTCATGCTTTTGTTCTCCAAGCAGGATTATCCCAAACTAAACCATCCCAGCTGAGTGTCTGTCTAAACTGGTCGTGAAAACTTCCAAAAATGGGGACTCTATTTTTTCTAGATACCCTGTTCCAATGCTTGACTATCCTCATAGTCAGAAGGCTCCTCAACCTAAATTTCCTTTGGTGAAGTGAAAAGCTATTGTTCCTAGTCCTGTTCCCTGCCGACACAAAGAAAAGCCCATTTCCATCCTCTCTCTAATAGCCTTCAGGTATTTGAAAGCTGTTATCAAATCTCCCATCAGTCTTCTCTTCTCCAAGCTAAATAACTTTGTCTTTCAGCCTTTACTCATGAATTGTGTTTCTAAAGCCTCTAATCATTGTTGTTGCTCTGTATAGGACTCTTTCCAAATTGTCCAAACTAATCCTTGCCTCAGTCATCCATTAATTACTCACGTGTCTTTCTGTGTTCTATATGTGACTTCTTGTCTGAGAACAGCTACACCAGGGCGGGCAATTCTTTCAGGCAGAGGGCAGCTTACTGAGTTTTGGCAAGCCATTGAGGGCCACATGACAGGCAGCCAGGGACAGATAAATATTTATTTTCTAAATTTTTTTAGGGGCCCCATGGGCCAGATAGAATAGCCTGGTGGGGCACATTTGGCACACATTTTGCCAACTCCTGAACTACACAGTCGTGTTTCAATTTTTAACTTCTTTTACTTATTGTCTACCAGAAACTGTCAACTGAATGTTAGGTAGTCAGTGGGCACTGCTGATGATAATTCCTGTTATTTTCATACTTCTTTTTTCTTAGGCCCTGATTCTGTCCTATCTATTTGGATTGCAAGTTATTTGGATCAGGGACTGTGCGTCTGTGAATCTGGACAGTTACCTAGCCCAGCTGTGGCCAGGTCACTTGACTTCAGATACAGGCTCTATGAAATTGTTTATCAACTTATTTCTTCCATGTAAATTCAATAATGTAATGAAAACAAGTATTTTATTTATGATTGCAAATAAATAGAAAGTATACCTTGATCATTTTCTTCAACAAAAAATATTTTAGTTCTGTTAGGCCCCTTCTACATGTTACATGTGTCATGCAGTTACTGGGTTCATTGCTCAATTAATTTAGACCAGCTACGCATGTAAATGAACTGTCATACCATAAAAAGGCCCAGCCAGCTATAAGGTGATTGCTAGAAAGTGTGTAAAAGCTTTATAGCTGGCTGCTATCCAGCCTTAAATTTGCACATGTTGCAGGGTCTACCTCTGTGGCTGGGAGCCCTATCATTGACCAGGCTCCTAGCCACTGGGGTGCACCGTGAACAGCCAGGGCAGGGAGTCCTGCAAATGAAGGGACTGTCAGCCCTGGCAGCACACAGCAGCTGTGGACTCTGGCTCCTGGTAGCCATGGAGTGCTGCTGTGATCTGTCATCCCCAAGAGTGTGTGAGGTGTCCTGCAGCTGGCATTGCAGCAGCTGCAGTCTCCCAGCTGCAGAGTTGCATGGGGTGCCCCTGTGGCCAGGAGCCTTGTCATGGCATGGGGTCCCCAGGGATGGCTGTGGGACCCCTAGGGCCCCTTGACCATGCCAATTTGGCCCAATGGGCACCCTCGTTCTTGTCCGCCATGTTTTGATGTAGTTATAAAAATAGGGAGGCTGCCTTCAAGTCCACTTGGACACAGTTCTGATAGACCCTTTGAACCCCATGGGTTCCCAGACCCCTTGTGGGTCCCGTTTCACAATGGA
>NW_017729031.1:22958438-22981173 GCF_001723915.1 Gavialis gangeticus
GCCACATCTTGATCTTATAAATATTAAAGGAAGGCTGCCTTTCCGTCCTCTTGGCCACATCCCAAGCCTCACAGATGGTATTGACACAACGTCCCTCCAAGGCCTTGGTGTCACTCGGCCCTCGGGTCATTACAGGGCTCTCCGCAGCCCTGTCTCAGTCTCTGTGCCCACACTGGCACTGGGGCCTGTTCACCCCCCAGACATCGCGCCCTATCTGGCACCAGGGCCTGTTCACCCCCCCAAACACCACGCCCTCTCTGGCACTGGGGTCCTCACATGGTAGTGGGCCCCCAATGAGGCCTCCTCCCTCCCCAATAACCTCACCCAAACCACTGGTCTTATAAACAAAAGTAAAAAAATGCAAGCCCCTAGGCTATACCATAACTCAAACTGCACAAGGTGTGCTCTGCCCCTTAACATTACCAGGAGCAGAACTTACAGTCAAGCCTCTTCACTTCCTCTAGGAAGGCTCCTTCCCCCTTGGCCACTGGCAGAGAACTGCCTTCCCTAGTTCCAGCCTGGGGTTTATATGGGCCCAGGGCCCTGCCTCTTCTGGTCAGTTGACCGGGTGCAGGTGCAGGCTAATTTGCTCGCTAGCCTGTTGCCCTGGTAACCTGCCTCTGGGCTTCTGCCCATCTCTTTGGGCTCTCCCCTGGCAGTTTCTGCTCTTCTAGGAGCAGGCAACTTAGTGCCCTGTGACAAGCCCCGTCAGTTGAGGGGACTCCCAACAGCAGGAGCTTGCTACTTGCCAGTGTGGGGTGAGCCCAGGATTGGGGTCCCCCTGTGCCGGCAGTAAGGCACGATGGGATCTAATGCATGATCCCAAAGGCAAGCCTTCTGCCATACACATATGGCATGGCAGGAGGCAAAATTGTATGAATTACGGATTAGATCCCATCACACCTTTACCTCCATTTGTAGAGGGGCTCATATAGAAGACTTAATTATGAAACTTACTGCCATGGTTGTAAATTCGAAACTTCTTTGAAATAACACTTAGTCTGTGTTGCAGCATCTAAAAGGTCCCATACAAGTTAAATGTCTCTGTTATCAGACCCAGTTAAAATGGTTGATTCCAAACAATTCCAAAATTGAACATTAAATGGCCGTTTAGATACGATGAATCCTGTATGTGTATACAATTTCTTTCAGTAGAAAGCAAGAATTTAACGCTGCTAACCACAGCGTGCAAAATGCCAGTAAAATGAAGCATATTAATTCACTGTAGCCATACCACCTTGGGCTGTGCTCTTGTCAGATTTAATAAAAGAAATGAGGTCAAGCCTGGGCAGTATTTGGATGGGAAGCCTCTATGGAAAACAAGGACGTTGGAGGAACTTTCCCTTTAGGTCAGTTGTGGCATCATATCGGTTTAGTGGATTTCTAAGGAGAGGAGGAAGAAGAGGATTTTTTTCTGAAATGTGTGAAAAACAAGGGTCCTGTCTACTAATGATTATTAAAGATCCACAGGTATGCTTTTTTTTTTGTGTAAGGGATAATGAAGGTGCAGTGTTCAAATTAAGATCTCTGCTGCTTGCTTGTATCAGTTTCTACTGCCTTTTAAGCTGGATGAACCACATTGGCATAATCATTTTAATAAAGACATGATTTTAATAGTATGGTTTTCAATCTGCCAAGTTATTGTAATTTAATAAAAAGACTAGAGCTTAGACTTAAAATAATAGACTTCTAAAATAATTATTTGAATGCCTAACGAGGAAAACATGAAGAAAAGGAGGAGTATAGTTATATAGGAAAATGATTACTAACAGCATAAAAGTGATATTCTGGAAGTTGCTTAATGTTAAGAATGCAAGATGTGTGCGCATGGAAGGAGTACTGGTGTGTGATTAAGAGTGGGGAAAAAGGACTTTGTCAGAGTTTGATATGGGTATTGTGCACTAGATGGACTCTGGGGAACTCAGTTCACTGAAGCATTAATAAATCAGCCTGTAGGTGCAATACCAACAAATGTCAAATTCTCCCTGAGTTTTGATTTGATGCCAAAATGCTCTTTTATTATACAACTTTTTTTTTGAATGACAAATTCTTACCTTTCACTGATTTTTTTTTTTTTTCCCGATTTAATTTAATTCATTAATTTATTTTTGCACATTAATTTAACTGGGCATGCTAAAACCACCCTAGCAAATAAGGATGAGATTCCCTTAAAGACCAGGAGGTACCATTGCTCTAGAGCAGGGCTGTCAAACATACAGTCTGGATCTGGCCTGCAGAGCCAGGCCATCTGGGGGGAACATCCCACCGGTGTAGCCATGAGCCTGGGTGAAGGCTGGAGTGCTGTAGCCTTACAGCAGCGTGGGAAGAAGCCCAGCATCGTAGCTTGTTCCCATGGTGGCACTCGAGCACCTATGACACCAGGCCTATCTCCAGCTGGGTCGCAAATCTGGCCCTTGGGACCAACCCTGAACCATTCACCTGTTCAGACAGGTTTGATAACTGTGCTCTAGAGCAAGGTATCATTTTGTCTATGTAAGGTACTGAACCAAAACTCTGCCTCAAAAGGCTCCTGATTTGATCCTTCTACTACATATTATAATCCCAATTTAATGTTTTGGAGGTTCAGTGTTAGGGTTTGGCTCACTGTTGGGAAAAATAGGACTAGGAATTCAAGGTCAGGGCACAGAGCTGAAAAACATCTTTCAGCAAATTATTTATATAAAAATGTGGCTCTTTTGTTTCTGAAATTGCAGGAAGCAAATCAAATCAGTGAGTGTGCATGTTTGGCTATGGGGTTTTCTTTTTCTTTTTCTTTCTTTTCTTTTTTTTCCCCAGGTTTTTTTTTGTCTCTGGGGTTTGCAGAGAGTTTGAGTGTGTGATTCCCGATGTCGAAAATCTGAGCTGTGCTGTTTAGCTGTGACTAGTCATGTGATATAATATCTGTTCCCCAATTGAATGGATCTAACTCATAAGGAAGATGGCCTTAAGGGGAAATGATAATTTAGGGAGAGGTTACAATACTGGCTGGATTATTCAGAACATAATAAGCCTTTTTCCTTTCTGGGTCAAACAGGCTTTATTCATTATACAAAAAAGCCAAGCTTCTATATGATATAGTGGTAATGTGAAGTGTTTAAATGTGGTTTCTTGCATTGCATTAATACAACACAATTTCATTTATATGCTTCGTCCTAACTGCAGAGGAAATAACTGGATCCCCATATGGCTTCTTTAATTACCTTTCTGCAGTGTCTTTGATTTCAGGCATTCAGTCACCTCTCTGAATTTACAGCCTATAAATTGTGCCTTCAAAAGTATACTACTTACAATGCAAATATTAACATTTTAAGGTGCACAGTATGCTTTCTAGGAACACATTTGTAAATGTCTTATGTGAAATCTTCAGAAGCAAATATATCTGAAGTGGTCACTTGTTTTTTTGCTTTTTTGGGGTCTTGTGCTTAGTCCTCCCAGAAGATTTTTTTTCCTTACAAGCTTTCTCTGGTTGCTAATTAACTTTGTCAATTAATCATGCTGAAGGGTGAAGTATGTTTGATTAAATAAAACCACCTAGCAATAAAGATAGGCTAAGCATTTTTTCTCTTAAAAAAAGAGATGAAAAAGAGATGAGATTAACTTTTGAAGCTACATGTCAAAATGCTCCTAGCATCTGAGAAGCTAAAGCAGCTAAGAGCCTCTTGTCTTATGTATTAAAAGTGCTTATCCAAGTATAACACTATGCCAGTATTAAACAAGAAAAATCCCTCTAGGTTGAGAATGCCCAGAATTCCCTGAGCAGTGGTGACAGTCTTATTTCATCACAGTTGAACATAATGTGTCTGATTCTCACTTGCCACACACCTTGTATAATTACAACAATGCACACTTATATAAAATACTACTGTACTAACTCAAAAGCAGAAGCATTGTGTGTGTGCTTCTCGGTCAGACCTGGTTTACGCACTGTGCAAGGCAATAGATTGCTATGCCTAATGGCTTTAATTCATCCCGGCTGGCAGATCATACAGTTACACCATGAATTAATTTGGTCCAAAGGCACTACTGTGCTTCTGAAATGTGTTCTCCTAAATGAAGATGACCATCTGCCCAGGTCTGGACTTGAATGCACATTTTCTTCAATTATGGCATAAGGGGGGGGTGCATTGGGACCTATTTAAAATGGAAATATAAAATTGATTTGCCTCCTTGTTTTAGACACCATGCAACAGATGGCTGTCCCCTTATTCAAAGTTTTCCTTATACATAAAAGGCTTTTTTGGTAGTGTTTTTGCTTTTTTTTTTTTTTTTTAACCAATTGACAAATGGCATTTATTTTTAAATAAAGAATTTAGAACAACCTGGGAATATTTATATTAGGATACTGTGGAAGTGGCCATCCTTGCTCTGGTTCAATTGTAAATTCTTATAAGAAGTTCTTTTTATTTTTGTGTTTTCGGGACTTCCTAGGGATGCTCAAAGATTCTTGTACCAACAATCGCTTGATTCATGAAGCTTGGGAGGGATTTGGGGTTTTCAGCTCCAGAATTCTTCGGCTGTTTTTCCATTGGGGTGCATGTGATTTGATCGGGGAAAATGATCAGTTCTTCTTTTCCCTCTCTTTTCTAGAAGCAAACAAGCAAATATTTACAGACAACTGTTATGAAGTAGATGCAGGGGCAGCCTGTGGTTTTTTTTTCTTCATGCATATTTTAACATTCTCTTCTTTTTAGCTGACTTTTTAAAAATATGGATAAACAGTTCACATGTGCTTTGCTTATAAAATATCTATAGGCATTTATTTTGCAATTAACAAGTCAAAACCGCTCAAAGCATATGCTAGCTTTTTCCACTAAGTCATATTAAAGTGGTGAAGCAATGCAGAAAGCCACAACTGGCCATTTTTAGTAGATGAGCTAAATCCTTAAAACAGGATTTACCAATTTTGTAATTTCCTTGTGATAATACCCAAGCAACGTGCTTAAAATAAATAGGAATAATAATATTGAAAAGCTGCATTTTTAGAGCCTCATATTGGCGTGAAAGGTGCCCTTGTTGGCCCAGTGTGTGTCGAACTGAGGCTGCCCATTAGAACACCGTTAATCCCTGTGGAAATCCTGTAAATCCCCATGCAGGGTGACTTCACTGCTGCCTTCCCGTTGACAGTATGGTCCCTAATAGCACTCTGCTGACACCATCTCACATATGCCTGAGTTGATGCCTCTCAAAGAGGAGAGCAAGATCTTTAGGGAATTAATGTTGTTGCAGCATTCTTCTCCGGGAATCCCTTCCAGCGGGATGGTGCTGTACCAACCGGTTCTATCGCACCTTCCCTTCTGTAGAAGCCCTGCTAGGACAGAGGTTTCCCTGGTTTAGGGAACAGAGATATTATATGTTACACTCTTACCTCCTTTTTACTAATCCCTGCTCCAGATCATTTACCAGTTCATCTTTCTTTCCTTTTTGAGTTGGTGATTGCCGAAGTATAATGAAGTTGTTTAGGTTTGTTTTCCTCTCTTAAGTTGGAGATCATGCCTATATTGTTCCAGTATCATCATTTCAGTATAGCCACATTGCTAGTTAGGGGTGATGGAGGCTCTTTGAGACTTCCTCCTTGAGCCTGGGCCTATCCATGTACACCATTGACCCTTTCATGGATTCCTTTGTTGCACCTTAACATGGGAGGAGTCTGGAACTTTGCAATGTTGGGCCATTGGCTACATTTGCTCTCCCTGAGTTCCAGACTGCCTTGACTGGTCTCTGCTAATGCTAAAACTCGATCGCTAAAAAAGTCTTATTTCATTTGAAGAGTAGGAGCCCAACTTGGGAAGTGTTTGCACATTTCTTTTTCTTTTGAGCGGGGATTCATTCCATATTTCCTACCTGCCACATCTTTACCCCCTTCTTTTTCATGCCCCTTGATTCATTTTTTCTATTTTAGAATAATTCTTTTTTAATTCAAAATTACTTTAAAGGCATATTTTAAACCATGGTGTTATGCTGTCTGCTGTGCTGTCAGAAGAGAGGATTGGACGTAGGTGTTGGAACTGAACTTTTTTTTTTAACTGAAAAGAAAAAAGGTCTTCCTTCAGTAAGCTAATAATCTTCAAGATATAATGTTTTCAAGATTTTAAAAATTTGTCTGTTCTGCATCAGTGCAAACCAGCAACTTTCAGAAATTTTCATAAAGAACATGAGAGAAGCCAACAGACTGGCTGGAGCTTTCATCGGGGGAGTTTCAAATCCCTGCTCTGCTTAGTTTAAGTAAAGACCCAAACCTCACAACACAGTTGAGCGACTTGACCAGCAGATGCATTTCTCTTGATTTGTCTTGCTGGAGAAGTGGTTTTCCCACACCCCAAGTAAGCATTGTATGCTGTTTGCTACATTGGAGGAAGCAGGAGGGTATATCATTGATATCATATAATAATTCCAGAACCCAGTTGAAAAATGCACTTGAAAAAATCATAGAAAAGTAGAACTCAGGAAGTTATCTAGTCCAACCTATGCTTAGGTCAAGATCGGATTATATTTTTAAGCCATTCCAGACAAGTGCTAGTCTGGCCTGCTCTTAAAACTTCCAAGGATGGAGGTTCCACGACTTCTATGGATAGCCTATTCCATTGCTTAACCACCTGCATAGTGAGAGAGTTTTTTCTAATATCCTACCCATTATTGCAATTTAAGACCATTTCTCCTTGCCTTGTCCTCTGCAGCCACAGGGAATATTCTATCACCATCTTCTTTAAAACTACCCGTCAGGTACTTGAAAGTTGTTACCAAATCCCCCTCTGTTTTCTCTAGTCCAGACTATATAATCCCAGTTCTTCCAACCTTTTCTTCTAAATAATGTTTTCCAGACCTCTGACCCTTTTTGTTGCCTTTCCTAAAACCATTTTAAAGGAACTCACTCTAGCATATCAGCTTATTTTTCTCCCCTGCTATTCTCCCCTGCTACTTTCCTTGATTTTTTTTTCTGTGCTTCACTAGTAGAGGTTTCCTTGGTGTCGCTTTGTATTTTCTGGGACTAAGAGATGTAAAAGTTCTTACCTACCATGTTTTTTTCATCCCATAGACAGTTCCTTTCCGTCTTCCCCCGGTCAGTAAATGCTGTATCTTTTGTCTCTTACCCACAACTCCTTAAAGAGAAACATCTTGTGTTTTGTGGTTAGTTGTACACAGAATTTTCCCCAATTCTTACTTAAGAAAATAATCCTACATGGGCCAAGTTTAGGATTTCACTGAAGATTTCATGGGATGGGAGACTGCAGGATTAGGCTGTAAGGGCGTGGAGGCTGTTCTGATACGCTGTAATTACAGCGCGTCAGAGTAGGCTCAGTTAATCAGGTCTGCTAAAATGTGGCAATTACCACACTCGAGCAGCCTCCTACTTCTGTGTATCAGTGTCCCTGTGCTTCAAAATAGTGGTCGTTGAACAAGCTTTAGTTCAAGGTCCCCCCCCCATTTTGAAGCATGGGGACACTGATACACAAGATGCTGTGACACTTTAATTAGAGTGGCACTCAGAGCCGTTCTAATTAAAATGCTGCCTCCCCCACCCCAGGAGCATGTGTAAATAGGGTGGCCACATTTTCAAATTGGAAGGCGGGACACAAGCCTGCCTTCCCCATCCCCCTGCCACTGGCACGGCTGGACAGAGTGGGTGGGGGGCAGATGTGGGCTGCCCACTGTGGTCTCAGGGCTCCCTGCCCTGCTGCCCTTCCCCCAGGAACCCCACGCCAGCTGTGCACCCCCTGCCTGCCTGGTAGCATTGGTTGGCAAAGCTCCATGCCGCTGCTGCCCTGTGATGGTGCGGGGCTCTCAGGGGATGGGCAGTGGGGCAGGAAGCCCCAAGCCTGCAGAAGGCAACCCACTTCTGCCCACACTCCATGCACAGTTCTGGGGGGTATGTGCCTCCAATGCCCACCCCTGAAGGGTGCACACAGTGGTGAGGAGCCAGTCCCCCACATGCCCTGCACACCCTAGATGAGCCACCCATATCTGTCCCACTTCCCACCCCAGCCCCAGGGCTCCATGCTCTTCCCTGTCTGGGCAGCACCACCAGAGCCTGCCCCACTCCTTCCCTCACCATGGGGGCCTTGATCTGCCCCCCATTACCCTTCCTCTCCCCACAGACTTACCTGCATTGAGTTACTATCCAACCTGTCTGGCTGTTTCCCAGCCA
This sequence comes from Gavialis gangeticus, assembly GCF_001723915.1. Lineage (NCBI taxonomy): Eukaryota > Metazoa > Chordata > Crocodylia > Gavialidae > Gavialis > Gavialis gangeticus. The sequence continues at coordinate 22,966,582 of NW_017729031.1, forward strand.
CGTGCATGTCTGTGGGTGAGCACATGCACGCGGTACTCTCTGCATCCCACTCCTGGCAGTCCCTTGCAGGCTGGCTTGTTGCCCGCCCTTAAGGGGAAATCCAAGTCTCTGCACAGTGCTGCAAATCTGGGATAAATGCTGTCCTGGAGCCATGCAGCCCAGTACGAGGACTTGATGATCCTATTTCAGGACTATCCCATCTAATTAGGGATGGGTGGTCAGCCTACATGTAAAAGTGCCCTAAAGTGTTAAAGTAGTAGTATAATACAAAGCACTGTATACTGTTCTTATGAGTATGGTTGGAGGGCACATGCTGCTTGTTCAGTTTATTGATCATATCACACACACACACACACACACACACACAGAGTACCAAGGATCCATCCAGCTATCTATCCATCCTTGTTACTCTGTTTGTATTTTAATATGCCAGCCAGAACTGTCATGGAGCAGATAAAGCTGATTTGTAAATTATCGGGGAGGGGGGAGGAGATAAAAGGTGCCACTATGCAATGTAACTTGCAGACGTTTTGAAAGTCTAAATTTATGGGCTACTTTGTTAGCTGTTTCAGTGAAACAGTTGGGCTTAGATTATTTGATTTACTGACATTTTGTCAAACTGTCAAACTATCACAAATGCAACAATAATGTTCAACCCCATGAAATATTTTTAGGAAATATGGCAGAGAGCTGGATCTGCCAAGAGGTTACCACAGCAATGTCCAAGAATGCTACAGTGACGAGCAACCGGCGTATTCTCCCTACTTGTGAAAAATGAACTGCTATTCATATGCTTTTCTTTCCATAGGGAGAAGCTGTCTGTGGCTCGGCTGCAGCGGGAAGTTGCACGAAATAAGAGTGAAGGAACAATGGTAAGCTTTGGCTATCGTCCTATTTGCAATTCTATTGTCCCCTCTCCATTCAGATCTTGAACATATTTCATCTTGTTGAGGATGGCCATTGAGATATTAATCCTGCATGAAGCTCAATGAAAGTTTAGCTGATTCTGTGTTCATAACGCTGTTTGGAAAACCCTACAGCTAAAGATATTGCTGTCTTGGAAAAGTTTTCCTTAGAAGTCAGTTCCTCTCTCTTTGCTTCACTGAGAAAGTTTCTGGAAGTTCAAGTTTGGAACCATATATGCAGCATGGGGAACACAGACACATTCTGACTGAGGCATGAAACTTTTTTAGTCATTATTCAGTGCTACCAATCTGTAAAAGATAGGAAAATGAAAGAGAAGGAACTTTAGAAAGGAGCTGTAAATAAGTTTAATTTCTTTATTTTTACTTTTCTCATTTTACACATTTTCTCATTTTGAACATTTACTGAAGGTAATTATTTAAAATCCAGCAAATGTTTTACTTCTGGTAAAATTTGTTTTCCCCCTGTATTAGGTGAATAGCCTAGGGCAACCCAGGGGATAAAAGAGAGCTGTTCAGGAAGCTTAAAACAAAAACAACAAAACAACGACAACTGAAACCAGTTTCCTAGAACATGGTCATGCAGCTACCATTGACTTAAATTAATTGCATACATGGATCTGAACAAAGAATTTGACCCATAATGTCTTTAGCTTAATGGAGAGAGCCAGAGGTGGTGATCATCTGGAGAGTATACCTTTGCATATAATGCTCTGTTAGTCATGTGAAGCAAAGTCTTAAAAAAAAAATTCCAGCAGTCCCCTTAACATTTTTCAGAAACCCCTTTTATAAGACTTTTTACAATAGATTGAAAGACATTGGAGATACACAGCTGATGGTTTGCAGGAAAGATTGAGTTTAATGTTGGTATTTTATATATGGAAGCAAAGTTTTGATATACACGTTGAGAAACACTTTTTTCAAATGTTGAGCCACAATCCAGTCTGCAACTATCATAAAACACCTGCTTAAGTACAGAGAGGGTTTGGCCTGAGGAGGATGGCCAAGATCAGGCTTCAGGTTTGTAATTGCATTTTGGTTCTCAGTGTAACTAATTTTTACAAAATCTAGAAACTGATTTTACCTTGATTGAAATGTGCCTGTCTGTTTTAATTGTATGAACTAATTTTCAACTGAAGACATAGAACTAATGCAATACCTTGAGTGTGGAATACATTTTGCAGGATAACCCAAGATTCTGTTAAATAAGCAAAATTGCTTAACTTTCTATGCAGGGTAACTTTTTTCAGTATATATTAATCCAAAGCATTCCTACTGCTTCAAGAAAAAAAATTAATGGGTGGATGTTGTCCTGACTTATTCTCGTGTTTTTTTGCAACAGGAACACATTGTTGGTTCATATTTAGCCTATGGTCTACTGTAACCGCAGGTCCTTCTGTGCAGTACTGCAGCCTAGCCAGTCTTTCCCCGGTCTGTATTAGTGCATGCAATTATTCCAGTTCAAGTGCAGGGCTTTGCAGCTGTTCTTATTGGCCATGTCGAAATGAGTGTGAATGTGTGGTATGTGGCACCGCAGACCCGACTGCGACATGATACGCCATACATGTAGGCATTCCCCACGCTGCTACCTTGCAGTGTGGGGGCATTTTTTGGCTCTAGGAGATCCTGGGGTCAAAAAAACCCGTGTCTTAAAAAAAGCCAGGTGGCACATGTGGCGACAGCCTATGTTGCCTGAAATGGGAGCCTGGCCTGCAGGAGCCACACTCCAGCTGCTGGCAAGGCTGTCAGCTCCAGGAGCACCATGGCTGCAGTTCCCCAAACTCCCAAGACCACAGTGTAAGACTGCTGGGTCCAGCACAGTTGTTGGCCCCAGCCTCCTGTACCCCACCCAGGGTAACCTGCCACACACCAGAGTGTGCGTGGTGTGGGTGTTTCCCGGGCACAAGTAGCAGTGGCACAAAGTGTGCCTTTGCTTCTTGTTCCTGGGGAAACAAATGTCCATGCTTGTGTGGACAGGGCCATTGACTGTTATTTGATTGATTGTGGACAATTTCTCCAGTCTATCAAGTCATTCTGGATCCTAGCTCTGTCCTCAAGAGTGTTTGCAATTCCACCCAACTTGGTGTCCTCTGCAAATATGCTAAATGTGCACTTGATCCTATCATCCAAATCATTGATGAAGATATTAAACATTACTGGGCTCAGAACAGATCCCTGGGGAACCCTAGTTGATACTTCTTCCCAACTAGACATTGAGCCAGTGCTGACTGCCTGTTGAGTACTGTATTTACTCTATTCTCAGTTCCCCCACCATTTAACATGGTGGGGGGCAGAGAAAGGCCCTCATCTTAGAATTGCATGCAAGAGCGATGGGGGGCAGGCAGCTATTGTGGCTTGGCTCATACCCCTACCCAGGGTCAGAGCCATAACAAAAGTACAGCTGCTATGGGTCTGGGTTGGGGTTGTGCTTGGTGCCCCAGGCCAGAACGTGAAGGGAGTCTCCTGGTATGGAGCAGAGGGTGGGGGAGAAGGGGCCGAATAGAGGCTGGGGAGGAATTGGGGAGCAGAGACTGGGAGGAAGCTGCGGGGGCAGGCAGGGGACAGAGGCAGTAGGGGGCAGGCATCAGCAGGGGGCAAGCTACTTGACCTTCCTATACCACCTCCCCTCCCACCCCCACAATAGTGTGGGTGGGGGAATGAATTAAAGATGGCCCTCCAATCATTAGATTCTATACATGGAAAATTATAGCAAATTTATAAATATTCCATGTATAGAATCTAATTATGGGGGGGGGTCTTAAATTCAGGGTCATCTTAGATTCAAGTAAATATGGAATTTAGCCATAAGGAAAGTGGCAATGGTCAAAACCCCCAGAGTCTTTCTGGAAGAGTCAGGTTGAGATCTTGTGTTCTGTCCAACTCCTGATTCATTTGGCTATGGTGGAACCATTTTGTATTTTCATTACTGTGGACACTCAGATCCATGCACGTTCATAGGTATGTATTAGAAGTGCTAGCACAGTCGCTGCTAAATGTATTCCTTGGTTTAATTTGGAGGTGGGAGTTCTGGGATGGAGTGAAGAATTATGAGATGAGAGAAAGCTAGTAATGTCAACATAAAATGTGCTGATGGATCAATACAACAAGCTTGTATGGCTGTGAGAATGAGACATGACTTCAGGGGCTAGATGCCAGAATGCTCCAACATCAAAAAAAAATTGTCCTCGGGAGATGAAGCCAAGGGGTCTATAATATAAAGAAGTCGTAAAGTTACTAGAATTGAATCTTCCATTCTGTTCCATTTTATATTTTGGTAAAAAAATTAAATAAAATTGAGCATCTCATTAACTTATACAAATATGTGGGTCAGTTAAATATTTGCAGCACATGTGCCACAAGTACCCCACATGGGCAGGTGGTATGTTTGGCACGTGAGACCCAAGCACTGAGTTAGAGGACACCAGTGGTGGGAATTGGGGTGGGGAAAGCTATCTGGGTGGGAGTTGGGGGTTGGTGCTACCTTGAGGATTTGGCCCCATGGGAGCTACAGAAGTAGGCACTGTCAAATTCAACACTGCCATGCCCCAGTGGCACCTTGCTGTCTTGCACATCCATAGTCAAGCAATTTGCGGTAAGAAAAGGTCAGAGTTGGTGAACGGTATTTATGCTCCTTTTTTCTCACTATGCCAGTAGCATCACACGTTATTGCAATGGCATTATCTAATAGTTTGGACTTGCCTTGTGGCACACGTTTCAAAAAGGTTGGCCACCACTAACTTAGAACAGGGGAGTGAAAAGTCTTGTAGAACCACCTCTATTTTTGAATCAGCACCACATATGTGATTCCTTGTGATAATGGGCAGCCACTTCCATGATTCAGAAAGGCTACAGGAGAGGTGTCTATCAGTTTTGACACCTTCGTCCAAGGTTATTGAGGTTGGAGAAAAAGGAAGAGAGCAGTAAGCAGTGGCATCAGTCAGAGAGGAAGTTGGACACAATATCTGTCAGGTACTGATGAAGAGATCCTTGCAACAGCATTTATTCTGGATCTGACTTGCTACTGGACAAGTACTCCAGCAAACTGGAGGTGCAGTAGCTTAGGAAGATGTGATGGAGTACTTTAGGCATCTTGTGGATGCAGTGACCATCTCAGTAATAGCTACAGCAGTATTGTGCCAACCGTAGCAAACATCCTTCATTCACTTGGGATCTATCTATTTGGTAACAATGTTGGACCCTTTCCTGATGATGGGCCGCTGCCCTCTCTGGCACAGAGCTCTCGGACTGAATAGTTATTTGCTCCTGCTGCTAGCTCATATCACTTTGCCTCTTGCTTAGACTGGACAGATGGTTCCTGCTGCTTCCCTGGCTAGTTTAAACTATGAGGAATAGTGTCTCCTATTTCCATCCAATAAATCACTGTTAGTGTGTATATTCTGTATTGTACTGATGTAAAGCATAGCTTGAGGTTTGTTGTTGTTAACGTCATCATATCATGGTACTGCCCAGGCACTCCAGTCAGGTTGGGCCCCCAATTCACTAGGTTTTGTACAAAAGACATGTCCCACACACCTTGCAGTCTAAAAGACAAATCCTATGTAATGGCTGGGAGAAGGAAGGGAGAGGAAAATGATCAAGTATTTAAAATGCAGGTATAGTTACAGTTTAAACAAAAATATAAAGTCATACCAAATACTCATATTTGACCTTGTTGACTTGCACTTCCAAAGCCAAACAGTTTGCAGTAAGAAAAGGTCAGGGTTGGTAAACAGTATTTATGCTCCTTTTTTCCAATATGCCAGTAGTGGCACAGATTCAGAGGCCAGGGAGAATGTACACTTATGGAGTGCACTAATTCCTCCTTCAGGGAGGGAAGTGAATGAGCACAGCTGAAAGACTTCCAGGAGTTTAGGTGTGCATGTCATTCCTGTTTATGTCATGTGCAGAACAGATTAAATGCAGCCTTGTGATTAACATAATGATGTTAGTGTTCTTGCAAGAAATAGCTGTCAGCAGTTTTTAGCCAGGCCATTCCTGTACACAGACTTGTGCATCTTTACTCCAACTCAGACGCATTAAAGTCCCTGACAGGGACCCCGTGCATTCATTTGGTGAGTATTCCTGAGACTTAGAGAAAGTATGTAGCTGGCCTTTGCTATGAGTATGCAAGGCTGGGGGAATCTACCATTTAGCTGTCCTCCTAAGTCTTGTTGCCCAAGCAAAGGGGCTAGCTACAGTTTCAGTCATTTGCCCTGACAGGCATTATCTACTCTTTTGCTGGTTTCTCTGGCTTCAGTTATTTTCTGCTAAGAAATTCAAAAATGAATTTGGCTTTTGAGACCAGAGGTGGTCCAAGTTAGTAATAGGTGGTCTCTTTGCCCTAAGTTATTAAGTCAAACCCAAGCACAATAAAAGTCTGACCCATGTCAATGAACGTAGTGTATTCATACCTTTCCCACATGTGTTACTCCAACACCTGTGCAATTCAAGGGAGAGCATATGGTGCTAGAGCTTTTGGCCTCTACTCCCCCACTTTCCATCTGGCACCCATTTGGTCACAGTGTGAGAAAGTTGTGGATACTTTTCCTTTTTGCCTTCCCAGCATGAATCATGTTAAGAATACGCCATTTAGGATTTGCTTTCCTGCACAGAGGGATGCCGGTTAATCTCTGCCATAACTTATGACCAGCTGTTGCCTTTTGCATATAGCTCATAGAAATTATAGACAGGAAAGACTTGTTGCATTCTTGTCCACCCACCATTACAGGAATTGCTGCAGTGGGGATTATTCAGGCACTAAAACAATAATGAAAAGTAAATACTAAGCATGTGTTGTAGATACTATTTAAGTTGCAATACATTTGTTCAATAAATGAGTTTTACACATCTGTATAAATAACATATGGTGAGCGGTGAGGAAATATATTTTTTATGAAAAAATATCTTTTTATAAATGAAGAGATTAAGCATTGCATATAGTGTGCGATCACCATTTTGTCAGGCTACAGCCTCCTAGGAAATCAATTTTTATAATTCCAAGATTTTAAATTTTCTCGGGGTCCAATTCATTCTTGGCATAAGAGGGATGCTGAGAAATGCTGAGGTGAAAAGACTAAATGAAAGCATTTAATCTCAGGACAAATCTTCACCACCAAAGATATAGAAATATATTTTATTTGTATAAAAATATCGTATTTAAACTTGCAGGTATTGAAAAGTTGGTGTCACACCTAGAGCTGAAATCAATATAAAGAATGCATTCTTTGGAATAGAAAAAGGAGAGGCCACATTTATACATGAACATTTGATGATTTGTTTGGGCTTATTTATTTAAATTTGTTTTTGTTGAACTGTCTTCAGCAATATCTTCCAGTTTGTAGACTGGTCACCTTCAAATTGCACTGTCCCTTTACTGATGTTACCTATTGAAGTGGAAACAATAAGGATACTCCTAGATTGGATGGTGGCTCTTACTCCAGGTGTACTGTCCATAATTTTTAAGCATGCATACTTGATGTTTTCCTATTCTAATTTCTTCTAGTATGTCCAATGATATTTTCTCTCCCTATAGACTAACTCAAGATTATGCCCTCATACTTGCATAGCTTTCACTGAAGTGAATGAGAAATGTACATTTTTAGTATGTGGTTGCAGCATATATTTAAAATCAAGAGATTTTTTTTAAAGATTAAGCTAGCTAAACATTTATTTATGTTTATTCTAGAACAGAGAAATATATGGGATCATCTTGAAATCATTAAGGACCTTGTTTCATTAGTCTCACATAATTTAACCATAGTAAAATATCTTACCAAACTTCCTTTGCTTTCTTTGGATTCAGAGTGAACGATAATTAAAACTGTGAATATTTTGTGTCTTTTAATGTATATGTGTGCACATGTATGTTTTCTGTTCTTACTCCTGCATCTAAGTATTTTAATGCAAATCATTAGTTCATTGGCCTGTAAACCATAGAAATCCTAGGACTCAGGGAATTTATTTATGAAGGTTAAAGTGGTGTGATATTGTCTTTTATGTCTACATAGGTTTCACTTAGGGTGGGCCTTAGGCTCTGATTTACCATGTTTCCTGCTGTGTTTTTAAGTGATGTGAAGTGATTATCATGGCATCTTCCCTGTATCCGTCTATTTCACACCTGCACCCTTTTGTTATAAACATACCATGTTAACTGAATGTGAGGTCCCCAGTGAATACGTTTCCACCCTCCTGTAATCCTTCTACATTAGATTGATTTGTAAATGTATCAGATTCTTTGTTAGCATGTAAACCACTAATTAATTTAAAGCTCTCTGTGGAGAAATTAAAACCCTGGTTAAGACTTTCAACAGGCTCAGATGGTGCTAATAATGGGAAAACAAGTTATATTAATGAGTTTCACTGTGAGCTGTACTATACTGCTTTACAAAGAGTTTTTGGCATAAATTGGTACAAACTGTCCATTTCAAAAGAAGGAAAAGGGGGGAAATATTTGCACAACCAATGAAATGATTCATTTGTTACCAGACACTGAATTGTGTTAGAGCTTCCTTGCACTGTTTTGTATATTCAAGTTAAGGTAAACTTGAATGAAACCTTTATTTGTTATGGTTTGAAAAAGTTTGACTAATTTCCTCAAATCCTTTCATCTTCATGTGCCTCTGAAATTTGTACGTTCCACTTAGAGATAGAAGCAGTAAAGAACAGAGAAAGGAGCTGATCCATCTCATAATAAAATTGATGGGAGGTTTTAATGACTAGCTTTGGTTTATTTTCTTCTTAGCTCAGATTTGTATCCAAAAGGTCATATAGGGAAAAACTAAACTATATAGTTTTTGAGCTTCAGCCTGCACCAATAGCAGAGAAATAAAAATGTATGTATATGTATGTGTGTGTACATATGTATGTGTATATGTAGATGTGTGTGTGTGTGTATGTGTATGTGTGTATATATGTAAGTATATGTATATATGTGTATGTGTATGTATAACTTCATCATTTCCAGGTTCTTGCATATAGAGTGTCACTTAATCACCCCCAGACAGCACAGTATTAGCCAAGCTCACCCCATTATTATGGAGACTCTTGACATTAGTATTTCTGCTTCCTCTCCCCCTCTTTGGCTGTTATCACTGTTGTGGCACTTAGTGCTGCAGCAGGAGGATACATGGCCGGCACCAAAGCTGACATTATTGCTGCTCCATTAATCAGCTAGCAGGGAGTGTTCCTAAAATCTGTGCAATCAGCGTTTTTAGAGACCCAGCACATTACATCTGCAATGTGCCTGGTCTTCTCTGAGGAGTGGGAGTCCTGAGGTTTCACTCAAACTTGGGTCTTACACATGGCAGCACAATGTACTGCCTCCAGCTTGGAAGCATTTTCTATCAGAGAAGTGATAAATCTGTGCAATAGCCTTGAGCAAACAGAAAGTCTGTTGATGCAGAAGCACTTGGGTCATTCAAAAATAGATGATATTTTGCAATAAATGAACTGTTAAAGATGAGATACAAAAAGCTAAATTATCTTTTTGAAATCCCAACTTTTATGTCCCTGCCTCTATAAAACTGTCTGTCTGTACTGTAATTTAAAAAAGTAGTGCATAATGAAGCAGATTCAATATTTCTTTTTAACGCTGCTTGACTTTATATTCCTTTTTGATTTAAATATTGATAATTAAGTTCGTTCACATTTTTGCTTGCTACAGCTATTGAGTGATAACCTCCACGTGAACCTTCAGACATTCTAAACCAGAAAGAATGGATCTAATCCCAGTGCCCTGTCTTTTGTTCCTGTTACCTGGCCTGTCTGCACTGTTTCCCATTCTTTCTAGGAATTCTGTGATTTTAATGGTAGTTAAATGGTGGTTACGGCTGATAATGATGATTCAGCTTCTTTAGGGCTAGAGACAGAAGTTACACATAAACTGGTTTAAGTGATCAGAAACTTGTTTAAACATGTAACAGAATAGAAATTTGGAGCCCATAAACTGCTTTCAAAATGGCCAAAACTGGTTGAAGATAAACCTGGTTGGATGTAGTATCAGACTTAACTGATTTTGGTCAAACCAGATTATGGAACTTCTGTCCCAGACCCCTTCCTGTTTCAAGTTAATTTTGTCCCCCAGCATCCCAGGTTGCTTTGCAGCCCTGGGCTATGCTGCCTGCTCCAGCAGAGCAGGGACTGCCTCACCTCTCTGCTCCTTAGCCTGCATCCTGCCTGTGTCCGTCAACCCATAGGGATGGGGGGAAGGGGAACAGACCCCCAGCCCCTCCTAACTGAGGTCTACGCAACATGTGGAGGGAGGGAAAGCCCCTGTGGTGGGGGCTTTTCAACCACTGGCAGCCCTCTCTCCTCTTTCTTCCATGCTATTCATTGCTCCAGCGCCTGCCATAGGGGAGAGGGAAAAGAAGCCCTCTGGGCCGGGCGCCTATCCGTGCAGCCCAGTATGGGGGCACCAGGGAGCTCCTGCCTTGGGGGTCTTCCCTCCACCCCAGCCCAGGGTCCCCCAGCTTGGGACAGCCTCGGGGAGCTGAGGGGAGTTCTTCCCCTCCTGAACTGCAGAGTCCTTGCCTCAGCCCCTGCAAATCTCACACAGCTTCAGCGAGTGGAGGGAAAGTCTCCTGGTCCTCCACAGCTGCTGCGAGCCTGAGGCAAAACTGATGCAGGGGAGCAGAGGACATGGGTGACTGGTGCCTCCCGAGTTGAGGGGACACCAGATCGCTGATGGGGTTGGGGGGTTGGGGCACTTCCAGCTTCATGGCTGCTGGCACTTCTACGGGGTGCACAGCTGATCTCAGGGGGTGCACACGCACTCGTGTGCATCCCTTATGTGTCGCCAATGGCAGAGGAATTTCCCTGTGCTCCCTGGGCTATCCCTGAGACAAGCAGCAGCTAAGGCAAGGGGTTGGGGTTGGGGTTGGGGTTGGGGTTGGGGAGGGGAAGAATTCCCATAGACTCCCTGGAGCTGGCCTGGGCTGGGGTGAAGGGAAGCCCCCCAAGGCCGGGGCTCCCTGGTGCTCCCATGCTGGGTTGCACAAGCAGGCACCTGGCCCAGAGGACTTCTTCCTCCCTCCTATGGCAGTGGCTGAAGTAATCAGGAGCTGGGAAAGGGAAGGGGGGCTCCCCAGGCCTGCCTGGGCTGGGGAACCCAGGCTGCAGGAACCTCCTGAGGGGGAGGCTCCCCCAAGGTGGGCCAGTACCTGGACAGGGGGCTTCTTAACTCCCTGTGAGGGGACAGCAGGGGTTTGGGGACACTTGGCTGGGCTGGCAATGACCAGAAATCTGGGAGACATGCTCTAGCATCCCCTGCCTACTGGCCTTGGTCAGTGCAGGCCTCCCCCTGCCTTTCCCAATTGAAAACTGAATGTCAATTCAGTCGCTTATTGGTTCAGCATGGAGGAAACTGCTTAGATTGAATCGATTCAGCCCTGGGCTTTTTGACTGTCTGTACTTATCCTAGAAGTTTACCTAATGCATTTGGACCCAATTAATTGCCATACTTGGTAATCAAAGTCAGAGGCTCATAGGGTTGGAAGGGGCCTCAGGTGACCTCATTTACTTTTTCACAACTGTGTTTCCTTCGTGCAGTTTCAGCCATTAGCTGAGTCCCTTCACTCTTCTTGTAGCTTCTTGCACGTTCTATTTCATTTGCTCCAATTATGTAGATATTCAGTTAATATTGATATTTTTCTTTAAAAAAAAAAGAAAGATGAGTTTTCACAGGTTAAAAAAAAGAAAGTCAGACATTTTAGCACTTGTTTAAGAATAGATAAGACAAATCAAACTTGTTCAGTCTTCCTGAAATGGAAATACTGAAGCCCTATAGTATCAGCTGATTTTTTTCCCTGCTCTTAAAAATCGGTTCTTGTCTTTCCGAGATAGTTTCAGAGTTTGTCTTATTCATCAAATTCTGCTGTAACATGTGAGGAGCATGTTGATCGAAATCAATTTATTTAATTCCATTGTTGTTATAAGTTTAATAGAAATAAGGGCACACAGCAGGAAAGGGAAAGGTCCCTAAGAGTATGTGTATAATTTTTAGTTAGTACTCTTGTTTTCTACCAGAAGAGGGAGCTACATTCATTTAAAATAGCATCCCTAGTGAAAGCTCAGTTGAAGTATAAACCATCTGCAGCATATTCAAAGTGCAGCACTGGCAACGGTGTGGTTCAGACTTCATAGACAAATTCTATTCCCATTTGAATTTAAATTTGGCCTTGTAGATAGCCATCGCAACATAATAAGACTAGTAAGATCTTCTCATTTGTCAAGCAGACCATTTGTCTTTGTTTCCAGTGGTGGGGAAGAGAGACTGAAGACCTTCTCTACAGTTATTACTACTGTAGGCAATGTAGTTACGTAAAACAGACTTTGACTTTGTTGCTCAAGTTAACCTGACTGGTTTGCCTTTGTTGTGTGCTTCTGAAAAGTATTTAGAGTCTACCTGGAAGGAAGCAGAAAGTGTATAAGTACCACTGGAAAAGGAAAAGTGTTGCTATAAAAGGTCATGATTTATAAGGCCTGGATGTATAACACAGAAAAATTATTTTAAAAATGCAGCATAAACTCAGTTGCCTTCTGAGAAACTGGCAATTAAACATTAGGCAACCCATGCAGGGGCTGATCAAGGCAATATAACAATGGTTCAGAGAGCTATCCACTGAGTACTTTAATATCAGAGTAGCAGTTGCTTTCACCGTGGAGAAAATCCCATTTTATGGCTAGAAACAGATGTACGCTGCCCTAGGCAATATCTCACTGGCTAATAGGAATGATACACATATACGCTAACAGTGAATTGTGGCCACTTTAATATTAAAAAGGTTAAGTTCTGCAATTCTGAGCACCTCAGGCAATGGGATGAGTTGGCTGGGGGGAGGAACATCAGAATTTACTGAGGAAATATTTTTACAAGGGTGACCTGTATATAGTCACTACTACAAAATATAAGGAAAAAGTAAATATAAAGGCATATGTTAGTCTAGTGCAAGGAGAGTAATTTGTCAACTAGTTGTAAGGTTTCTTGTGATTCTAAAAGATAGAAGTTGCATAACAATTTACATTTTGTGCAAAATAGGAAAAGAAGTCTATACTTATGAATAGCAGTAAAATTGCTATTGTGTATTTGGGGTTGTGTTTTTTTTTTAGCTAGAGCTTCTAGGAAAATTATTTTAAAAAAATCACCGAGTTTATTCACTTGCTTAATTGCTAGAATACTTCTGTGGCATTTATATTAGTAAACAGTAGCATTACCAAAATAACGTGTCTACTGCCTTAGCTCTGGGAACAGTTTAATTTATTGTGTTAGCCGAGTTCACTCACTTTATTTTGTAAAGCAAACTTTTTGTTACAGGTACTGTTCATTTCTTGTTCTTCTGTACAATGCAAGGTCTGGATTAAGTTAAGATATTTCTCTTGACGTGAACTTCTTTGAATCATTGAAACTCTGTTTCAGGATCTGGCTGTTGTCATAATATCCTTTGTATCAGAATCAACACAAGTCTTTTTAGTGCTTACAATAATAGTTGTACTGGTACTTCTTTCAGTTTGTGGTTTCTTATCAGAATTACTGTCACAGTGACTTGCCATAGTTATGAATTAATGAGGTAATGTGAAGACAATGCAACGCAAAGGATGTTACACTGGAACATCTCATGCCATCTTTAACTTAGGTACTCCTGACAAAGTCAAGTGAGTGGGGTTTGGCCCAGTACAAGGAGCAAAATCATTATTTCTTTACTGCATCTGTCAGCTAAAGATGGGACTTGCTGCCTTTTTCCTACGATTTTATTTAAATTTTATTTATATGTACCATGTCAGGCAGTGTCCTGTGTACTTCAGAAGCTGTTGTCCTAAAGAGTTGTCTTATTTTAAATGTGACACAACAGCAGTGATATCATATCTATATACAGGTGAGGAAGGAGAAATGGTAGAGGAAGCAGGTTGTTCCATCTTTTTGGCTCCATAAAAATATAGACGTGGTTCTTTGAGTGAATGAGAGACTGTTGAAATAAAGCATCCGAACAACTGTATTTCTGTAGAGAACAGGTGAAGCACAAACAGCAGAGCACATAGTTTGGATTGTACGTTCTTTGGGGAAAGGACTACCTTCTTTCTCTCTGTTTGTATTGCAGTTAGGACAATGAGTTCTTGTCCCTTGGCTGAATCTCCTAGACTCTGTAAAAGTAAAAATATCCCACTCCCTTAAAAGAAGTTTATATAAGATAAAGGTATAATTCAGCCATCAAATCCTTGGCCCTCACGTAAAAAAAGTTTATTAGAAACTGGAAAGAATTAATGATTGAATTTACTTGAGCCCTTGAGTAATTTCAATTGTCATGATGTCTGCTCTGTACTAACACCAGCCAGGTTTGAACTGGAGACTAAAAGATGAAGGGTCTGTATGCTACCTTGACCCATACAGGTTTCCTTTAGCACAGAAAAATTCCTTCACCCTCCCTTAAAGTCTCATTTAATATCCCTGATTGTGAAAAGTTATAGGGAAGCAGTATTCCTAGGTGATCACTAGAGGTGCACTGATGCATCAGTCCATATTGTATAGGCACTGATAAAAGGAAAATTGCCATTATTAGCAACAGCTTTATTGGGCTGATGTGGCTGATAATGTTGCCGATAAATGCTGCATGCATCTGCACAGCCACAGCATGTGCACAGCAAGTTTGGCAGCTTGCAGAGCAACGTCTGGCTGGGA
>NW_017729031.1:22981184-22984875 GCF_001723915.1 Gavialis gangeticus
AGGGGTGGGGGTGGGGGTGGGGCACAGATCAAAGCCTCTGCAGTGAGGGAGGGAGTGGGGCTGGGACTGGGCCTGGGGCAGGTGCTGCCCAGCTAGGGTGGGGTGTGGGACTGAGCCATGAGCAACTTATCTGGGTGGCATGGAGGGGGGGCAGATCCTGACGCTATACACACCCCTATTGGAACCATGGGGGGGCATGTGCCCCCTGGATCTGTGCACAAGGCAAAGTCAGGCTGCCACTGTGGGCTGGGGCCGAGGGCTTTGGGGTTTGGACTGGGACTGTGCTTGGTGTGGGTTGTGGCAGTGCTCTGAGGGGAGGCTACAGGAGGGCTATGCAAACTTTGGGGTGGCTGTAGCCCCACCCATAATTCCTGCCCAGTGCTGCCAGGGCCACCCCTGGCCCCAGCCTGCCATGGCAGCTTGCCCTTGACCTGTGCACAGATCTGGGGGCACGTGCCCCCCATGGCTCCCCTGGGAGTGTGCGTAGTGGCAATATCTGCCCCCACGCTCCCCACAGCCCCCGGATGAGCCTCTTGAAGCTGTGTCCTGTGCCCTGCCCTGCCCCGGCTAAGCAATCCCAGCTCCACTCCTTCCCTCACCGCTGGGGCCTCTATCTGCCTCTCCATGCCCCTTCTCTTCTCCTGCCCCTCCCCACCAATAGATTTACCGGCTAGATGCTCCTCTCCATGCTGCTGGGCTGCATATTGGCAATCGGATTGGTATCAGCCAATATGGATTGTTAATAATTGGACATCTGTATTGGCAGAGATGACCTGAGCAGGGTGTGGGGCCCAGGGCAAATCACCCTATGCAGGGCCCCATCCCTGGACACAAGGAAGCCAGTGGCAGATTCAGCAGCTGGGGAGGGGGGTGCTGAGTGGCCAGACGTGAAGCCAGTGGCAGCGTGAAGGTGCCATGCTGCTCCACCCAGCTCCACAGGGCCCCCCAAAGTGCGGGGTCTGGGGGTGGTCACTCTGATTCACACCCCACCCAGGGATGGCCCTGGGTATCGGCCCAAAATATCTTTATTGTTGCACCTCTAGTTGATCATTTAACTTTGTTTAATAAATTAACTACTGTGTCTTTCATCTCTTTGTCTCATAATCTTTCATTCAAGTTTTTCCTTGTAAAACAACTACTGACATATTTTCTATTAATTTGGCTCTCGAGTCAGAACTATGGATGCCTATACACGTGCTTGGGGGTGGTGGGGGTAGGCATTTTAATTACTGTATAGAGCAACTGCCGGGCAGCTACTCTTATTAGATTACCACAGTGTCACATGTATCAAGTCCGTGCACATTTAAAAATGGTCACAGGCTAGTCTAATTAAAATATCAGTGAGCACATGTGTAGACAGCCTAAGATACTAAATCTTTCACAATTAAGATCTTTCATAATTTTTCACTCACTGCATAGTTTCCCAAGTCTGCAACTGGTGTACAGAGTTTATGGTATGTCCTGTAAGACAGGATTGTGTCTAGACTGTGGGAATGACTTCTTGATACTTGGATTGTATTATTTCCATAATGCTTGGTATGATGCATTCATTGTGCTTTTGTAGTTGTTCTGAAATCTTATAAAAGGATAAATACCACACAGTCCCTCATTTCAAGTCTTACCTTGCTATGACATGATACTATGGTGATTTCCATTCACATTTCAAGCTATAATGACAAGTAATACTCTCTGCGTAGAGCAGGGGTGCCATGCCAAACTGGATCGCTCCCCTGGGCTGGATCTGGCCTCCGCCTTGTTGGATTCAGTGACAGTGGGGTAAGTGGCAGTGAGGGTTGATGTAGCCACTGCTTGCCCCCTTGCTGTTGAAGTATGTCCCCAACAGGACTCTGTACCCAGGAATTTGGTCAGAACCCAGTGAAATGGCTTTCTGGGCTAGGTCATTAAAAGGTCTTGTGTAGAGCATAGTGGCATGTCAGTTAATATGGTAGTCCTTAGTATTCTATCAAATGTCTATAATGGGATGCATCCTGGTTACAGTCTTAGTATGCAGAAGTGCAGAGGATGGCAGGATCGGTGTTGTCTCATTTGTTTGTGGAGTACTAAAAGGTTTGGGTAAACTGCTTGGTGGATGCAGAAGCCAGCAGTCCCATGCCGTGCAAATTTCATGTGCTTATGGGATTGGGACTGGTGGATATCTGTGACAGTTCTCTGGTCTTTCCACTTTAATGAGAAGCACAGCTGTGAAACATGTTCATAGCCTAAGGAGAGGATTCTTCCTTTCCCTCATTCTTATTTTGTTGTTTAGGCTCTTGTTCAGAAGTCCTGGGTTTGATTCCATATTCTGCTGTACACCTGCTGTATAATCTCTACAAATTACTTATTTTCAGTGCTCGAGTCCCCTATCTGTTAAGCAGGGCTATTAAAACTCCCATCCTCCCACTCTTTGTATGAATTGTCTCTATGGAATGTAAACTCTTTGGGTCAGGGACTGTCTCTCACTGGGGCTTTGACCAGTTGAGAGTAATTTGGAACCCAGAGGACAACTATGATATAAATGATAATAGATCAGTCACTTGCTCTCTGTGTTGGAAAGTAGATTTGGCCCCAAATACATAGCCTTTATGACAATAGTTTTGTAATTACTCTTTCCATTTTCAGTTTGTGATCAGCACTCTATGGTGACCCTAACTATTTAGAAGCTATTTCTGAACGCTGGAGAAAAATTATCCTCTCCTGGGAGGATACTAAGTTTGGTGGTATCTATTAACCTCTGCCCTGGAGCAGTGACTGGCATAGTTTCCCATTTAAGCAGCTTTGTTCGTAACTTCCACTAGAGGAGTAGGTCATAATTCTGTGACTGTTCCTGGAAATCTTGTGTTATATAAGGTTGCCCTATGTCAGTGATGATAAACTGCCTCAGAATGAAAATATGTGCAGTTCATTGCCTGAGATTTCATAGGGAAAAAAATACGTCTTAAATCAGAAGCTTAAAATAAATCTCTTGTACTAAAACTAGATTTTGAGTCTTACAGGTTGTGTATTTTTAAATACATTTTTTCAAGTGTTGGATGTAATCTTTTTTTACTATCATCAGACTCTCCCCCCCAAAACTAAGTAATTTGAGAAATTATACTGAAATTGAGAAAATTTTCCCTTTAAAGGAGGAGGATGTATTATTTATTTATTGCTAATACTTGCCCTTTGGTGCAAACTGGTATGTTTCAAAAGGAATTGCTCTTTGGAAAGTACAGCAAAAGATTAACAAAAATAACCTTTGGAGCTTTCAGAAAAGTTGTGCCTATCAGTTTCCCGACATAGGGAAGAAGAAGTAGCACAGAGGCTGAAGCAGAAAGCAGAGATTTCCAACCCCTAGTCCTTATTTGAAAACCTTGGGGAGGAACACTCTCATTGGTCCCTGATTTTTTTTTTTTTTTAAGTTTTAAAATAAATGTGCAAAGTATATCCGAGTTAATTTGATTCTGCTTGAATTGACATGGGGGTGAATTTGGTTTATGAGTTCGCTCTTAATGGAAATGCCAACTCTGTGAAGTGCTCTCCTTCCTGTTTATCCTTTCAGAAGAGGGTATAGCTACTGCCTTGTTCTTTGAGCTTCCCATCTCCCGCCCTCTGGTTCTTGCTCAGTGCAGCAATGTCAGTGTTGTGTCACCTGAGTTCTCAAGCCATGATCACAGTGTGGTGCTCTGGGCATTCACTATTAGGATTGTCCTTG
>NW_017729031.1:22984886-22986713 GCF_001723915.1 Gavialis gangeticus
CCCATGGCAGTGGTGGCAGAGCACAACCCCCTGCCTGGCCTCAGCCCATTGGCCTGCCCCCACCCATCCTAGAGGGAAGGGCCCATGGCATGCATGCCTTAAGGACTGCCATAAAAAGGAGGGAGAGCTCTTTTTTCCCCCCCTCACAACAGAGAGTAGGACACATGATATTACAGCAAAGATTGGATATTCGGAAAAATGTTTTCACTTAGTGTGTTCCACTGCTTCACCATTCGATTTAGGGAAGCTGTGGAATCTTCTTCATTGGAGATTTTCAAGAAGAGATTGAAGAAGTACTGGTCAAGGACAATTTAGGGATAGCTATGCCTGCAGGGTGCTGCGAAGAGCAGCGGTTAGAAGTACAGGAGATGGTGGAATTGGGTGTGTCATACAGATCATGTGTCGTTTGAAGATCATGAGAAGAGCTCTGAAGCCCAGATATGGTGAAATTGGAAAGACCTGTACTCAGCAACAGGAGAATGAAGCAGAACTCTACAAGTGGCTTGGTTACAAAAGAAAAGTAAAGGAACTGGGATAAGTTCCAGAAAGGGGAGCTCTGGCTCCCCAGTTAGGATGTGTGATGTGGAGAGTTGAGTTTGGAGTCTGTCTCTCAGGCATAGGCAACTGGTAAGGGGGGTGTGGGGGCTCAGGTGCCCCCCCCAACAAGGCTGTTCCCACTGCTGATGCTGCCAGCAGCTTCTGCAGGTGCTTGCCAGTCCCACCTCCACCGCCAATGCCGCTGGCGGCTTCTACAGGTGCTCACCAGCTTCATCCCCACCACCACTGCTGGTGGCTTCTGTGGGTGCCCCCGCCGGACTCAGGAGGCACCAGTCCCCCATGCTCTCAGGGTGTCTCCATATCCCATGCTTCTGGGCTTTGCTTACAGCAATCTGAATATAAAACCCAGTCTCTCATCACAAAACCTGGGTAGGTTTGTGTCCAAGTTTCTGGTTTGGAGCATCTTCAATTATTATATAAGGAAAGTAAACTGGAAAGAAATCTCACAGCATTTACCAGTTCTCATCATTAACTCACAACATCCTTATCAGAGGTGTAACTAAGACGTTCTGCACCCTGAGCGTAGTAGTGGCTAGGCAGTGCCAGTGGCCAGGTCATCAGTGGTGGCTAGGCTGGCCATCATTCTTGTACCCCCTCTAAGTCAGTGCCTGGGACTAGTGCCCTGCTCACTCACCCTTAGTTACAGTACTGGTACACGTACACCAACAGCAAGTACCAAGATACATTCAGGACCTAATCCTGCAAAATCATAGCACTGCCTGCATGTGCATGGCAGGGTGTTGAACTAAAGCTAGTCAAGGGTGTTGAACTAATAATGCCCTGATCTAGCCAACTACATAGATGTCTAATGTGCATATCAGTAAATATTATTGACTTCATAAGACTCTTCTGGTGTTTAAAGTTAATATCATGTTAAAATTACTTGGCTAGATGAAGGACTAGTCTTAGTACTAAGCACTGCATACAGTAATGAGTGCTTTCAGGATCATTTTTGGAGACTGAGCCTATTTACAAATACAAATACTGAGTTTCTAACAAACTCCCAGGATATTCAAACTTCTTTGACTTTTATGCAGATAACATTGCACTATCTGGCCCATAATTCAGATTTCCTTTTCTGAACACATAATAATCAGGAAAAGATTGCATTACAGAAGCAGCTGTTTTTGTTTAGATTCTGTCTCCTGCTTATTTAAAAATCTTTCATTTCACAGGAATAATTTTAGGACCAGGAGGCAGAATGCTGTTTATTGAAAGAGTCAAAGAAGAGGATGAGGGACTGTACCAGTGTGTAGCCACCAACTTGAA
>NW_017729031.1:22991713-22998793 GCF_001723915.1 Gavialis gangeticus
AGTGTGGTGCTCTGGGCATTCACTATTAGGATTGTCCTTGAAGGTCCTGCTATTGATTGTGTGTCTCTGTTGATTTCAACCATAGTAAAGGTGATCCCACTGGACACGGTTACCCAGTCAGGAAAAAGGTGGGCAGACTGTATAGGGTACTGTTTTCTAGCCCCCTTTCATGTGGGTAAGTAGAGTGGATCCTAAAGAGGGCTGCTAAGTCAAAGTTACAGATGCTGCATCACACTCCTGCCTTGTCCAAGTGCTAAATGACCTTTTTGTAACTGCTGCCTTAATGCCAGTTCATGACTAGGAGCTTCCAGCCTTCACAATCCTGTTCCCATCTTCACTAGCTAGTCACTGAAGGGCTTGAAAAAATGTGCTAAAGCCATTTTCATTGAAGGTGCTTGTGCATGATTTCTTCTGTTGTGGAGAAGCTGCTGTACATCAGCTTCCACACATTTCTTGACAAAATGGGACCTTGATCCAATGGCAAGGAGGCCAAGACAATTGGAGATATCGTTCCACTGCAGCCTTTGTCTGCCTTTGAAGTTGTTGAGTTTCTAACATTTTCTGCCTGCTCTGCAGTTGAGGACTTGTAGACCTATGCTAGGGGCTGGACAGACTTATTATAGTGTTGACCTGTACTCACCATATCACAGTGCCCTCAGAGGATATATGTGGCTTTTCAGGAGGGAGAGCATTGCCATCTGATACCCTGGTGGTGCAGTTGCTGCTTCATCTGCAACTCTTTATTAATCAGAGTTACCCCTGCTTATTTCACAACTAACCTTCCCTGAAGGTCATTCCACTATCTGCCACATATGGACGCACTGGGTAACAGCATAGCTCTGCCACCAGATAAACCAACTCAGTGAATTCCTCTAATTGGAATTAGAATACCTCATGACTCTCCATGTCAAACTGGCAGGGATCATCAGTGGCTACTATCATTAGTGTGCATGCCCCGACTCTTGATGCTGCCAACAAAGCCAAGGAGGAATTCTATGCCAACTTTGACCAAGTCCTTTCTGACGGGAGGGAGACAGGCTTCTTCTGCTTGGCAGTTTTCAGTGCCAGAGTCAGAAGGGACTTGACCCATTGGCAAGGAATGAATGGGAAAGGTTAACTCCAGTGGCATTCTCCTCTTGACCAAATGTGCAGAACATGGACTCACCATCACCAACACCCTGTTTGACCAGAAAAACAGGTATAAGACATCATGGCAACCTCCACAATCTAAGCATTGGCACTTGTTGGACTATGTCATCATTCATGATTGGGATTGCAAAGATGTCTGCATCACTCGAGCTATGCTAGGAGCTGATGATTGCTGGACTGGTTACCTACTCATGCACTTGGTTTTGTCACTGAAACTGGCTCCCAAATGATGGGTACAGCAGAAGCAATGCTGATGGAAAGTCAGTGTTGAAAGACTCAAGGACCCAATCCAGTGAGACCTCTTCTACCAGCACCTCAATGAAAAACTGGCAAATTCCAATCAACAACAATAGGAGAGTGTTGGCAGCACTTGGGATGTCTTCAGGTCCAATGCCGTCAGCACCTGCAAAGAGACATCCCTTGGATTCTCTACCAGGAAACAAGACTGGTGTCATGAGAATGGCTGACTAGGAGATCTAAGAATTGATTGACCACAGACAAAAGGTCTTTTGTGCTTGGCAGAATGACACCAACTCCAAGCAAAAGAAATTGAATCACCAACAAACCAAGGTAGAGATCCAAAGGAGGACCTGCAATATTAAGAACAGATGGTAGGAAGATAGTGACAAGGTGGGAAGACATCTTGCTGGCATCCGTGATAAGTGCAGTTTTCATTAGTGCCACCAAAGAAATCTATGATCTGAGTACACAGGGACCAACTCTAAGGATGGAGGAGACCTGATCAAGGAAAGGGGACCCATCAGTGCCCGTTGGAAGGAGAAATTTGAAGGCCTTCTCAGTTGAGACTCTGTTGTTGATGAGTGTTTCAATTCAATCCCACAGCACTCAGTCAGAGACTATCTTGGAATACTTCCAACCCTTGGGAGGTGAGGGAAGCCATCAAGCAGATGGAAAATGACAAGGGAGAGAGGGAGTAGATGGAATGAGTCCCTGCTGAAATCTTCAAGCACCGGGGGGAAGAGCTTACATCAGAGTTCCATGCCCTCACCTTGAGGATCTAGAATGAGAAGGAAACCCCAGATAACCTCAGGCTTTTCATGACTGTGTCAATTCTTTAAGAAAGGCCACAAGTCTGACTGGAACTTAGAGAGGGATTGCCTTGCTGTCCATCACAGGAAAGATCATTGTGAGAACCTTCCTGAACTGTCTCCTTCCACTTGCTGAAGTGCTCTTCCCAGAATCTCAGTGTGGGTTTGGGACATCAGGAGGCACAACTGACATGATTTTCACTGCTTGCCAGCTGCAGGAAAAATGCCAGGAACAACTTAAACCCATGTACAGAAGGCTGACATTGATGAAGAAATCCAACATCACCTCAAATGTGTAAGTGCAGCCTTGAGGGATGGCTAGGGAAATGAGTGTTCAAAGAATGCAACATCAGATTCAAAACCAAGCTCATGGTTTATCAAGGAGTCGTGATCCTGATCTTACTGTACAAAGTGGAGATATAGGCAACACACAGAAGGCATGTCAAGTCATTGGAGAAATGCCATCAATGCTGCTTGTGGCAGATCCTTCGAATCCAGTGGGAAGACAAACACACCAACATTAGCGTAATAGAATCACAGAATCGTAGAAAATTAGGGTTGGAAGGGACTTCAGGAGACCACCTAGTCGAATCCCCTACTCAAAGCAGTGCCATCCCTGACTGTATCATCTCAGCCAATGTTATGTCTAGGAGGGACCTAAAAACCTCCAAGGATGGAGATTCCACAACCTCTCTGAATAATCTGTTCCAGTGTTTTACAGTAAAAGCTGTGTTACCTGGCATTTTACTAACCGGAATACTCTATTAACCAGAATTTCAAATATCCCCTGGTACAAATTCTCACTTCAGCAACTGAAATCTTTGCTGAGTCTATCTGGGATGCACATCAAGTATTTCTGTTTTTTGCATTAGTTAGTGATGCTGTGGATAAAGGAGCTGCTGGGAGTCTGCAGGGGAAGGAGCAGGAAGATGGGACAGGGATCTGTGCGGGGTAGGGTGGGCTGCTGCTGTGGGCTGGGGCCAGTATCAATCTCAGTTAACTGGAATTTTTAGATAACCGACACCACTCTTACGCCACTTATGCCAGATAACGAAGATTTTACTATACTGCACTCCTAGTAAGAACGTTTTTCCTAATATCTAACTTAAACTTCCCTTGCTGCAACTTGAGAGCATTGCTTCTTGTTCTGTCATCTGCCACCACTGAGAATCTTCTTTTGAAGCCCCCTTCAGGTAGTTGAGACTGCTATTAAGTCTCCTCTCATGCTGCTCTTCTCTAGACTAAATAAGCCCACTTCCTTCAGTCTTTCCTCATAAATCATGTCCCTCAGCCCCCTCACCTTTTTTGTTGCCATCTGCTGGACTCTCTCCATTTTGTTCACATCTTTTCTGTAGTGAAGAGCCCAAAACTGAACACAGTACTCCACATGTGACCTCACCAGTGCTGAATAGGAGGGAATAATCACTTCCCTTGATCTGCTGGCAACAGTTCTACCAATGGAGCCCAGTATGCTGTTAGCCTTCTTGGCAGCAAGGGGACACAGTTGGTTTATATTCAGCTTATTGTCCACTGTAATCCCTAGGGCCTCTTCTGCAGAGCTTCTGCTTAGCCAGGCAGTCCCCAGCCTGTACCCGTGCATGGGATTATTCTGTCCTAAGTGCAGGACTTTGCACTTGTCCTTGTTGAACCATGTGAGATTTACTTTGGTTCAATCCTCCAATTTGTCTAGGTCTCTCTGAATCCTAACCCTGTATTCCAGCATATCTACTACTACCCCCAGCTTGGTGTCATCTCACTGAGGGTACGCTCTATGCCATCTTCCAGGTCATTCATGAAGTTATTGAACAAAACCAGCCTCAGGATGAACCCCTGGGGCACTCCACTTGATATTGGATGCCAACTAGACATTGAGCCATTGATTACTACCCATTGAGCCTGATGATCCAGCCGGCCTTCTGTTCATCTTACAGTCCATTCATCCAACTTGTACTTCCTTAGCCTGCTTGCAAGAATGCTGTGGTAAACCATATCAAAAGCCTTGCTACAGTCAAGGTATATGATGTATATCCATGCTTTCCTTGGATCTACACAGCCAATCATATTATCATAGAAGGCAGTTAGGTAGGTCAGGCATGACTTGCCCTTGGTGAATCCATGTTGATTTTTCTGAATCACCTTCTTCTCCAAGTGCTTAGAAATAGATTCATTGAGGGCCTGCTCCAAGACTTTTCCAGGAGCTGAAGTGAGGCTGACTGGTCTGTAGTTCCCTGGATCCTCCTTCTTTCCTTTCTTAAATATAGGCACTATTCCCTTTTCTAATTGCCTGGGACCTCTTCTGATCACCATGACTTTTCAAAGATGATGGCCAGTGGCTCTGCAATCACATCAGTCAATACCCTTGCCACCCTCATGTGTATCCTATCTGGTCCCATGGACTTGTATATGTCCAGCTTTTCTAAATAGTCCCTAACCTGTTCTTTTGCCACAGTTGCTCACCTGCTCTCCAAATTGTGGTGCCAGGTGCAGTAGTGTGGGAGCTGACCTTGCCTGTGAAGACTGAGATGAAAAAGGCATCAAGTACTTCAGCCTGTTTTGCATCATCTGTCACTAGGTTACCTCCACCATTCAGGAAGGGACCCACACTTTCCCTGATCCTCCTCTTGTTATTGACGTACTTACAGAAAACCTTCTTGTCACCCCTCATGTCCCTTGCTAGCTGCAACTCTGATTGTGCTTTAGCCTTCCTAACTTCATCCCTGCATGCCCAAACTATAAGCTTCCTTTTTGTGATTTAGCTTACTGAATAGTTCCCTGCTAAGCCACTCTGGTCTTCTGTCATACCTGCTTGTCTTCCTGTGTATCAGAATGGTTTGTTTTTGCACCCTCAGTAAGGTTTCTTTAAAGTACAGCCAGTTTCCTCTCCCCCTCAGACTGGCCTCCCAGGGGATCCTGCCCATCAATTCTCTGCAGGAGTCAAAGTCTGCTTTTCTGCATTCCAGGATCCTTACTCTGCTGCTCTCCTTCCTTCTTTTCCTTAGGGTCCTGAACTCAATCATCTTATGGGTGCTGCTGCCCAAATTGCCATCCAGTACTACATTCGTCACCAGTTCTTCCCTGTTTGTAAGCAGCAGGTCAGGAAGAGCATGGCTCCTAGGTGGCCTCTCCAGCACTTGCACCAGTCCCCAAGATGCTCTAAAAACTTCCTGACTTGCCTTTGCACTGCTGTGTTTCCCTCCCTGCAGATGTCAGGGTAATTGAAGTCCCCCATGAGAACCAGGGCCTGTGATCAGGAAACTTTTGACTGGGAAATGTCCTTTTGCAAGCAAACACCACAAGCATCAAGGCAATGATCATCCAACATCAATTTCGCTGGGCTGTCCATGTCATCCAGATGTCTGACTCCAGATTCTTGAAGCAGTTTTATTCTTCCATCTCAGTCAAGGCTTACAGTCAGGAGGAGGGCAGAGAAAGCCCTTCAAAGATGTTCCCAAGGCCAACTAGAAAAAATATGGCTCCCACTCTGAGCCTGCATCCTTAAAGGCACACGACCCCTTTAGACATAATAGTTTCATAGTGCTTAGAGTCGGAAGGGCCCTAAACAGATCATCAGGTCTGACCCCCTGCCTCAGGCAGGAATGGGTGCTACAGTCATGGTATCCAAGCCAAATATCTGTCCAACCTCCTCTTGAAGACCCCCAAGGTAGGATAGAGCACCACCTCACTTGGGAGCCCATTCCAGAGCCTGGCAGCCCTAACTGTGAAGTAATGTCTCCTGATGTCCAGCCTGAACCTTCTCTCTAACAATTTGTGGCTGTTATTCCTAGTAACCTTGGGTGGTGCCTGGGGGAACAGAGCCTCCCCCAGTTCTCTCTGCCCCCCCCCCGGTGAGTTTTTAAACGGCCACCAGATCCCCTCTCAGCCTTTTCTTGTGGAGGCTGAATAGGTTCAGGCCCTTTAGCTTCTCTTCGTAGGGCCTGCCCCGTTGCCTCTGTATCATGAGAGGAGCCCTCCTCTGGACCATCTCAGTGCTGTCCACATCCCTCTTGAATTGCGGCACCCAGAACTGGATGCAGTACTCCAACTGTGGCCTGACCAATGCCACATAGAGGGGAAGGATCACCTCCCTGGACCTTGTTGTGATGCATCTGTAGATGCACAACAAGCTCCAGTTCGCCTTACAGCCCGCTTCCTTGCATTGGCAGCTCATGTTCATCCTGGAGTCAACAATGACTCCAAGATCCCTTTCTGCCGCTGTGTTGACAAGTTAATACTGGTAGGGGTCGGCTATTACACCACCTTACAGTACTTTCATTTAGTCTATATATCCTTTTCTTGTTAATGAGAATGTTGTGGAAGGCTGTGTCAAAAGTTTTACTAAAGCCTGCTTTTCCCCCATCCACAGAGCCCATCCTTATAGATGGAAATCAGGTTGGTTGTGCATGACTTGCTCCTGGTGAATCTATGCTGGCTGTTCCTAATCACCTTGTTCTCCTCAAGGTGCTTCACAATAGAGTCTGTGTGATCCAGGACTCATCATCTGGAGTCCTGCTCTGTGATCCTTCCAGGTGTTCCCCTTTCTTCCCTTTCTTAAAGATGGACATTATGTTTGCCCTTTTCCAGTCATCTGAAACCTCAACCAACCTCCATGAGTTCACAAAGAAGATAACCAATGGCTCTGAACTTACCTCAGCCAATTCCTTCAGTGGCATTGGGTGCATCCCATATGGCTCTGCCAATTTGAAAGCATCTAGCTTCTCTAAATAATCCTTAACCTTTTCTACCACTACTTCAGTTTGTTTGATTTCTTCCCTACCTTTGCTGTCATCTGCATTTGTCATCTGGTAGCTGTCTCTAGTAAAATGACTATGTTTTCACTTTTGTAGTATAGCAAGAACTGAACTAAAGTAACTGTTGTTAAAAT
>NW_017729031.1:23003793-23007117 GCF_001723915.1 Gavialis gangeticus
CCCAGCATCACAGCGATCACTGTAGCATGAACTGAACTAATGTAGCTGATCTTAACATAGAATGTAATAATAGAAAATATAACCATGTTAGTCTTGTCCTGTAAGCAACTTGAAAACTCCATTTTGTATCCTTCTGCTTGACATAAGTAAATGAACTCTGCATAGCCTTTATGTACAAGTCTGTGTAAAAGGGTGAATGGTGAGAGAATGGCATAGAGACGGGAGAAGAAGATTTAACTGTTTACGGAAGCAAAAAGGCCCCAAATGTAAGTTACCAGTCAGTAAACTAATTAATGAATGACTGAAGAATCCCTTTGAGGCTAAGCACAAAAGAGATAATGAGGAGGAAGAATGCACACATCCTGCCAGACAGGCAGCAAGAACACTCCAAAGCTGAGATACCAACTTTGACAATCAAACTGACCTTGGGCTGAGATAAGCCGAAGACGAATGAAGAACAACTGGAAAAACAGAAGCTGGGTATGGAAAACCCCCAAAGTGCTGAAACAAAGGATGCCAATCCTTAGAAAACTTAACAAATGCCCAGTTGGGTGAGTCTCTCTCTCAGCTGCTGTTTCATCAGAGCACAGAGACATCTATTTCACCCCACTCCAAAGCTGCTATCTACAGAATCTTTCTCTGTCTCAATAAGGCCAGGGGCTGGCCACCCAGTGCCATTATTGAACAACTGATGCTGGTAACTATAAGGTCTGAATGGAATGCTTGTTTTGTGGTTGTGTCTGTCTGTGTGTGTCTATATGGGTGGTGTGTCCAAACCTCTGTGTCTAATTCATGCAATCAATAAACACAGCATTTTGCCTTATCCCACTTTATAAGGTCTCACTTCTGATTTGGTAATTGAAAGTTAAAGTAACATTTTGATTTCTTTTTAGTTTCAACTCATTGAAGAGATTGCTTTCCAGCCAGGCTGGCCTCCTCTTACACTTGCCATGCTTCTGTCATATGGGAATAGTGAGTGATTTAATTTTGTGTATTTTATAATATAATATTGTAGCAACTCCCAACGGTCTGGTAAGTTACCTTCTTCCAAATTCTCCTTCCTCTTCTAAGCCTCACAGCTCTGTACAATTACTCTCATTTTTCTAGTGTAGTGTCTTGAGAGATGGTATACTGCATACACAGATTTGTCCTAAGGCAAATTTGGGAATGTAACACTATTCTATTGCAGCAGTTTGATGCAAGTCTTTTTTGTGGGGATATTTATCCTGATCAGAAATTGGAATTCATCCTGTTTACAAAATTGTGTTCTTCTTCTCTTCGTCTTTAGTTTTTATGTTCATGATGCCAGGATGCTAAAGAAATGCTGGCTTTCTGTAACAACTTCTGTTGCAGAAAGTTATCAAAGAACAGTTAGCCTACTTAACATTCATGCTTCCTAATAACCATTGCCTGCCATTTCTCTTGGGATTATTTTTAATGGAATGATTCTTTGCCAGGAAAATAACTCTGAAAATAGTTCAGCAAAGGTTTGAATATGGTCTGCCTTCTTAAATGCCCATTTAAAAATCTTTCCTGTATAAGAAGAGAATACTGACAATAATATTGAGTCATTGTGCAGCAGCTAGAAGAATCTTTTATGTATCTTCCCTTTTGATAAAATTTGAAAACAGATGAGCTTAGTCTTATAGATTTAGTTTATCCAAGCAGCACAACTGTAAATGGCATTGGAATTAATGCTCATACATTGCATTTTCTGTATTGAAGTATTTGTCAGTTACAGTTAGGTATATTTTGCATCCTGAGCTATGGGCTTCAGCATAATAAGGTCAAGACTGCATACATATGCTGTATATTTGAGGTGGTAAAAACAGTGCCTGTGATGGGCAAACACTAACATTTAGTAAAACATATTGCTAAATATGAAAAGCAGTCCTACCACAACAAGACGTTGATCTTAGTTAGAGTCTCTAAGCAGTACTGTAATATTTTGCTTATATAATTTCTATTTGATCTGGAAAAAAGAGGAGGGAATCCCATAGGTTTACACAGCCTTTGGTGCTCTTGGTCTACCCCTTGCAGCAGTGCCACTGAAATCAAGTAGTCTGTAAAGATGTATATCTAATTAAAGTGATGGGAATAAAATTGACATTTAAGGTTCTTTTTTCTTCTGGTCTTCATTGTGTGTTTTCACCTGACCACATTCATTTCATGGATTTTTTTTAATGCATAGACTATAGCTCCTCCCAAGCTTGCAACATAAACTATCATTTTATTTCTCTCCTGCTCCATTATAACACTAAACAATACCATATTATTGAGAGTAAAGTCTATTGTGTCAATCCCTGCATAGAAGTGAGGCATGTGAAGTCAAAACCCTGAATCTTGGCATGAAACAAGGATCTTACTACATCAATTTCTGCTCTAATGCTTGGACTGTGTCCAAGTGTCATCCAGCTCCAGATCTGATCTCCACTGACTGCTGCAAGGAGAAACCACTGCAGGAGTAGTTGGGGCTACATTACTTTTCACTTTTATTTGTCTGTTTATTTTCCTCCATTCCTGTTTTCAACATGCTTTTGCCCTGTTCACTGCCTTGTCAACAGTGGAGTGAAACTATAAAAAGCTAAGGTCCATTTCACTGCTGGCACCACCTGCTCTGAGCAGTAATGACACCAACCAGATTCTTGCAAGTTTTACTGGCCTTCTCAGGGACTCTGTGCTATAGCAGCAACAGAAGTGACTTGGGAGTCCATCCCACATCTGTCTGCCTCCAGCAGGGAGGACTGATTTTTCTACTTCTTCAGCTGTTACAGAAGGTTTCTGAGCAGCACAGTCAAACTTGCAAATATCTGTTTTGTGTCACTGCTGCTTAGAGAAAGAGATTGCAATAATGAAACCTTACAAATGTGGTTCACTGTTTTGCAACCATTATCGGCTCATTTGCCAGGGAATGTTTTCCAGTTGTGAGTGAAGCAGCCCTAGTACTCTTTAAACCTTCTTTATCGTGGATTATTCCAGAAAACTGTTCCCTAAATTACAAAGTCTAAAGTTCTTAATCTCTTGGGACACCCTATTTGCGATCACAGAGAGGTTAGGCTAGTGATTCTTGGATAATTAACTCTGCTGTTGAAGATGGAATGGATGTCATGCCAGAACAATGCAATAAAAGTGACAGTATTGTGTGGCTTGTGTTAGAAAAAAGAAAATCCATTTGTTGGGGAGATTTCACAGGTCCAGGATGGAACTTGTGTTCAGAGAAACTTGGAAAGTTAAGAGGAGAGAGAGAGGGCACGTGTAGATGAAATGGGGGCCCTAAATTGAAGTGGTGGGCCCTTTAAACCTCTGTGTTGTGCACACACCCAA
>NW_017729031.1:23007322-23018452 GCF_001723915.1 Gavialis gangeticus
CCCAGGTGGCACCCACCCACAGGCATCTGGCTCGGGTGGTCCCAGGGGGCACTGCAGCTGTGCAGGTAGGCAGGCTCCAGGGGAAAAAAAAGATCCTGGGTGGAGCCTTCCTTCCCAGGCTGCTGCCAGGCTGCCTGCAGAGCCTGTGATCTTCACAGAGCCTGGTGCTTTGCTTCATGGCTGTAGGTGCAGCCAACTCCAAGGAGTTTTAGTTTCCTGCGCCCCAAGTCATTTAAGGCATATTACACTGCTGAATTTGCTACAGTGGCTGGAATTACTGTGCAATATGCCGCCAATGCGTGCAAACATCAACACCATTAAAGCACTGTAAAAGCATTTAACCCACTTTAAAGTGTTGTGCACACGTGCCCCTCGTTTTGTCTACACATGGCCAGAGAGACCAAAAACTACTTAGGGTACTTTTCTGAACTAAGACCCAGATTCAAGTCTTTGCTCTGAATCTGGCAGGATTTCAACCCATCTCCCACATGCTATGGAAATATTCCAGTCATCAGATTATCAAATCACTTTCTTTCGCTAGCTGAAGTATATATAGGTAATACCTTAATAATTTAAAGTGGATAAGCATTAAGAGGACTTATTGAGCAAGAGTGATTCTACAGCTACAATTCTCAGTGAGGGTCGCACAAGATCCTTTCAAGAGTGCTCCAGGGTGCCACTCAATGTTAGCATGATTAGGTGTGAAAACAGGACTCACAAGATAAACCCAAAGATTTCAAACAAGAATTCATTGTGTTAAAAGTATTCTGACCTGTTGTTGCTGAGATTGCCTTGCAAAAGAAGAATTGCTATATTGTTTTCCCATAGTGAAATATAAGTGAAAACTAAGACATGGCATTTTCCAACATTTGAGTCTAAAAATGTTGAGAACCTCTGCTCTACATGATGGTGTTGGTGGCACTCGTTTGTGCTGTGGGAAAGTGAAAGTCCTTGCTGCCAGATTCAGAGCACTGTGGAAAGGTCTTGTTTTACTTTAAAATCAAATTCCAGAACCAAAAAAATATTGCAAACAGAAATTTCTGTTTCCAAAAATAGTTTCTGTATAGTGTTTCACAGTAGTTAAACCATCCCTTTGGGAAATCTCACAGCTAAGAGTTGTAGCTCTGGCATAAAATACTGTATTAAATGATTCTGTGGCTCATCCAGTTAAATTTCAGCCTGAAGTGTAGTTCAGCCACCTATTTCTTAGCAGTCTGTTGGTACAATACAACTTGACTCTTAGGATAATAAGTTACTTGGCTGCCAATTACTCTGCGCTAAGAGTAAATTCTCTGAAGTCAGACAGATAGGAAATAGACCTTTTAACCACTGAATACATTTTTACATAAAAATTCAGAATTTACAAGGCTATAATAGAATGATGTCATTGGGAGATTCCATATAACATTTTTCTTAGTTTTTAAAAAAATGGATAACTGATACTCTCTAGGATTTTTTATGTTTACTTAGACAACTTAATATGAAATAAGTCACCTTGTAAGGACAGTCTGTTAAAATTATTTCCAAGCATTAAACACTGACACGATGCAGCAAGATTTTTTTGTGGCATTACTGTTACTCACTTTGCTGTTGACTTAGAGTAACTCTGCATACTTTTGAACACTAGATTTTCATACAAATTATCTCTGCCCTAATATCAGTTCCAAGTTTGTATTTGATCTTGAAAAACATTTCATTATGTTTAATTTAGGGAAATGAGATTTCTTTAATTACTGTCTGTAGAAGCTATTAGAAGCTCAATTACATTTGCAAATTCATTTTTGAAAGGCTTTATCATTTTAAGATAAAAATTCCATGATCTGACTATATGGGGCTTCCTTCTTCACTAAGGAGTCTTTTCTTTTATTCCCTATCCATGAAAGAAAATACAGCCGGAATGCAAAATTAGTTTTGCTAGGAAGCTAAGATCAATGCATATCTTAAACCTGGACTCTGAACTGCAAATTTGAATGCATAGTAAATTTTTATTAAAGAGAAAGCACTGTCAAAATATTTATTGCTGCTCTTGAGTCAGTGTTGCAAGTACAATAAGGAGGTTGATTTTGAGAAGTTCAGTAAATGGGAATATAAAGATAGCTACCAGAGATCCCGATGTTTCATATGCATATGGCATGCCTGGAAATAGTTTGTTTTGCTGTAATAGATTATATATTACTACTATTATGTCTACAGCAATGCCTCCAATAAAGATTGTAAAAGAAGTCCACATCGTAGCTTCTAGTTTATTAGTCTCTGGAAGGCTCTGAGTGGTTTTAGTGGTGACTCAAGTTTTATGTGGCCTGGGTTGCCTATTTCAGATAATTAAAGAGCTATGTGGCAGTAAGGACTCCCTCTCCCCCCACCCACCCCACAGTTGTGTTTGGCTGTATACCACAGTTGTAGAGAGAAACAGCAAGACAGTAGTGCTAACCATCTAGCTCTGTCTTGAATGTCACTTAATTATTTAAAATTTCCAGTTTAAGACAAATACTGCCATAGCTCCAACTACATATATGTTACCCAGCAGATAAGAGCCTTTTAAAGTTCTAAATGCAGATTAATTGTGCACTTACAATGATAAAAGAGCTTTAGGACAGCAGTTATCTTGTTGAAAAGGTATAATTAAAATCATACTTGTGTGTTTGTGTGTGTGTATGTATGTAAATGAAGTTACTGTCCTACCACATGGTGGCGATTTTGAGCTACTGCACAGTGAGAGCCAGTGTCTTATTTTATTTAGAAATAGTAACTGTATCAAGAAAATGTTTTTAATTTACTTGGATTAGTTTGGAGC
Organism: Gavialis gangeticus; assembly: GCF_001723915.1. Classification (NCBI taxonomy): domain Eukaryota; kingdom Metazoa; phylum Chordata; order Crocodylia; family Gavialidae; genus Gavialis; species Gavialis gangeticus. The sequence goes on from NW_017729031.1 coordinate 23,010,117, forward strand.
AATGCCATCTTCTAAGAATATAAACCATGTAATGTACTGTCTATTGTCACTAAAATATCAACCAGCAATAATAAGAGTTCTACAGTCCTTTCTCACTATTCATCATAGAAGCAGCACAACATAAAGAGTTTGTAACAGCTACCTCCTAAATAAACGTACTTGTTGTTTGTTGAGAAACCCAAGCAGGGATATGTTTAAACTTATTCATCTTTAAGGCTGCAAATTGAAAATGTGTTTTAATTATTGCTATTATGTATGGGCCATGTTGCATGTTACACTTAGTGGGTGCGTCTACATGAGGCATTACAACAACACTAGATAGTGACGTAGTGTCAGCAGGCATGAGCCATATTGTTGACTCTACTGTGCAGTAGGGCTGGAAATTACTTGTGCATTGCCAGGACTGCGCAGTAATGGTGGTTACTGCTCAATCATTTAGTAACAACCGTGTAGTCAGGGGCACATGTAGACATGCCCAGTATGCATTAAATGCACTAAAAATATGAGCAACCATGTATTCAAGCAGCAAAACACATGCTAAGTATACTCATATGATAGCATAATTATGATTTTTCATGCAGGAAGTATCTCTAGATTGTAAAGTAACTTATATTTAGCTATCATTAGACTGCTCTATGAAGATAATATGAACAAATTGCAGTCCTCCAACATCCTGTGATGCACTGCTCCAAGCATCAACCTATGTCTATCAACCTACCTGAACTCTACTGCCTGGGAGGGTGGTACCAGCCTCCACGGGGCAGTATTGGCCCTAAGGCTCACACCTGCCCCCCCCCAGGAGTGTGACCAGCTCACATGGGCACTCATTGACACCCCCAAGGTTCACAAAGGTCTGCCATATTTGCTCCAGCACTCCACTGTGGTCAGCTTTGTGAACTGAACTGAACTGAACTGAACTGAACTAAAGAATGGCCTCCTTAGACCCTAGCACATAGGCCTTGAACTGGAGGTGCTGGACTTCATCATGGTCCGGTGTGAGGAGAGGACCATCACCAAGGCTGACCTTCAAGTCCAACAACAGCAGGTGGTTTGTGTGTGTATTGTCGCCCAGATGGTGACTTGGGAGCACTGGCAAGACTGGCTGAAGATCCACATTAAAATCAAGGTACAAAGTCACAGTACGTTTTGAGGCAGGGATATCAACGGTGTTTCAGAAGCCACAAGGACTGTGGTCCATTCCTGCAAGGTGCTATTCAGGATCCTTGAGGAGGGCCATGCCATCACTCTCTGCTACGCTGTGCACTATACGCTTGCAGGCCTGGTGCGGCGTGCCAGTGATACAAGCATAGATGGAATCGCTTCTGTACCTCCTGCTACTGAACTGGCCACAGGGAAGCACAAGGATGCCTCCTGCTTGAATTTCTTCCCCAGCCAGGCCTTGACTTTGACCCTGACACAGACCCAAACTCAAACCTAGAACCAGGATGCACAGTTCAGAGACAGCTCAGGCAAGACTGTCATTGAGCAAATGGAAACAGACAATATTACACCAGCCACTGGTATTTTCAGGAGCTCTGGGGGAAAGGGTGACTGGTGGTGTGTTTGGGGATCTGGGACTGTGGGGGTGGCTCATGGTTCAGGGGTGACTTGGGACTCTGGTTTGGGGGGTGCCTCTGGTCTCTGGGTTTGGTGAATGGCTTGGGGAAGTGGCTAGGTGTAGGAATGGCAATGGGTGCAAATTTCTCCCTCACCCCTGCAACTTACCAAAGAGGGGGAGGCATTGTGTTCTGCACAGTGCAGAATTGAGAATTGGTGGAACACCCGTGTTTGGGCCATGGCAGTTTTATGTATGAATTAATGACTCGGTTATGACTTAATGGGCCAGTTAAGGCACTCGATATGCTGGGCCAGTTAGGGCGCTCAATGGCCTAGGTTATTTAGGTGTATCTGAGCATGAACAGAGGTGTGACTGAGGGGGCAAAACCCTGAGAAGAGAGGACTCGTATGTAGCCCTGTGCTGCCTCACATCCCTGTCCCTCCAAAGGCACTGTTGGTATATGGCCAGTGGCAGTCCCATATGCTCCTTTCTGAGTGCCAAGTGAGAACAGGTCTGGAGTCAGGGAGCGCTGTCATCTTTTGGGTCCTGGGAAGGTAGCTGCCTCGTGCTGTCCTGTGAAAAGGAGGGTAGGAAGCTGTATTTCCTTTCATACTGCCTTAGAAGTTTGCAACAGCTTCAGGTTCAATTCTGCTGTCCCTGCACTGTTGTCTTTGCACCTGCCAGTGTTTGAGTGGGAATTCAGAATTCACACACACGCTCTATCAACTTTGGAAATGAACTCAAGGCCATTTCTGATTTTCTCATTCCTCAGAACTCATTCTGGTGCATGAGAGCTTGGGAGGCTCCAGTACTGTGGATGCTTCAAGGCCACAAATGGACACTTATGCTCAGAGGATGTCCCATAGGCAAAAATATCTGTTGAACTACTGGAATCAAATGTTGGAGGACCTCTGTGTCATCTCCATACTGAGCTGCTACCAGTGAGAGCTGGCTTGCTGCCTATGAGCACTGGCAGGACCAGTCAGGGGACTTGCTGAGAACTCTTCAGCAGACTTTTTTGTGATGTAGGACTGCCAGTTCGTGGAACTGGTACACAGGCAGACAAGATTCTTTGGGTGAATCTGATATCTTATATTAGACCAACTTAAATAGTTGGAAATTTTTTTTTAGCAAGCTTTCAAGTTTAAAAACCCTTCATCAGGCTGAGGGAAGTCTGTGCAGTTGGTGTGTGCTCTTCCTGGATGGACTGAATAGTAAAGAAGCCAAAGGCTGGTCTGCAGGCAAGAAAGGCAGTCAGTAAAGATGTAAATTGAGGAGCCAGTGGGTGAGAGACAGGTTGGGGGTGGGGGCTGGGGAAAAGGGAATGGTTGTAGCAGTTAAATAGCGGAGAGGTACCTGGGGAGTTAGATGTCAGGCAGGTTATAATGTGTCATAAATCCAACGTCTCTATTTAGCCCATGATTTTTTGTATCCAGGAGGTTGATGAAGTGAAGTTCATAGGCTTGTCTCTGAGAAGTGTTTTGTAAGTTCCCTTAATAAAGTACTGAACAGAACATTAAAGGCACAGCACAGTGAATGAAGGGTTCACGATCACCTAGGGGACCTCTACCTCCACTCCTGCCCAGAAAAAAATTGTTCTAGAACAGGGGTGGGAAAAATAGTGGATCTGGCCAAAGGCCAGGCTCCATTTCCCAGCAGCTCCTGCCTGCATGGCTGGGGTTGGTTTCCATAGAGACCCCAGCACCAGCCACACTGATAGCGCGAGGCCAGGGTTTCCGTGGAGAACAGCCCTAATAGCACTGGCAGGGGGCAGGGCAGAGCATGGAGCTGCTCCACAGCCAGGCTGGGATCTTGTGGTGACAGCATGGGCCAGGGCAGAGCCATGTTCTGCAGTCTGCAAGGCCCAGGCAGGGATGTGCATGGTGCAGATCATGGCCTACCCTGACTCTGGACTATGCTGTCACTGCTGCAAGATCCCAACCTCGCTCTAGAGCAGCTTCCTGCACTGCTGCATGCTCTGCCAGCAGGAGCAGTGCTAGGGGCAGACCTGGGGGGGCTATAGCCACCCAAAATTCCCCATAGCAAACTGTCCCAGTGGCACCACTGCTGCTGCCACTGCTCACTCTGCATAGGCAGCAGCAGCTGAGCCTGCCCTGCTCCCACCCGCAGCACAGTGCCCCTTAGCTCCCCCACCAGGAAGAGGCTGGCACTGCTGCTGCCTGCCAGTGCTGTTGGAGTCTGTTTCCATGGAAGCCTCGGCCCCACACTATCACAATGAGGCTGCTGGGTTCTCCATGGAAACTGGCCCCAACCACGCAGGCAGGGACTTCCGGGAAATGGAGTCCGGCCACTGGGTGAATCCAGTCCACAGGCCAGACTTGGCCCACTCCTGTTTTAGAAAGTAGTCAGGCAAGACTCCCTAGACTGAATGGACCTTGGGTGGTTCTTTCTGGGATGCTCAGCTGGGAGCACTTGTTCAGCCTGAGCACCATCCGAAGTGCCAGGGTTATACTCTGCCATGGTTTCCTCATGCCAGTTTGCTAGAAAGCTTCCTCTCTTGCCTCACATCTATTGTGGAGGGTGCAGATGGCAGCCATGAAGCTGGGAATGTTTCCAGCCTGAGTTCAAGGTGGACTCCCAGGGACCTCCAGCACACCTTTAGGCACTCAGAGGCACACTCCACACCAATCTGGGAGCTGTTCAGCCGTAGTTAAAGAATTCCTTCCTGGGGTCCAGCTGGCTGGTGTATGGCTTTAAACCAGGGGAGTAGTGGGTAGGCTGAGTCCCTGATTATCAAGGTGGGAACAGTCAGCCCACCCAAATCCATGGTGGAAGCACTGGGGGAACCTCTTCTTGCTAAATCATGTCCAGGAAACCAAAATTCCCGAATATGGGCGCATCTTGGACCTAACCTAAGCTCCCTACATTGGTTGTAGTGAAGCACTCTGGGTGGTCTACAATTTTCTGGAGTATAACTGAAAAGAATCTCTTACAGTTTATCTAATCTGAGTTACAGTGAGGCAACACAGAATGGATATATGGATCCCATCAAGAGCCTCCACACAATTCAGGAAATTCATTGTTTTGAACCTGGCAAGGACTTTCTGTGGGTCCCCAAGATGGATGAACTGAGGCCTCAGCTCCTCAAGTACGGCACCACACACCATGCCCTGCTGTTATCCCCATTGTCCACACAGCACTGAAGTGCTTGGTGATAGAACAGAGGCTGTTGTTGTGCACCAACTTCTGTATCATCAGGTCCACAAATCTCTCAATGGACATGGAGCACAAAAGTCCGATGTCATTGCACTGGAGCAGGTGAGCCAGGTCAGTACTAAGGTCCATGAATATGCCACGGAATGTCCAAAACTTCCTCCACTATGTGACATCCTAGGTTTAAAGCATGAGCTATTTCCACCAGTCCAAGCTTGCTGGTAGTGTCCAGCAGTGGTGAGGTGGCATCTGATACCAGGCTGCAGTGCTCCAGCTTGCAATGTCATGTTGTGCTTCCTCCAAGTGGTCCAACATGTTGCTCATGGCAACAGCATGATCCTTAAAATGGTGCTTCAACAGCTTCTACTGCCAAAGCTTGGAGCACCTGCAGATTACACCAGTCATGGCAAGGATTTTAGTCCCTGGAGATCTGATGCATTCTGGAATGGTTGGTCAAGGAAGATTGGAATTCGCGTCATCACCCCACCTCAACCAGTCGGCTCTTTTGTCTGTGCTTGGCTCTCCTCATGTTTCCAACAGTATCTGAAAAGAAGTTGCTCCAGCAAAGCATGCTAGGATGTCTGTTCACAGCCCCCCTAGCCACAAAGCATAAGCTGCACATGTTAGAGATCCTAGTAAACATTACTATGTGACTGCTCAGAACATGTTCTTAGCTTCGATAGTGTGTACCATTCCATAGATTTAGCACGTGTTACATGTCCCATGCAACAGGGCCCTGAGAAACAAGCTTGGAAAAACCTTTTGTTCAAATTGTTCAGGGCCCTCTATATTTTCACAGGATGTTTTTTCATCTGGTTTTCAATAGGGAAGCAGAAGATTATTCTTTAGAATACTTGCAAAGTGCCTGTCAAGAATGATGGGCAGGCAGCAGGGACAGAGTGCTGCCACCCACTACCCTGCAATGCCGCTACTCCGTATCCAGCCACGTGCAACCCCCCCGCTCAGTGTCTGGCCTCATGCCCCCCTCCACCTCAGACACACGCCCAGCCACAGGCCACACCCACCCAGCCACACCCACCCGTACAATCACACACCACAGACATGCAAACCACCCACTCAGCCACATGCCACACACCCACCCAACAACACACCACTGACACCCACTGATTGTGGGTGGTGAGGGGTGGGGTGCATGGATGCAAGGGCATGTGAGGTGTGGGCAGCACCTGCTGCCTGTAGCACATGGGGCAAGTCTTGCCCGCCTTGACCACTCCCTGTGCAGCACCCTGTGGCCACGCCCTCCCATGCGGGGAGTGCCCACTGGCTCTGGATTGCAGAGAGGGCATGGTGCATGGCTTCAGGAAGCCCTGAGGGGAGTGGGCAGGGGAATGCAGTCAATGCCCACTGGCTGCAGCATGTGATGGGAGGGTGGGGCACGCCTCTCGCGCCCGCCCCCCACATGGCACCGTATGGTCACACTCCCCTCCCCTTCCGTGTTTTGGTGCTCCCAGCATGGAGAGGGCATGGCATGTAGGTGGGCGCCCTTCCTCACGGCTGTGTGCTGCAGCCGGCAGGCACTGACTGCACCCCCCTGCCCACTCCCCTCGTGGTAACCTGCGGTGGTGCACCATGCCCCCTGCCCCACGGTCACAAGCCATGCCCCCGCATGGCCACTCCTCGTGCCCCGCAGCAGGGAGCACAGCCTGTCCCCGCCTGCCTTGACCCCCACCTCCACCTCTGCCTGTCCATCTGTCTTTCCCAAGGCTGTGGGCTGTGTGTGCGCAGTTGTCCCAGAGCATTATGGACAGACAGACGTAAGTGGTAAGGCTTTTCTTATATTAGAATTCCCTTCTGGAAAGAGGGGTTGAGTGTGAAACACTAACGACTGGAGAGCTTGCCTAGATTCCCAGACAATACTGTGTTTGTTGTACTGTGAGTCCTGGTGTTCTAGAGTCTTAAAGGGAATAGGTTTAGGAGACATGACTACATTTAGAAATGATGGGGAAAAATTAAAGTGAAAATAAAGCCCTTTCTGACTCTCTCAGTACTACAGGCGCATATCTGATACAGGGCTGTTTCACTTCTGACTGACTGCGAAGCAACCACACCACATTTACAGCTGTAAAGATAGATAGCAGTTATGCTGTTGAAATAAATAAATAGTCAGATTTGTAAGATTAAATTCTGGAATTTTTAGGTTATTGCAGGTTATTACTGTTTATATATTAATTCTTCACACTGCTTAAATAAGTCTTACAGCTTCATTGTGGGAAAAGTTTTTAAAAATACTGTCAGCTTTATTAGCACATTTTGCAACAATAATGAAAGACATATTAATCACTATTGCTGGAAAACTAGTATTCAACAGTTGTCTAATTTAATAATGTCTGGCTATAGAAATATGATTCAGCTGTAAGCAGCTTGTAAAAGTTGTAATAAGGACAAATATCAACGCACGTCTTTTTTGTTCTTTAAGGGTAGTAGTTTTTCATGCTGTCAAAGCCAACTACGAGGAAGGGTGCTATATGCTGCAGAGCTGTTTGTCAGAGCCTGTGTTTATTTTTATAAAGAAGTATTGATTACAGAATGAGAAACGTAGTTTAACAGCAATCAATAAGGAACAGATAAAGGACGTTCTGAAGTTTGAATCATTTTAAATTTAAACTAAAATACACAGCCCAGAGTAATTTATGGCTGAATAAAACTAAGATAGATTATGCACTTTTTGTAAGGTCACAGTGGTTTGCCCCAATATTTGTGATGCTCATAAGGATGGTGCCACAAAGGGACTTGGGCACCTCACTGTCAAATCATTAGGTACTTAATTCCATAGTGTAGATCTTAAAAACATTTTGCTCAGCTGTTGCCTAGCACTAGCATCACCTAAGTTTCTCAGAGTAAATTTCTCTCTGTGCCTAAGTATCTGATTTTGGTCATGCCCAAAACCACCTGACTGTTGCCCACGCTGAGCCATTTCACTTGGCTCACACATAAGCAGCATTTGGATTCAACAACTAGGCAGATGTGTGAGACAGACTGACATGAACAGACATCCACATCTCCTACCTCCTGGGAGAATGCCTAACAACTGAGCAACAGGGGATTCTGGGTTATGGCCTGTTTTTCTGTTCAAGCTTTTCCACTTTGTACTCTTAATATTCATTGGGTTAGAGAGAGTGTGAGAAGGATTCTGCTGGGGAGAAGAGACCTGGAGTCCAGTCCCTGCTCCAGTGAATACTTGGTTACAATTATGAATCGTATTATGAATATATTATTTATCCAGGCATTCATTCATTCACTTATGAAGGCATTATAATTGTAAACATTTGCTGGCAGGGGGGCTGAAATGACCCAGCTTGGATCAAAGAAGGTGGGCTTTAGATCCCAGCTGCTGCCGGTTTTCCCCACTGCTCAGCTGCAGCCTGGTATGGTGAATGCCCCCCCCCCCCCGCCAAAGCGAGGCACAGGCAGAACCGCCCTCCCCCAGAGCCCTGGGCACCTGACTATGGTGGTGGTGGTGCATTGCAGGGGCAGGTCCCCTTTGCTGGAGTCCCAGGCGGCTGACTGCACCGCAGCCCCTCACTGCCAAATGCCACTGAAGCCATGGCTTCATGGACTGGATCTGATCCACAAGCCATAAGTT
>NW_017729031.1:23023452-23029435 GCF_001723915.1 Gavialis gangeticus
CTGATCCAAAAGCCATAAGTTACTAGCCACTAAATTACAATGTTTTGTTATTTTATTATTTATTAGAATATTTTATTGAAAAATAGCATTTTAGTTATTCCATGCAGAGTGGGCGACTTTCAAAGGGAGAAAATAATAAAGCCTCCTTACAAAGAAAGCCATATAGTCTGGTGGTTTAGGCACTTTTCTGGTAGAATGAAATATGGATGCAAGTCTTCTCTGACACAGGGGCCACATCCAGGTCTACAGGACTGTGCGTTCACAGCGCATGCCCCTCCACTTGTACTTTGGTGAGGGACAAATTGTCCCACTTCAGGAAAACTACCCTTGCCTGGCTCCTGGTGTGCTGGAGGAGCCAGGGCACAACTGCAGGAGTGGAGATGCTCTGTCCAGCAGGCAGAGTGTCTCTCTGGAGGACCAATCCTCTGTGTCTCCTGGCGTACGTTCCTGTAGCATGCGCTCCACTGCTTTCTTTTCCTCCGTGCTTTTTTTCACTACTGGAATGTCTCGGTAGCAAATTTCAGCCCAGTGCTTCAAATTTGCAGCGCAGGGCATATTTTAATATTCCCTGCTTGCCATTTGTGGTGCTGCAAAGAGGTTGGTGGCACCACAAACTGTACATGCCTGCATGCCTGAATGCAGCCTCGAGGGATTTAAACTTGGGTCTCACACATTTCGGTAACAGCTCAACCTAGTGCACAACAACTACTGGGTAAAAATGGGGTGACCACCACCCTCTCACCTCCCACACAAACCCACTTTGTGAGGAAGGACTGACTGGGAACAGTTGCCTAACTACACGAGACATTTCATGACTGAGAACACCTGAGCATCATTCCCATGGGAGATGTTGGGCTTACTGGACTGAGACTTGGATGTTGAGGATTCATTTCCTGGCTCTGCCATGGGATTTCTTTGTAAACTTCGAAACCTGTGAGTTTTCTGAGGTTTCAGGGGTGTAGGTTGTAGTCGTGTTGGTCTAAGGCATAGGCAGACAAAATTTTGGGGGGAAATCTGATATCTCCACCCCCCCCCACACACACTTCTGCCTCTCATCCACTGACTACAGCTACATTCATTCCCCTTCCCACCCCTACCCCCACCTGTTTCTCACTTATTGACCCACCTCAGTTTACATCTTAACTGGCTGGCTTTCTTGCATATGAACTGGCCTCTGGATGCTTTACTGCTCCATCCAAGAAGAGCACAGACCATTTGCAGATGCTTCCTCTGCCTGATGAAGAGTAGTTGTACCTGAAAGCTTGCAAAGAAGAATTTTTCCAACTATTTGAGTTGGTTTAATAAAAGATATCAGATTTTACCCAAAGAACCTGGTCTGCCACAAGTTTTCCTATAATTTCATTCTCCAGCTGTAAATTGGAAGTACTAATTCCTTTTTCTGACCTTTTCATTCTTGTCTATTTAGATTATAAACTCTTCAGGGAAGAGAATTTCTATCTGCTGCGCCCAACAGAATGGGACCTTCTCTTAATAGGGGACTCTAAGATTTGCTGGACTACTTCTGCGATAATGGTTGGAATATGCTACGTGCTCTGATCTTTTGGAATTCCAGGCCCATGGGTTCATCCGCTATGAAAGACCATCTCTTGTTCAGTGAGAATTTTTTGAACTCCTAAAAGTATAAGACCTGCTCTACAGATTGTAGTGCCTGTTTAAAATGTTGGACCAAACTAGTTCAGCTGAATAATTTCACAAATGGGTTTGACGTGAAGAATTTTTAATTTGTTCAGAAATCTCTCTGTGGATCATATTTTATCCTTGATTTGTGTCGTCTGTGCAGTGTAGCAAGCGATAAGAATTAAGTCAGGAGAGGCAGCAAGACTTGCATTTTGATGATTCAAGCACAAAAATAAATACTGTCAGGGAAAAAATGAAAGGGGCAAAAATTTTGTAGGTGAAAGATCATGAAATCACTAGAATTACATTATTGAAGACTTGGCTAAAATTAATGCAGTAAGATGATTTCTGTCAAATAATATAGGATCATAGGAAAGTAAGGCAGGAAGGGCAAGGACAGTCCAGTCCAGTTCCCTGCAGTGCAGATCATTCCTGTCTGTCTAAATTGTTCCAAGGATGGAGATTCCAGAATTTTGCTAGGTAGCGTGTTCCAAGCTGACCACTCTCATGGTCAGAAAGATCCTTCTAATCTCCAGCCTAAATTACCTGTGCTGCAACTTGAGGCCATTGGCCCTGTAGCAGGGGTCCTACTCTCGGAGCCCCTCTAGAAGTGTGGCTCCACCCTCCTCAATGGGCCAACCACCTGCTTACTCGCCTGCCATGCCTTGATCTTACTTTTGATTAATAGATGATTGGAATCAGCGGGAGGCTGCCCATTTTTATGTTCCCCGATGACAGGGGGCGCTGCCTGTGGCTCCTTTTCCTCCCCTACACTGCAGCCCAAGCTTCGCAGATGGTGCTGGTCTGGTCTGACTGGGGCCCTGTTATTATGTCTCAGCCCTTCATTTACTCTAGGGGCTCCTCGCCACCCCTCCTCACTCCTGGGGCTCCTTGCTGCCCCTCCTTACTTTCCGGGGCCCCTCCTCACTTCCTGAGGCTCCTTGCTGCCCCCTAGCTCCGGGGCTTCTCGCTGCCCCCTAGCTCCAGGGGTGGGCCAATGCACCCCCAATCAAAGCTGCACCCTCTCTGGCGCCAGGAGTCCCCACGCTATCATGGAGCTCCTATGAGGCCTCCTCCACCCCGAATAGCCTCACCCGGTCCTCCGGTTAAACAGTAAATACCAAACACAAAGCCCCCGGGCTATAACATAAAGCTAAATCATTCTGGTCAAAAATACGAATCCATCCCTACCAGGGAGAGAGCGCATCAACCCCCAGCAGGAACCAGGGGATGTTCCGACCGTCAGAGTTCTCCCCTTTGTTCTGGCTGAGTTCCTCCTCCCTCAGCTGCCAGAGGGGAACTGCCCTCCTGGCCTTCTGCCTGGGCTTAAGAAGGGCTAATCTCCACCCCTTCCTGTCTCTGGGCTTCCCTGGTTGCTAGGGCAACCAGCACCTACGCAGTCCTAGTGACTGGCAGTTGCGCTTCCCCCTTCCCGCAACTAGGGGTCTCGCCCGAACCATTTCTCTGTGACAGTCCCCTATATCTAAAGAGAGAAGCCCATCTCCATCCTCCCTGTGATTGCCCTCCAGATGTTGATAGACTGTTATCAGACTTCTCTAAACTAAGTAACCCAAGTATTTCAGCCTTTCCTCATTTAGGCACACTTTTCAGGCCGTTTTTGTTTTTCTGTGCTGGACTCCTTCCAAATGGTCCACATCCTTCTTGAAGGATGGGGCCCAAAACTGGACAGAGTAGTCCAGGTGTGGCCTCAGCAGTGCTGAATCGAGTGGAAGAATCACTCTCCTTGTTGACCTGCAAGAAACACTGCTGGGTATGCAGCCCAGTATGCTGTGGGCTTTTTTTTTTTTTTGCAAGAGGAGCACACTGTTGCCTCATGCTCAGTTTGTGGTCTGCTGTAACCCCAGCTCCTTCTCTGCAGTATTACAGCCTAGCCAGCCGTTTCCTAGTCTATATTTGTACATGCAGTTATTCTATTTCAAGTGCAGGATTTTGCTGTTCTGCTTGTTGAATCTTATCTGATTGATTGTGAACTATTTTATGGTCCATCCATGCAGGTGTTTTTGGATCCTTGCCCTACCCTCCAGAGTATTTGGAACTCCATCCAACTTGGTTTCATCTGAAAATTTCTTTAAGCATGCACTTGATCCCATCATCCAAATCATTAATGAAGATATTGAATAATACTGGACTAAGGACAAACCCCTGGGGAACCCCACTTGATACCTGTTCCCATTTAGACAGTGACAGTGAACTATTGGGGCTCCTATACACATGCAGGGAACCAGCTCTGATGCACTGCAAATCCAGCACATTGAAGCAGACTTGATTAATCGAGTCTGCTGGAGCACAGAAATAAACACGCATCAGCAGACTCTGGCATCATGTGTATTGGTGTCATGTGTATTAGTGTCTCCATGCCAAAAAATGGCAGCGAGGTGCTTTAAACTAAAGCTCATCTCATCACTCTGATAGCACCCCTCTGGCTTTGATGTCACTTCTCAAAGGCTCTGGTTTTACCCCTCAAGGACTCTGGTCTTGCTCCTCTTGGATTCTGATCTCGTTCCTCAAGGGCTCTGGAAACGCCCCTCAGGGCTGTGGGCTCCTGGCCCTGTCTCCATCTTTCTCTGGCACTGGCAAAACATGGTGGGTCCCCTACACCTCTGATTGGCCAAGTGGCCCCAGAAGTCCTGCCCCTCCCCAGAGATTGACAGATGCTTGGGGGCGGGGGGAAGGGCAGCTGCCCAAAATTCAGTATGTGCCTAATCATTAGTGTCTAAATGGATGAGCAGCATGGAGCAGTGCAACCTTTTTGTGATATCTCAGATATGGGCTCCTTGCAGGCAGCAGAGCTCCCAAGCCAAGAGGTCCTGCCAGCAGAAGGATGTCTCTGTGCTTTGTAAGAGGAAGTCACCAGCCACCACAGCCCATCACTTCTTCTTGCTAGCACTGGTTTTGACCCTTCTTCCCCTAGAATGCATGGCTTGGCCTCCCCTGCCACTGGAGTGTGCTTCTTCTCATCTGATGCCAGGGCTTCATATCTGTTCTCCAGCTGGACAGCCACAGCTCTGGAAGAGCGCTGACTGTTGCCAGAGGAGACCGGCTGGCATCTTTTACCTTCTGGAGTACCTGTGTTCTGTGTCTTCCAGGGTTTTCCCTGCCTGTCCTTCTTTCATGATGCTGGAGGTCTCTTTGTGCTTTGAGTTGATGTATTCTTCTGAGCACATCCACCTGCATCTGCAGCTCCCTTGCTTGATTCCTGGGAGAATCTGTTGCCCTGAGGGGTCAGGCCAATGCTCAGGATCTCAGTATTGTGCTGTTAGACAGGAGGGCGTGATGTACAACTGCACATGCACACATAAAAATCAATTAAGCACACACTCACCAGGTGCATACACCCCTACTAGGCATACACACTCACACTACCAGCTCAGGAACATACACTATACACCCCAAAAGTTAGACACAGATCACCAATTCATATATCATGCACACAATGCCATATATTTTACACACACACACGCACACTCACACTAGCAACTCAGATACATGCACGTTCAAAATAATGAGTCTAGGTTCATGCACACTACACACACCAAATTTAAACAGAATCAATTACCAGTTACCAATACCTGCATATTCAGTACACATATGTGGATTACTAATTCATATACCACACACACACAATGATATCTATATATGTACGTAGATGTGTATTCACTAATTTACACACGTACCACCCACCTACACACACATACAGGTGAGTTCCTAAGTTGGGTGTTGTGATGTGTATGTATGCATGTGCTTGGTGTACTTGGGATACCTGGGGAAAGGTTAAGGTAAGAAAGTAGAAGTGTAGGGAGTTAAAGTTAACAGGAGCAGGTATGAACCGGTAGACTACAGGGGCCTGGGCTGAAGAACTGAGGCTGGGTGGGGGGTAACTTCAGGTTAATTGATCTTAATTGATTAAAGACAATGCCCAAAGCCTGCAGAACAGGGAAGCATGCTGCACAGACTCTGGGACTGGAGCCAGAGCTACGGGGGAGCTGAAAAGGTAGATAGGGAGAGGGAAAAATTGAACTAAGTGTGGGTGTTAAAGAGGGGCTCTGGGTGTGGGGAGCCAGAGGATGGCTCCGGGGAAGCTAGAAAAGTTGCAGAGAGCAGCAGTAGGTACTGGAAGCTGGAGAGAACTGCAGGACAGCTAATAGGAGCTGGGAAGCTGCGGGGGGGGGGGTGCTGAAAACAGAGAGCAGGGCAGCAGAAAATCACAGGAAAAGCAGCAGGCAGCAGGGACAGCAGGAAAGCAAGGAGAGGCTGAGAGGTGGCAGAAAAGGGGAGATGGATTTGGGAGGAGATCAGGAAACTAGCAGAGAGGGTGGGAACTGGA
>NW_017729031.1:23029474-23030787 GCF_001723915.1 Gavialis gangeticus
CACACAGGGGATGCCTGGGCAGAGGACATAAGATGGAGACTTGACATATAAAATGGAAACTTGACATGACTTTGGTTCACTTACAAACACAGGCCTAAACCATACAATATCCATATGAAACAATAACAATCAGTACAAAAATGGTAAGAATACAATATACAACAGTAAAAATCAATACAAACCTAATAATAATACAGTATAAAACAGTGGATATCCAAAACCAAAGACTTGCTACCAAAATAAAAATGTTTAAAGCTTATCCTAAGTTTGAGCTCACTTATACTTATCTATAGGGAATAGAGAGGGAGAGAAAAAGTCAGAAATGGGTGGGGAAGGGGAGGGAATGCAATAAAAAAAAAAGGAAGTGGGGGTTTTGCTACAAATCTACCAGGAGGCACCTCTCACACTACAAGCCGTCCTCCACCTGACTATCCTTGACAGGGACATGCAGGCCACAGTCCTTGCAATGCCAGACCAGAGCCTGGGTGGAAGAAGCCTCAGTGATCAGTGGTGGTGAATAAAGCCAAAACAGGTGCAGGTAGAAGAAGGGCTGGCAGTGGTAGGGGATTTGCCATTGTGACGTTCTTCAGCCATCCTGTTGATTCTCTTGCTAGCTCCTTCTTTCACTTCTGCTGCTACATCCTGGGGGAAAAAAGTTCTTCTTCCTCCTTCACCTGCTCCCACTCAGCAAGTGTACAGAGTGAAGAAGGGGTCAGAAAGAAAGTGGCTGGGCAAACTCCCCATTCAAATTTCCATTCAGACTCCCCTGTTTACTGGCTTATTTGCTAGTCCTGTGCTGTTTTGCCCCTGTGTTGCTGACTGTGTGTGAGAATGATTCAAGTAAAGTGCTCAGATTTTTACCTTATCCATCATTCTTGATGATAAGTCATATTTCCTTTAACCAGTAACTTATTTGTTTCTCACCAAACTCTTATGTAGCACTTGGTGGTTTGGTTTTTCCAATATGGGCTCACACAGACCTCCTTACAGTTTCTGTCCAGTTTCTGTTGTGTAAATCAGCATTCCCTGTACCTTCTTGCCCTACACGCTGGATGGGTGGTGTCAGGTCATGGCATGGGTCAGATCTGGCTGGTGGGCTTGATCCAGTACATGGGGCTGGTGCAGTAGGAGTTCAGTCTGCGGGGGGGAGCGCGGGGTGTGTGCAGCCTGACCCTGATCTTTCTGTCCCAGGGTGTGGTGGGAAGTGTCTTGGCACCTATTCAGTGTGTGATATATGTGTGGGGGGGGGCAGATCTGCTCTGATCTCGATGCACAGGGTTGGGGGGCAAAAGAAGCCCATCCCTGATCTGGAT
>NW_017729031.1:23031019-23039161 GCF_001723915.1 Gavialis gangeticus
CATCCCAGCTCAGGTCTGGATATGCAGGGTGGGGGCAATGGGGAGCAGTGTGTGTGGGGGGGGCAGGGGGCAGCTCTGATCCTACTGTGTGGCAGTGGCCCAGGCAGGGCTGGATCTGGCCACATAGATTTTCCATTGCTCTCCCACTGCCAAATTTTCTGACCTGTGTGGGTCCAAGGGGCCAGGTGCCATGGACTGGGTTTGGCCCATGGGCAGGAGGTTGAATACTCTAATGTCAATTGTCAAAACAAGACCTGTATTTGTACGTGCAAAAATTTATGCTGACCAATTCTTTGCTTATGTGTTTATATGTTCTACCACTTCTGCATGTGAACTACAGAATGCAACACTGGCAAAACACTTTTTTTTCCATGCAGATCATTTGGACACAGGGTTTTTTGTGCTTGTAAACCTTATCATTTGTTGGCATGGTGATGATGTTTAAAAAATCCTGCGTCCAAATTATCTGAATATCTGTGCTTGATTGTGCATGGTGCACACAGTTGTCAGATTAAGAATATGAGCCAGAAATGCTTTTATACATCATTAAGAGAAAAAACCCCCTAGTATTCAATCCTGAGCATGGAACTTCTGACTTTGTAGGATATTGTTCTCCAAGCCAACCCACTGGGCTGTATTTTTATTTTAGTCTGATTGTTATGGAGAATTTTAGAATGTTTTAGTATAACTATTGAATATATTTCTGCAAACAACTCTGAATTTTGAATAGCAGGGATTTAACAGTATTTGTCTACAGAGAAAAAGTAGTTTAATAGGGAGTTTTCTTGTTACCTGGGTGTGAATCTGCTGGAAAAGTTTTTCCCAAAAATCAATATGAATGGAAAAGAAGTTGTGGCCTTGTTTTCAAAACATTTGAAAATAGTTGGCAAAAATCAAGTTTTAGGGTTATTAGCCAGTCTCAGGAATTTTAGCCTTTGCTTGTGCTCGAATATTGTATTACTTTCATGATAACACTTCTCTCTTTTTTTAAAATTAATAGTTGCCCTAGCAAGTTCACTGTCATAATTTCTCATTCAGAATACGTGCAGTTAGAAAAGAAAGATAGTGTGAAAAGATCTTTTTCTCATTTATACTGAGGGTGTTTATTTTGAGAGTAAATTACATTTATTCCTACTTCAAGGCCCATTTACACTTAAATTAAAAGGTTTACTTGGGACTAGGGGATGTGAGACTCAAACCCCAAAGTTTACATGGTAGGAGATTTTTACAAAAGCAGGCAGCAGTAGTAGTGACTTGATAGGTTGTATAAAGGCCAACTGCACTGTATTTCCCTATCTATCATAAGAAATCTACTAAGGAGTTAAATATGAGATTAACAGAACAGCAATAGCCCAATTTTCATGAAGCTCTCAGGTTGCTCTCTTTTTCCCCTGTGCTCATGTTGCTGCTAAAGTAAAATATGTTAACTTTTTTTGCACCCATAATTAACTGTTGTCTCAAACCCAGCTGCTTGCATGACTGCGGATATGGCTGAGATACAGGGACATACTTGTCCATCTGAGTGGTAGGGTTTGCACCTGATGAAGCAATTTGCAACTGCAAAATAAAGAAGATGGCCTTTGAAAACGTTCTGTCACAGATTTTCATAGTAAGATTAAAGTAACTGGCTGACTGGGGCCAGGTGAAAGGAAGATTTGATTAGATGAAGCACAAACAAATGCATCATCTTTGATGATGGAATTTTATGTGGAGGAGCCCTGAGAAGACACAGACTAGAGGAACAGGAGATGGATAGAGAGTCAAATGAGTCAGTGAGGAGAGAGGCTTGAAAATCAAAAAACTTGGTTTGAATTGACATCAGTTCAATTCAATGGGATCCTCTCAGAGAAGGAATAATTCGATTATAGGAAATTATGGTGTAAAGAGTGAGCACTCAAGACAAGCAGATCATTTACCTATTGTGCATACCACCGTGATTAGATAAGTCATCGCAAGTCCTAGGCTGTTCAGGCTTGGGTGCTATTTAGGTAGAAGTGTTGTACAAATTGAAAGTAAACAATGAGGTCAGCCAGTAGGCATGGGGAGGGTTCAGCAGCGACCTGAATGTAACCTAAATCAGACTGAACTGATTTAGGTTACCATTGGTTTATTGAACTTCTGTCCCAGATCCCCTTCAGATGCAAATTAACCCACAGTCTCCAGTATCCCAGGATGCTTTACACCTCCTGCACAACCCTCCCCCCTTTGCCAGGACGGTGGGCTAGTCTTGGCCCAAGGTGTCTGTTCCAGCCAAGCAGGAAGCCATGCTCTAGCACCCCCCGGCTTCTGGCTAGAGACACTGTAGCCATGTGGCTGCATTTCTGGAATCAAAAGTGAATGTCTGTTCACTTGCTTATTGGTTCAGTCTACTCAATTTACACTAACCTATGAAGACTGAATTGATTCAGCCTGAAGCTTTTTGAATGTCTGTAGTTATCTTAACTGTGATTGTGCACTCAAGCATTGTTTCAGACACCTGACTGGAGAAGAACTGCAGCACTTCTGTTTACTTATGCAAATAGAAAATAGTATGTTACACAAATATTCAGGCACTCTTGAATTTGGTTTGCAAATGTTTAGTTAGTAAAACTTGTTTGTTCCCATGTTCACAAAAAGTGAGTGCAGAGTGAGCTCATGTGTGACAAAGTATTTTTAAAAGTCTGACTAATAAATCTTAAGATAACTGTTTGCAACGTTTGGCCAGCCAGGCTCTAAACTCTTGTAAAATAATGAATTTAGTACCATGAATTGTTCCAGAACCAGACTGAAAACCTCACTTTGCAAGGAGATGCAACCAGAAATGAGACCTTTTTTTCAGAAACTTGTAGATGGCATCAGTATTGGAGGTAGAACAGCCATTGTGACTGAGAGAGAGAGTGGCGAGGATTCTGCTTTTTCTAAGGTAAGAAAGTAATAGCAACATTTCCAAATGCAAGGAGAGGAACATTGATGAGAAATAAGAAGAGGAGGAAACATTTGGTCAGGAAGTTATAACTAGAAAAAAGGGGGTCATGAACCATATGAATGATTTCACTGACAAAATATGTATTATTCTAGTGCCATTGCATATACAATCACTAATTAAGCATATTTTCATTTTTACCATTTCTTTTATTGGCTTCCATCCAGTCTGTTCCACTTAGGCAATGGTGCTCAACCTACCGCCTGAGGGCTGTATCTGGTCCCCAAAATGATTGGATCTGGCCATGGCATGGGGAGGGTTCAGCAGCAAGCATCTCAGCCTGGTGTGTCCCCTTCCTTGCCCTGTGCTGTGTTGTTGATTCCCCCCTGCAGCTCTCCCTGCTCTTTCCCTCCTCCCTGCCCTACAACAGGCTGTGCTTGCTTTCTCTCTGTTCATTTCTTGCCTGCTTTTGGGCAGGTGCTATTCTCTCCACCCTTTCCCCCCTACTTCCTTCACCCCTCTCTTCTTGCTGCCATGCAGTCAGAGGTGACTTATGGTCCATGGTGCAGCTAAATCCAAAGCACCTAGCCCACTGCTCTAAAAGGCTGAGCACCTCTGCTCCTGGGTATCCCCACCATTAAGTTTCTACCCAGTGTTAATTGTTAAACCATTCAACTGGTTAATACATTTTTTTCACATTCCTTCACTTTGCTTAGTTAAAAAAGTCAAATGCAAGAACTACAACAACACAGAATTTGTAGGAGAGTCAGAAATTCTGCATATATTTCCAAGAAAAAGGAACTTTATCTTGTTCTTGCCTTTACATGAGCTGAGGTTGCTGTTTTTCTGAGCATCCTATTGTATCTTTCTGCTTTAAATGCAAATATTGCCCTTTTTTCTATTTATAGGTAAAACCAGAGAGATACTTTTTCACTAAGTTAGGTACATAAGTTATTTGTATTCTGAAAACTTCGCTGTGGGGAGTTTCCTATTCATGCTCTTACTTGGTCTCCAGAATAGCTCCTGTGTAGTTTTGATTAAAATCTAGATCTTAATTCACTCCTCCTGGGCATGGGAACTATATAGGCTTGTCCTGTTGTCACATAGGAAGTCTGCTAGTCAGGAAAAGAACTCCCAATTTGCTGAAATCTCATGAAGGAAGACATTCTTGCTGTTCTTGCATCCCTTTCTCCCATATAGTTTCTGTCACATGCACTGAAAAATTATGGGTCCTGTACAACATAGATTGTGATTTTAAAACGGTGTCATGCATACTTACAAGCAGGCTGAATTAAAATTCAGTGTCACTTCCACTCGTTCTGTCAAGGAACTAGTGTAGCTATGTAATGTTTTGACTTCACAAGCTTTTTGTTCTTTGAGTGTAGTTTTTTTAAGGTAATGTCCTAGGTTTTTAAAAACCTAACCGACAAAAGCAAAACTTCCACTGCATGCAACCACAGGGATCCCCCTCCGTAAGACATCACAGAGTACAAGCCTTTGTTCTGTAATAAAGACTCTGTCACGTGAATTCATAGTAGCAAGTGTAGGCCGTGCTATTCACCTTTAGCACCTGGATCACTTGGATAGTAACATCCACATTATCAGTAGCTTATACCAGAGCTTCCCAACCACTGGGCTGTGGCCTGGTACCAGGCCACGAAGGCTTGGCTCCCGGTCGTGGCACAAGCTTTAACCACTGCTAGCAACAGTTCTGTGCCCAGGCCACGCCCACACCATGCTGATTGGCTGGGTGAGAATGTCCTCCTTTGGCCAATGACTGTGGCTTTAGCTTTTGAAATTGGACTGTGGTACCTGTGGCGAGTCACTTCAATATCCGTGAGACTGTCATAGCTACTGACATCTGGCTTGCTGCCTCCTTATATCCTCGGCAGCTAGCTAGCTAATGTTAGCCAGCTTGTGAGATGTATATACGATTTTTAGCTATTGTCTCCTTCTTTATTGATGATGTTCCTGATGTTCCTCGCAACCCCCCCATGTAAAAATTAAATTTAAATATGTAAATTAGATTGTTTCTATACCCGGTCCATCCAAATTGTTTGAGTGAGTTTGCTGGTCCACATCATAAAAAAGGTTGGGAACCACTGGCTTATACAACTATTCATTGTTCAGTTGAGGATGCTTGCAATTAGGAATCTTGAGCTCTGTTCTTTTTTCTGAACAGGCTTGTCGTTTGGTCACTAGTTGCACGGTCATTCACACAGACACGACAAACATTCAGTAAGGCAATGCAGATGAAACTTGTGCAACCTGTACCAATACAGCAGACGTTCCTTCTGTAAATCAGGTCAGGATAGAAGTTTTGAAATTGAGATCTGTGAAATGCACTATCATCCTTAATAGTGCTAACTTAATAACATTTATGATCTCCTCAGGGCTTCCGATCCAGCATACCTGCCTTTAGGCTGGGGGTGGGCAATTATTTGGGCAAGAGGGCCACTTACGGAGTTTGGGTGACCTTTTGTGGGCCTCATCACCTCCCCCACACCCCACCAGAAGAGCTCACCAAAATTTCCTAAGTAGCCCTCTGGCCCAAATAACTGTCCACCAGCGAGAACAGAAGTTAGGGGAACCTAATCTTTGTCTCCTCCTTCTCCCTGAACCCCTCCCCAATCCCAGGTTCCCAGTACATGGCCAGGCCAGTGCTGTGCTGTATTCCTGCCTGCCTCCTCAGGCCATGTGGGCACAGCTGGTACAGCTTCTGCCTGACCCGGTGGTGTGCTAGGGACTTGCGGTGATGGAGAGGTGCAGGGAGAAGGGGGGAACAGAGCGTGGCACCTGCCCAGTTGAGGCCAGATGAGATACAGCTCCCGGCCCCCTTCTCCTTGCACCCTCTCTTCTGCCCCAAGTCCCCAGCACATGGCCAGGTCAGGCAGAAGCTGGGTCAGGCCGCTGCATTCATGTGGCCTGAGCCGGCGTGAAAATACAGCAGGGCACCAGCCCAGCCTGGCCAAGTGCTGAGGACTCAGGGTGGGGGAAAGGGTGAAGGGAGAAAGGGGCTGGGGCTGGGAGGTGCAGGTTATCCAGGCCTGGCCAGGCCAGTGCTGCGCTGTTCCCTCTTTCTCCTTGCACCCCCTCCCCTGCCCCAAGTCCCTGCAATGTAGTTGGGCCAGTGCTGTGCTGCGTTCCCATGTGCCACTTCAGTCCATGTGGGTGCAGCTGGTGCGACTCCTGTCCAGCCTGGCCACCTGCTGTGCACTCGGGATTAGGCAGAAGACATGACAGCCTCTCCCGCTGCACTTGTGTGGGGAGCCCGAAATGGCGCATGGGTACACTGGTGCCCACACCCCTACTAAGCCCCAGCCCAACAGAGCCCAGATAACCCATGGCTCCTGGCCCTCTTCCCCTTGCACTCCCTCCCCTGCCAGCAGGAAGATCCTTACCTGAGCTTCGACTCACCGGGCGCAGGGTTGGAGCAGCACGCAGACAGCCGCCCTGGGCAGGAGCCTGGCTGGGAGCTCAGTGCCTTGGGGCTTACAGTGGAGGTGGGACATGGTGGGCCGGGTGGCGAGGGGAGGGGAGGGGAGGGGAGGGGAGTGGCTGCTGCTGCAGCTGACTGGCACGGAGAAGGGTGAGAGGCCCCGAAAGCCAGGGCAGCCATGGGCGGGATACAATTCTCCTTGAAAGGAGATGCTGTGGGCCAGGTAAAATCATTTGGCAGGCTGTGTCTGGGCTGTAGGCTGTATTCTGCTCACCCCTGCTTTAGGCCAAGGGGCTGCTTCTATATCTCTCTTTGATCTTTTTCCCTGGAGCTCTAACTCTGCACCTAATATACAGGTGGTTTATTAGGGGCTCAGAGCATATTGCACGTGGCACATAGGGCATTTTGGGGAACTGGAACACATTCGGTATAGATTAAATGTTTTTTAATACCTGTTGAGTCGATAGCTGAACTCTCCTCCCCCAAAGCTAAACAAAACTGGAGCGAATCCAGGGGTGAGGAACAAAGTTGTTAAAGAGACCGGGAGTAAAAGTGGAAAGAACAAGGTATGTTTTGTTTGGCAAAAAAAGAGATCAAGGGTGGACATTATAGCAGTTTTCAAACATTTGACAGGATGCCATAGAGAAGAGAGAGAACAACTGTTCTCCCTGGCAGCAGAGTGTGGGGTACAAAACAGTGGGTTTAAATGGCAACAGAGAAGATTTAGATTAAATCTCAGGGGGAAAAAAAACGCTTTCAGACCCTAAGAATCGTAGGACAGTGGAATCTCCTTCATTGGAGGTTTTCAAAAGGAGAGCGTAGGAATAAGTGCATTGTGTAAGGTGGTGTACTCACTGACTCATCCTCCTGTGATTCGGTAGCTCAGACTGCAGGCGGGTAACTCCGGATGGACTTCTCTGTGAAATGTGGTGTTTAGCTCAGCCGAGGACCTCTCAGGGGGAGATAACTAGAGATAGCTTCTCTCGTAGACTGGAGACAGCAACGGAGGATCTGTTGCTGGGATCAGGTCTCTTGGGTCAGCAAAAGTCCTGGGTTTGACCAGAATGCTCATCTGTGCAGTCCCAGACACGTTGGAGGACATTCAGGGCTTGCACATGAATGAAAGTTCAGTTCCTGATTTAGTACGTTTTTTCCTCTCTGACTTTTTGGCTGTTTCAGCCTCAAGCTCAAGTGTGAACTCTAAACATTTCTTTGTATGTAATTTTCCCCCCAGCTGCCCTCTGTCTTTCTAGGAGCTGCTTCTCTCAAGGCACATTTATAATTAATCGCTTTGTCAGAAGTGCTCAGCATTGGCCAAACCCTACTCCCATTAGAAGCTGTGGGAGTTTTAAAGTTGACATCCAAGAGTACTGAGTTAAGAAAATGCTGGCCACTTTTGAAAACCTCCCCTAATATCTTTAGCTTGAGTTCCCCTTCTGTGCTCATGGAATGGCAGGATTTTGCTGCAGCGAGGTGCTGAGCACTGCCTCATAGGTGCTGAGCAGTCCTAATTCTCCCTAGATGTCCAGTAATAGCAAGGGACTTCTCAGCATCTTGCAGAGTTGGGTTCTGAAGCAGCAAGAACATTAATTGGATAATTTAATTAGAACAATAAATTTATTTCCTGATAATTCATTTCCCATTTTGAAAATTTCCATTTTCGAGATATTATGTATGACTAGCTAGACAGAAGCTCTCTATTCGCTGCATAATTCCCCATATTTTTCCACAAGTGTATAGATATTTCATTTAATCCTTTGCAGCTTCCCTTTGTGGCATCTGCTTATTTATCACTGTCTTT
>NW_017729031.1:23044161-23064253 GCF_001723915.1 Gavialis gangeticus
TTATGTATGACTAGCTAGACAGAAGCTCTCTATTCGCTGCATAATTCCCCATATTTTTCCACAAGTGTATAGATATTTCATTTAATCCTTTGCAGCTTCCCTTTGTGGCATCTGCTTATTTATCACTGTCTTTAAGATCCTTTTTCCACTTGGTAATGCTCATATTTTGGTCCCTTGGTTACTGCTATTATAAATTATTATCCTATAAGATTTATAGCTGTGAGACTTGTACAAATAATCTCTCCCATTTAATGGCTTAACAGTACAAAACTTTTGTTATTTTGTAATGAAACTGTATGTATAATATCTTGATTCATTTTTGCAGGTATGTCATAAAAATTTAGGTCAGCAACAGACCTACATCAAAATCTTTGACAGGCAACAAATTGTGCCACCCCATGTTTGCAGTGTTTTCCAAAGCATATAAATGGTGTGCCTAGTGCAATTTGATAATGCTTTTAACCAGCTGATGCCTGAGCTCTCTTACTAGTGGAACATAGTACGTTAGTAAGGCAGTTGATGGGGTTTTTGCATTGACTTGTTTGATGCTATGGAATAATCACATATACTTCGATTTAATTTCCTTGTAGTAGTTCCCATTGAAAATGCACAGGGTTTTTTAAAATCCCAATACTAATTCCAGTTTTATTTTTCCCCCTGAAATCATGTGTGGCCAGTTATGTATAATAGAGGTGCTTTTGTATCAGGGTTGAAGCTAAGGGGTTAATTCAGAAATGACCACGTGCTACATATTGACATGTATGGTATGCTGTCGCTGTTTTGTTCAGCCTTATGTGTCCACAGCCCATGATATC
Source organism: Gavialis gangeticus (assembly GCF_001723915.1). NCBI lineage: Eukaryota > Metazoa > Chordata > Crocodylia > Gavialidae > Gavialis > Gavialis gangeticus. Next base: position 23,044,977 of record NW_017729031.1, read on the forward strand.
AATATACTTTTATGTCTTTGTCCTAAAGGGCAGTGCTGTTAAACTTTTGAAATATTTTTCTCTATGCTGCTTCTTTAATAAAGCACATAGGCCATCAGGGCAGGATTCTTTACTAGAGTACTATATCAGAATAAAATAAAATACAAGCACCTCCACACCTGTTGATGTCAAGATGAGCTTTGCCGTTGACTTCAGTGGCTACAGGATGAAACTCCAGATATGCTCTTGAGGCTCTAAATCATGAAGCAATGGATGTAATAATGCCATTCCAGTGAAGGATGAAAAGGACTTGATTTGTGCTAATTCTGACCTCTACAAAATAACTAACATTTAAACATAAATTGCATCTCAAATACTTTCCCAAACTTGGCTTCCAAGTAGGCATGGAGAGGGGGAGAAGTTTTTCTTTTTAATGGCTTTTTTTGTTGAATTCAGTGACTCAGCCAAATGAGAGCAGCTCAAGGTGATAGAGGTATTTTACAGCACCCTATTATGTCACAGATTTGTGACCCTACCAGATCTTAAAATCTGCATATGCACTCTCTTTCTCTCTCGCCCTCCATCTCTCTCTTTGCAGTAAATTGCAATGGAATTAACAAACTGAGCATGCAAAGCAAAGGCTCAGAAATAAGATATTATTTACCCTTTGTCTTCCTTATTTTTGTAACTTTGGTTATTGGCAGTAGTACATTGTGCAAGTGGATTGTAGAACTATACAAAAAGTGGAAGACCATCTTCCTTGAGAAGTATGAAGCATTGTAAAAATAACATGCGACTATTTATTGCAAAGAATCCTCTGCTAGCATGGGTGAGAGTAGAGAACCAAACTGCATAAAGTTTTTTTCCTTTGCAGGTTATACTGTTTTAGGTGATATTGATATGCAAGAGTGTTACCAGACTTAAGATTAGACTTTAGGTAGTGGCACTAAATTCATAAATGCTTGAACAAGAATAGTCTGTTTTCTGAAGAGAGCATTTATTGACCACAGCAATTTGCAACTTCAAGCACATAACAAAGAACAATAGAAAAACTTTGCATACGCTCAGGCACAACCCAGTAAGACACAGTGATAGCACACACAACCTAACCTAACTTAAAATGCAACATAAGCCAAAAGGACAACAGAAAGCCTTGCATAGGTCTTATGTTACCCTAAGAACAGAGCATCCTTATAGCCAGGTATTCAGAAAGTCCTTCTGGGGGATCCGCAGGTGGTCTTCGGTAATGAGGAGGAGATCCCACAGGCCTCCTCTGCCTGGGTTTTTCCCCATGGGTGCCTCGACCACAGCATGCTTTTCACATCCCTTGTGTATCATGTGCCCCTCATGACTCTCATGCATTCGTTGTTACTGTCTCTTCTCAGGTATTTCAGTCTCTTACCCCTTCCAGGTTTAGCTTTAAAATGTAACTGTATTTCCCTACTTACCAACCCGAGCAGTCTGGGACCCTCCCCTGCTCCTTTAGGCCTGTCATATATTTCCAGCCCACACTTGTGATGGTTGTGCCAGGTCTTTGCCACCAATCCTCTTCTTGATGGCCCTCCTAGAGGAGCCATCACCCTTAGTTTTAGGCTCAGGTGCAGTAGAGCATTGAGGCTTATCTAATTAAGTACCTAGTGGGTTGTAGCCACCAGCAGGGGAACTGTTAGTTCTTCTTGATAGTGCTTTCACTGTCCTCATCCACTCTTGCCCTGGCCTCTTTTGTGACTTGCCATTTTATGACACAGGTCTGGTATTGGGTGCCACAAGCCCCACGTTCTCTATGCCTAATGGCTTGTAACCATTTGTGGAGACAGATAGTCTTTGTGGCAGTCTTGTCACCTCAACCCAGTGTTGCCCGAGCCACTATCCTTTGCACAGGAGGGTGTCTTGCCTGGCCATTAAAATTTTCAGTTGCTTATGTAAGTGATGCACGTCACATAACACTACAAATACAGCGATAACCAATAACATTTAAGCTAAGAACTACTGATATTACTAATATTAAAACAGCTTAAAATGTATGTATTAAAAGAGAACAAGGAAATAAAATTGCATTACTGTCCTTCTGTTTCTTTTCCTTCCATAATAGCGAGACATGTTGTTCACTCATTTGTTACTTCTATCATTTTACAGACAGATGTAACCCAACTATACTACAAGGAATCTGAATCAATAATGCAATAGTCTGGGGGTGATAATGTGAATAAGTCCTTGGCTGAAGTTCCAGTGGGTCAGTTTATCCCACCAGTTTTCTGCAGTACTTTCTTTGATGCTAGCACTCAGTTCCTTTAGCTGCTTGGTTTTTTTCATGCATAAGCATACCCACACCTTTTCCTTCTCCTTCATTATAAGCTCAGCCTTCATCACAGGTGTTCAGTGAATCACTGCCTGAGCCATTCTTCCGGATCTGTTGAACTGCATCTGAAAGATAATTAATAATAAGGTCTTCACCCCTCATTATTTTCCTTTCCAAGCATTTAGTTGTGAAGAGTGAAACCATTTTTGCTTACATGTGGATTTTTAGCATATTTCTATCTGATACACAGTTGGACTGGCCTTGGTAACTATTCGGACTGGTCCCATCCATAGAGGACTGAGCGCATGATTTTTCTTTTACCTCTTGATACAGCACCTGGTCTCTGGTCTCCCATTCCTGAGGATGCAGTATGGGGCCTAGCTGCTTGTCCATTTTCTGGACATTGGCTTTCAAGGCTGTGGCCACTTGCCGCTGTGTGGTAGCCACTGATTGTGACAGGTTTGTGGTCTGTTAGGATATGAGGTTGGAGGCTATCTAGAGGCTCCCCTCCTAGCCACCACTGCTCTGGCAGGTGCATCTCTCACCTGTCATGACTTCGTTTAGGGTGATTCCAGGTGCGGCTACAGTTAGTGCTGTCAAAATTAAGTGCCATCAAAATCAAGGGTAACTTTCGATCCCTATCCTTCCCTTGTTGGTTGACCACTTTTTGCAAGGCAGTCTTTATGGTTCTATTGTCCTTTCCACTTGACCTGAACTACGGGGGTTGTGCAATCTCCGTTGTATCTTAAAAACTTGACAAACTGCCTGTGTGATTTCTCCAACAAAATGAGAGCCCCAATCTGACTCAGCTTCTTTGGGGACCCACCACCTGGAGAGCAACCTGTTCCACCAACACCCGTGCTGCGGTGGTAGTTGTGTTGTTACAAATGGGCGTTCCTTCAGTTCAATTTGTAAAGCTATCTGCTATCACCAGGCAGTATTTATTCCCCCTTGCCATTTGAGGCATGGGTCCAATGTAATGTATTCACGGCCTCCTCCATGGACCACTACTTTGATATCCTGGGGGTCCCTTAATTACTTTGGTATCGGGATTATTTGCTGCACATGGTAAGCAGTTGTTAATGTATTGTTTGACTTCCTCCCTCATACTTGGCCACCATCCCACTGCCTGCAGTCTTATTAGGATTGTATCTGTCCCTAAGTGTCCATGTTCATGTTCCATAGTTATCATTTCTACCCGTAATTTTTCCAACACTGGAGCCTCCTTCTCCTCTTGTGTCTGGGCTAAAGCCAATCCTGATGGCTCTTGCCAAATTTTCCATCCTTTCCCCTGCCCTTTGTTTACCAAGTCTTTTATTTCCTTGCTTTGAGCCTGTAATGCTACCAAATTGACTACCTCTTGGGTTCTCTTAGCTCCAGCTACTATTGGTGCTTTATCAAGTATCAAGTGGTCATTGGCCCATTCTCTCCCTCCATATCGGTGGTGGCCTTTTCAACAATGGGAGCCATAGGTCCTTGACAGGCATCGGTTTTTTGTCATTATATTTATTAATTTTCATATTATAACAATAAAATAAAGCCAACAAAAACAGTAAAATATAAATGAAGTAAAATGCAATAAAAAAGCAAAAAAAAAAGTATTACAAAATAGATAATTAAACATACATGCTATAAATTTAGTAGACAGTAGGGGAAGGGGAGAATTTGACATTGTGTACAACCAACTAACAAATACATATATACATTTAAAGGATACCAAACCACAAACAAATCACTTGATAAACTTAACATAAGATTCATATTGCATCAAATTTCTTCATATTGAGCCCAGTTATGTCTATTTGCATATTTAATCTTCTCTATTAATGCAACGTGCATACCTTTTTTTAACCATTGTGAAAATGAAGGTACATTGGGAGTTTTCCATTTCCTTAAAATTACCCATTTAGCCACCAAAAAGATTACAGCTAGCCATTTTTTCATGGGTGCAGACAATGGTAATGAATCCATAACCCCCAATATGCATATATCTGGCAATGATACCTTGTTAATTTTAAGTATCTTAGAAAGTGCTACATACATGCTAAGCCAAAAATGAACAATTTTAGAACAAAAGAATAAAGTATGAGTAAGAGATCCAACCTGGTTTCCACATCTCCAGGAATAGTCATCTGAGGCTAGCCCTGCTTTAAATAACCTTCTGGGATCCAATAAAACCTATTTAATATCTTGTTCTGAACAAATCTTAAGAGCTATGAATTAGATATTTTACAGAGTGATTTTCAGATACTATCCCATTTCTCAACTGTTAACAATATCTGTAAATCCTTTTTCCCATTTACCTTTAATGATAATAGCGGCTGGATATAGTAGTGTATTAAACCATTTGTATGTATTACCAACAAAGGACAAGCATCATTTAACCCTTGCAAATCTCTCCTTAAGGGGGCATATGGGAATGGCAGACAAGGAATCTCACCCCAACGATCATTCTCATATTCATAACGGGGAGAACTTAGGTTTGGGCTGTCGTCATCCCAGTCCTCCAATTCAGAGTGATATAGACCAAATCATCAGAATTAAATAAATTCAATAGGTTTGCTGGTCTCTTTTCACAGGTTTTACTATCTTTATCCTCAAAGAAAGCACTTTTAAAAAAAATTAAATAAGAACTCTGCCACAGCCTAACGTGTGACCTCTGGTGGTGTTTTCCAGCGCGAGAGGCTGATACATGAGTTGGAGGAAGAAAGACATTTGAGACTCGAGGGTGAAAAAAGATTACGGGAGGTGACACTGGAGTCAGAGCGTAGCAGAGCTCAGATGCGTGGATTGCAGCAGCAGTTTTCAAGGTATGTCATGGTTCTATACACTTTGTTCTCAATATGGAAAGAATATGCTTTAATTCAAAGCACAGGACATCACTCTGATAGTTTGGATAACATAGACATAAAGGAGACAAAAACTCCTACAGAATGTATAAGGATAAACCCAATAGGCTTCTGGATAAATGATTGTAAGCAGGCTATGGAATTTAAGATGATTATACCCTTGCTATACAATTCCGGAGCCAGTTTAAATAAATCTGTAGAAAAGAAATTAGTACAACCCCTACTGTTTTTTTTTTCCTATAAAATCATAGGTTTTAACATTTCTCAAGAAATGAATGCCATGGTTGAATCAAAGTTTTATTTTCTTCATAATCTGGTTCGATGAATAAATGCTGTGCTTGTTGTTATCTTCCTTACAGTTGTAAATAATGTTTGTTTATTAAATTACTGAAATGGGATAATTCGCTCTGAGCTATTGCCAAGTATGCAACATCATAGAAGATAGAAGCTTTTTCTCTATTTGAACACGTTCAGGCCTTGATTCTACATTGGCTTGAATCGGGCTCTGTGTTAGAGCTCGGGATCTGTTCACATGACTGATGTTGCAGAACCAAAGTCTTAATTTATCTCTGTAGTCCGGTGGTGCCCAACTTTTTGGCCCCATGGTTCAGATGAGTGGGGTGAGTCTAGTCCATAGTCCGATTGAGCCCTGTGCACCAGGATCAGGCCCTCCTGCCACACTGAGTTTGGTCCCCAGAGGCCTGGTGCCACCCCCTCCCACTAGCATTAGTCCATAGGAGCCTGTCCCCCACCCCCAGAATGCCAGGATTGGGTTTTGAGGCCCAGCACTGCACCCTCTCAGCCTGCTGTGTGCGGGGATTGGGCCCTGGACTTGGTACCACTCCTACCCAACTGTCTGTGGTGGGATCATGTGCCTGATCCAGCTCACAGAACCCCTGTTCTCTGATCACCACATTTCTGGATCTGTGTGGAGCCTCGCGGGCTGGATGACAGGAGGCTGCAGGCCAGATCTGGCCCACAGGCGGGGGGTTGAACACCCCTGTTGTAGTCAATCAATATATGAAAATTGCTGAGATGGAGGAGAGGGCTTAATTGTTTTTGTGATGTACAATGAGGTCTTGTTAGCCAAAATGCAATTTTGGATGGTTCTTATTTACACAAGGAAGAGCAACCAATACAAACAAAATCAAAATAGAGAATAGTTTCACTTTTTTTTTTATTATCCAACACAAAGGAACTCATGCATCAACTCTCTTGCAGTGCCCCCCCCCACCCAAAAAAAATCAGATCTAGTTTTGTCTTTACAGTGAAAGAAAACTGTTTGCACGACACTGAACAGCGTGGTTTCTAGTTGCTGTGACACTCGTTCTCAACCAGAGTGTTGCAACAACCCCTCCGGGGTGCCATGGTGCAGGCACAATCACCTCTGTGGTGGCTAGGTGAAACTGCCCCACATGCAGGATTTCAGTCTGCGTGCGCACTCCTACTCCATTTGGGTTCTCTGATAGCCCGAAAGCAGGCAGGAGGGCTGGCTCATGCTGCAGCCACGCACAGTCTGGCCCACTTCTCCCAGAAACAAAAGGTTGTGTGACAATTCCACGTGCATTTGAAAATGTACATATCTCCACCGCTGAGTCAGAATATGTGTTTCTGATTTATATGGACAGGCATTAGGATAATGTAAATACAAGTTTCGAGCTTGTGCTCAATAGAAGGTCTCTCTCTACCTTCTAAATGTATTTTCCCTGCATCTTTAGAAGGCTGGGCATGACAGGACGTGAAACACTAATTAGACCTTTTATAATCAATGCAAAAGGCTGTCTATTCTTAACTTGTGTGAAAGCATTTTAAGCAACCATACAAACATACAATTTTGAGGCTTTGTCTGTGAGACTTCAGAAAGAAAGCCTTTTTTTTTTTTTATTGATTGAAGTCCCTGCTTCTACCACATCAGCAATATTTCTGGCTAAGGTTCCTTAATAAATCAAAGTCCTTCTCCTCAGCATCTGTGTAAATCTACCAAACCCTTGAAATGACACAGTAGCCACAGTTTCATGGTAAATTTCTGACCATCGCATTTTACAAGAAGGAACAGATTTATAAAATCAAACTGTAGATTCCCACATTAGGTAGGACACTGGATAGGTAGGTGCTAGTTTGCTATCTGATGCCACATGTGTTCAAAATATAAATGCTACAAGAAAACTGTTTATTATTTAAATGGCAGGATTTTACCTTGTACTTGTGTAGTTACAGATACTGTGTTTTCTCGTAAAAGTGTAACTCCGATGGGGTATTTTTCCCTTCAAATCCACTGATATCTTTTGCTTGTTTGTAACTCTTCAATTCAATTCCATGAGAGCTGATCGTCATAGGGAAGTATACAGCTGTTGCCAAACTAAATAAAAGAGACCAACCCTTCAAATATTGATCGGTTAGGTAAAATCCTTTCAGGACAAGGCTATGCATTGTCTGGAGATTTTGATCTCCTCTTCCCATTTATCAGTAATGTTCATTCCCAATCTGCTCACAGGTCACTGTAGAGTGCAACACTATCCAGTCACTTTCTGGCCTTCCAGCGTTAGTTCCAGTTTTTACTTAGTGCCTTTTTCATCAGATGTCTTTGCTGGCTTCTCAGAATTTACAGAAATTTCCAGTTTATACTTCCTTGTGTTTTGGAAAAAGTGCCCTTCTGTCTGACTACTGTGTCTGGCCTGTACTGACCATTTCAGCACTTTTTCTAACAGCTGTATGTCCAGAGATGTCCAAAAAGAACCAAAACAGTAGGTGCAATTTCTACCACTGTTGTAAACAGCACTTTAAGTACTATGCACAATAGAAATTGATTACATTTCTCTTCTGTCCATCAGCAAACAGTAGAATTGTTGCTTGTTGAATGCGTATAGTCCATACAAATCCATGCAGTGATTAAATGTTAAAGCAGTAATAGAAGTGGCTTGGACTTCACTTATTTTGATTACTGTTTTGGTGTACAGAAACCAGGTTCAATAAAACACATTATTGTAAAGTATATCTGCAAGCTGTAATTGAAGAGGTGAGGGTCAGTGCCTTAAATTCCACTTTGGTTGAACTGCAAAAAGTCTTTCTGTTATGATAGCCTTTTCTTCTAGGTATGTACATCTGTTGCTAGCACACTGTCTAAGGCTTTTAAGAATGCATGTTACTCAAAGTAGGAAATTGCCCATTTTAGAGCAGTAAAGGTCGTAATGTAATTCTGTAATACACATTAGACTGTGTATCAGTATTATCAGTATTCCTTTCACACTACTATTGACTATTGGGTTATGCCTGTCACTCCCAAAAGGCAGACATGCCCACTACAAATCCAATAACACTTTGCATAAAGTGACAGTGTAAGTAGCTCCAGTGTTGTGAACATGCACCATTTAGCTTTATTCTAGTGTTTTTGACTCTTTTTGCTGTATTCTGTTTGGTGATGTTTTGTCAGCAGATGAGACCAGAATTGATAACTAATTATCTAGCACTTGTGATGAAGGCATCTTTGCATTTCTGTCAGAATTTAATCACATCAAAGTGACCTAGCAGTTGCCACCTATTACTCTTCAGAGAAGAATTATAGCAAAACCCAACAATCAGGCTCTGGCAAATACTTGAAACTTGGGTTGGATGGTATACTAAGACAGGGGATGTCAACCGGAGGTACATGTAGGGTGTACGTGCAGGCAGGCGGGCGGGCGGGGATAGAGCATGCCCTGAATCAGGGTGGTAGCATTTCCCCTGGCACGTTCCATACTTTTCTTCTTATCCGGGGGGGTGGCATGCCAGGCAGTGTTGGCCCCACACAGTACACCACAGCACATTCCTGCCCCCCACTGAAAGGCCGCATTCAGTGCCTGCTCCCAGGAGCAGGGCTGGGGGGGCAAGGGCAGTGGTGCCCCTCTGCAGGCTGCACATACGCTGCCTGGCCAGCTAGATGGGAGGGTGGGGAAGGGCTCGCATGCGGCAGCTGCCACCATCACTGCCTCACACTGCTACTGTGCCATATGCCGCTTTCTCATTCACCCGTGCGGCTCTGTGGGCTGGTGATGGGCAGAGTGTGATTGGCAGGCCACGAGGCCTATCACCAGCCTGCAGAGCTGTGACCAGCCATGAGAAAGCAGCACGGGGCAGTGATGGTGGTGGTGGTGGCCTCTGCGTAAGAGGCCCCCGAGTCCAGCCACCTGGGTAGCACATGTACAGCCTACAGAGGGGCACCACAGCCCTGCCCCCCCCCCCGCCTTGCTCCTGGGAGTGAACAGAGACAAATTCCCTTCCTCCCCCATCATTCTCAATCTGGCCCCACCCTGCCCCTTCCCCCCAACATGCTTACCTGCTGAGGCAGGGGTTTCTGTGTGTTTCTGCATGTGCATGTATGTGTGCTGGTGTGCATGCATCTGCATGTGCATGTGTGTGTACATATGTGCATACATCTGCCTGTGACTGCATCTGCGTGTGTGTGTATATGCCTGTCTGTGTCTGCATGTGTCTGTCTGCATTTGTGTATGTGTCTGTCCCCTGCCCACCTGGAAGCAACAGTCACATAGCATTGCAGGGCAATTGGGGCAGTGGCAGCAGGGTGCAGTCCAGTCTGCAGCAGCACCTGCCTCTACCCCGCATGCAGATCTGGGGGGCACTTGCCCCCTGGGCCTCTGCTGGGGTGAGCACAGCGGCAGGAGCCGTCCCCCCTCTCCATGCCCCCTGGATGAACTTCTTTCATGACTCTATTCCACAATCCACCCCGGCTGTACAGCCCTGCCCCTGCCCCAGCCCCACTCCCTCCCTCACTTCGGGGGCCTCAATCTGCTCTCCTCCCCCACCCCTTAAAAATGAGAGAAAAATATAAAGGGGTACACAAGCTAAAACTTTGAGGTAGAAGGGGTACACTTGTTTGAAAAGTTGAAGATTCCTGTACTAAGATGTAGCTCTGGGATAACCCCTAGCCCAAAGTAATTGGTCATTTTTTTTTCTAATATCCATTAAACTCTGGTCAAACTGCTAATCTCATTTCATTTCATCTTGGTATTTGGATGCTGAAGTGTAGATATGTTGCCCATTCATGGCGAAAGGGTTGCTTCTCCCTCTTCCCTGCCTCTTCTTTTTGGAGTGGGCTGCCTTCTCCATTACTAACAAAGTGTCAATTCAAGGAGATGGCATGTCTACCAGTGTTAGTGCTGTCATACTCAATTTCTTTGCAATTAGTTGTCCTTTGGAAATGAATGTTTTAATGCCTCTCTACACTCAGTTTTTTCTAAAGAGCAAAAAACTTGTAATTTAACAACATGCATAACAAGATACAGCGAGTTGGTACTGGCACTAATGTACCTGGTACTGGTGCAGGCTGTATCAAAACTGTCTGCATCAGTGGCAGTGGTATGCTAGCAGTCAGCATTGGGGCTGAGGTAGCCGCTGCCTAGCATGTCAAGCTGGCCCCAGCACTTCAGTATTTAGAGCTCCAGGACCTGAAACTTTGACATTCCTCAATTTTAAACTCTGAGCCAGATATGAATTGATTTCTGGTGCCTAAGTGGAACTTACATGGGGATTGGACACCTAAGTTCCAAAAGACTCATTCAAAAATCATCCTATGCCAACAACCCCTGAACTCATTAGGTGTCTGAATAAATGCTTGCAGATTCCCTGGGCATCCATGCTAGGTATTCTGGGGATGCTCAGAAGCAACTCAGGTTCCGGGGAATACCTGAACTGCCTGCCTAATTCCCACCTAACATTTGTTGACATTTGTTAAGATCTTGTTTTTGGAAGACACCTAAATCCACTCAAGTGTCTAACTCCCAGCCAGGGTTTAGAACCTCTTAATCAACTGGTCTTTAAATAGCTAAAATAGCAGAAAAAGAATTGGTGGAATCTGGTGAACAAAATATAAAGAAAAGGGACCTCCTCTCCAAGATAAATGCTTCTGGTTTCTGAGTCACTGTAATGTTCTGTCTTTCTTTGTTTGAACTGATGTTCATGGGATTTTTGCATCCTAAGAAAGAAGCAATGCTGTCATAAAGGAGTTCTTGTAAAGGTCTCATCTTTTTTTAAAGCTGCCAGCGTGACTAATTTAATCAAGTCTCTCAACCATTTCAGGGGTCTGGAGCAGGTCCACTTTGTATCAAAATAACTTCTGTATTTGACTTTGGAGCCTTCTAAGCTATTTTCTATGCACTGAGCAATTTAGAAATCCTTCATCTACAAAAGCAAGGTACTTAGTGAAGCTCAGATATACATGAAGTAAAATAAGCACAACAAACAAAAAAAACAGAAGCCAAAGCTGAAGGGATATTTTTTCTGTTTCCTTGAAGTATTTTGCTAGCATGTACATGCCAATTGCATAAGATCCTGGATTCAGCCCTATTATCATATTAGGTCTCTAGATAATACTTCCAGCAGAATTTTCCATCATGAAGTGAGTGCCTGGTTTTGCGATACAGTGTGCAGATAAAGGCAGTTCCTCTGTTTAAGATGCTGGCAAGATAATAAATCCAACTCCTTCAAAACTCAGAAGGCATTCCCCTTGAGAAAGGAGATGGTCATTTTTCTTCTCAAAGTGGTTCTACCCTCTGCAGACTAAACAGTATCCAGAGGTTACTTCTGTGAAGTTACACAAGAGTTTAGCTTGCTGCTTAGAGCCAGGTTGGTGAAATCCTTCAAACTCCCAAATCCATGAAAGGGGAATGAAATCTGTCTTTTTTTTTCTTCCTGTGTTGAGAGGTTGGGATGTGTAGCATCTTTGCTCTCTTCCTTCTATTCAATTGAGCATTTGGCCTGATCCATTGTGCAGTGCTCTCTTGCCCCATTGGCTGGTAATGTTTTCCTACAGATGGAGAAAGGGTAGCTAGCAAAGCTAGTCTTGGTAGTATGTATACCTCTACCAAACTCTGTAATGGAGTTAACAAGGTTAGGCAGAATTGTGTGGGAATTCCTCAGCTACTGCCTCTGTGGGAAGAGGGTAGGATGACCACCCATCCCTAATTGGGCAGGACAGTCCCAAAATGGGAATATCAGATCCCAGTCCTGAGCTGCATGACTCCAGGACTGGATTTGTCCTAGATTCCCGGTATCGTGCAAGGATCCGTGTTTTCCATTCACTGTGGGAAACAGTGGGTTTTCCCTTGCAGGCTGACAGAGCTCCATGCACGTGACCAGGAATACAGCCCCAGGCAGAGGTGGAGAACAGCTCCCCCAGCTGCCTGCAGGTAAGTCTAGAGGAGGGGAGCAGAACAGGTTGAGGCCCGCATGGTGAGGGACAGAGTGGAGCAGGGGCTGGGCCTGGCCCTGGGGGAGCCACCCAGTCAAGGCAATGAATGGGGCCCAGGGCTGTGGCAGGGAGCAGACCAGAGCAATGGGTGACTTATCCAGGGAGCAGGGGGGGTGGCTCCCTGCTGTTGCATGCACTCCCAGGGAGGGGCACATGCCCCTCACAATTGTGCATGAGGTGGCAGATGCAGGCTTCCCCCTGCGGCCTCATGGCTTCTCACCCTCCTGCCCTACCCCTGGGAGCCCCAGGCCAGCTGTGCCACCATTTGTGAGCTGCCCCCTGCCCAACTAGCAGCAGTGGGAGAAGTGACATGGAGTTATGCCCCCCCCACTGCTGCTGGGCAGGCCAGGGGTGCCTTGTCATGGCAGTGCTGCCAGCATGGGGCTCCTGGGGAGGGGACAACAGGGCGGGGATCCCCAAGGCTTCAGCGGGCAGCCTGCATCTGCCCCCGCCTCCCTGTGGGTTTCACTTGGCTCAGCTCAGTTCTGCTCTGGTCATGCTGCCAGGGTGGATGGGGGGCCATCATATTAGCCCTTCCCACCCCTACCCCTGAAAAAATAAAAGTTGTCACCTATGGACTGCAGAGTGCTCTTTCCCTGTTGGCCTTACTCTTCTATATACAGTTCTGCATAATTCTATCCTGTCATCTTTCTTGCTCAACTTGTTAGATCATTAGTGAGGCAGCTTGTCACAAAGGTAGAAAGAATTTGTAGCTGAGGCTGACTTTGTAACACATCCCTATGCTTTATCCATCTCCAGGTCTGATTGCATGGGCTTATGCAAAACCTCTGAGAAGGGTAGAATGCAATAACCCGTTAGATAAGCAGTGCTAACTGGAAGGTACATATCACACTTGTATGTTGAAGACCACAAGACTGCTTGTTTCTAGTTACAATTTGAATATTTGACTTTTATCTTAAAAGAAGGATGGTATGGGTTTTAGCTAGCTAAGAAACCAGTTCTTTCCCTATATATTGCAATGATGTAGAGCAGTGGTGCCCAACCTTTTAGCTAGGGGGCTAGATGGGCAGTGCCCAATCCCTTTGTGGGCTGGATCCGGCAGGGCCCCAGCCAGCTATGCAGAGGAGGGAGTGGGGCAGCCTGACTTGGATCCAGCCACATAGTAGAAGGCTGTTGGCTGACCCCAACTTGGCCCTTTGGCTGGGAGGGGCTGTGACCCAGCCATGATCCCACCCTGTGGGTGGAGGGGATATGGCCGGGCCCCATGCTGACCAGGTGGAGGCAAGGGGTGTGCCCCTTGCCCACACCAGCTGTTCAGGGGGAGGGGACATGAGCCAGACCTGCAGGAGGAAGGGGGCATGGTTCAGCCTCTTGGGAAGAAATGGGAACAGTATGGGAAGGGGCATGTCCTGTCTCCAGTCTGGCCATGCCGGGGGAGAGTCATGCCCCAGCTCTGATCCACCCCACATGGACTTTAGCAGCAGGGAGGGGTGGTTGTATTGCCACTGCTTCCCCACCACCAAATTTCCTGACCCATGGGGAGCACCGCGGCCTGGATTTGGCCCATGGCCAGAGGTTGAGCACTGCTGATGTAGAAGGGTAATGGCTGAGTTCTTGCTCATGTTCCAAATTTGGTCTCTTCACTTCCTTTCCTTCCTCATGTTTTTGTGACAAGCTATATAGCAGAATTTGTAGATTTGTTGGAATCTGACATGGTTGTGCCCTGAGCTCTTTTACTTTGGCCTCAAACTCTTGACTTACAGGCTTCCAGCTGCTCACCCCAATGTCCATGCCACCAGACCAGGGTGATCTTTTCAATTCTAGGGACAGAGTGTTTTTAATGAAGGATAGTGTAACCCACTTTGTGGCTGCCGGGCCTCGAATAACCACTATCGGGCGGCCTTCGCTCTGGTGGTAGACGTCAAGTGCCTTACGGACTTGTATCACAGACCGAGTAGATGTCTTCCCCTCGAGTCGTCTCCCCCGTTCTCGCCTGCCACGACTTGTTGTTTCTCAGTAGGCAGGATTGGTCGTCGAGTGTACTCGGCCCATGGTTCGCCCAGTGGTCATTCACGGGGCTCCACCACCCCTACACTCCGGTCTCACGCCTCGTTCAGTGCATCGTCCAACTGTTGGCCTCATCCCCTCCGTTGGGATAACGCCTCCTGACTTGGCATCTAGATGCCTGTAGCCTATAGTGACATACGCCTGTATGGGCCTACCCCTCATCCCTCCTTGCCTCTGCCCCTTCATTTGGGGAAACACAAAAAAAGGTAAACCTTCTGAGGCTTCTCCTCAGCCCCGTCCCTCGGGGATACCCACACTCTTCCCCTATGCCCCTTCTTACAGGGTAACTAAATAAACATAGCAACAAAACACAAAATAATAAGCCACTTCCAGACGTGGTGGCCCCCTGCCTTCTTACTATCCTTCCCTGGACTCTAGCGGGGGGGAAGGGCGGTTGCTTAACTCCTGACCCATTGCCTCCAGTATTCACTCCCATCTGCCCGTCAACCCAGCTGGGACCGGCGGTGATACCCACCCCGACTGTAAACCCCTCAGGGCTCTCCTGGCGACTTCTCCCCCTGGCATGGCTTCCTCCTCGCCCCATCCTCCTGGCACTCCCACCTGGGGTCAGCTCTGCCTCTGGGTGCAGCTCCAGCTCTGCCTCTGGCCGGCGTGCTTCTCACTCCCTTTCCATCCCGTGCAGGCTCCAGTCGGGATGCTCTGCCTTGCCCTGCCAGCGTCTGCCCCTGCTTGCCAGGCTCCAAGGGTCCCGTGGGGAGGATCCCTTTCACTGCCTGCAGCAGCTGCAGCTCCTCTCCTGTGCTGCCCGCCTCCTCCACGGCATCAGCCGCCATTTTTATTTTCACCAGCCAGCATCTGAAGCTGATGTCATCAGCCGGGTGTAATTGAATAAAGAGGTGGCTGACAAGCCGCGCGGGCTCTTCATTCTGTCCCTTTTGCATTGCGTCTCGTGCTGCTCGTAAGTATCCTCTGTTACTTCTGTCCCTGGGACACACTTCTACCATTGGATGGCCAGGAGTCAAGGTTGCTGAGTGTCAGGGCCTGGCATAAAGCCCATCTCAGTCGGCTTTTGGCCTGAAGGGTTGGTGGTTGAGTGTTCACTTTTTATTAGAGATGAATGCAAGGAGAAGCTGGGTTTGCCTTAGTAATAGTAGTTAATTTATATACAGCTTTCATGAAATCAATAAAGTAAAATGAATAAAAGGTATGTGTTAAAAACAATTATATAATTTATATTTTCTGATAAAAGCATGCAATAAAACTGCACATTCTAGCAGTTTGGTTTACTGTTATCTGACAGTGGTCAGGTAAACAGTATTATTTTTATTTCTTTATTTATGCATGTATGCAGACAGTATGATGGGTACATTTAAAATAAATACAATTCAAGAGAAGGCAGTGCAAATTTTGTAATATACTGCTATTGCTAATACTTACCTAAAGAAACAAAATGTAACAGAAATAGTAAACAATTTGTTAAATAATAGCAAGCTTTTTTGCTGTCGTTTTTGGAAAATTGTACTTTACCTTATGGTTTCTCATATGGTAAGAAAAATGAATTGTTTATTAGGCATCTTTGGTTTTAGATCCCTAAAGGGGTATACACAAGGTAGAATTTGGAATTGGCATTAGATTTCATTTCTTTCTATTCACAAGTTTGAATGCATCGGTCTTCTAGCTTCTTGGAGTTTTCCACTAATAAACAGTTGAAAAGGGGTGGTCCCTTTATATCAAACTTAAATTTATCAGTTTTTCCATGCCAGGTGTAAATGTAGCTAAAATAAATTATGATCCAGGTACTTGCTTCTATTTAGTAATATTCTTCTTGGGTTAAGAAAGTACATGTGTCTTTATATTTTATGTATGGTTTTCCTTCAAAAACAGTCTTTTCTCACCATGATGGGCAATGTTTTTTCTCTTATGGCATATATGATTCCTTTTCACTGGGCATCTACTTTTGCCCACCAGGGTGCAGTTGTTACTGTGCTGTCATTTAGTACTTGCTTTAGAAAGTCCTAAATGACGGCGCACAGTTATTTTAGCAGCTACGTTGCTGTCATGATGCGCTATAGCGAGGTAACGCATCGCTACAACGACATACTGTTGCCATCTTGGTTTGTACCCACCGATGCTACATCGCTGTAGCAATGAGCTGTTGTCAGATCACTACATCACCATAGCATCATGTGTAGACATGCCCAGTGGTGGCAAAACAGATCACACTTTTATTATATAAAAATTGTCCTCTGCTCAAAGTGACTGTAGAATTTTGGATACTCTCTGAAAATAGAATTCAAGTAACAAAAGTTATAAAAGGCTATGTTCAAATGACAGCTTTCAATTGATGTCACACTTGTAAGAATGCTGAATTGCTCCACTCCAGGCATTATTAAGGTTGTGCATAAGAAAATATATAGTCCCTGAACACCTGTAGGCTTTTTAGACAAATAAAGCTTCAATAATAGCCAGCCTTATTTCAATATACTGACATGCTAGTGAATAATGTGTGTTGCTGTTCTGTTGAATCTCTTATTTGCTGTGAAAGCTTCTTTTAAAGGGTCTAGGGAAATGAGTAATTTGTGTCTGTCATGAGCAAAAGCAAAGTAATTTATTTATTTTGTCTGATGCCTACACTTTTAGTTAGTATATGTGTGGTGTCAGTATATGTCCCTACCAGATACTTGTAGTTCTGGTCCCTTTATCTATAAAGTTTCTATTCTTGATATATTGGAGTACTAAACAGCACTGAGCTCTCTCAGGTCTTCGGGCTAGCAGTACAATTTAGTAGTTTGTATGATATTTTTTCTTTGTAGTGTGTTATACTTCAGTGACACTAGAGAGCTACAGAATTAGGCAATACTTTAACAGCATACCAAATGGTCCTTTGCATACGTACAAGTTTATGAGTACATCAAAAATGCAAGAAAATTCATTAGGCTCCCCTGGTATCCTGTGGTTATGTTCACAGAGCAAAGCATAAGCTCCTCCAGAAAGGCTTTTTTTGGCTTTTGTTACTTCAGGACAAAATATGTATAAAAAGCTGAGCCCAGTCAGTTTCCATGTAGAACAGGGGTGGGCAAAATGGTGGATCTGGATGGTGGCTGGACTCTATTTCCCAGCAGCCCCTGCCCGTGCCACTGCAGCCGGTTTCCATGGAGACCCCAGCAGTGGTGATGCCGTGACAGCAGGGCCACGATTTCCATGGAGGCTGGCCCCAGCAGTGCTGGCAAGGCGTGTGGCTGAGCAGGGAGCTGCTCCAGGGCTGGGATCTTGCAGCAGTGACAGTGTGGTCCGGAGCTGGGGCAGAGCTGCAATCCAGGGCATGCGGGTAGCAGATCACAGATCTTCCCTCACTCTGGACCATGCTGGCACAGGTGCAATATCCCAGCCCCGGGGCAGCTCCTTGCCCAGCCACACATCTTGCTAGCACTGTTGGGGCTAGTTTCCATGGAAACCCTGGTCCCGCACTGTCACAGCACTGCTGCTACTGGGGGCTCCATGGAAACCAGCCACAGCAATGTGGGCAGAAGCTGCTGGGAAATGGAGTCCACTGCAGGCCTGGTGCAGCCTGGGGGCTGGACTTTGCCCGCCTCTGATGTAGAAGAACCGTAGAGTAAGCTGGTGTAATTTTCAGTTACTTGTTAATTTTCTTTCTCTTCTGTTTGGCCTGATTAATTCCCCAAACAGGGTCCTGGCTAGCTCCTAAAAAAATCCGTGGTAGTATGACTTTGGGACTACTGACAGGATGTCTCCGATAAGATCCCTGATGTCCAAGGGTCAGAGCACAGAAAAGCAATCACCATGCAGAAATGCCTGGGAAAGGGTGGGAGAGGAATGCTTTGCCAATGCAAAAATAAGGAGTGAAGACCCCATGACTCAAAATGTTAAGGTTTTCAGAGCCCTGGTTTTAAGAATAGGACCCCTGTACTGAATGTGACAGTACCATGGAAAACTGCATCAATCAAAACTATAAGCTATTGTGTATTGCATTTTGCACTCTAAAATGGTTACATTATTGTGGATAATTTCACAAAAGTGCTCTTACCTCAAGTCACCCTTACTTCATGATTTTTTCTAAAGCACTTTTAAATCTATGAAAAAGAGGTGCTAACAAAGAGCTAAGTGTGATTACTTTCCTAGGGGCACATAGTATACACAACTGCCTTCAACCCTTACAGTTTTCATGTTGAGATGCTTTCAAAGTAAACATGACCTTTAATAACAAGGATATACTTCTGTTAGTTATTAGTAGTGTATAGTTGTTATAGATATATTTTTAAATGGTATTGGAATGTGCAAAGTACACTAAGTACTGACATTTTTTTTTTTTTTTTACTGTGGGATTTCTTATAGTTTGGTTCCTTTGAAGAATGTTGAAAGGAGGAAAGTCATGTGTGTCACAAATGTATAACTCTGGCTTGCCTTGATGCTGTATAAGGTTCAGCCAGTGCTCAAAATGAACACATTGCTTCACCCACTTAACAAAGAGATCCTCCTGCCAGACAT
Organism: Gavialis gangeticus; assembly: GCF_001723915.1. NCBI lineage: Eukaryota > Metazoa > Chordata > Crocodylia > Gavialidae > Gavialis > Gavialis gangeticus. Next base: position 23,063,842 of record NW_017729031.1, read on the forward strand.
GTTGATGTACCTTATTCACAAAGACCTCAATTAGATAAACACAAAATGGTGTGTTTTTCATAGTGGTTTTTTCCCCCTAAGCAGCACTATTTTTATATTAATTGGTGCTGTCTAGTCGGAGTTTGCTGTGGGGGAGGGAACTCCTTCAAACCCATCTCAGTGCCATTATGTTCTTAAGGGGGTTAGGCACCAAGGGATCAGCCATGACCGGAGCCCCTGGTCTTTTTATCCATATCTGCTCCCCAGTCTGGACTATTCAGGACAGAAAGATCAAAACTCAGATACCTACTTCAATACCTTCATTCAGAGTGAGGATATTTAATTGAAATCACAATAAAGGTAAATTTCCAAAGAAAGTAAGTACAGAAGAAAAACAAACCTCCCCCCGCCCCTTTGCTCCCCCCACCCCCCC
>NW_017729031.1:23064288-23072199 GCF_001723915.1 Gavialis gangeticus
CCCCCCCGATGTTATGGAGTACAAATAAGGTGAATTTGTCAAAATGTTTTCCACGTAAATTCAGATGGTATGTTGCATATTGCCACTTCATTGGACTTATTTTAGCATATTTAGAATTGTCAGGGTGGGTTTTGTTACGTAGTGGGAAATTGGGAGTGTTCTGCAATAAACCATCAAGAAATGCCAAGCAACTTTTTTCTCACTCTTTGCATGTAGAGACCATTTGATCTTGAAAGATAAAGGCTGAGCTGGGAATCTTGAGTTTTATCCTCACTTCTGCCAATGATTGACCCTATTGCTTTGCTCTCTGCTTAATAAAACATTACTTTTGTGAGGTAGATACTTAGTGATGCAGGTGGATGAAACTCTAGCATAGAATGGGTATATGTGGCAGGCCACAATTTTAACATAATGGCAGCAGGCAATATCTGCCCTTTTGCCCTCAAATAACAGGCATGTAATTGCATCCAGCGTAGTTGGATGAATCATCTCAGTTTTAACTCCCTGGCTGTGTCCACACAAGTGTGCATGTGCATTTTGTGGCACCTCAGAAGCTGTTGAGATACCACAAAATTAACCCCGAGCACATAATTTGGTTCTCCAGAGCCAAATTTAGAAACTGGGAAATCCTGGTATAGAAAAAAGCATGCAGAACAAGAGCAACACAGCCCTGCTCTAGTTGCTTGCCAAGCTCCGCATGCCTGGTTTGCTGCCACTGGATCCGAGGATGGCCCCCAAGACCCTAAGTAAGGCTGCTGGGGCCAGCAAGTTACTAACCCCACATACAAGTTTGTGCCCTGGGGCAAAAAGTAGGGGTGCACTGATAAAGATTTTCTTGGTCAATACTGATGGCCAATTATCAACCAGCCATATCAGCCAATAGCAATCTGAGAGCTGATTTACAGGAATGCAGCCTGGCACCTTGGAGAGCATTTTTTGGCCTGTAAGTTTGTGGGGGTGGAAGGGGTGGGGGAAAGGGAAGGGGCATGGGGGGTGCAGATTGAGACCTCCACAGTGAGGGAAGCAGTGGGGCTGGGGCAGGTGCTGCTCAGCCAGGGCAGTGAATACAACCTCGGGAGGAGGACAGAGCCACAGGTGGTACATCTGGGGGGGCGCGCAGGTGTGTGGGGGGCGGCTTCCTGCTGTTGTGTGCACTCCTAGAGAAGGCATGAGGGACATGTGCCTCCCCGGATTTGTGTGCTGGCCAAGGGTGGGCTACTTGCTGTGGGCCCAGAGCTAGGGACTGTGCCAGCCTCTTCCTGGCGGTGGGGAGGGTGGCTGGGCCAGAGCTACTTTTGGGGAGGGTGGGAGAAGGGTGGGTGGCAATGGGGGCGGTGCTGGGATGGCAGGGCTACAGGGTGGCTGTGGGGAATTTTGTGGTGGCTGTAGCCCACCCCATAGCCCCCGCTCCTGGTGCCACCTCCCACCCTTCCCCTGCCTGCCCCAAGCACAACCGTGGCCCAGACCCCCCCCATTGGGCAGAGGCTGGCTCAGCTTCTGGCCCGAGCCTGCAGCAGGCATCCCACTCTCACCCCATGCACAGATCCAGACGGGCATATGCCTCCCATGCCTCCCCTGGAGGTTTTGCATGGTAGTAGGGAGCCACCCCCCCTCCCTACCCTCCTGCAACCCCCTTCCCACTCCTTGGTGCCCCCACCAGACAAGCCACCCATGGGGCCAGCTTGCTCCTGGGGTCACATTCACCAACGTGGCTGGGCGGTGCCTATCTCTGCCCCTGCCTCTGCCTCTGCCTCTGCCCCTGCCCTTGTCCCACTCCCCCACTTCTGTCCCTTTCCCACCCATTTTAACTGGTTCAGTATAGTTCCATTGCAGGATTTTAGTAACCATAAAGTCAGGTTTTAAAAAATTACAGAAATTTTTTTGGGAAAAACTGAGTTGGTAGTGGTACTGGAATGAGTAACAAGAATAAGACAGAGGGTAGGACAAGTCAGAAACATAGATACAATATGATGTTCTATAGTAGTGGCTCTCAACCACATTAGATTAAAAGCCCCCCTCATTAGACCTAAGGCACTTCTTTGAAAATGCCAGCACTTGACTTTCACTCATTTCTTTAATAGAGAAAAATCATAGAGCTATTCTTCTGTTGCAAAGAACTCATAAACACCACAACAGGTCAGAATGTTTCACAATATGGATTCCTGCTTGAAGTCTCTGCATTCATATTTATCTATGGTTGTGAATCATTGCTCTGCAGAGTGGAAGGGAGAGAATTTTGCCTGATTAGAGAATTGGATTGTTATGAAAACTGGGGTTGTGTTCCTGGCTGTCTCACCAACCTACTGGGTGATTGTGGGTAGTAAGGGTATACAAAACAGGCCATATTTGATTCAGATTTGGATTCCGCCTGAATCAGGGACAGTGATTTGATTTTTTGATTCAAATCACTGTCCCGATTTGATTTGGCTGAATCCAAATCTGAAGATTCAATGCTGATTCAGAGAATCAGCAATTTGGCCATTAATGCAGCTTTACATTTCTTTTCTACATACCTCGAGGTACCAGGTGGCCTGTGAATGCTGTGATGGTGGGGTGAATGGAGCATCCCACAGGAGCGGGTGGGAGCGGGTGTGCTCGGCTACTACTTGGAAGTAGCTCTGGTCCACTTCCAAGTCTGTCCACCATCCTCGGAGATCAGCTGCGGGGGGACCCCAGGTGCGCCCCCCCCCCGACCCAGGAGGCACCAGTAACTTAGCCAGAAGGGATGTGGGGGGGCACATGCTCCCCGGTGGACCTGGAAGTGGACCAGAAGTGCTTCTGGTTCATTTCCAGGTCTGCTGCTGCTCCATCCTCCCCACCAACTCAGCATTCACAGGCCTGGTACCTTGAGGTATGTAGAAAAAACAGTTAAAGTTGTATTTATGTCCGAATAATTGAAACGTTCTGAATCCCTCTGAATTGATTCAGAGGGTTCTGATTCGATTCAGAGAGTTTAAAGGGTCTCCTGATTTGATTTGGATTTGGAGATTCGGCCACCGAATTGGGCTGAATCTTCACTGAATCGAATTGGTGACAAACCCTTTGCACAGCCCTAGTGGGTAGCCATTCTCTTACCTGTCCTAGTTTCTCCATTTGTTTTTAAAAAAATATAGTAGATGGTGAACACTGGACTAATATGGAAAGTGCTATGGGGTGTATTGATGAAAAATGCTATATAAAAAATAAAGTTATATTACTGGTACTGCTATAATCACTAGCAAAGGTTGTAAAAGACTAAAACAAAAAGATTCTTGAAACATATTAAGATGCAAGAGACTGACAAAGGAAAAGGTAGATCGCCTCATAGCTGCTTTGATTTACCCTTCCTTGAAAAGATCATCATAATTCAATGCTTAATGCAACAATAATTAAGAAGTAAAGGATGAGGTCACAAGGTAAAATCTGGAAGGAACAGGTTAAAGAGAACAGGTTAGAAAGGTAAAATGCATTCAATGGGGCATGGTTATTTGCTGAAGTGCTCAAAGGATTTAGCTGAAGTAGAATCACTGTCAATGTTATCTGTGGGCTACGTGGAGGATGAGGAGTTCTAGAAGGCTGGCAAATGACAGTTTTGGTACCTGGTTTTACAAGACTGACAAATGGGATCTAAAAGATTACACACTAGTAAGCCTAACTTCAGTATGTGGCAGATTGTTACAAAAATTAATATACCAGCTGTTGTACAATTTCCTAAAGAATAATAGGCAGCATAGATTTGTTAAAAACAAATCATGTCAATCCAACATCATCTATTTGATAGAATAACAAGTTTAGTAGATAAACTAAAAGTGTATCTCATTTCCTTTATCTGGTTGCACATTACATTTTTATGGGAAAACTAGACAAAAGTTAGTTTGATGTAACAGCTGGACAAATGATATATTGTAGGTGCTTATAGCAAACTAAGCTGAAGTGATTTGAGTAATTTATTTAGACCCTGGGATTCAACATTTAGCACATTTTAAAGGACATTTTCGTAGGAAGGTGGAAAATAAACTTATCAGATGTTTGGTAATAAAAATCTAGAAGGGAACACCAGGGTTATGGAGTTTTGAGGGTAGAAAATGGTGTCTGGGTAAGAAATGGACAGAAAACAATAATAGATGTTGTTATGAAATCCACTATAAAAGTAGTTATTGTAGGAAACAGTATTTTTGCTCTGCTCAGTTCTAGCTGGACCTCACTGGGTTTTAGGTCTTTGAGTATTATAATTTAGAAAGGATCTGTTAGTTCTGAAGAAACCTTTCATTTCTGTGGAATACCAGGTGGGAATTTGGAAATAAATTGTGAGCTTCCTTCCTTTGATACTTCTGAGAGTGGGCCAAGGCTGAGACTTAGATAGGGTTGTGTGCCTCTTCTCCCTAACTGAAAAATCTCCTGGCATGAGATGATGGAGGGAAAACGCCATGAATTGTCCACAGAGGAGTGTTCCATGGAGGCATAGAGCATATGCCAGCATGGTTCTGGTCTCCAGTAGATTTCTAGTATCCTGGATTTTGGTTCTAGAAACTCTGGCCTCTGCTTTTAGGATATGTTATGGTGGAGAAAATGTCAAAAGAAGGATGACATACAGGAATTCCCTCTGTATGGTTGGAGGGAGTTCAGAGGGAAAGATTGAGCATATTTAATATGCAGAGACATTACTTGAGAAAAGCCATAATGGGAAGTCTAATCACCAGGGATAAGAGCACCAGACATTACCATAACCGGTGGCATTAATTTGAGCCTCAGTAACTGATAAACTAATGAGTAATGGGAATATGTTTTAGTATGATTTATGTTTAAATATAAAGAAAAAATTATATAAGTTAGGCACATGGGCTAAGGACAGAAGTTGCACATAAACCAGTTTAAGTTATCAGAACCTGGTTTAAATCTGTAACAGAACAGAAGCTCAGTGCACATTAACCAGTTTCAAAATGGCTGAAACTGGTTTAAGATAAACCTGGTTGAATGTAGTATCAGACTTAACTGATTTGGGTCAAACTGCTTTATGGAACTTCTGTCCCAGATCCCTTCCTGGTTCCAGTTAAATCAGAATCCCCCAGCATCCCAGCATGCTTTCCAGCCCTGAGCTGGGCTGGGCTGGGCTGTGCTGTGCTGTGCTGTGCTGTGCTGTCTGCTCCAGAGAGCAGGGTTGGCCCCACCACTCTGCTCCCTAGCTGGAGCGGTGAGGGCTGGCTGACTGGGGGTGGTGGCAAGCCCGGCTGGGGATGCAGCCCAGTCTAGGGGGCCAGGGGTCCTGCCTCCTGCAGGTAAATGCTGGCTGGGGTTTGGGGCCAGGCATGCAGGTTAAACATCCCTTCCCCCCGCTCAAGCTTACTGCTGGCTACAAATGTGGACTACAAATCCCAGAGGCACCTGGAAGTAGGAAGAGGAAGTGATAAGCAACACTGCAGAGTCCTGCTGCTATGATTCTGGACTGAAAATCCCAGAGACCTGGGGGGCAGCAGAAAGAGGAAGTAAACACAGCCAGAGAGCCATGCTCTAGTGCACCCTGGCCTCTGGCCTGAGCCACTGCAGACATGTGGCTGCCTTTCCTGAATCAAAGGTAAATAATTGTCTTTTCACTTCTGTTTCAATTGAAGCTCTGCAGCTTAGACTAACCTGCAAAAACTAAATCAATTCAGCCTCAAGCTTTTTGCCTGTCTGTACCTCGCCATGGGGATAGGTACTATCAGGGGTGTTAGAATAAATAGAGGTTTTAGAATAAATCTACTCTGTAACACCTTGAGTAGGAGGTTCTTAAAGTGTTTCACAGAGATCTGAACTGAGAGGGCCTGCATGAAACACAGACATCAGTGAGCTCTGTTGTAAATGAGCTCTGTTGGGTGTAAATGAGTTTTGACTGGTGATTAGAACTGTGGTGCCTCAACACATGTCTGTGTGAGAGAGAAATAGTTCTACAGATGCAAAAATAATACACCCAAACATTAAGGGCTTATCTCCATGAATAAGTTGCACAACATGTAACTTAAGCATTGCTTTAAAATAAATAGAGCTAAGCTGGTGCAAAAGTCTCAATTTAAGTCTCAAGAATGGGCAATTTTAGTCTCAAGAATGGCTTATTTCAGTTCAACAGTCGGAATCTCTTTGTAATCAGCTCAAAATGTGCTCTGATGTGAGCCTTCACACAGCCTTTTTCAGCAGTTTAACTATTTTGGTTTGAATTCATACTGTCTAAATGACTTAAGACAGATTCTCCAGGAAATTTGAGGCAGAACTAGAACTCAGCCCCAGTGTTGTGGCCTGTGCCTTCCTTTATAAGGCTAGAATGCAGTTGTATTTCTAAAGCTTTATCCAAAGAAGAGGAATGGTTTAGTGATGATGAAATTCCTATTAATCTAAGGCCTGGGATACAGTAGTGAGAGGAGGAAACAGCAACTGTCCTTCCTCTGGCACATCTTGTCCAATATCTTCTTTCACTGCCAAATGCTTTGGAAGAATGTGGCTGGAATCTCTAGTAGATGACTATCAGATGATCTGCTAAAAGGGGAATTTTTTACCTAAGGCCATGCAGCTAGTGACTGGACTGACTAATGTCTTGAAAAGTGTGAGTTTGTATCCCTCTTTGCATAGGGTTTCTTCCTGTACAATTTATTGTAACATTTGACAATATGAGGAAATTAGGACAATTGTATTTAAATGGAAAAAGAAACTTTGTTCAGTTTTACAATCATACTAATTCAAGCCAATTTAAGATATACAAGAGTGTGTTAAATATTCAGACATTTAAAAACATATTCAAAATGGAAAGTTTGATTTAATTTACAAGATTTGCTATCTATGCCATCTGTCTTCTTCTCATTAGCGGGCCCTTAAAAATATTCTACAAAAGATTTATATTTAGTTGTAACTGTATCAATCAGAACATTCTTTGGCTTCCAGAAAAGAAGATTTGCATTTCACATCTCTGCCAGTTTTTGAAAAATGTCAAAAATTATTCCCTCGCCATATCCATTTACACATCAGTACAAGTAAATGGTAGGAATAATTTCTTTATTTTTCTTTTAAATTTTGAGTCCACAGTGGTGTGGAATTTTTAAAGGTTTACTTTATTCACTACAAAAGAGATGGATTCCTTCCTCAGTCAGAGCTTGACGTGGCACAAGTCTGTATTTCTGATTTAAATAAGTACATCTCTCTTTTTAAAAATTATCTTTGTATTATAACATCCATATGACAAAGGACCGGTAGAAAGGTGATGGAAAGAATACTTAGGAGATAAAGACAGTGTGATGATAAAGATCTTGAATCTCTACAATGAAACACGTTACAAAAAGTCACCTTTGTAACAGTAATTGTCATTTACAACTTTGAATCTGGTAATACAAAGGTTTCTGTCTAAATGGAAATTATGTCACACTGAAATGATTAAAGAAACAGAAATAAGATAACAAGACCAGGAAAGGAGAAGATAGGGGAGAACAGATGCGACTTTTAAGACCTTCCTGCAGGCCATTGAGATAAGTGAATGGCCTGTTTTTGAAAACATGGAACTGGTTTAAGTTAGCATGCAGGTTTCTACACCAGCAAGAGGTACATGCTTGGGTCCATATAAATGTCATATTATACAGACACTTGGGGGTTTATATCAAGCCAGAAATGGCAGACCTGATCTAAGCTGGTTCAAATAAGTAGGTGAGGTAAGCTATTTAAGAATGGGTTAACCCAATCCAGTGAATATCTGCACACATTCAGAGCACAACCCCAGGGCTTAGAAGGCCCAGCCCCAGGGCTGCATTCCCTTGCCCCACCCTGTCGATCAGGGTACTTTTAGATTCCTGACCCCTCCCCACCCAAAGCCACTGCCTCCCCCACAGAGCTGCTATTCCCTTTATGTTTCGTGCCCCTCCTCATGCAAATTACCATATTTCCTTGAATATGAGTCGTTCCCCCCCCCCCCCCCCC
>NW_017729031.1:23072286-23088854 GCF_001723915.1 Gavialis gangeticus
CCCCCCCCCCCCCCCAATCAACATGGTTGGGGAAAAAGTCCCTCATCTTACATTTGCCTACAAGGATCCTACACTAAATATATTGCCTACCTTTGAACCGCTGCTAAAAGTAGCATGTGCTGTACTGGAAATCTACTATGAAGTTGATTTAAATTAGGGGTGGACAATTATTTGGCCCAAGGGCCTCTTAGGAAATTCTGGTGAGCTGTTGTGGGCTGGGTCAGCGCCCTCCACCCCAGCTGCACAGCATCAGTCTCTCTCTCCTCCCCACCTCCCACAACAGCTCACCAAAACTCCGTAAGTGGCTCTGCTCTGTGCTTGGCTGGGTGGATGGGATGTGCCTGCAGGTGGGTAGGGAGCGGTAACAGCACAGGGCCAGGGCACAGCTATGAAGACCAGCCTGGGCCCAAGTGTAACCTATCTACATAAGACATACGGTAGTGCCCGTTGAGCGCAGTTCCCCCTTCAGCACCAACTGTTTTACAAGTCATGGTGAGCTACTACATTGCACACATTTTTTACTTCCTCTTCACTCCCACAGCTGAGCTGTGTGTTTCTTTCCCAGTTACAAGGATTCCTGCTTCTTCACCAGCCTTAAATGTCTTGCAACCATCACCAAATGGGGCCCCAAACAGTTTACCCAGAGTCCCTCTGTCGCCTCTTCTCTTGCATATGACTAGTGTTCCCTACCTTCCATGAGGTGGATCCAGACCAGGTTGCCCTGCACCTCATCTGCATATAAATTTTTGGAGGATCTTAGGACTCATGAAAAGTACAGCTGGTTCCAGTTATGAGTAGGGGTCTATTTAACACATGGATGCTTTGGGGGTGGTATCTGGAGTACACACACATACTGAGCAGTGCAAGTGAAAGTCTCCCATTTCTCTTGGCAGTAATCCTACACAGTGGTACCTCTTTAAAAAAGAAAATAAATGCCATCATGAGAGGTTCTGTCTTTTTAGTACAATTCTTTACTGCAGAATGAATAATCCTAAAAATAGCAGAAATGTTTATATTACCAAACTATGTAAAAAAACATTTCACAGGTGGTAATCTTTTTTTCATACTCTAAATGAAAGTTTACAGTTCAGCAGTATATTGCTACATCTACGCATTGAGACCCATGACAGTATGGCAGATTTCTTGCAAATCATAACAACAAAGAACAGATTACCACATGCTTTTTTTGTTTTTAACACTGATGTAATTGTGGAAAAGTTTTGAATGAAGCTGAATTCAAGATGATTTCCAGATTTGTTCTGTATATTTTTTGGATTATGCCATACTTCAGACTTCTTTTGTCAGATAAGTGTAAATCTTTAAAAAACATCTATAATTTAAATGCAAAGGCTGCTGCGAGACGTTTCTGATAAATAGAGTATTTCTCTTTCCTGTGTAGTGTGGACTTGAATATCTGAGTTTAGAAGCAGGAATGTTCTGCTTGTCAAAAGTTTTTCACTACAGTGATTGAGGTGGTTCATATTAATAATTCCCCTGCACTGCAGAGTTTGTAGGGCAAATGGTAAATGTGTCATTAAATAACGTTATCGTATATTCAGATAGACTATTTTAGGTAAATTAAAATGACCTATAATTCCGTCATAAACATTTGTCATAAGTGAATATTGTGATGAAAAAACAAAATCTAAATCTGTTTTCTTAGTGACACAATACTATACTAGATACTCTACTTTTCAGAGTTGTGACTGACATCTTAAAGGGACACCACCAAGATTGACAGATCCCCAAATTTACATACTTTCAGCATGCCCCTTTTTATACACAGACTTCTTACCTGCAAGAAGAAAGAGGCTACTGAGGACCTGCTGACATGTCTGTGTGCCCTCAGCTCCCATGAAAGCTCGTAGATGTTAAGGGTACCATACGCTTCACAGGATTGAACTCCAAAATGCAAGATTTGTACTGCAGAAAATAAGAGGATGAGATCCTAGATATATACTGCAATAGTAAAATATAGTTATATACTGCCATAGTAAAATATAGTTATATGCTGTGTCTTATAACTCTAACTTTTTCTTGATTTTGGTGGCTGTTTGCTTCCCGCAGAATATAACACATGCAAAGGAGGAGGGGAGAGCAAAATATGAAAAAGTAAGTGACAGACAGCTTATGCATGGACAGTGAGCTGCTGGTTGTCATAACAGAGCTCTCACGACTTGATAAGGAGTGCTGGCATTCTCTCCAAAACAAAGACTATAAAGCATGTGGCTTATACAAACATACATCACTACTTCCCATTTATCCAAATATTTGCTAGGACTTGTTTTAGGATCATGTACTGTGGGGGTAAGGATTTTTAAATAATGTTTAAAGAATCAAGGGATCATTTAAGACTGGGGACACATGCATTTATCCAATACATGACCTTTCTGTAGTTGGGAGACATTTCTGCAACAAAGCCATACAGAATGTAATTTCTTTCACACTTGCCCAGTGTGCTCACATCCTGCTCCTTTCTGCTTACCACAGCATAGGCAGGGAGACCAGAGGAGATTAGAGGAAAATGAATACATGCACCAAGATTTGTCATTCTTGCAAATGTATCTAAAATACGGGCCAGTCTGCTCAAAAAGTGGGATACAGCTCCTTGTGATGGTGTCATGATGCTGTTGTGTAGATCTGTTCAGTTTTCAGTCAGTCTTGACTTAAGGAAAATCACATTTGAGTCGGTGAGAGGTGCTTGAGACGTAAGTGGAACTTGGGATGTAGCTCAATAAACCCGAAGCAAGGTTTAACACGAAAGGGTGTATTTTGCCATGGTTGGAGGATGAGGTTGGGAATCAGGACTTCTGAGTCCTCTTTACCAGCTACACTAGGGCATTGGCACGTGGACCTGGGTGAGCTGTTTTGGAGCACACTGTGATTTGGTCCATTCCTGAATATCTGTGCTGAGGATGGGCCTTCCTAAATCTTATGGCTGATGCCCAGATGCCATGTAAAGCTGCAAATCCAGTTCTCTCTCTATGCAAGAGTGATTATCTGTTAATTCCCCCTTGGATTCCCAGCCATTCTATAAAGTGGAGGAGAGGGTAATGGTTTGGAAATTTTCTTCTTTGGAACATCAGTTAAGGACTAAAATATAAAGTTGCCTTTGCTCATGGTGTTCTGAGTTGGGTCTCTGATGCTATATGGAGCAAATAAAAGAGCCAGTCCCTAAATGTAACCAATACATAATTTGTAAATATAATCAGTTTATTGTTTTGCTCTGCATAACCTCTTAAGTAGCTACGATAACTAATGAAAATTGAATAATTTATCTGCTTGACTTGAGCTGGTAATATATTTTTTTCAATCTAGTAGCAATTTGTAGCCTGCATAGATTGGATTGTTTCACAGAAGAATTATTATGCTAATTTTAATTTTATCTAGGAACTTGTAATTATTCCATACTGTTGTTTTAAGGCAATGGACTATACAGCAGTTCATTTCTTGACAGTGCTCAAAATAGGACAGTGTAACTTAGAAAATTTAGTTTTAACCTTTGTCTCATGTGAAAATATTTTGGAGGGTTTTTCTTAGAGAAGTATTTTTAACTATATTTAATTAAAAGTTGTTATGAGTGTATTTACAGCTTAGACACCATCAATAAACCAACTGTAATTTCAGAGTTTTGCTTGTACAGTAAGTGAGAGAAACATTAAAGGAAATGGATGGAGTCTGCCCTTGTTCAGACAATGCAGCCTGTGACCCAGATACCTCTTCTGTACCTTTTATAATGTGGTGGCACATCCTTGTTTTTTGGCACTGCTCCCAAGGATTGGGGAAAGACATAGCAAGCAGGTGGATGAAGCAATCAAATCCGGGAGCAGGGAAGAGGAAGGAAGATGGGAAAACAAAATGATAGGAAGGTAGTGAACAGCAGTAATGACAACTTCCAAAGTACTTATGCAGTTTCTACCTAGCCCTGACTGAGGAAACATGAGTTTCTTTTTACAAGGACAGAGTGAAACTTAAGGAATCAATCCTGCAAAAGTTTTACAACTTGAATGCTCTGACATGAACTGAACTGTTCGTTTGAGTCAGAAATACTCATCAGCAAGGTCCTAAAACGTGCTGGCAATTCCCTGGAAAAAGCTGGATATCCTTGTAGTGCAATTAAGTCAATGAGAGTGGATGTACTTCATATCCTAAGGGTTGGGCCTTCTATGAGTAGGATCAGACCCTGAATAATTACCATGGGCTTTGACTGCAATACCCGAGTAAAGAGTACAAGAAATAATTATACTGGCTAACCATTTAAATTCCTGTGATATTTGTTGCAATGTCATTAATCATGCTGAAGTTACTTGATGCTAATATGGATGTAATATCTAATTCCATAGAGACTCTACTGTGATTTAGCAACAATTACTGTCTACTTATTATAAAGTAGATGCCTAATATGATTATTTTTGGTCACACTGTATAGTGTACTTCCATTTTCAGATGTTGCAAAAAGATAGATTGATGTGAGCTATTAAACCTATATTTACCTGGAAATAACTGCATTTGTAACACTTGCGATACTATATAGTCTTGCACCATATAAATGAGATGACATTACCTGTTTACCACAGAGCTGCATTTAATAGTATTAGGTATTAGTTAATGCATTTAGGGAGAATTTAGGTCACCCACCAAATATGCAGAGTACTGGTAGTAATTGTTAAGAGGTTATGCTGGCAACAGTGCCAGAAAGTTATCAGTGGCGTGTTGTATCACCCAAGGCCATGAGCTTTTCTTTTGGGAGTCAGATTAACTAAACGTATGCTACAAATGGATGTAAAGAAAACTACATGTCTTGTTAAGAATAAGTCTGGAGAGCATTGATTATCTAGTAAACTGATAAATGCTATTAGTCTGCATGTGCCTTTCAAGTAGACTTTGCTTTGCTTTGTTTTGTTTCTTGATAAATACCTGAAAGGGAACTGAATCATTTTCAAGATAAAGGACATTTACTTCACTAACTCTTGGAATGTGTCTGGGCCTTTGGTCTTTGCCTCTAAGTAATCTGGCGTAGCCCTGGATCCTTTGCTTGCGGTTACTCTCCAGTACTCATTAGCAAGCTGCCTTGTAGCAGCCATTCACTCCTGAGTGGGATGGAAGGAAAAATCCAAGGTATGCTGCGGGCATAAGCAACTGAACCACATGGAGAGGCCTAATGGGGAATTTTATCTGAACCATTGGAAGAATGGGTATTTCTTTAGGTAGCATCCGTTGCACCATTTCAGTCAGAACCACTGATCTCTAAGAGGAAAGAGAAAAAATCTCTCACGGTGAGTTGTATAGAACCTCAAAGCACAAGATGGTGTAAACTGCAGGTGGCTACTAAACAAGTGAAGCCCTTACTGGTCCCACTGCACTTGGATGGTCTCCTTAACACTGCATTGCAGGAGAAACGAGATGTGTAAGGGAGTAGCTATGATTCTCCCTTGTATCACCAGGATAAAATGCAATTATCTAAGATGACACAATGGTCACAATCCAGAATGGTAAAATACAGACCACAATATACAAGAAACCCACAGAACAACATACATATCTGCACAGAACCAGGAGTCACCCTAAACACACCAAAAAGCCGTAATATACAGCCAAGCTGTCAGATGCCACTGAATTTGCGCTAAGAAGGACACCCATGATCGCCACCTCACAAATCTCAAAAATGCTTTCACTCAACAAGGATACTTCTCCAGAGAGAGAGATCTCACTATTAAAAGAGCTACCCGGATACCATGTGAAGAATTGCTGCAGTGCAGAAGGAAAACCCCATGAATAGCATATCACCCCTCCCTGGAACTGATATACAAACTCCTCAAACAATTGCAACCCATACTAAAAGAAGACCCATTCTTAAAGGGATCTTCCCAGAACCACCCATCCCAGCCTTCAAACAAGCACTGAACCTCGCTAACCTCATCACCAGAAGCAAACTTCCTATGGCCCCAAAACACACGGAGTGGATCCAGGCCATGCTGGGACAAGAAATGTAAAACCTGCCACTATATCTCCAGTACTGCCACAACTACTACACCCCAAAACAGAAACATTGCCATTCCTGCATCTTACAACTGCACCTCCAGAAATGTAATATATCTCATTCAGTGCACCAAATGCCCTGATGGAAAATATGTAGGAGCGACCAAACAACTCAGCACCAGAATGAACGCACATCAAAAATCTGTCAAAGACAAGAATACCCAACTACCAGTGGAGGCACATTGCTCACAAGAAAACCACTCTCTCTCCAATCTCTGAGTTCTAATCCTCAAAGGGAAAACAGCTTGCACAGACGATCCTATGAACTTCACTTCATCAACCTCCTGGATACTAAAAATCATGGATTAAATATAGACATTGCATTTATGACACATTATAACTTGCCTAACACCAGGTACTTCTCCACTATTTACCAGCAACATTCATTCCCCTTCCCCCTCCTACCCCCACACCTGTGTCTCACCCACTGACTCCTCAATTTACATTTTCACTGACTGGCTTTCTTGCATGCAGCCCAGCCTCTGGCTTCTTTACTATTCCTGCCATCCAGGAAGAGCACACACCAACTGCAGATGCTTCCTCAGCCAGACAGAGGGTGTTTATACCCGAAAGCTTGCTAAGAAGAATTTTTCCAACTATTTGACTCGGTCTAGTAAAATATATCAGATTTACCTGAAGAATCTTGTCAGCCTACTAACTAAGATGTGAGTTTGCTGGTATTAGGAACAGAAGACCTCGAGATTCAGTGGGTACGAGGCAACAAGTTTCTCCTGCATCTTGTTCTGGAACAGAGCTTGCGCCCTGTTTCAGATAGCAAAATACCTACCTAAATAAGAACTTCTAGTCATCTTCCATAGTTAGTGCATTCCCATTAATTCAGAAACCGGTCAGTCTCAAATCCATTGTATTTTCAGTGGCATTGCATGTTACATTTAACAGCAGAGCTGCATCTTTCTACATTAGCAAAGTAAATCGCAACATTCTGAAGCATCACTGCCTGGGAAATCCACATGGACTGTTTGTGCATAGCTTAGTTTGTATTCTCTGAGAATACAGATTAGATCATTAAGGTGTAGCACATTTTGTCCGTTTATCAGTGTTTGCATACTGTGGAGTCTATTAATTGAAAGAGCTTGGTGAACACTGATATACCATCTCACTCCATCAGAAGGTTACTCTCCTGTCTTTCTCAGTGGGTTCCATCCTTAATCCTAATGATTGCTTGAACATACACAAGTGGTTGGCTTTATTTGCATGTTCCTTTTGTCTTTCCTTTACTATGTTGCCTAATTTGCACACTCTTTTAAGTATTTTCTTGGCTAATTATGTTAGTGCAGTAGACCAAGCAAATCACAACAACCAACAAACTGTTATGCATTATCCAGTCTACTGGACTGACTATAAACAAAGAACTGGTAAACTCCATGCACTTGCACTTCTCTCCAACAAACTGGGCAGAACTGATGGCTGTAAAAGCTGGGTCAGACCTACACATGACATTTACATTGTTAAACTGCTAAGACAATACCTTTTGTATAAGAATGCGAGATTGTGGTTGGGACCATGTGAGAGAAAGCAATCCCAAATTGATCACATCTCCTGTGTTACATTGCAAATGTACCCAAGGTTTATTATGCTAAATCAGTCTACTGACTGCATCTAACCTAAAACTAACTCATACTTATTGTCCCCAGTGGCCTTTGAGCCTCACTACCTTGCATTTGCATTTATTAATTAAGGTATATTTCTCAAATTAGGCAGTCAGTCTCTAGATGTTTATTATGCTAAACCAGGGGACTTTCCTGAAACTCACATCTGTTGTTCTTCTTACCTACATGTACATTTTAACAAACCTGCTTTGGTCTAATAAAAGGTATCCCATACATCCAAAGAAACTTGTAAATCAAAACATCTCTCTCAAAGCAGGCATTTAATGTCTGTCAAATGTCTGTCATAAGCCATTCGATGCAGCTCCATTGTTAAAATAACTACCGGAAGATAGTATTATGTAATCAACTTCCTGAGGGTATCTCATTCAATCAATACCCTTCCCATTGAATTCCAAAACTAATCAAAAGCTTGCAAACTTCACAAACACACACACCAACCTGAAACGATCTCACAAACTCCTTTACGACCATTTTAGGCTGGACATAAGGAAGAACTTCTTTACGGTCCGAGCCCCCAAGGCCTGGAACAGTCTGCCGCCAGAGGTGGTGCAAGCACCTACTCTGGACTCCTTTAAGAGACATCTGGATGTTTATCTTGCTGGGATCCTTTGACCGCAGCTGACTTCCTGCCCCGGGGGCAGGGGGCTGGACTCAATGATCTTCCGAGGTCCCTTCCAGCCCTAATGTCTATGAAATCTATGAACACAACAGGATATAATTGTAATATGTTCATTCTGTCCTTGCCGGCTTTGTTTGGACTTTGATTAACTAACTATCAAGAAAGAATGCTTTAAAGCTGTGCAATTGAACAAATATAAGAAGAACAGAGTTGCCAGCAGATGGTGGGCATCTTCTCCAGAAGGAAAAAAGGGCACTAACCTGCCCCCAGCTGGATCCACTGAGACTTGGAAGGCTGAAGACTTGAACCAGCTTCTGGCCTGCATGAGTACAGAGTCTCCTGCAGCTAATATGAGGACTGTGTGGTAATACAGCTCATTTATTTTATATTGGGAAAGAATCTTTTTCTTTCATTTAGTTTTGTAACTTGTTGGTAGTTATTAAAGCAGGCCTTTCTGCTATTCATCAACTGAGTGTTGTGTCAGTTCTTAAAGCACTAGGGTAAAAATCCGGTTTGTAAGTGCAACAAGAACCAAGTGAGGTAAAACAAGAGAGAGAGTGCCAGAGGGTCGATTTTTGAGTTCATAATTAAATGCAGATTTGCAGTGAATCAAACTGGAGCTGTGTTTAACTAAAGGTGTAGATTGGAGTTTCTCTGTCTGGCTTGCTTGCCAGTCTGTTGTGCATCTTAAAATAAAAGATTTTTGCTCAAGACTAGAAATATTTTCTGGTCATCTGTGAGTGAATATATAGCATGGTAGCTGTAGAAGCATGCCATATTTTCAGATAGGCTAACAGTCAAAATCCTCTTTGCTATTAAAGACATCCCTCAGGTTTCCTTCTGAGAGTTAGGGTTTGTCCTTCTATTCTGCTCACTTTCCTGTATGGCTTTTGATATGGTAGGAGCATGCTTGGCTCCACTCCACCTTTGCACCTGTCTTGTTGTATATAAGCGGTGATTCTTTACAGAAGGCTGGGTACTCTACAACGGGTATGGGCTAATGTGTGTAAACACATTCCCTTGTATGTGATTCAGGGCAGACTGCTGAAGAAGTAAAAGAGTGAAAATGACATCCAGAAACTGTTGAAGGATATAGAGTTAAGATTCATTCTACTGTCACCTATATCCTTTGGGTTTTCTGTTGTGGGTTTTTCTCTTTACCTAGGCAGAACTCCTATTTACATGACAGAATATTTTTCGTAAGCAGAGATCTCTAAAAGAAGCTGATTTTCTTTTTGATTTGTAAGGTGAAGTCAAACACTTCGTGTTGTTTTAAATTAGTGGTTGGTCTGATAAATAGCATAAGCTCACGGGCTGTTCAGGGCTTCGCTCAGTAAACGGTCATATATAGTAACACAGTATCCATTTATGGTGTTTGAAGGGGATGTGGCAATCTTAGTTAATTGTCCTGATGATTGTTTTCTAAAGTGTCAGCTGGGATATGTTAGTAAGTAGATTGCTTTTTAATTAGCCCTGGCAAGCCTTTTTAATTATTAAACTTCTTCAGACAAAATACCATATCCGCCTTAAAGAATTGTTTAATTAATTGGTAATTTGATTAATAATCTTCCCTAATCCAATCTGTTCTTAAAATGCTAACTATATGATTTAGTGATGGTACATTTGGGTGTCTTTGCTCAGCAAAATTTTACAGATGGCATTAGATTGGAAGACTGTGGACATCAATTAATCGGATCAGGGTAACACCTGGTATTGTGATACTGCTGTTCCTCAGTTGCGTCACCAGACTCAATGATTATATCTTGATCTCAGAGGGAAAAATGGTAAGTTTGCCCCAGACTACATTCATAGTGGTTGCCCAATATATGGCATATATTACAATTCTTGGAGTGAGTGCCCCCATTATCCATAATATTTCCCAAGCATGGTTGCATAGATACTTCTTTTTTTTTAAATGTGTATATTTTATTGTAGCACTTCTAGAATACAAGAGATGCAAAGAAGAAGAACATCTCACAGTTATACTCTATAACTAGTGCGTAGTCTTATTAAAAATTGCTTGTAATAATCTTTTGTTTAGCCCTTTTACTCTTGTACTGCTTTGCTGAAGTTTGTTATAGTAAAATGATGAACAATATTTTCCTGTTCCTGATCAGTCTGCTGTTTTGTTGTGAGCCCTCAGTTGCATATTTTGTGACATGTTTATTGCCGTGCTGTATGTGTATTTTCTCAAATCAGTGTACTTGTAATGGGACAATTATATTGGCAACTGTTCCCTAGAACACTCGCATGATGATCCATTGCAGTGTTGGCAGGCTGAGAAATGTCAATTGAGGTTGTTGTAAGAGGTTTCCTAATCCTGCTGAACTAAGAAGTGAGATTCTTTCTGAATCACTGCCATCTGGAGTGTGTAAAGATGTGAAATAACCTTTCATCATTAGGTTGGCACTTGTTATTGGAACAATGTTGGCACCGGCAAAATTTTAATGAAATGAAATATGTATGCACTGGAATAGAAAAAATCTCCACTTTAGCTTTTTCTCTAAAGGAGTTTAGAAGAAAAACAACAAGGTTTTGGATAATTAATATTTGTGTAATCTAAAACATGCAATTTTTAAAAAAATTAAATAATCTGGTATCTTAATATAAATATTAACATGAATATATTTATAGTACAAAGCTATGGGAGGGCAAATATTTGAAATGCAGTATATGTTCAGTAAATATGGCTCTTTTTGGTCACTACTTGTATTTATTTGACAGTTGTCCTGGGATCACAACATTTAGGAACATATGACTGGAAGAGACTACCTGGGTTGCATTTTTACACGTGCAAGCACCACAGTGCCAGGTGCTTTGAAAAGCACCTGGCGCTGCAATGCTTGCAGTTGTATAAGCGGCAAAATGTGTGCCAGCACTGAGAAAATGGCAGCGGCATGCTTTTGAACTAAAACACATAGGAGCTGCTTTAATTCAAAAGCTCCCTGCTGCCATTTTCTGCACGCTGACACGCATTTCGCCGCTTATACAACTGCACACGGTGCAGCATGTTGCACATCAGCTCCGGAAGCGGCGGGTCTCCAGCGTGTCATGGGAGGAAAAGGTATGTATGTACATGCCAAAAGTCCAGTTCCTGCTGTTGCAAAAACCACATTATTGAATCCCATTCTTTAAATGATCAAGCTCTATCTTAAAACTTATTAGACACTTTGTCCTCAATCCTTTAATGTTTAGAAACCTTCTCATTTCAAACCTAAACACATTCATGGTCATTTTGTACCTGTTCATTCTTATGCCGTTGCTGTCCAATACATTAACCAAAAGCACTCATATCCCTTCCCAACTGCTGCTTCGCTAGGCAAAGCAAGCCAAGCTTTTTCTGTCCCTCTTGCAGGATAGGCTCTCCCTTCTCCTGTTCCCTTAGTCACTCTCTTCTGTACGTGTGCCCATTTTACTTTAAATTTTCACTTTCGTCAACACAGTTGACTAGAAATATATGCAGCATTCCTGGTGAAGTCTTCGACTCCCACTGACAGAAAAAATGAAGGATATAGTTTCAGGGAAGACAATCCATTGTTTCCCCAGCCACTTGTCAAAGACTGTTACCCCATATGTGAGTTAGTTTTCTTATCCAGTAAGTCTTTCTGATAGGGTCTGCCTCTCCTACCACCACGGCTAAGATAGGTTAGAAATTCTGGTTGCATTAATGGTGGGAGAACTGTATAAGTCATTCCACAGGCATGAAATGCTGCTATTGGGCACTACAGGTTACTGTCCATCCTGTTGTCACAGTCCTTTTGTGAATCTAAGTATGCATTGCTGACAAAGGAGAAGAGACATTATGACATGGAGTGTGGCTCTCTGAAGTGGCTGCTAGCGTGTGCCCATACTTTTGGCCTATCTGGCACTTGAGGAGCTTGATAGCAGTAGAAATCTTGTGTTGTCTCTAGCAATCTCAGGAAGCGCATCCCTAATACTAAAAAAGTTTACTACCTTTGGCCTCATTACCCTTTCATCTCCTTTTTCCTCATCCTTCCTTTTCACCTCCCTGTGTGACAGAAAGCAATGGACTGAAATTGCAGCAAAGTAGATTTTTCAGGAAAAACTTCCTTAGAGTTAGAACAGTAAAAGGCCATGTGCAGACATTCAGTTTCTCCTGACAGAGTTGCTGCTCTCCCAGGAGAAACCATGAGTGTCTTTGAAACAAAAATGGCTGCTCCAAGAGAAAAATAACCAGAGAAAAAACAAAATTAAATCACTTCCAAAAGAATTTCTGTTGGTACAATGAATGTCTGTATAACTCACCCTTCTGAGAGAATCACAGACTCATAGAAAGTGAGGGTTGGGAAGGACCTCAGGAGGTCACATCTAGCCCAACCCCCTGCTCCAAGCAGGACCATCCCCAGCTAGATCATCCCAGCCAAAGCTTTGTCTAGCTGGATTTCGAAAACCTCCAAGAATAAAGCTTCCACCCCATGGGTAACCTGCTCCAGTGTTTTACTACCCTCCTAGTGAGAAAATTCTTCCTAACATCTAACCTAAACTTCCCTTGCTGCAGCTTGAGACTGTTGCTCCTTGTTCTGTCATCTGCCACCACTGAGAGCAGTCTAGCTCCATCCTCTTTGGAACCACCCTTCAGGGAGCTGAAGGCTGCTATTATATCCCTTCTCAGTTTCCTCTTCTATAGACTAAATAACCCCAGCTCCCTCAGTCTTTCCTCATAAGTCATGTGTCCCAGCCTCCTCACCATTTTTGTCACTCTCCACTGGACTGTCTCTAATTTGACCACGTTCTTTCTGTAGTGGGGGGCCCACCAGAACACAGTACTCCAGATGTTGCCTCACCAGTGCTGAAGAGGGGAATAGTCACTTCTTTTAACCTATTGGTAACATCTACCAGTGCAGCCCAGTATGCCATTAGCCTTCTTGACAACAAGGGCACACTGCTGGCTCATATTCAGCTTACTGTCCAATGTAACCCCCAGGTCCTTTTCTGCAGAGCTGCTGCCCAGCCAGTCAGCCCCCAGCCTGTCCCAGTGCATGGGATTGTTCCATCCTAAGTGCAGGACTTTGCACTTGTCCTTGTTGAATCTCCTGAGATTTCTTTTGGCCCAATCCTCCAGTTTTTCCAGGTCACTCTGAATCCTAGCCCTACCCTCCAGCATAACTATTATTCCCCCCCAGCTTGGTGACATCTGCAAACTTTCTGAGGGTGCATTCTATGCCATCTTCCAGGTCATTAATGAAGACATTGAACTGAACCAACCCCAAGGCTGACCCGTGGGGCACTCCACTTGATAACAGCTGCCAACTAGATGTTGCACCATTAATTACTACTTTCTAAGCCTGATGCTCCAGCCAGTTTTGTATCCACCCTACATTCCATTCATCCAGCCCATACTTCCTTAGCTTCCCTGTAAGAATGTTGTGGGAAACCATACCAAAAGCCTTGCTAAAATCAAGGTAAATCCACCAGTCTCCTCACATCCACAAAGCCAGTTATCTCATCATATCTCAATCAGGTGGTCCGACATGACTTGTCTGTGGTGAATCCATGCTAAGAAGCCACAGTACAGTCCTTGAGCATCCTCGGATGCTTTGCCTCTCCCCACCTTGGAGACAATGTATTGCTCAGCCTGAACTCTACCACTATAGCCAAGCAGGGAGCAGAACATGCCCCCTTGACAATCCCACACTGTGCTGCAGAGAAACACAGGCTGACTCTGGCTGACATAAACTGCTCAATCAGGAGTGTGCACTGCTGTCATCTCTTTTCAGGCAAACTGAGGGAGCCTGTAGAGGAAAGGGCGGGCAAAATACGGCCCGCAGGCTGGATTTAGCTCACCTGGCCATTCTATCCAGCCCATGGAGCCCCTAAAAATTTAGCAAATTAATATTAATTTGCCCTGGCTCCCTTTCAAAGCTGGCTGGAGCCAGGGGCAGTAGGACCCAGAGGGAGCCCTCAGCAGGCTTGCAGGCTTGAGCAGCCCAGCCCCAGGCACAGGGCAGAGTGTGTGCGTGCGCTCACAGGGGCAGTGTGTGTGAGTACAGGCAAAGGGGTAGTGTATGTGTGTGTGTGTGTGTTCATAGGGTGAGTCCCCACATGAACACCCCTCCATACACATGCACCTACGCCTCCCCCTGCACTGCCATACACAAACCCCAGCCGCACTCCACCCATACTGACCCATAACCCACATACCCACACACCCATAGCCTCCACAGACCTATACCCATCCCGACAATATACAAGTATAAGACTTCATTTTAAGCTATTGTGCAGTCACCTCTGTGTACACTACACAAACACATGTAAATGAGGACAAAATATTTTTTGAAATCAAATTAATGTTGTAGATGATCACTTTTAAGAATATAACTTGGATTTTTTCTGGTTCTGAGATGGCAAAACCCCTTGCTGAAAGGAGTACTTACAAGGGCAAGGGGAGGGACCTCTGGTGGCAAAGGTCAAGGGTTAGGGGGTGGAACTTCTGATCACAAGATGGCAACCAGGAGGGTGGGGCACCTGTCAAGGGGCGGGGCTACCTATGCGGCCCTTGACAGCTTGCCAAAACTCAGTAAACAGTCCTCCACCCGAAATAATTGCCCGCCCCTGCTGTAGAGCATACTAAGATGCATCCACAAGGGCCTCTAGCTGTAGAGAGTCAGCTTAAGCTATCTTCAGTTTAAGGGCTCAGCGTTCAAATGTCTGTTTAGGTGTCTCTGGGTAAGTTTTTTCTACCAGGAGAATTATCCCAGGTCACCTGAGTGTGTTTGTGCAGCCAAACTGAAATAAATGGCCTAGATAAGTTTTGGTTTTCTTGTGGAGGCTGGATAGGCATTAGTCAGGGATGATTTAAGAATAGTATTCATGTGGGGGGATGGATCAGATGACTCTGGATGTCCTTTGCCACCTCATGATTCTCTGCTTGTATGTGGCTCACTTTTTAAATTATTTTAGTGCTCTGCTCACTTGCAAAGTAGTTGACATCTTAAAACATATGGTATAGGTTATGTTTCATTGTTGTAATAAGAGATAGTAAAATCATTGCTGAAAACCTATTGCATTCCTTGACTAGCCAGTTCCAGTGTGAGTGGGGTGAGGGCTTGCCATGTTTGGTAGGGCTTGATCTTTACCAAGTGAAAGGTGCATCCTCAAATACAAAATATATTTGCAGGAACACTCCCATAGAAATAAAGGTAAAAGCGGAGTAAAGAGTCTGTGTTGTCGCAACATTTTGTCCAGACTATTTTCCTTGCAGAATCAGGACAGTAATTTAATATTTGCTGTCCACTTGGATTAGAGCAGCTAAAATGGTTGGATAGTTAAAATAGTTAAAATAATGTGCTGAGTCTGATGTGGAATCCTAATTACTTTGAGTTCTTAGTCTCTTTATCTGAGTTTTTCATTTGTAAGGGTTAATCAACATGGAATTGAGAGAACTGGATGACAGTCCTATTTATTCTTCAGATTAAACAATATACAGCATCAGAGGTAGAGTTGGATTTAGAAAATGAAGGATTAGTACTATTTTACTAAGTCCTTTGAGGATACAATTTTGTTGCATCTTGTTTAAATTCAACTAGTCCAATTTTTTGTGTTGCCTCATATGTATTGTAGGTAAGAGTATTTTATTTTGACCATCTTTCTTTGCCTCTACTTTATTCTGGAATTCCTGTCAGTAATGTAAATTTACTTGCAATGCTGAGATCAATAAGGGTATGTACAAGCACTGCATGTTAACCAGAGTTCAGTCAGTGAATATGCAAGGTGTTCACAGTGCTTCAAAATGGCAGGCATGGAGGAAATCTCAGTTGCGATGCATGAGGATGAAGTTGCTTCAAAATGAGGCTCAAGGGGGTAAACAAATGCTTATACAGCTTCCCATTCAAATGAAGCTGCCTCATAGCCCTCCAGCATCTCAGCATGCACCTTTCCCACTCTGCCCACTCCAGGGACCCAGGCCCTGAACATGACCCAAGCTCCCTATCAGCTCCCCACCCCCTATCAGCTTCAGGGCTGCGAAAGCAGAACCCCACTCCATAGCCCCATACTCTGCTCCACAGGACCCAGTCCTCCGGATCCCTTCTGAGCCAGACCTAGACCCCCGCACCCGCACCCAGTCCCAGTACCCCTCTACAAGACCCACACACAAACCCATACACCCAGACTCAAAGACCCCAAAGACTTCCTATACTCAGCCAGAGATCCAGAGAGCCAGGACCCCAACACTCTGACCCAGATTTGAAAACCCCAAATCTAAAACTGAGAGCAAAATCCTCAGACCCCACTTGCAGGATAGCTCGCACTCCCTACAT
>NW_017729031.1:23093854-23104984 GCF_001723915.1 Gavialis gangeticus
CAATTACATCCTGACAAGTGCAAGCTCCATGTTGCTGAGTTTTCTAAATATATATCATCTGGCAGGTTTTTCAGAGAAATCTTGACTGCTTTTTCTGTGCCTGTTTCAAAATAGTACTCCTCACCTCTTAACTAAAACAACATCCTCCCACATTGAAAACCATCAGAAATAAAAGCAAAAAGACTTCCTATACTCAGCCAGAGATCCAGAGAGCCAGGACCCCAACACTCTGACCCAGATTTGAAAACCCCAAATCTAAAACTGAGAGCAAAATCCTCAGACCCCACTTGCAGGATAGCTCGCACTCCCTACATGAGGGAGCCAGTTCAGGCATTTTGGGGTAAGGGTCAAATATCACAGAATAGGCCCAAGAAAGTTTGGGGCTTGTGTGGAGCATGACCAGCTATGTTAGGAACAGCAGGTAGAAGCTCTTGGAAAACGTGGGGCCTGGAGGCCATGGACAGCCATCCTGGGGCTGGCAGGTAGAAGCTCAGGGTTCAGGGCTTGGTGGGGCATGGCCAGTGAAGCAGGAAACACTCTGGAGTAGGAGATACACCCAGCCAGACCTGGATCTAATCAGAGTGATAGAGACATGTGCCCAGACCTCTATCCTTATGCCAAGACCCTCACCCACTCAGTGACATCCAAACTGAACCATGCTCACTTAGACCCCAGCAGCATGACCAATCAGGACAGCAGAGCCCAGCCCTTTCTCCTCTGGTGTTTACCATTGGAGGCAGAACTGGACCATCAAGGCGACAAAGAATCTCAGCCATCTGGAGCAATAAGATGGTGCAGGAGAGACTCTGCAGTATGTACAAGTTGTGTACAAGAGGATTGCCAAGAGGACGAAAACATGGGGCCACAGCTGAGATGTGTCACAGTGCAGGACCTGAACAAGGTGGATGAAAGCCTACTCCAGAAAGGCTGAACAAGGCCTCCAGGACCAAGGGGCAGATTGTGTCCTTCTACCAATGGTGACCCACATCCTCACAGTGGATATAGCTGTCCACACTGTGCACACCTTTGCCACTAATGGGCATAAAGAGCTGCAGGTGGCAGAAGCTCCCCAAGAGCAGGTGGTGCATGAGGGCCCCAGAGATTCAGGGCAAGGGAGGGCACAAGAGCAGCTCCCCAGGGACACAGGGAGACTGTGACCTATACGGCAGCTGGAGCTTGATGTAAGGTCTCTTGATGTGCTCCTGAGAGCCAGGGCCCTAGATACTGAGGAACGGGACATGAGGCACAACTCCAACAGCGGGACGTGGACCACAATCCTGTTCCCTCTGTGTTGGCTGCATCCCTCTGATGCACACCTGCTCTCCACTGGACCTCACCCCCACAGATGCAGAGGGATGCCGTGACCCTGGAGACACCCTTCCTCATGTTGGGACCAAGCAGCTAGTCCTTTGAAAGTTCCTCTTACCAACTGCCACTGACCTAGAAACCATCTGCCTATTCCCCTTGTTTCCACGCAGGGACTCAAAGACCTCCCACCCCACCTCCCATTCCCAGCACAGAGAGTGGTGAAACTGCAGCACAAGCTTCCCCACATGAAGGTGAGGGTTCATGATGCACTGCATGGAAGTGATGGGAACCCAGTCATGGAGAAAACCCTCAAACCCTACCACCCTGTAGGAGAACTAGGTGTGGTCCTGACCCCGGAACAGGAAAATGTATGGTACCTAGATTGAGTCCCACCCCCCCATAGCCCATTGTGTGAGACTTTTACCTGACAGGGTTTTTGTGTGCCCCGCTCCCCTCTGCATAGTGGAGGAGGGCAGCTCATGGGTGGCCACACAGTCATGCCCCCCAATTCCTTGTCAGCACCCTAACCACCTCCAGGGGAATGTTCCAGAGCATGGAGAACAGGGTGGGCAGTGGGTGGGTGGTTGGGAGTTTGCCTAAGTACTGTCCACCCTGGATGACAGTGCACAAGGCTCATGGTGCTAATCTTTGTGCATTCAGTCAATAGCTATAAAGTCACACCCTCCACCCTTCTTTTCTCCACTGTTGACCAGAGGCACCCATCCTGTAGCCTTGGCAGTTTCACACCTCATGAGTTGCCAAGGGAGAAAATCAGTCATGCTTAGGCACAGTACCCTGTGTCTTCCTCAAAGCTATCTGATGCCAGAACAAGCAGAGCAGTCCCTCCAAAAACATTGGAGTTTCACCCCTTCCATCCCTTTCTAATGCAGCCAGAAGCATGATCCCTCCTTCATCCAGACTCCACATTGGGTGGACTCAGAACCAATAGCCCACCCCCTGTGGCAAGGGTCAGCCAGGCAGACCCATTCCTGTAGCCTGGAATTAATACCGACGACTGATGATGAGCAATGTTGATGAGCAATGTTGTCAAGTGTGAAGTGCAATGAAGAATAGTCATTGCACTTCTCCAAGTAAGGGATGGGTATATGCTGATGTCCTGCTGCTTAATGTTAGGGGGCCACAGCTCAGCAATGATGTTGATGAAGATGGCGTAACACATGAGGAAGTTCTGCAGCCACTGCTTATTGCCCCAGTTGAAAAGGATGATCTGTTCCCACCAGCTGCTGCTCATCTCGTGGGCCCCGAACTGCTGATAGATGGTCATGAGGTGCTCTGTGAGAAACTTGTCTTATATGACATCCAGGAGGGCACCATGTTCATTGACCAGGTGGAAGCCATTGGCTGCCAGGGGAGCTGGTGGCTGTAGAGTCTCGTAAGTGTGTCTTCCCAACTGTAGATGGGCATGTTAAATGTCCCTGAATGTCTGTACAGATGCAGGTAGGGCAACAGGGATGAGGTGGTGCTGCTCCTGGATCCTCTTGCCTCTGCAAGAGGGGCACAGGGCCATGGTGGAGTGCAGAAGAATAAACTGATGTGCTTGCAGTTAGTGAGAGAAGGGGCTTGGTCCAGGTCTTTCTTATGAAAGCCTCTGGGCTGGAAGAATAGCTACCATGTGCAGGAGTTCCCTGTGGGGGATGTGACCCCTGTGGCAGCCAACCAATCAGGGTTACCCTGTGTACTTGGCTGCTCAGCAATCTCCGGCAGTCTGGGGAACATGCAGAGCAGGCTGGGGTGTATGCAGAAGGCCTGTTGGCTGGGGGCTGCCACCAGTGCAGGCTACCTGTATGGCTTCTCACTGTACACTGAAGGCACATGCCCCGGAGGTGGGGAAGTGGCACTTTAATCAGAGTAGTTCTAAGAGCCACTGTAATTAAAGCACGCAGTGTCTTATGTATCAGTGTCCCTGTTCTTCAAAATGGTAGCAGGGGCACTTGAACTAAAGCCCATTGAATGAGTTTTATTTCAAGCACCGTCACCACCATTTTGAAATATGGGCACACTGATACACAAGATGCAGGAGGCTGCTGGAGCATGGTAATTACCACGCTCCGGCAGACTTAATTATTTGATTCTGCTTTAATGCGCTATAATTACAGCATGTCCAAGCAACCTCTCTGCTCACGTATAGGCACCCTGAATGCTTGTACAGTTCTCACAGGGATGGGATTCTAACGGGTTGTGTGACACCACTCTACTTCAACCAGTTCATTTGAAGGTTTGTACAAACCATCCGCTAATAACCAGTAGCTAGCAGTTTTCAAAGATTATTCCAGTTATATCAAGATTATAACCAAAAATATCAGTTCTTTAGTCTAAATCAGTGGTGGTCAGCCTCTAGCCTGCTGGCCAGATGCAGCCCATGAGACTCCTCATGGGTCCAGATGTTTGGCTCTTGGGTAGGTACTTTGGGGCCTGGCCCACAAAGACCTCATGCTGTGGTTGTGCTGTTCTTGGTCTCTGAGTAGCTTTTTAAAAGCTGGTGTTGACACATCTACCCAAGCTGCATTTAAACTCTTGACTGTAGCATAGATGCATCCAGTCAGTCTGGTAATGGCCAAAGCTAAATTCACCAAATAAAATTAAAAGGAGGGATAAGAAAAGCTCTGGGTATGAGCCAATCATGTATGCAGAAGTTGAAATTCTAAGTTTTTAAAATAATTAATCTTGACTGGAAATGGGATAGTCTGATTTATGGGTGTTTTCTTGCTTCTGTTGGCTAATAAATGTAAATGATGCTGTTTTACGGCAAAATGAGCACAGAGAAATTCTGAATGGTTTACTAACCAATAATACTGTGAAATATATAGCACCACAAAATCAAATGGAAAGTGCTTAAATAGCAAAGGAAGATATCTGTACCTACATTTCCCATCCAGTCTACCTAGGGCAGGTCTGTATAAAATAAAAAATCACAACTGTAGCTTAATATGCAAGTAGTTCTTACATACATGTGTACGCACACGCGCGCACACACACGCACACACACACACACACACAACCTGTATACCCACAAAAAGGAAGATGTGAAAAACATCACCTAGCTAATGAATTATGGGCAAAGTATCCCATTCCACTTTTCCTGAGGATCAGCCAAAATCCTTCTTGATCCCTGCTGGAGTAGAGATTATGGACAAGGAAAGTACCAACTCTATGGAACCTCCTTTTTTAACCCCCTTGTCCCAAACCTGGTTCATAACCTTTCTAGGGTATCAGTGGGCATGTCTACATGTGCCCCTATGGCACCGTTGTTTCTGTGCCATCATTTAGTCCTTTTGGAAGGACTAAATGATGGTGCAGTAACAGCCCATACTGTGCCTTACTGGCAGCACAGGGATATTATTAGTCACTACGTCGCTGTAGCAACGTGCTATATGGAGGGAGCATGTTGCTACAGCAATGTAGCTGCAGCATCAGCTGAAGTCCCAGGCAAGCAAAGCAGACGATTCCTCTTCAACAAAGGCAGAGGCAGTGTAGCAAGAAGTTCTTGCCTCTTCCAAAGGGTGAAGCAGTTCCTCTGTTTCCGAACCAGCCATCACGGCTCTGAGCACTCCATATTTAGCTTAGTTCTTCCCTCTTTCTAGTCTGCACAGCTCCGAGCACTCTATGGTTCACTTCCCTTTCCAGTCTCTGCAGTTCTCAGGCTGACACCCTCCTTTCCAGGCTCTTCCACCCATTGGTTGATGCTTAACTTCCTTCTTCCCTTGATGCATCTGGGGCACTGGGGTGTCTGTCAAGAGGATCCTAAGGTGTCGAAGAGGTTAGTCAGTTCTTTGTTGCTGAAGGTGCATTTGGCCTCATTCAGCACATGGGCAAGGCAGTTCTGGCTTCATGTTTTAACACCTTTGTTTCTCCCCTGCACAAGCTAGTTGGGGAAATTGAGGCGTGCACCATTATTAATTGCATTGAACTCAGAAATATCACAGCAAAATTACGTTCTGTCCCATTAGAGTATGTTGGATTCTTCAACAAAATATTTTTGTCAACTGTTATCTTATCAAAAGCAAAATATTTCGGAGAAATGTATTCAAAATGATGAAAGTTTCCAGCGTTCAGGATGGAATTTTTGTTTAAACCCAGAGGCAGAAAGAGACCCAAAGGTAGGCCACTTACTCGAAGTTCAGATCCTTTACATCTGGGATCCCCAAATCCTAAACAGCATCATAATTACTGACCTGTATGTTGGCTACTTTGGGAGCAAGGGTAAATCTGAATTTTTTTATGAACCATTTTGCAAGCTCTTAATGGCTACGTCTACACAAGACACGTTACTGCACATTGGACTAATGTTCTGCACAGTAAAGCATTGCTGTTTACATGTGTGCAGCAATTAGGATGCAGTAGACTAATTTACTGTGCTTCTGGATAGTCCTGTCAGTTACAAGTGGTATCCGGCAGCGTGTAGATGCACATGTAGATGGTGACATCGGGTTTAGTTTACTTTGGCTCAAATTGAGCCAGAGTATATTCAGTTGCATTAATTGCATGTGTAGATGCACCAAGTTTTATTTTGATTTGGGCCAAAATCAGATAGCAACACCTCAGCATTTTTTGATGAAAGAGAATTCTTGTTTTCTGGCCATTTTATTTTCCTGGTCATGCTGCAGCATCCTGGGCATGTCTACATGAGACGCTACTGCACAGTGACTACTGCCCATTTCTTTAGTACGTGTATAAGCAAGTATTAAATAAATGTTCAGTAACCAGAGTTACTATGCAGTAGCATCAGCAGGCGCCTTTTAAGTGACACTACTGCACAGTAGCCTAATACTACTGCATAGTAGCATCTCGATACATTTTTTGCAGTAGTATCAGGCTACTGTGCAGTCAGCGTCTCATGTAGACGTGTCCCCTGCTTTCAACAAGTGAAGGGCACCTGCCAGAAACAGTTTCTTGATGGTACCGCTGCAGGGAACAAAGAAATGGAGCAGAGATGGAAACCCCTGTGTGGATTCCCTCATTTCTGAATAAGCCCTTCCTCTCTCCAATGCATCCAAAGGAGATGCCAGGAAAAAATAATAGAAAAATAAACTTAATAAACATTTTAGGACTTCTTGTCCATGGAATTTTAGGTGCTTAACAAAGAAATTCACTTTTATTACCTTAATTTAACTACCTCCATTTAAGTATACAGAGAGATGGTACAAAATACCCAGAGTTATTGACAACAAGTCAATGGCAAAGCTGAGACTAGAAGGTAGGTCTTCTGGCTTCTAGTCCAGGAACCTAATACCCAGGCTATCTTGTCACAAAATGACCTTGACATTTCAGGTGTTGTTGCTGCATTGTTTGGCCCCTAATCAGGTAATAAAAGTTCAGCTGACAAAGAAGATTAAGAAACGGCAACAAACAACTCAATGTAATCATAAAAAAGGTGAAAACTATGTATGAAACAGCGTTGCTTATATCAAGGTGTTGCTGGATTCATGTTTGTATTTTCAAGCTGTTGTCAGACCACCAATGTGCTGGTTGTGATAAAAGTATTTTTAAAATTCCCTTTTTTTTTAAGAAAGCAAAAAAAGTGTGTGCGCCTTAATTGATGAATATTTAATACATCTTTCTAAAGAAGCCTTCCAACATGAATCAAAATTCGAAGTCACCGCTTGTGCTCTTGCTACTTCAGAACATGAAAGCTCTGGCTACCTCTTGTTTTAACAGTCTCCAGAACCTCAAATCAGCTTAGCAGTAAAACATTCAGAGAAAAGAATCCAGTCATTAATAGTGTTTTTTTATCAGTTGACATCACGTAAATTAAACTAATAAGTTTACTTGTTAAGAATGCAAATTGCATGTACGGTATCATTGGTACTTATTGTAAGAGTATCATAAAGATTACTTATTATAAGTACATTGTTGTTGCACTTAATTTTAAGCATTTATGGAATATGTATATATATAAAAATCCCAGGTGCTGTCTCACATATTCAGCAAACTACATTCCCAAAATGAACAAGTGTTTTAAATTTTATATTATGCTTATATTGGATTACTGTAAGAGTACATGGTGAAATAACTTTTGAAAAGAGAACAATTCACATTAAAAATGAGAAAGTAAACCAGTGCTTCTTGTCACATGCCTGGCCTTTCTGCTTGAGGTTTTGAAGGGTTGAAAGTCTGGCTATTAGGTTGTGGATTAGTAGGAGATTCATTTTTCTTCGCGATGTAGGTCAGATACCAGCAAACATGTGGTAAGAAAGAAAGCTTGCTCTCCCCACTAGAAAGTGGAAAGCGTAGCTCTAAGGACTTTAAAACAGAGGACTGGACAAAATGATTAGATTTGATGTCCCATGTGCTATGCAACAGATTTGAAATGTATGAGTAATGAAGGCTTCATGCAGAAGAGTCTCTGACTGCACAGTGTGGGGCCAAGCTAATGCTTTTTAAAAAAGCAGCTCAGTTCCTGAGTAGCCTTTTGTGAGAAGTCATTTATCCTAGTCAGAAAGAGGAACTATAACTGACAATGTCCCAGCACACACACAAGAAGAGTATCACTGTGAGATCCTATTCAGAAGATCCTGAATTTAATCTGATGCTAAGAGAGGCTGTTTGCAGGTACTAAGTCCTTTTGGAGAAAGAGTTGTTGTTGTTTTTTTAATTGCCTAAGTCTGAAAAGAATTAAGATGAGTAATACAATAACATTCATAAAATTGATTACATACTCCTAGTTATAGTTCACCCTTTGTAAACAGTCAGATTGGAAGATATCTGCAGGAGTAGCGCACTGTCCTTCTAAAACAATTTAAATCTTGATCTGAAGAATTGTCTTCTCGCAACATTTTATGTGCAATCTAATTGTTCCTTATACCATGTTAAGCACATAACTGTGATGTACAGCAATGATGTTTGTTTTATGCAAGTGACAATTCTGAGTGTTGTTATTTATCAGTTATGCATAGGTTTTTATTATATTTATAATAATGTCATGTATTTGTCAGGTATTTGAGTGGTTCTGCTGCCAGTAAAAGGACTTTCTTAATCTATTTTTCCAGTGGGAAAATGGCACGATCATCTTAGAAATGTTTCAGTTCTTTTGTTTCATTTTCATTTCATGATTGTTTAATTTTTTTTGCAGTCTGCATAACTATAGATGTCCACATGCACGTGACTACTGAGAAATGTTTCTACATTAAAAGCCATTAAGTTTTAACTCGTCTCTCTGACTGTGTGTAGCTTTCTTTAGAGAATATTGCTTTTCACAGGCAAAAATACAATTATCATTAAAGTATTTAAATATATTTCTAAAGTTGCAGCTTCTTGTTCTCTAGTGTTTAATGTTTATTTTTTGTGTTTGCTCTTTGATAACATTTTGCTCTTTGGTGGGCTAGCAGTCAGACTTAAAATCAAAGAAAGATTAAGTGGAGAAACAGAAAAAGTAGGTATCTGTTCTTCAGTTTCTTGTCTTCTCTGTCTGAAGTTTCTGTTACTGAAGTCATCAGAGTTATAAGAGGAAAATGGAGGATTAATTCTTTGCTATTAAGTCCCTGTGGTTTTAAGCTTTGATATTTACAATGAGCCTTGATGTCTAAGAACAGACATTACATAGGTTTACAAAGTATATGGAAGGATTTCCTTGAGACTGATACGTTTGTATACAGTATAAGCAGAAGGAAGAAAAATGGCTTGAAATCTGTCAATTTGCATATCTTGCTGGTTTTTTTCTTTATTCTCAATTATTAGCAACTTAAAAATCCCTCAGAACTACATTTCCACATTTGGGGTCTTAAGTAGAAAGAAAAAAATATAACTATACCATGATCAGATAATCAAACAATGGCAAATATTTTGCTCATCTACTTTCTTTGAGTAAGAGTGCAGGGCACGCTCACAGACTAGGCACCAGAGCTGAATTTCAAAAAGGGGTCTCAGAGATGTGAATTGAGGAAAATGTGTTTTATCTGAGTACACGGCCAATTAGATTAGCAATCAGGTTATTGTGAAAGTAATTGTTGGAAGACTTTTTGGCTGTACGTCGTGATAAGCTGTTAGGCACAAATGATTCTTTGCATTTACAGATGACATGCAATCTTTTGCAGCATTTAATGTTTTTTGTGGTAAGTTGTATCGTGTAGAATTTCTATCAGGAGCAAACTCGCTATATGTGTATGTCATAAAAAAATGAACCGCATGTGTTGTAGGTCAAGCTGTATACAGTTGGCATGCATACAAATATATTTTCATTTTATCTACTGTACTTTCATTGGTCTCTCGAAAATTACATCGGCCCACATTTGTATATTTAAGGCAGTTTATTGTGTGTATTTTGATAATGGAAATATTGATTATGTGCCCAAAGCATGACATTTGGACTAACATCTTCATTTCATTCCTGAGGAACAGAATGATTCTATTTACCCCCTAGAGGCATTTTAGCAAGTAATCTGAATGAATAAAGTCATTCCTGCTGAGCGTAATTAATTTTGAGGCCAATCTAATATTTTGCAGACTCCTTGTTTGGTATACATTTGGCTGATCATAAAAGGGCCTTGCATAAATTAATATTTTGAAAGAGTAGGTCTGCATGCTTACAGCTAAATTCTGACTTTGGATGGAGGTATATTTTTCCCATCGACTTCAGTAGGAGTTACGTACGTGTGGGTGGCTTCACTGTGCCAAAAACACTGATATTCTCCTCTCCTTGTAGGAGATACACAACTCTAGTTTGCAACTGAGAGCCAAAAACTCAAGCTCTTTGCCTCGTGGATGCATTTAAATTTATGGTAACCCTGTAGAGATTTTGGATTACTTTAATCTAAGTGTTATAGTATTCTGTAAGATCAAAGGCTACTAATAGACTATTTGGTAAACTCAGCCGTAGGTATATACTATATTTACTTGCATGACACACGCATGCACACACACACATACACACACATACACACAACTTCTTTCCAGTTATCAGCCCTCCAAAACTGAGATGCATGTGTTAAGTGGGGGGGCTGACTTTCTATGCCAGAACTGAAATATGCAGTGGCTGCAGAGGGAGCTGCAATGGCTATCCAGGCTATTCTTCTTTCCAAGCCTGAGAGGGAAAGGCCAAATGTGTGTCACAGTTGGTTTTAACCCCTTCACAGCTGCTAACAAAAGGCTGGTAGTCTTTGGTTGAGCAGCCAAAAGCTGCTGCCAACTTGGCAGTGGCTGAGAGAGGAGTAAAACGGTAGCTTTGTTTGAGCTGCTGCGGTTCATCTGATCAGGATTCTGCTGTATTCAAAATTCAGGCCTGACTTCAGAAAATTATTATTATTATTTTTCATTCTGCTTCAACACAAGGTATTTTATTTTGGGGGCATGTTATATGGGAAAAATAGCATAGTAAAAGTCATGCCAGTATTCCTGAGTGATTATATATGATGTTACCAGTTAGCATGCCTGTGCGGTTACTGTTGTTCAGAGATTAGATTGCTTAGATTACAAACTCTTTAGGTCAGGGATGTGTGCCTGTTTTTGTACAGTTCTGCTGGGAGAGGGAAGGCTGTTCAGTGACTTGGGTTCCTGGATGATACACAGGATGGGCACTGACTAAGGTCAAGGCTCAAGCCACGTGTCCTTTGGTACCACTCTGCCAGGGGCAGAGACTGAGAATGAGTGACTTAGTGTATTACTTGTTCTAATTTATTTTTAATTGAACTATGTGTTTCCATATGACGGGTGGAATGGGGAATGAGTGGATGAGTAGAAGAAGGAGGCATGGTTTTGGAGGGGGAGAGGGAAATTTCCCTGGGTATGAGGCGGGGTAGTGAGATCAGCTAGGGTGGGGTGGGGAGGGAAGGGGACATGCCTCTGAGCACAGTGGGGAAGGGAGGAGGG
>NW_017729031.1:23109984-23128517 GCF_001723915.1 Gavialis gangeticus
TGAGAATGAGTGACTTAGTGTATTACTTGTTCTAATTTATTTTTAATTGAACTATGTGTTTCCATATGACGGGTGGAATGGGGAATGAGTGGATGAGTAGAAGAAGGAGGCATGGTTTTGGAGGGGGAGAGGGAAATTTCCCTGGGTATGAGGCGGGGTAGTGAGATCAGCTAGGGTTAGGAGGGAATATTTTGTGTTGGAGGCGGGGGGCAGGATTCTTGTTATTCTCTTATGGAGGCATTAAAGTGAGCTTGGATTGGGCAAGAGGGATTCTCGTCTATTATTAGCTGCCCTGAGCCTTTGTTGGGACAGTTGGCATATACATCTAATAAATAGAAATAAGTAATAGAATCTGGTTCAGGGTTGGTGTTCCTCTTCATCAGTTCTTTCAGGTCCTGCTCCTGCAGTTATATCCTTGCAGGCAATTTTAAGGCCTGCAATGTGCCCTTGACTCTAACAGTGCTGCTTCACATAGGTGTGACGGCCTATCCACATGGATGGATACAGCTGCAAGGTGGGAATCTTAATTTGTAAACATATAATAACTAACTGACTGCTTTCCATCTTTCTCAGCCTTGCATGAAACCTTGACTGAAAAATCACATGATAAGTTTATAACCCTTCCTTCTTCCTGGTGAATTATTTTCTGTTAGACTGTTTCAGCTACAAGAGTATTTTTTGTGCATGAAGTTAATGCTTCCTGACAGCTTCTGCCATGTAGGCTTGTTTTTCTTTAGTCTGAGCATTCATGTATCAAGGCTTTCCATGTAGGACTTGTAGGTTTGAAGGAAAGTAACTTATCTGTATTTACAATTCAAAGTGTCAGGAATAGTACAGTTCTTTGATATTGCCATTTCAAGATATTACACGCATTTCCTATTCTTTAGTTGTTAAGTTTAAATTTCACAGTTTTCAAGTATTCTCTGAATCATAATTTAAGTATGAGTCAAACCCGCTCATTTATTTGACTGAATAGTATCAGTTCTTTGTGCACTTATGAAGGCACAAATTTGAAACTGCATTTGATGAATTTCGTTCTTCAAGGCACAGTAGTTCAACTAAATCTAGCCTACAAAGATGTTACACTACATATATCTAGCAGAATAGTGGTTGAATTTAAACCTAATTCAAATATAAAACTGGTGATCTTCCAACCCACTGATGCCCAGAGTGGTAATCCCAATCTCTTTATAGAGTTACTTGTATAAAGAAGTACTTTGGCAATTGTTTTGGAAACCTACTTCTAAGAGTGTAAATTGCATATCCAATCGGGGTGGGAGATGTTAGGGAGCTATATCAAGTATATTGGAAAGATACACCAGAAAAGGATGGCTCGCGTTTCATCTATGTCAGCTAGTTATTTGGTATAGGAGAACCTGGCTAATTTGAAACAGCAGTTGGAAGACCTATTGCAAATTGATGAATTGTGCAAATTAAAAAATAAGCAAAAGGCATGACAGAAAATTCTTTGTTCCTATAAATGAGAAGTACCATTTTTCTTCAGTTATTTGTGGTAATATATAAATAGTAAATGTTGTGTAGTGTTGATGTCATGAAGAGTAATGCAAGAACTCACTGTAATACTCAAGTAGTAAATGTGTTAAAAGTGTGACTATAAACGAGACTGCTGTTTCAGTGTGCATGCAAATTATGGGGATTATCACAGTGTGAATTAGCAAGGTTAGTACATAATCAGTCTAAGGTATTTAAGATTTCATGGAAGATTATAATCTCATCCAACGACAGCGACCTGCTTGTACTCAGTAAGTATGTGTGAGAGGGGAAAATGGAGTTCATGAGAAAAATGAAACTCATCAGTAGTCTATTTGATTGTTTCATGTATGCTTTCAAAGCAGTCATGATCAATGAGTGTTGAAAAGCACAGGTGGGGAAAATATTTATCTGAAAGTGAGTTTAAAAATTCTTACAGACATCTGGAGCATACAGCATCAAGATAATTGCCAGTAAGCACAACACTACTTCACATTTATATAACATTTCTCTTTTTTTTGGTGTTTGATTTTTTTCAGTGTTAGGAATATTAATTAATTACTAGGGATCTTGGTTTTCTGTGTTTAAAAATCCCAAATTCTCTGATTGAAAATCCCCAAATCCGTGTTTTTCTGCAATTAAAATGAAATGCCACTATATAGATATCTATATATCTATATAGTGGCATTTCATTTTAATTTTAAAGCAATTTGGAAGCCTACCACTGCTCAATCATTATAATAAAATAAATACTAAATACCTGTATATTTTGGTGTTTGATTTTGTTTTTTTTATCATGGAAAATCAGAGTTCTCCTCACCCCCTTCACTCACCAGGACATAGGTCCAGCTGCAGCTATTTCCCTGCTGCTTTGTGGCAATGAGCAGGTCTGATATGCCCCTCAGTCCCGACCCAGAGCCCCCTGGCTCTGCCCGTGCCCTTCAGTCCCAAGCCACAGCCCTCCCAGCCCTGATGGTGCCCCTTATTCCTGACCCACTGCTCTTCACCACCCTGCCTTGCTGCCACATGCATGAGTGTGCAAGCACATGCATGTGGCACCCCCTGCCCTCTACATCCCATTCCCCCCAACCCCTTGCAGGCTGGAACTTTGCCAGCCTGCATGGGGAAACCCATGGTTTCCCATGTTTTTCTCCTTTAAAGGAGAAAATCCATGTTTTTCTGCAGCAAACAGTTAACCTGGATCCCTGCTAATTACATTTAAAACATCCACTATAAGGCAGGATATTGATGCTACATCTGTTCCATAAGCATACTGAAATACAGGGGCACAAAGTTTTTAACCTATAGTTGGAAAGAAAGTGAGAACTGGAACCTTCAGTATTATCAGTCCTGTCCTGTGATGCTGTGACCATACTGCTGGGAAGTAAATGCAAAGAAACATCATTAAATGAAAAGATGATGTTGCTGTATGATATATTTCTGGATCTGTATTAAAGGCTTCCAGTTGTGCTTATGAGAACACGCTTAGTCATTCTGTGAATTAGTCTTGTCTGGGACTTCAGAATACTGGCAAGAGTGTGGGATGTAATGATTTCTGGTGCTGTAATTCAAAAGAAGAAATCGTAGGTGGGAAAACTATATATCCATGCTATTGAGAACAAACAAGAAGGCTGGCACTGGAGTAGGTTGTGCTAAATCAGTGATGCTCAAACAAGGTGCCTTGAGATCCTTTCAAGAGTGCCATGGCACAATGTTAGTATTCTTAGGGTATGTCTACACAAGACCCTTTACTCAAGATTAAAGCTAACTACTGTGCAGTAAGTGTCAGCATCTACATGTGCAGATGCTCACTTTGCAGCTCTGATTGCAAATATATTTGCTACCTCTAAATACAAGTAGCAAATGTAATCCTGATCACTTACTGTGTACTATTGCACGTGTAGATGGCCAACCAGGTGCAAATGTGCTCCTGGTGAGCTGGGCAACATGGGGTGGGAGATTGCTGCTTGTCCCCGGGAGCTGCCTGCTGCCAGGACTGGTTCCACCACTGGACCTCAGGTGGGGGCAATGTCCCATGACCATGGAGCTTAGGGCTGGGAGATAAGAATCTCCCATCCCCAGCCCCACAGTCGCAGAGCTGGGTCTGGGAACTCCCTGCTGCCCCATCTCCAGTGGCCACCCTAGCAGCAGACAGCTCCCGGGGGCAGAATAAGTAATGTCCCATGGGGGAATGACCCACTGGGGACAATGTCCTACCTCTGCTAAGGGACAGCTGTCTCCTGGCTCCATGCTTCCTGTGTAAGGGGAGCCTAGAGTTCCCCCTGGCTGCTACAGGGGGCCACTGGAGGGCCAGCAGGAGTGGGAGCAGACTGCTGCTATGAGCAGTAAACCTTGCTCCCCATCCCTGGATGTGTAGACACCTGCCTGGGGTGGGCTTGCTTTAGAGTAAACCTATCCTGGAGCATTTGCACGTGTTGATGTGCCCTTAGGTATGCAAACACAATTCACAAGATGAACCCAGAGATTTCAAATAGGAATCCATAATGTTAAGATAACTTTGATGTGTGTGGGCTTTTTGAGTTCTTTACAGCAGAAAAATTGCTCTATTGTTTTTTCTTAGTCAAAAAATGAATGAAAACTAAGACCTGGCATTTTCTGAGGGGTGCCTTGATTCTAATGAGGGGTTCCCCAAAACTAAAAAGGTTGAGAGCCACCATCCTAAACAGTTTCTGGTGAATAATACTGCCTGCCCTCCTAGGTAAGTCCCATACATAAAAAAATTACCATAAGCAAGAAAAAATCATTTCTAAAATATTTCTGATGGTTTTGCAGTAGAAGAGATCATAATACCTCTGTACAGT
Source organism: Gavialis gangeticus (assembly GCF_001723915.1). Taxonomy (NCBI): domain Eukaryota; kingdom Metazoa; phylum Chordata; order Crocodylia; family Gavialidae; genus Gavialis; species Gavialis gangeticus. Next base: position 23,114,298 of record NW_017729031.1, read on the forward strand.
TTCTGTCCAATTCTTACTGTGTTCAGTGAAATCTCCTACTGACTCCTCCCGTGTGTGTGTGTGGGCGGGTAACAATACCGTCAGTATTCCTTTAATTAGACTTTTATTTTCCCCTTTGGCCTATTTTAATGTTTGTGTCTGTAGTGATGTAGTTTGTCACTTAAACTTATTTTATCCCAAACAGCTTTACTTATGGCTAATGCAAATATTTTTAATACCTCACTGTTCTCGTGCCTCTTTGCAGGATTCCGAGGTATTTGTATCTAAACAAAAGCTCTCTTCCAATCCTTTCTTTCTGCAAGATTTACTGAATGATGCCATATACCAGTGTTTGTGATATTATAATTGCTTCCATAGCAGGGAATGCCAAGAGCTGAATTGAAAGAAATATGTGATATAAGCTGATACAAGCAAGCTGATACAAAAGAGAGAGCTTCTGTTTACCAGCAAAGGCCCCCAAACAAAGTCTACTTTATTCACATTAGAAATCTATTGATTTGCAAGCTGTGACACTGGTACTGAAGAAATCCTTAGTAACAAAGGAGGAAAATAGTGAGAGAATAACTAGCAGTTAAATGAGTTTTAGCCAAAATAACTTTTTGATAGTGTTGTGATGGTCTCTTTGTTTCTTTATGGGTCATTTAGTTTTTCCATACCCCGCCTCCATCCCCCAGTTTTCAAGGATTTATAATTCCACCATTTTCAAGTGCATCTGGCTGGAGCTTTGCTTGCAGCTGATCACTGAATATATACTTTTATTTTGAATAAGAAATACTTAAAAGGACACTTCTGAGATGTCTTTGATTTTAAATTACGCTATTTTGACTTGCTGCTGTTTTCTGTATTGTGCTTCCAAGGGTTATTATCATTTCTTTACTAACTTTATTATCCCTCTGTTGTGCATATTCACTGCTTTGTTTCAGGATGCACATGTGCACCAGCAACTGATGACTTTGAAAAAGACCCCCCCATAATCCATATCTAATGTAAATGAGTTTCTTTATGCCAGCTGAGGAGCTGTATTAATAACTGAACTTTGCAAACCAGTATCCAGATAGGCCCAATATATGATTTATGCTTTTCTTGCTAGCAGTCTTGATTGTAGCCATAGTTTTCTTTTCTAGATAACTCTCTTACTCCTAGCCTTTTTAAAATTATTATTATTGGTGTGTTTTCAAACACTTCCATTTGCTCTAGCAAAGGAAAGGTAGTTAAAAGATTATGTCTCAGTGGTTGATGAAATTAACTTAATATCTCCCTAGGAAACAGATTTAAATATCGTCCGCTGAAGATAAACAACTGGGACAAATGTCTGGGTTTTTCTTCCTCTGTAAAATATTTATGTTCATTTTGCACCTACTCCCTAGACAACATGGAATAGATTGAATGCGAAACGTTATGGTTCCTCAGTCATGTTGTTTTATAAAATAAATATTTTGTATAAAAATATCTCTCTATATATAAACAACATGATTAAGCAACCATTATGTTTTGCATTCAATCTATTCCTTGTTTTAGGGGAGAATGCTCAATGAACATACATTTTATTTATTTATATGTGTGTGTGTGTGTAATCTTGTAAACATGTATATTTAGTACTTTCACCTTTAAAACAATTGTTCTGGAGAGGGAGAGGGGGAAGAGGGATGGATGGTTCCTGGCTTTCCTGTTGGAAAACCTCCTAACTACCCCTGAAATTCCTGGGAAGGGAGCTGACTATTAAATATCACTAGCTTCATCTATATATAGGAAAAAACTAATGGCTAAGATGAATTTTCTATGCAGTTGAAAAATATTTTCATAGACTGAAACTGCTTCCATTAATTTATTTAATAACTAGAATCGCCTTTAATAATGTGCTGTGATGGAACTAAAATGTCTTATTCAACTGGTTTCTTTTCAAAATGTCACATTGAGTGCTGCATAGGTACAGTGAGTGGGGTCTTATAGTAGCACTGTAATGGGTATGTGCACATGTTTGTGGGACCTGATCTACAATCAAGCAGCTTACTTTAAGCCACCTGATCATAGATCAGGTCCCACTTATGCAGATGTTTGCTGGTGCTGGGAGCCAGTCTGGGAACCCAATCTGAATAAGTCAAGGTGGAGGGAGGGGCAGGTGGGATCATGGAGGGCTAGGTGGTGGTGGGATTGGGGGAGCCTGATGGGTGCAAAGGGGGGAGCTGGTGGGTCGGGGAAGGTTGTCTGTCTAGGAGTGGAGGCATCAGGGGGCTAAAAATAACTTGCTTTTGGGGGGAGAGGGAGAGATGAACACAGGCCTGGGCTAGGCAAGCCACTGTGCTTTCTCAAGGCCCAGGGCTGCATGTCTAACGTGTATGGATGTTCATTAAGTTGGGCTAACCATTCCCAGTCTAACTTAGTTCACCTCCGCAGGTGAACAAAGATCAGGCCAGCAATTTTTCTCCCAATCTAACCTCTCCAAATGTGTACAGATCAGCACTTAGATCAATCTAACCCTTTTTAGCTCAGTCTAAGTGTAACGTCTGCATATGTCGAGTGACTCTGAGTCTGATCTAAAACAGCTGCAGACTAAGAACACAGTCACTGGATGAATCTAATACTTATTTTGTTTCCATTGATATTTCATAAGCTGTAAAGAATAACATTTGCAAGGACTGAAGTTTATTTTCTAATTTATTGGAGTTGAGAGAGTGTTACCATTTATTACCAGAACAGTATAATTGTATTAAAGTCCTTGCCAGGTTGCTATTGCATAAATAGAAGGTAGTATTACGTGCAGTACGAAACTATTCAGTGGCTTGTTTTAAAGATCATTCGGAATCAGTTTCACCTTTTCTGAGCTCTGTTTCAGAAGACAGGATTATTTTGAGAATGCAGAATACAGGGAGAATATAAGCTTCTGATGGGTAATAAATACCTGTCTGCAAATGGATATGTGCCCAATTTTGCTTTCATTATTGAAACTACGTAAAGGACTTTGAAAAAATGTAAAATTGTATTGAAGAAATTACCGCATTTACTCAAATATAAGATGATCCTAAATACAATCCCCAATAATTAGATTCTGTAAATGGAAAATGTATAAATTTGTTATAATTTCCCAGGCATAGAATCTAATCATTGGTGATTTGCCGTTAAGTTGTCCCCGTCCCACTGCTATGGTAAGGAAAATAAGTATGGGGTTCAGGTAGCAAACTTGGCTTCTGTCTCCCCAACTTCTTCCCCTTCAGCACCTGCCCTCTCCTTACTGTCAGACCCTGCTCTCCCTGAACATACGAAAGTGAGAGGCAAATGTGAAACCACTGACCTTAAAATAAATGTACTTGTAGTAATTTGTATATAGGCACATTACCACAGGTACCTATAGGAATTAGTTCACCCAGAACTGATACATTTTACCTTTTTTGAAACTGCTTTAAGTTTTAGCACAGGAATTCCATAAACCTGCTTTTAAGCAGCATTTTTGTACTTACTTATATATGGGGCAAACTGTGCATATTAGTCCAAAGCCAACACGCTCATGATTTACCATATAGTTCACTGGGCTTAGCTCCAGCCGAGTCAACAGCATTTGAAGCCATGGTGACCTCATAGCTTAGCACTGCTCAGTATGTGTGTGTAGCATTCATTTGCACCCCCAAAGCATTCATTTGCTAATTAGCCCTCCCCCCACTCATGACTGGAACCAGTGTTTTTGAGTCCTGGTATCCTCCAAAAATGTATATGCAGATGAGGTACAAAGCAATGTGGTCCAGCTCTACTTCGTGGAGAGTGCGTCCACATTAATCATATGTAACAGGCTGAGAAAAGGGGCGACAGAGAGATTCTGGATGAACTGTTTGGGGCCCCATTGGGTGATGTTTACAAGACATTTAAAGCTGGTGAAGAAACAGACATCATTGGAAATGGGAAAGAAAGGCACAGCTGAGCTGTGGGAATGAAGAGTAAATTGAACTTATTTAGTTATTGGCACACCAGGACTTGGAAAAGAGTCAGCACTAAGGGGGACTGTGCGCAAATGGGCACTATGATGTATCTTATTCAGATGGGCAGCACTAACTGGTCCTATTAGTATGTTTGCTGATTATGGACCATGTGTTTTATAGTCATGCTCAGTGTGGGCTGCATTTAATCAACTTCATAACTGGCTTTGTTTACCAAGTCCATACTGCCTTTGGCAGCAGTTTAATGATAGTGCATTTAATAAGGTTTCCTTGTATGCAAATATACAATGAGGCGCCCTTTTCCCCATGCCGATGGGGGGGGCACCTCATCTTGTATTTGAGTAAATATGGTAGTATCATTTTTAACTTTGTGAATAGATCTCCTTGCAGACTTTGTTGCAAAGTTTTGTAAATATCCAAGAAAAGTAAATTAGTAGTCAACTCTGTTGAACTGATTAATGGGCCCAAATCCTCTGTGCTGTCAGTAGAGAAGCACCAGGATTAGATCTGGGCCAATGAGTTAATAGTTAGTATAGATCTCAGTATTTCACCATCCTTTACATCGTTTCTTAATTTCTGATGGCAAGTTGCTAAACCTATATTGCACAGGTGCTTTAAGTGTTCAGTTTTATTCTGTGCCTTGTGTTATTGAACACATCTTGTATTATTTGTGTTTTCAGTTTAACTGATTATTTAAGAATTGAGAGAGAGTGAATTAAATGATTATATTAAGCAAAAAGTGAGTTTCCTTAGTAACTGAAACCAAAGTGTGAGAGAACCTGAAACTTTTCTTTGAAATCTTACCCTGTAGGCAGCTCACACAATGAAAAATAAAATGCAGTTCAACCAAGAAGAGTTTAAAGAACAAGGAAAGCTGAGAGAAGATTTGCCAGTCAAGTGATGGTCATGCTCGATGCCACATGATCCTGACAGAAAGCACAATTAGCCTTTTGTTTTATCAGAACTATTTTAAATGCATTCAAGGTTATAATATTCCTCTATGAAAATGAATTTGAGCAACCGAAGGCTAAGTAATTATGGGAATAGTAGCAAGTGATGATTGGTGCAGTGAAGAGATAAGTTCTTGGTTAAGCAATGAACCTTATTGACTATGTGTGCTACAGTATATTTAGTTTAGGTACTTGGTTAACATCTATTTATTTTCTAGTAATGCCTTACCTTGGAACCAGGTTAATGCTTCATAGAACATTCTTGAGATATGCTTGGAAGTTGTAGAACAAAAGTGAAGGTATTTTGTTCCTGCCTTGTAGCTGAAGTATGTTGCTTTCTAAAACTACTAAAGATTCGCAGACTTTTCAGTTACTGCAGATATAGATGTGTGAATATACTGAAACAGGTTATAGGAAAACAGTCTCCATATTACTTCTACTCTCAATATAGTGGATGAAGAAACAGCATTTGAATACATAATACATTGTGGTAGGGAAGTTTAAGAATATATGATGACTTTCTGAAAAACTTTATTGCAGTCTTATAATTTAAACTGTATACATGCAGTCTCATATTGCTTTTCCCCTTTCCTTTTCAATTGAAACTTATATTACCAGTAACTTACTTTAATGAATAAATAAATGCCAACCAAAACTTATTTTCTGTCCACTCTTATTGTTGTCTACTCAGCTCAATCAGATACTGTATTTTTTCTTCAGCTAATATCTGCATTATCAGTTTTCCTGTCTGGACAGCTAGCTTCACAAAACCTGAATAACTTCTCTGACATTTACCTTGCAGTGAGTGGCAAAAAGGAATTTAGAAATGACTAGCATCTGAAACCACAATAAATTATGAGAGAGCACATTTTGTGCAAGATCACTAAGATTTCTGTCTCCAAACTCTTGATTTCATGTAGGGATCCTCAGGTTTTTTCCCTATTTAGGAAAACTTGTTAAGAAAACTCACCTTACAGATGAAAGTATTATTGATTTAAAGAAATGCTTATACAGTACAGTATCTGCTAGGTACAAATATTTATATCCATGAATTGGTAACCTTTTGAGTGATGTATATAGGACCCACCCTGCACTAGAAACTCATTGATGGTGTCCTGGCGTAGTGCACTAGATTTTCTCTCTGTGCACTATTTTGATTAGCAAGATCATGTTGGGATGTGAGCCAGAAGCAGTGTTTCAGATCCCTAATGAAGTTTTGCTTTTCCTTCACTCAAGCCCTCAAAAGAGTGGGAACACTTCGATGTGCAGCCAGGCATAAGTTACCGTCATAGAGAAGCTTCTAAATTATACTTGAGATTGAGTTAGGAGGATATGGCTGTTGTCTGATGTGCAATATGTTATAAATCAACTGCCATTAAAATGATGTAACAACTTCATAGTCCTTCCTCATTACAATGCTTTACTTCTACTAGAAGTCTAAAGCACTTATAGTCCTTTTTTTTTTTTTTTCAAAAAACCAATGATGGTGATAGATTGATGGTAAGAGTAAAAATTGTTGTCAACTTCGTTCCCTTTCTTCACACAAAACATGGGCAGCTAGGTTTCTGTACCCGCAGTGGTAATCATCAAATCTTTGCTACACACTAAAGATGTTATTTTGTTTACTATTACTTTCTTGTTTGAACTGGAAGTAATCACTGATTAATCATAACCATTAGAGTGAAGGAGTGAATGTTGCAACGGCTGATCATAAATGGTAACTCACAGGTCCCTTCTGAAAACAAGCTGCCTGAGCCATCTTAATGAGGTTTTCCTGGAGCATGTACAAATTTTAAATAATTAAAATTAAATTGAATCAGAATCCATTGTAATTACAATGGAAATTATATGATTATCAGTACCACAAGGGGAGTTTGCAGGTACTTTCACTGTTTTAAACAGCGGCGAAGTTTTCAGTCACTGTGTCTCTTTGTTAATTGTCTGTTTGGAAGAGTTCATGAAATTGTTGGTGCCATTTAGAGTGCTGACAATGCCCTTTATCATAATGGTCATCAATACCTCATGGGTAGATCCAGGATATCCCAAAGGAGGGTGTGACAAATTGACCCTCTAGCCAGGGAGGTTTAGGGGCAAGAAATGTCTGAAGCAGGTGCACAAAGTAGGGGGCCTGCGCTCTGCCACTGCTGCTGACCTGGGAACCATACGGATCCTGTGCAACAGGTACCAGCTGTGCAGAGGGCCAGGCTCAGGCAGGGATACTGGCACCGGCAATGTGCAGGTTCCTCCTTCCAGCACCAGCTCCCTGCTGCCACCCTGCCCCTTCAGGTGTCCCCCACTGTCCAGGACCAGTTGCTGCAAGAAGGAACCTGTATGCAGCCACTGCTGTCTGCTGCCAAGCCTGGCTCCCTGCATGCCTGCTCCCTGGAGCCTGAGGCAGGAGCACTTTTAGGACTCTCCTGGTCCCCAGGTAGTATATATGTTCATAAAGTTTACCATCATTTGATATAGTGTTATGAAGAGCCTTGAAGACAGCTGTATTTTAGCTTAAAACCAATAGGATAAGAAAGCGTTCCTTTTTTGGTCTGAAATCCAGAAATTCTCTGTTTATAATGAAAATATAATTTGAGCACATGACGGCAGGAAACAATCCCTAGAGTTTGCTCGGTGGTATTTATCACCAGTGTCTGAGTGCATTTGTTCATAAGGGGAACATATAGGGAGGAAAAAGTTAGCAATCCAAGGATAATGTTGTCATAAATTATTGGTCAAGCTAGTTGGTCCAAACCTCCTCCTGCCATTGAGACCAGTAGGAATTTTGCTTCCGATTTCAATTTGTGCAGAATTTAGCCTGCCACTGTTTGCTGCCTGTGCCTGGGCATTGTTTGTGCATGCCACTTTAAGGGTCTAAAGACAGCAGCTGGCAGGTGCTTCAGTGGCACAGGAGCCCCCTGGAAATGCCAAGCCAGTTACCACCCCGGTGAAAGGCGGGTCAGGGCGCCTTAACCCCTAGCTCCCACAACCGGGTGGGTTACCCCTTTGTAGGGTCTGGAAGGTGGACCCCAGAGAGAGTCGGGCCATAGACTCAACCTGTCTTGACATCCCCCGACTGGTCCAAGCTGGGGCCAGGACTGGAAGGGTCGAAGGGCCAGGGGCCCACCACGAGGAATGCCCAAGAGTTGAGGGCCTGGGGTTCTGCCTGGCTTGGAGGTGGGCCAGGGCTAGTGAACCCAAAGGTCCTGGGGGGGACCACACCCGTAAGGGGGATCAGCTCAGGGAGCTATGCAGCTGGGAATGAAGGCAGAATAGGCTGCCTGAATGGAGGGAATCTAAGTGGGGTTCAGCTAGTAGGATTCTGGGGCCCAGTGTGGGGCTGGTGATGTTGGTAACATCTGGATGGCATCTGTGAGGCTTGGGCTGTGGTGTAGGGGAGGAACTGAGCCACAGATAGGGCGCCCCCCTGGCATCGGGGCAAAAACACGGGCAGCTTCCCGCCTAATTAACATCAATTAATTAATTAACAACAAGGAGTGGTGGGGGAGAAGGTGGATGGCTAGCCCAGAAACAGGTGGGCGGGACACAGGAAAATCAGCCCCGAGAAGGCCCCCTGTTACACTACGCAACATGCTAGTAATTAAAGCAAATGTCTAGAATTGTGCAGAATAGGTTGGCTGAACATTGGTTACAGAGTGGTGTTAGATGTAGTTTTAAAATAGTCTTTCACTGACTGATCTTACATAAAATTATGTACTATGTAACATTGAATTTACAAGGACGTGCGTTAAAGTCACCACATTTGCTCTTTAAAGCAGAAAAACACACTTAAGTAATGTTCCTTAGATAATGGAATATTCATAGGTTCCTGTAGAGGTAGCAGATGCCTGAATAAAGATGCATTTTTCTGAACTATAGAAGTAAATGCAACCAAAATGTTAAAAGGCTGTCCAGCAAAGCATCTAGGAAAACTTTTTAAACATTATAATTTGGCTTGGAATATTTCTTCTGCATCACTTATTCCTTCAGTTAAACCTTGGTTCGTTTTAAAGTTCTAGGAGTTGAGGAAATGAGTAAAATAAATCTGAGCCACATACCTGTAAGTCAATCAACACAAGCCACAGCAATGAAATCTTAGTATTAAGTTTTCCCAGAAACTGAACGCTCTGGCACCAAGAAGAGAACTCTGTAGCAAACTCAGTTTCATAAAACACAAAGGTTATGATGACTAATTTTTAGTCAAAATGACAGTGAAGCTCTTACGTAAAAATAAGAATGAATAAAGTAGAAACATTTATGGAACAAAACTTCTATCACTTTATTATTTAGCTACAGTATATGACAAATACCGTTACTTTCTGATGGTAGTATGTGTCGATGCTGTCATGAAAAGAACAAGCACATGCTTGCCACAACACACACTTTGTGGTCTCCATCAAGTTAAAACCTCCCTCCCTTCCCCAGACAGGTTATGTAAAAATTGTGTCAGTTCACAAGATAAATGCAAAAATAACAATAAAACTCTTGGACCAAATGATGATGTGGAGAGGCATCTGCCTGGGGTCATCTGACCCCAGCACTCTTTCCTGCCTAGGCAGGGGGTCGGGCCTGATGATCTGTTGAGGTCCCTTCTGACCCTGGCATCTTTGAATCTATGTTTTGACTGTTTGGGGGTACAGGAGTTATACTGTGTAATTCTGGGGACAGTAGAAGGAAACGTAATGCTTTTAGGGCAGAGGCCTGACACTTGTTTCCATTCCAGGGTGGTGTGGGAAGGGGAGAGGTTGAGGTTTTTTACTTGCTGGGGCTCTCCAATCTCTTCACTTCACTTTCATGGAAGCTGCTGCTGCCATAACAGCATAGGCTCCCCGACCCCTGCTCTACAGATTCACTACGGGGCTTGGAGCTGTGCAGGGCTTCTAGGGCTGGGCAGGGGTTGCACAGGGTTTCCCCTATTTTGGCAAAGACTTCTGGGGGAGTCATACTGGCCCCTCCCCCTCATAGTCACCACATGTGGTTGGTGCCCCTCTTGCCCCACACTAGTTCTACTCCTATTTCCAGGGCCTGTGGAGAAGTCCACATACAACTGACTTGCTAAACTTTGAAAAATAAATAGTTTGCCGTTTCAGGTTGATGCTTGCTGGTTAGTTGCAATTCATAACACTTCCACAGTTGTAAATTTATTTTATAGAAGCAAAGCATTGTTTGCCTTATTTTTATTGTTCGTAAAGTTGTATTATGTAACATATACTGCATGAAAATAGTTCTGTTTTATCTGAACTATAGACGCACACATGTTCCTATTGTACAATGTATTCTATCATTACTATAAGAGGTAAACTCAGTTGTTTTAATGAAGTAGTTATAATTTCAATTTTATTTCTGCAGTTTGTACAGTATATGTTCCAAATTAAGATATCCAGCAAATGTGGCTATCCAAAAGTTAACAGTGAAATTAAAAATAATCTAAAAAATGTTCTCCATGCTATTTAAAAAATAATACCGGCACTGTGTTCTTCTGGAGGGGTTTAAGTTAAGCTATTTAATCATGGATGATTTAAAAGATTTCCAAAAACGTTTCTGCAAAATTAGCATTTCATATTTGATTTTCATTGTATTCATGGGGAATTATGTTTATTGAGAATTCACCTGTATGTGTTCTCCTCTTCCAAATTCTCCATGCTTTAGACTATGTATGTATAATGAAATCCATGTACGTGACTTTAAAGTAATTGTTTATGCTTTTACTTTGAAACAGTTCAGCTCTGAATTTCAGATATTTGATATGTATACACTGAATTTACCCAAATCCAAGCTGACTTTGAATTTAAGATAACCCCCCAATAATTAGATTCTATACATAGAAAATTTAGAATTCATAAATTTGTTATACTTTTCCATGTATCAGATTAAAATATTAAGGAGGATCATCTTAAATTAATCTCCTCTACTGCTGCTTCAGGGAAAGCAGCAACAAGGGTAGGGTAAGGTAGCTAGACCCCATGCCTTACCCCCAGCCCCCATGCCAGTGCCTGCCTCCCCCACCACTTTTCCTCTCCAGCCTCCGTTTTCCTGCAGCTTACCTTTAGTGATGGGTCTGGCTCCAAGGCAGTCAGCAGCAGCAGCAGCACCAGCCGAGCCAGACACCCCAGTAGTAGAAGTTACAGGCCAGGCCATGGCAGATCAGGGTCGGGACCAGAGCTAGAGCCTAAGCAGAGGGTGGAGAGGAGGCAGGCAGAATGGCCTACCCCTTGCCAACCCCTCAACAAGCTGTGCAGTTTCCCCTCTGACCCCCACTCCCACAGATCTCCCCTGTGCTTCCCCCCATCATGCTGTCTTCCCCAGGCATTAAGCAGTCTCCCCTTCATTACCCCTACCGGCTAGGGACAGAGATTCAAAAAGCCTGAGCCTGAATTGATTCAATCATTGCAGGTTAATCTAAGATGGCTAGGCTAAACCAGTTTGTAACTGTAGAGACATCCCCTCTGGACTGAAAAAATGCAGTCAGATGCCTGCATTGGCTCAGGCTAGAAGCTGGGGTGTGCTAGAGCAGCCCTCCCTTCCTTATCCACAGTGCTGAGCTGAGAGGGGTGTGGCTAGGCCCTGGCAGGATGCTCTGATTAGAGAGGAGCCTCCCCCGCCCCCAGGAATTGCTAACAGTGTTCATTGCCCCTAACTCAGTGTTTATCACCCCATTAAGAAAACAACAGAAGGACATTACCAGCTATCTGTTGATGTTGCCTTTGTCCTGTCTGCCACAGCACGGACTATAGCCAGCGTGTGGTCCACTAGCTAATGCTATGTGTCTCTGTAAGGCAGAGGGGACCAGGGAACCACTGCTTAGAGGGTATGGGGGGAGCAGGAGCCAGGCAGATTGCCTGCAGTCTCTGCCAGAGCTGCAGTCAGGGAGCAGAGGGGAGGGGCCAGCTCTGCTGTGGAGCAGAGACCCCCGCCCAGCCTAGAGAGCATGCTGGGGTGCTGGGGGAGTCTGATTTGACTTAAACCAGAAAGGGGTCTGGGACAGACGTTGCAGAAACCAGTTTGACCCAAATCAGTTAAATCTGATGCTCCATTCAACCAGGTTTATCTCAAACCCATTTCAGCCATTTTCAAACTGGTTTATGTGCACTGAACATCTGTTCTGTTACAGGTTTAAACCCGTTTCTGATCACTTAAATTGTTTATGTGTAATGTCTGTCCCTAGCCACTGTGTGCCCCCTCCCCTACAGCTTGAGGGCCAGGGCTGGCAGGGCCCAGGGCTGACAATGGCTCAGTTGCCACTTTGCTACAGGCCCAAAGCCAGGTCCACACAGTAGCTGCCTTCCCCAACTGGTACTCCAGTCCAAGACCAGCTCCCGCCCACTCCCATGTTGACTGGGAAAAAACCTCATCTTGAATTTGAGTAAATGCAGTATTTAATTGTAATAGTAAGCTGCTCTTAACGTTATCCATTATTAGTTTTTCCATTGACATAACCCAATATATAGTGTTCATGAATTTATTCCAAAACTGGAACATGCATTTCTCTTATGAACTTTTATACCATGATAGTGACAGAATACCTGCAAATAGTACTCACAGAGCACCTTTAAAAGATTGTCCAAGGAACAAAAATTCCTTAACTTACTGGACACTAAGAACCAGGGACTTAACAATAGTATTGAATTCATATTATTGTTGACTTCATGGCCCATTACAATGTAACCGATCTGCCACTTACCTCTGTGCACTCCAAGGTGAAAACGACCCTCTCAAGTGATTCTGCTCTTCCACTTACCAAGTTATCCTTTCTACTGCATTTCTCGTGTCTGTCAGCTGTATAGTATCTCTTATAACCTATTTTTGTTTACATATGAAGTTGTCCATGGGCCTTTGTTCTATCTTTTAGTTAGTTCAAGCTGTGTCTGCTTTTTCTCAGAGATGTAAGAAAGGTATGTGGTAGCAAAAGTTTGTCCATGTCCCAACTATATAAAAGTTCCAATAAAAGATATCGTGTGCAGAGGTCCTTCTTGTATTTCCATTTAGCAACTTAAAATAAGGGTTGGGTTTTCTTACTTTATTGTGTATCCCCTCATTCCTGTCTTTTAAATAAGGGTTGAACTCTGGCAGTTGCTGAGCAGCCTGTCCTAAGAAGGAATACCACACATATTGAAGCACTTTGATAGACATTGTGTAAATAGTTGATTCTTTTTGGTAGGTTTTTCTTCTTTCTGCTGTCAGTTCAAAAAAGATTGGGAAAAATGTCTAGCATTGAATGAAACTGAAATCACAAAGCAGTATAATTAGATTTTGAGCTTTTTCAACTTTTTAAAAAAGTAATTAAAAGGAATTTTGGAAATAAAATGACACATTGAATAAGAAAATTGAAATGTTTCATTTTCAAGATGTCTGAATGAAACTGTTCTGTTTTCCAGATTTTTTTTCCATTTCCCCCCGCCCCCTCCAACTAGGATAATTTGCCAAAGCAATATAAATTGCAAAATATTTCAGTTAACTGAAGCAGAATTATTTTTGGCAAAATAAGTTTGGGGCAACAAACTTCTCCCAGTTCTACAGAAAAGAAATCAGTAAAGCCAGGTGTAAGCTTTACGTTCAATATACGCACAAGGGGTTATAGTGGATCATATATACACCTTAAAGATGGTACGTATATACACAACAAATTGACCTGTGTACTTTTCATTATCTCTTATATATTTGCTTAATGTCTGTGTTTGTTCAGGTACTTTCTGAACTATTAGATATCACTAATCTTTTCTTTTTAACATCTAGAAGTGATTTCCTGCCTTCAAGTAATTTTTGTTGTCATCCTCTGGAGCTCCTGTACATTCTCCATACATTTTTGAGATGAAGTAATAAAAGTAGAGCTCAGTGTTCAAGGTGAAGGCTTACCATTGATTTCTCTAATGATGATATACTATTTTCAGTATCTTTTCTTCTTTTTCTTAATATAGTTTAATATGTTGTTTGTTCCTTTGACCAGCACAGAACATTAAGCATATCTATGCAAAGGGCCATTTACAAGGACACGGAGGTCTTTTTTTCCTGACTGGCTGTAGTTGATGATTCTAAATTACCATGTACAAGCAGTACAGGTTTTTCTTTCCTTTTGTACAGTGCTCTTAACTACATTGACTCTTAAAAATGTCATTTCATGGCCTGGTTGCCTTGTTTTGCTAGTTTCTTTTGAAGATATTTTAAAATTCTCTGCATACTTGGAAATTTGACAAATTTGTTATAATATTCCATATATAAAATCTAATTACTGGAGGGTCATATTAAATCTGTCCTCTGGGCTGCTGCAGCAGGGGAGTAAGTGGTTGGGGAAGTAGTGGGGGGCAGGGGGAGGGGCTAGTTCTGGGGCGGCTATAGGGGGATAGGTAGTAGGGGAC
>NW_017729031.1:23133517-23147835 GCF_001723915.1 Gavialis gangeticus
CCCATTGCCTGGGCACCCTGGGCCGTCTGCCCTGCACCCACTGCCAGGGGCGCTGAATGGAATGGGCATGCAGGATCTCCATGGAGAACAGCATAGGACCCCCATGGACCGGGCACACTTGGCTGGGCAGATGGTATGGGGCTGTGGGAGGGTGGGGAGCAGCATGTAGGGGTAGGATGGGCAGGGGGAGGGGCTAGTTCTGGGGCGGCTATAGGGGGATAGGTAGTAGGGGACAACAGGAGAAGTTGTAGGAGGCAGGCAGTAGAGGTGGGTAATGGAAGGACAGAGCTGTTTTTTCCATGGCTTGCCCTCTGCCACCTGCTTCAGCTCCAGCCCAGCCCAGCCCAGCCCAGCCCAGTAGCAGTGACAGTTTGCTTTATTAAGCAATTATACTTAATACCTTGGAGAATAAACATTCTGGCTTCACTGTTAAAAGATGCTAATCATACCTACAGAACTTAAAATGTTAATGATTCCTATATACATTTTTTCAGTAGTGTAACTGGGGGGAAATTGAGGCAGCCACCAGACTTGGATGCTCACTTAGAGCACCAAAATGGCACCTCTTGACCCCTCTCAGCCCCCATACACCCCGCTCCCTGCAACTAGTCTTTGCCATGTCAAAAACTAATCTGTCCTCCCATGCCATCCTAGGGGTACAGGGAAATTTTGCCCATGGCACAAAACTCATTAGTTACACCTTTCATTTTTTATATATGATCAACATTGTGTTTCTTTAATAAGGTATTCACCGAGTCTCTTTCATTGAGACGTCTTTGTCAAAAAGTCTTTCCAAACGGATTACTGTTTTACAAATGAGAATCATAGAGAAGTAGGACTGAAAGGGACCTCCAAAAGAAATGTACCAATGAAGAGATGTTAAGGACTGCAAAGTACACCTGACATTCTGACTTGTTTCCACATTTCTTATCATGAATTTTTAAGGTGGGGTTTATAAAAGTGCCCTTTGATCAGAATGCTCAATAATGGGAACAACTTACTAAGTACAGTGCAATAGTGTGTCCTCTAAAACATATCCCACACTCAGTCTTTCTCTTTAAAAAAAAAAATCACTAAAAAGCAAGTTCTTGCACTGTAAGTAATTTTCCTGGAAAGTACTGATTCTTCATCTTTTAGCAGCTCATCAAATAGGTCAGTGAATAGAACTTCTTATACAATTGTCCTACTCTTCATTTGTGACACAGGAAGGCCTTTGGGCATTTTGATTATTGTTTTGAATTTAACGGCTTTGCATGTGATCCCAACTGTGAAAAGTATAGGTAGGTCAGTCAATATTTGTTGGTTTAATTTTCAAAAATTTAAGCATTCCAGTTATTACTTTTCCTCTTCGTTTAAAAATAATTGGAGGAAAAAACCTTCTTGTGTGTAACTTATGTAGATCTTTTAATTCTGACTCATGAAGCTAGTTTTAGTTCTCAGATTTTCAGTCTTTTACTGTTGCCTGATCTCTTATCTCTTTACAATAACTTGGTTCCAGGACTGTGAGACCCTTTACACGTTACTGCATATGTTGAGTTGATGAATTGTAGAAAGAGCAGAAGAATGTATGACAACATACATTTAGCTTAGTTTTAATTATTTTAGAATACTTTTCTACCTACATGTAAAGGAACACTAAAACACATTGTAATAACATGCATTTTAAGCATCTGAGATTTCACTGAATTCTTAGTTGAGAAAAAAGAAAAGTGAAGCTGTTTGAAATATAGAATGCAAATTTATTTTTGTTTGCATGTTACATGACATGTGACTGGGGGAACCAATTTAACGTGTATAAGGCTAGAGAGAGAAGTTACACACAAACTGGTTTAAGTAATCAGAAACTGGTTTAAATCTGTAACAGAACAGAAGCTCAGTGCACATAAACCAGTTTCAAAATGGCTAAAACTGGTTTAAGATAAATCTGGTTGAATGTTGTGATAGGCTTAACTGATTTGGGTCAAACAGGTTTATGAAACTACCAGAGCCCTTCCTGTTTCAAGTTAAATCACAGTCCCCCAACATCCCAGCATGCTTTCAAGCCCTGGGCTGTGCTGTTCGCTCCAGCAGAGAAGGGTTTTGCATTGGAAGGGTGTGGGGGGAGGAAGGCAGAGACTGGGGCCCCCCCCAGGCAAACCCTGGCTGGGATCAGGAGGCAGGGAGTGTGGGGGCGGTTAAACCCCCCTTTCCCTGAGTACAGAGCTGCCCTGCCCTGTTAAACTTACTGAAAGTTACTTCTGGCTGCGACAGTGGACTACAAATCCCAGAGGCACCTGGAAGCAGGAAGAGGAAGTGATGAGCAATCTTGTGAGTCCTGTTTCTGTGATTCTGGACTGCAAATCCCAGAGACCTCAGGGGCAGCATGAAGAGAGAGTGAATACACAGCCCATCCTTGCTACATGCCAGAGAGCCATGCTCTAGGGCCCCCTGGTTTCTGACCTGAGCCACTGCAGACACATGGCTGCTGTAACAGGGTAGCTACTGGGGCTGGTCTCCATGCTGGCCTGCCTCCCTGTCTGGGCAGTCTGCCCACCTACACTCGCTTGCCATGCCTTGATGTAAACAATAAGTTGGGGGGCAGGGGGTTTAGACAGGAGGATGCGCATTTTAAAGCCCAATGCCAAAGGCATATTACATGGCTCTGAACTTCCCCTTATACCATGTCCCATGCCTCGCAGGCAGGATTCAAATTCTACTAGCACTTTCCCAGGCCCTTACTGGGCTGTTCTGGCATCTGGCCCGACTAGGCCTCAAGCATCTTTGGACATGCCTGGGCCTTAACTCATGCCTGCTTACTGGGGCCTCCACTCCAGCTACTCCAGTCAGCTTGTGTACAGTCCTTTAGGCTATCGTAAGACCCTACTCTACATGGCTGCAGGCTGTGGTTAGTCCAACCAGCCCCTGTGGAGCTCTTCTGACTGTCTTGAGGCCCTACTCTACATGGCTGCCAGGTCCCTACTACTCTGCCTCCTCATGTGGGCCTCTGGGCCTCAGGCATCTGATGACTTTCCTGAGCCCCCCTAAGTCAGCCTACAGCTGTTCAGGCCTTGGGCGTCTGTTGACATTCCTGGACTCTTCTGAGCATTATGCCCCTTTGGGCCTCAGGCATCTGTTGACTTACGTGGACACCACCTCAGGCCCCACTCAATGGGCCTGGGCCCGTATGCTTTTCTCTGAGGGTGTACTTCCCTAGCCTTTCCCCTCCATGTAGTAACATGCAAGGCAGCAGGGGTTGAGGCTTTCTGGCACCCCATACTCGCCCTTCACTGAGGAGGCACAGGTGTGGCATTTCTTGGAAGCTGCCCTGCCAGAAGCAGCCCCACCACACTATCCAACCCCAGCAGGGTGTAGTTTTAGGTCATTCCCCAGGACCAGGAACCTCCTCCATCCCCATAGTTCCTACCCTGTCCTTTGGGTGTTCCTGAGCAGCAATTCCAGCCAGGCAATGTTCTGCCTCTGGCTATAATGCTCAAGTCTGCTCAATGCTCAACTGCTTCTGGCTATAATGCTCAAGCCTCTCTTGCTGCTAGTGGCTGCGCCCTCTTCCCCAATCAGGCAGCCTCCTGCTGGCCATGTGACTCCTGATTGGGGAGTGTAGCCACCTGCATGCTGTCTCTGCTGCCTACTCAGACCCTTTGAGTGGCAGACACCAGAGGTGTCCTGACACAGCTGCGCTTCCTGAATCAAAAGTAAACATGCATCCAGTTGTTTCTCAGTTTAATCCCTGCAGCTTAGACTAACCCACAAAGCCTGAATTGATTCAGCTTTGGGGCTTTTGACTGTCTGTACTTAGCCCAATGGTTTAGTCTTCATTGAAAGTTTTATATAATTTCATCCCACAGGGTACTAAATCTACATACAAACATGTTAGTCATAAACAGGTGTCTTCCTTTCCTCAGGAAAATATATCCACTTCTGAGATAAGGGTCGGCAGCTTTTACAGACATGAGTCAAGTTAGGTTAGGTAGCAAAAAATACTCTTGATTAAAATATCTAATGGAAAATAATTACTATTGTATTTTCCCACATATCTTATGCCCCCAAATAAGACATGCACCTTGTTTCTGGGAAAACAGAGTGAAGAAAAAGATTTTTCCAAACTATGGCTGAATAGAACAGGGGCAGAGCTTAAGCTTCAGCTCACTCACCCTCCCTTTTCTGCTTAAGCAAACTCTGAAACTCTAGTACTGCTGAAGACTGTGCATGGATCTGTGATTTTGAAAACAGCTAATAAAAGAGTCTCCAGGGTTTTGAAACTGGAGCAGTTAACTGAAAGCAAAATTGCTCAAGGAAAGGTTAGCAGAATATCCATTAAATAACCATTAAAAAGGACAGACAGTCATTAACAATGATCCATTAAGTCAATTGACTCCCTCAGTTGCTTGAATAGAAATGCCACTGCTGATCCAGTGGACCAAGAATCGGAGTGCATGCTTCTATTCTAGGCAGAAAATTAGCTTCCTCACTTAAGACACACACCCCAATTTTGGGGAAAAGAGGTGTGTGTGGTATGTGAGCAGGTAACTGTACTTTTTCTCTTAGTCAATACCACATGGTACTTTAATAATAATTGGATAGCATGGAGTGATCATGTAGTGAACATTTGTTTTTCTTCTTATCAAGAAGTATTTACTGCAAGCTTCATTTTGGGGTATTGGTTCAGAATTGACTAAAAAGGGCTTTGGAAGGAACTAAAGAAGAAACTGTATCATTTTTAGTACCTAACTGTCGTTCAGGTGTGAAAAACCTGGGATCTCAACACACTGCATGTTTACTGTGGTGTAACTTAAATCAGTTTTGAGTCATGTGGTAAGTTACACTAAGATCCAGAGTGGACAGAAGTTCAGCTATTCTGGGGTACCTGCATGTAGTGGGTCACTAGATGGCAGGAGCATATATTAACTTATTTGATTTGGGCAAGCAGGTAGGCCAGTGGTTCTCCAGCTTTTTAGATAAAGGGCACCCCTCCATACCTTTTTTTCTGAACTTGGTGGCACCCCAGTTGAGAACCACTGCTGTACTCTTTCAGCTTCAGTAGTTCTCAACTAGGGTGGTGCGTCCACTGCCAAATAAAAGTACCCCACACCACTCCTGCGGAATCAGATATGGAAGAAGTTTCATCAGGAGCAAGCAGGTGTTGCTGCCTGCATTAGATTTATTTGATTTATCTGTGTGCATTGTGTATTTCTTCAGGTAGCCACTGCTGCTGCCAGGTAGAGCTGGCCCCACTTGCCTCTGTTTCCAGGAGGAATGTGCAGGGCTGACCCAAGAAGTGCTGCTTGCAAAAGCAAATGCTCCTGCTGCAGCTGCTTCCAGATCTGGGTCTGCACAAGGTATGCAGGACACTTTCACTTGATAGCAGTGGTGCCTGTGACAGTGGCAGCACCCATACTGTGGCACCCTTAACAAGGTCTTGCAACACACTGGGCTTCCACAACAGCCTGACTGGGAACCACTGGGCTAGGCAAACCACAGTGAGGTTACACCTGTTTGGTATAATTTAGGTGGTGTAGTATTACCATTATCTTTATAATGGATTCAAGTCCCTGTTGACCCCTTTATTTAAACCAGTGTAAATTTGTTATGTGTATGGCTCCTTTGTTGGGCTGCTTCCTTACAGTCAGAGTTTAAAGGAAAGCCTTAACTCTAGCATGTGTGTTTAGTTGGCCTCAGAACTTGGTCCTGTAAATTTAATTACCTTTCTCTATTGACCAGCAGCCAGATTGTGAACCCCCGTTCTCGTCAATAATCAGTCACTCACATGAATAATCACACTGAAATGAACCTGCCCTTGTACTATGTAAATAAGTTTTTTTAATATCTGATTTTCTCACTACAAGAATAGAATACACAAATAAATATTGATACGTATAATGAAACAGGGACGTTTATCTTTGTGGTGATACAGAATCCAGGAGAAATTCTCAGGAAGAAATATGTTAAAGAAAACTAAACTAAACCAACACCTGGCTGTTTTTCAGACACCATAATCTTTTGTGTGAGATGTAGTCAGTCTTATCACCTCAAGAAGATATATGCTTGATTCTGTCTTGTATTATGATGAACAGATCTATGTACAACTGGTAGGCATCGGTATGAGGCAATACGGAAAGATATCAGAAAACCAGGCAAAATGATCATAAGTTTTATCTTTATGGGAATAAGAATTTTGAAAAGTTCATTCTGAAGACAGAATAATAGGAAACTTAAGTCAAAAAAGAAACCCTAATGTACTGAAGTCAGAAATAGTCTCACATACTTGATTGCATATTTCAAAGCCAGGTAGATGCAATAAAATCATTAATAGAGGATATACCAAGTTAATTACTCTTCCACATCTGCTCTCAGAAAACTATTACATGTTTAAAATAAGAAGTGCAAGTTTATTACCTACCACTTACTGCATATAGAGGGGGTTTTTTATTAACTTTTAAAAAATGTTCCTGGTGCAAGTGTTTGTATGAAGATAAAAAGAGGATACAGCTAACACACTGAAAATTAAATACAGTACAATATTTTTACATTGTTTTAACAATGATAATTTTAACATGAATATAATTCTGTTGTGTTTTCACTGATGAATTGCACCAAGTAACTTATACAACGATTTTCAATATACTCTCCAAGCAGATAAATTTAGTTAAAGGTAAACAATACCTTGTGATTTGTTGCTTTGTCGTTAATCAAAACCAGGTATCTTTTACATGTCTATCTTTTTGTTATTTGTTATTGAGTCAAAGGTGAATGTTCTTATGGTAGGTGAAATTTACCTTTTAAAAATATTTTTTTTAACTCAATAATGATCTGTAAGTTCTGGTGTGATTTACCAAGCTGCCCAGATGTCACAGTTTAGTCATTTGTCATATTTTGCCTATGCACCATACCCACTGGTTTGTGCATTGTCATCTTCTGTTCCCAGTCCTCCAACAACATGCATCTGCAACAATTCTTAGTTTGCACTTGCATCTGGTCAATCACTGTAGCTGCATCTGCACATGCACTTGGCTGTGGAGTAGACTAATTAGCTGCAGAGTAGGGCATCACCATCTACATGTGCAATGCTATTAGACCTAGTAAACTAATTTACTCTGCCATAAGATAGTACTAGGGACAGTACTATCTTACGTCAGGGTAATTAACTGCAATTAAGCACACTTATAGATGCTGGCCGTGGGTGTAAATTGCACCTGGTCAGCCCAGCCAGCAGGGGGCCAGACTCCTGCCTGCCACTTAGCCACATGACTCCACACTTTCAGCACCCTTGTGCCCCAGCCAGCCCCTCAAGAGCCTGGAGCTAACTTCCCTCATGCCCCAGGCCATGGTGTAAACAGCTCTGCCCTGGCTCAAACTGCTGCAGCTCAAATTGCTGTGGAGTTTATTGCTATGAATTAATTGAACATGTAGATGCACTCAGTGTAGACTAAAATGATCACTGCCACATTTAGAGAGGTCTGACATAAAAGGGCTTGTCATTTAAGAGAATGTGCTGTATACTAGCAGGAAAGGGGGAGCAACAGGTAGATCTGTTGGTGCAAAGCAGGCATATATGTCCTCCTGCTGCAGCTGTTTATGGTTACATTCAACTTCTGCAAGGCTGTGAGAGGCTATGAAGAGTTTTTGATTCCTGCACAGACATTCCCTTCAGGTCACAAGTCTTTAAACATGGGGGCTTTCTTGTTTCTGCACTTGTCTTTAATAACTTTAAAGTGAAGGTAAAATTTTACATACACACAGAATTTACTGAGGCATCTCCCAGCCTCCCTTTAGGAACAGAAATCATCCACGGACTGGATTGTGTTAAGTATGACGCAAACCAGTGATTCTCAGCCAGGGTGTTTTTTATATGTTTCAAATATAAATCAATGGCTGTTGGGTTTTTTGGTTGTAGCGATGTTGGTCTAAGGACATAGGCAGGCAAGGTTCTTTGAGTAGATGTGGTATCTTTTACTAGACCAACTGAGTAGGTGGAAAAAAGTTCTGAGCAAGCTTTTGGGCGCAGTTGCCCTTCTTCAGGCAGAGGGAGTCTCTGCTGATCTGAGACTTCAAGGAATGAGAGAAGCTAAAAGTGTGGCAGGATGTCAGTGAAAATGTAACTAGGTAGAGGCTAAAGGGAAACACTACAGTGATAATAATACAAGGTAAAAAGAGGCTTTCAATGAAAAGGGAAATGGTTGGAAATCAGGAAGACAAAAGGCAGAAAAGGAGGGGAGGGGAGAAAAGGTGGAGATAGGAGGTCAGGTCAGGCAGGTACCTGGTGAATTGGATGTCAGGCAGCTTATAATGTGTCATAAATCCAATGTCTATATTGAGTCCATGATTTTTTTTTTAGGGTTACCATATTTCCAAGATCAAAAAAGAGGGCACCTGTGGGGCGGGGTGGGGGGAGGGGTATGCCTGTGCCCTGCTTCTGCCCCTCACTCCTAAGAACCTGCCCCCCCAACCCTGCTAGTGCCCCTCACTCCCAACCCACAGCCCCTTGCACCCCCCCAACACTGCTGGTGCCCTTCACTACCGACCGAGAGACCCCTGTCCCTCTAGCCCTGCTGCCCTTGCAGCTCTTGCATGCGCACATACATTCTTGCTGGGCCCCATGTGCAGAGCATGTGACCCCCGACAGCCAATCACATTGCCCACTGCTCCCAGCCCCAAGCATTCAAGCTGCTTCTGCCCTGGAAATGTAGAGGCAATGCAAAAACCCAGATATTTGTTTGCATTTTAAAAACCCGCCCAGAGATGAGGACAGGGGGCCAAAAAAGAGGACACGTCTGGGAAAACCCGGACATATGGTAACCCTAGGCTCCTTAGAAGGCAGCAGTTCTCCCTCTTCGCTCTGGTAGCCCAACATGCCTTACATGGAAGGATGATGGAGAATGCCAGTGCAGACACTACCAGTCCCCCATCTCCTCCATCCTGTGAGCCTTAGGTCAGGCAGGCCCATTCTTGCTAAGAGGCCTGAGAATGAGTATGGGGGGTTTCAGTGGAGCCCCTTCCTGGCCTGGAGAAGGATGAGAGACACTCCTGAAGTTAGAGGTGCAAGAGGAACAGCGGAGAGCAGAAACTGGACTCACTGGAACAGGCCTCAGGAGCCCACAGGCTGTGGCGTACACTAGAACATCATTGTGGAGAAGCTGTGCCCTCAGGCAGGCACTGCAAGCTCCTGGTGGGAATGGGCATCAGAGTTTCCTGTGCTGCCCATGTGGCAGCCAGCCTGGAAACTGTCCTCACTTATGGAGGTGGGGAGTTAAAAAAGCAAGAGCTTAAAGAAATCATGGCTGCCTATACACGTGCTCAGATGTGGGACGTTTTAATTAGAGTAGTTCCTGGGCAGCCACTCTAATTAAAATGCCTCACCATCATGTGTATTAAGCACCTGCATATTTAAAAATGGTTGTGGGATGCTTTATCTAAACCTCATTTGATGAGGTTTAGTTAAAGCGCCCTGCGGCCATTTTGAAATGAGTGGGGATTTAATACGTGTGCTGCTGTGGTGCTGTTGCAGCATTCTGATTAGAACATGGAGCAGACTCAATTAATCATGTCTGTTACAACACATCACAATTAGAACGCCAATGAACACGGGTATAGGCAGCCCATATTAAAGAAATTTTCATTATTTGAGGACCAGCCCTAACTTGGGGGCTCTTCCCCTGAAGCTTTGATTTTTCAGGGTAGGCAGCACTGACCTTGGCAGTACCCTCCTTTCCCCCCCAGCACCAGTCATTCAGGCTTTCAGGGAAATGGGGCACAAATTAGAGATGGGTCAGGGATGATTCAGACCCTCATAGGAGTGAGTCTGAAGGCTCCCCTGGTGACCCTGAGCTCCCAAGGGGAAGCAGGAGTCCAGGACACCAACATGCCCTTCACTTCTCTCTGCTGCCAGGCCAAGACAGACTGGTCCTGAGTCCTGGGTGTTTGCTCTTCTCAGGCAGCTGTGCCATGCCACTCTTCTTCTTAGAGAGCTTGGGTTAAACCCCAGTCGCTATAGCTAAAGACTCAGAAAATTGTTCCCTCTATTGGTGCTGAGAATGATGGGTCAGCACCTGTGATTCCAGGGACTTCTGATAACCCTGTGGTCCCAGGTAGAGAATGCTGCTCTCTCCAAATGGCATTATGTGCTGGCTTTAACTCCCCACCCTTGCTAGGTGGCACCTCCAAGTTATCTCCAGGAGATGTCTGGCCCTCTCTGGCACTACCTGCTGGTTGGGCTGGCTCCTGACCTCTCTCTTTCTCCAACTCCCCTCCTGTGGCACAGCCAACTGCTTGGGAGTACACCTTAACTCCTGAATAACCCCTCCTAAAAGGAGCCTCCCTCCTCCCTGTGGAGCAAGCCTCCCATCTGCCTTCTCTGTCTGCCCTCTTTGTTGAGTCTGACTACATGAGAATGAAGTAGCAAACGATCACAAAGTACCATCAGCAGCCTCCACCAGGCCACATTTTTTTCTAACGCTATTTATATTTTTCCTAAAACAATTTAACATGTAGGTATAGTCTCTAGTGTGACTTTCTGAAATTTCCTGTGGTGCAGTAGACAACTTGAGAGAAGAGAGCGCACTCTGGACAGAGCGTTCGGTATCTTCTTAAAAAAGGAAGACCATTTCATTGGAGCGCTGCTGTGGAGAAAAGAGAGCAATCATTTAATATAGAACGATATAGCAAGGGTCTCCAAAGGTCATGTAGTCCAATGTTCTTCCGCAAGAAACAAGCCTCTCCTGTGGACAGGATTTGATTTTGTACCAGAAAACACCTTTGGATTTCCAGTCCAGTCTTGTTATCACTCAGCCATTGCACTTAGCCAAAATGAGGTCTACAGGCAGAGTGAATAAGCCCGGTGTGCTATGACGGTGTGTGTTAGGCTACGGCAGTGATAACCAGCTTGACTGGATCCTCTGCTCTCAAGCTCTGCAGAGTTTAGTGCCTGAAGGTTAGGAACTAACCACCTCTTTCCTGCAGTGCTGCATGAGAGATGGTGGGTAGGGCAGCAACGATGGTCTCTGGGTAGGTCAGTGAATGCAGATTCAGGAGGCTTAGAGTCACTTCCTGGCTTAGCTACAGACGTCCTGCGTGACCCTGAGTACATCACCTAACTTAGCCAGTGTCACTCCCTCCTACATACCTGTATCAACCCCCATTTCTTCTGGTCCTCAATTATTACAGTAGCCACTTCTTGAGGGAAAAATGCATTGAAACCTGTTACATCATCATAAAGGTCTTGTTCAGATCCAGATTTTTGTAAAATTATTCCTGGAAATAGAAAGAACATTCGATGGTGCTTGTGCAAGCTGAAGGGACCAGGTCTCCCATAGCTTGGCTGTCTTCAGTGTGTAAAAATTCTCTTTCGCTGATACGTTCATTCATGTTCATCTGCTGTTTTGTCAGGAGTACTTGCAAAGCACATCATACTTTTCTAGTTGCATCATTCAGTAACAAACTCTTTTCTGCATCCAAATCTGCAGTGGGAAAGAGGGAAGAACACGTTGACAAAAGATTTGCTTCTAGTTTTTCTGTGATAAGATGAACTATTTTATTAAGATCTGATGATAAACTGTTTGGGTTATCCGAAGGCTCAGTAATGTCTCTTGGTGTATTTTCAACAGTATTCTCGGCTTCAGCCCAGTGGTGAAGTGGTAATTCTCCAGAAAGAGAGTTCTGCAATGGATTCCCAGAAATCTCTTGGCAGACCAAGTCACAAAGAGCTTCAGAAATAATCATGCACCCCCTTCTTAAACAACTCCTGCATGTTGAATTTAGATTGAAACTGTGTCAAAAGCTTGTTATCGACTGAATCAGCAATTGTTTGAGTCATCTCCTCCTCCCTGAAATGGGGATGTTCAGTACACTGGCTAGAAGCGTTCTCATCTTCAGAGATTTTCGCCATAACTTTACTGATTACCTTCATGTGAATCAAGTCAAATTCTGCAAGTTCCATTTTCTTTTCTATAGAGGAAGATGTGCTGGCAGTGGCAGGGAGAATATTGGATAAAAGCCTGCTGATTATATCTTCCAAAAATCTGTGGCATACCCCCAAAGTAGATGGTGTGGGACTTTGGCATTGGGCATTGCTTTCGGTAGCATCGTCTAAAAGCTTCTCATCAATTCCCCCAGGTTCTAGAGGTTTAGGCAGAGCTGAAAAGGGTGCTCAGTCATTTCTCCCCATATCAAAACACGTAAGCTCTCTGCCGCCGTACTCTTGTTGTTTTTCATATCTGCATAAACTGAGACTTTGGGAGCACTTTCTTGCAGAAGGTCGGATAAACAGGAGTGAAAAATTTTGGCCGCCAGTGCGTCCGTGTCAGGGGAGAGACCCTGATCTTCAGAAGGCTGCAAGTCTGTGGCCTGACATATGGAAAGCTTATTTAACGCTGAAGCAGCCAGAGCTGCGCTGATATGTGGAGGATCACTTCCAAGGTTTGCGCTGTCCTGAGCATGTAGGTTTTATGAAGGGACCAGTTTGTTAGTTGGTTCATCACATATTTCTTTCAAAAAAGCATCAGCATAAACACTGGTCAGTGACTGCTAGGGCTGAGGCTTAATTGCATATGTTGGCAGGGGCTTGCTGCGAGCATCCTGCACTGCCTTATGTAGTACTTCCTCTTCGGGAAATATCTTTCTGCATGATGAAAAGAAGGACTTTCTTGCAAGCTGCCTGCCAGTCTGGGGTAGAGTTACTCTGGAGTGGACTGCCCTTGGCTTGGCTAGTGTGTACAGGAGGGATGTAAAAGGTTTGAGCCCCTGTGCAGTAACCCAGCTTCCTGATGCCCCTTGATGTGGCTTGTACAAGCTCAGGGACTTGAAGCTGCCTTGGCATTTGCCCTTCCCTTTGTACTCATTCCTCAGATCCTAGCACTCTTTCCTGGACATTGATCCGTGAAAATAATTTTCTAAACATGCCTGTTTTTGGGTGGTCTTGTTTGAAGTCAGAAGAAATATCTTCCTTAATGAGACAATTTTGTAATTTGCCAACCTTTCT
This sequence comes from Gavialis gangeticus, assembly GCF_001723915.1. Taxonomy (NCBI): domain Eukaryota; kingdom Metazoa; phylum Chordata; order Crocodylia; family Gavialidae; genus Gavialis; species Gavialis gangeticus. The sequence continues at coordinate 23,146,485 of NW_017729031.1, forward strand.
TGTTGGTTCGTATTTAAAGTAAGTTTGGCTATGCAGAAACTCCTCTGTTTTGATAGTCTGCATGGGATGCTCAAGCAGAGCTCCCATGCACATGCTGTCCCTGCACAAACTAGAAATATTGTCAGCCTGATGAGGAGGTACCACTGCTGGCTCAGCCTCTGGAAGATTGTCTTCCCAAAACTCTCTGCCTAGAGACAGTGGCCTGCTTCTTGGTGGAGACGGGCCAGATGACTGTTGGGAAAACAGTGGGGTTAGTTCCCCTCTACTCCCTCTCCACACATCCTGGTGATCTGCTGGCTGTTCCCTTTCTCTCTGTGAAGATAAACCTTGTGGCACTGGCCTCTCCATCTCTCATGTCTCTCTCAGCTATTTTTTCTCTCTTCATATTACATTATTGCTGGATATATGATGTCTGTTACCCCAGCCACAAACCCATGGCATTATATGTAATTTCAGCAGTCATTTCTTTGGTCTTTCTCTGTAGCAGAAACAAATGAGAAAGGGCAGTAAGGATGTTAATTAATTCCTTCGTTCTCCCTTCTGTACATGGCAACATCTGTCTACTGGGCACAATTCAGCCTTTTAGCAGAAACAATAACAGCCCTCCACAAAAAATGACCTGTATCACCAGAGCCTTTTGGATAGGGTGGGATATAAATCTAACAGAATAAATATAGGAAATAAACAGCCAGTTCAGGAAAGGTCAGTGAAGGACAAACTAGGATAGGCATTGCTTCTCCCCGAGTTTGTTTCTGAAGAGCCAATGTGCAGTCTGAAGACCATGGGAGAAAATTGTGACCATCCTGAAGCCCCGGGGGAGGTTTGACACTGATTTGAGCAGGGCCGGGATTCCCGCACATAAGCCTAGAGATGACCAAATTTTGCCAGTTTACCCTATTACAAGTGTCAGGGGGGCTAGGAGTTGGATACACCTCTGGAAGCTGGGGAATGGACCCTGCATCCAGAGACTCTGCCGCATGCTGGGTGGGAAATGACAGCAAATCTCACTTCCATAGTCTAGTTTTGAACAGGTGCTGAGGCCTGACATTGGGACTGTCTCTAATTCCCACCGGCCCCCTCCTTCCCCCCAAAGAAAGCGCTTATCAGCTAGCTGACTTTGCCTTACAGAAGAGAATCAATTAATTTGCAGACATTTTCTCCATCTCGCACCAAACGTCAGAAGCTGTGTTCTCCCTGGGCAGTGCTGCTCCCTGCTCTTTCTCAGGATGAGGCATCTAAACACTGTGTCTGCTGTACAGCTTTTATGTTTTTCAAGGACTGCGCAGGTTTTTGCTAACTCACACCCTAGCCCCTAGTGCAAGAAGTAGTGTCCCCTCCCCCCCCCCCCCCC
>NW_017729031.1:23152835-23163646 GCF_001723915.1 Gavialis gangeticus
CCCCCCCCCCCCCACTTTACACATAGCAGAACTGGGTCAATGCTATTACCTACTAATCTGTGGGCACCGGGCTGTAGTGCCTTCCGTAGTTTTGTCGCTCCGTTGTTGCCCTTGGTGTTAAGAAAAGAGTATCTGTCACACAACCCATCACAATACAGCACATCTTGTAGCATTATATCCTGTTCACATGTTTCCAGAGAGAATGTGGAAGGTTGTGTGGAACGATGCCACTTGGTGACCCCTGCACAACAACGTGTGTCATGGCAGGGTGCACTTTATCTTTCAGTTTTGACATCCTCAGCTTCCACTTTTGACATCTCCCCATGCCCTGACTTCTTGCCTGAGAGGATGATCTGTTCTTGTTTGTGCCTTTACTAGCAATCGGCACAAATCTAGGCGGCTGATCACCTGGCATGAAAAACAATAAATTCTAGGATAGTCCTAAACTTTGAGTGTAAACTGCTTGCAGGTCCAGGAGTCTGTCCTCTAGACTCTGCTATAAAAGCCCAGCTCTGGGGGTGAGTAACGGTAAAAGCTTGGCCCTACTGAATTAAATGGGGGTTTTGACATCGACTTTGGTGTAGCTAGAGTTTTGCCTGAGGTACATAACCATTTTAATAGAAAGACGGTGAAAAGACTGATGCATCAATGGAGGCAATACCTGGAGATCAGGACCTTCAAGCATTATAGAACTCTGCTCACCAAATTTAAAAACTGACAGGGTCCAGTTTCCTGTTGTGTTGTACCCTGATCCTGCAAACATTGATGCCGCTTGCTAAGAAGCAATCATGGGAGAAGTCCTATTGAGCTCCCTGGGTTCACAGACATTTTTTAAATAAAGCATGTGCATCTTGTTAGATTGGGGGTTTTAGTCATGAACTTCTTTATGAAATTCTAAATAGAACTGCCAGCAAATCCATTGGCTCCTATTGACTCTAGCCATTTACTGATTACCTCGCTAAGGTATGTATGAGATATAGATAGATAGATAGATAGATAGATAAATAGATATCTATATCTATCTATCTATCTATCTATAAATTGTACTGTGGCTTTGTTTCTAACCTTCATTGCTTTGTGAAGCATATGTTGTTTCTTTTTGCTCTGTCGCTTTCTCTGTCTATCAATCTGATGTTTTTCTTCCAAGAAGGTTTTGAGTTTTCCACAGTCGTGTAAACTCTGGCTGAATCTCCTGAGAAACATGTAAATGGTTGGTTAATATCACTTCTGCTGCAATCAATTTCTGTTCCATCCCCTCCTTTACCTGGGTTTCTTTTTGCTAAAGCGATTGTAGCATTTTTGAACAGATTCCAAGAAGTTGCTAATACCATTTGTGAGCTACAGCTTGGAGATTTGCAAGCTGTTTCAGTGGGGAGTGTATTGCTGATGAATTAACATGGGCTGCATCTTGTCTTTTTGGAGGCACAGTGAGAGTGGAAGGATGCACCTTTCCCTTATGAGCCAGGAAGGAGACCACGCTCCATATCTCTCTTTTCCATGAGATGTTCTAGGTCACCATCTCCATGCATTTTATAGTAAGGCCTTGCAGTGGGATGTTAGATATCCAAATGAGTGCTTGGATGCTTGGCAAGGAGCCAAGAATGAGGGAAAATGGAACTGGGACAAGGCCAAGTTAAAGGGGACTCAAAAGCAGAGGTCATGCTTGTTGAGGAGAGAGATTGGGCACAGGGCCCTGGGGTCACTAGAGTGCACCGCTGTCTAGATCCTGGAATAGACCTGAATATCCCTGAGTCCCACTCTTTTGCTGTCAGCAAATTTCTGTGAGCCTTACTTGTAAAGTGAGCACCGCCCCCCCCAGTCTCTCTCTCTCTCTTTCTCCTTCTAGACTGGTGAACAGCCCATTGCTGCTATCAGTTCCTGAGTTAACTGAGATAGCAGAACCCACTCCTTCTAATTTCTACCACGTGCCATTTATTGCCCCCTTTTCTCCTTGCCATGTACTGCTGCTTGGTCCTTAGTTGCTGCCTTCCCTTTCTTGCTGCATGCAGAGGGGCTTAGAGAAAAAGATTTCTCTTTCTCGAATGTGGAGTCATGGCTTTTTGGCCAGATGATGAACTATTCCCCCAGGACTCTCCACTTCCATTTGTATTTTTTGTAATGTTTTCCTCAGTTGTATTCCTCATTATCTTCAGCTTGGAGGGATTAGATGATTAGAAACCACTGATCATGTGATGTGATGTCATGGCCATATAATTACAGGTTTAATCTCTTCTCTCTTTGGCAGTATGGAATTTCCTTGGATCACAATCACCTTGCGCTAGGCAACAACCTGGCCATTGTCTCCTAGCATCAAATGCTCTGCCCCATGATTGGCTCTGTCTGTCTCGTTTGTATGCAAGCCATATCCTTCCTCTCAATAGGGTTTGAGTATTGTTGTAGCCATGATGGTCTGGGAGATATGCAAGGATCAAGGTGATTTTAGGGACATCTTTTCTTGCACCAGCCATGTAGGTGGGAAAGAATTCCCCACTTCCATTTCTGTTTTTTCTGGCACATTTTTCTCCCAGTCATAGTCTTTTTGCTTAGTGAGAAAATTTTCTGGGCACCAGAGGAGTGATATGGGGAGCTCTTGTTGGGTCTGCAGCAGTCTGCTTGATCCCCAGGGGCTGAGGCTTGGAACAGCCCCTTTGTTTTCAGTGCAGCAGCACCCAAGTCAGAGTGACAGACAGCTGGAGAGACAGACAGAGCTGCAGGGGGATATGAGGATCAAAGCTCCCCACCCATCAAAAGGGTACTATTGGGTATTTTGTCCTGAGCCCAAACACTGCAGGGGGCCTGAACTGGCTGAGATTTGGCAGATCTCACAATTGGCTTTTACACCAAAGTTACTACCATGTTGTTGCATGATGGGGCCCTGTGACCTGGGTCTAAATTACAGACTGTGACCCAAGAAGGGCCACAACCCTGAACTCATTAACCACGAGGAAGGGTTGGGGACCAGGCAGAGAGAGGGGCCCAGCTGCACCACTTGGCCCAAACCTGAGAGTTTCTGGGGATGGCACCTGTAGAGCAGGAGGGATGGACAGGTAAGAGAGGTGGCCCTGGGACCAGAAATAGGAATCAGATTCTCCCTCACCTGTATGAGCTTCAGCCAGAGAGACCTGCCACCACGAAGGTCTGTTCAGCTCTGAGCCTCTGGCCCGAGATCTAGAATTTGCCCGGCAGGCTGATGTCAGCCCTCTATGATGTCACTGTCTCTCTGGCCCAATGTGCGATATCCTACCAAGGCATCTCTATGAGCTCACTGTCTGCCCCACCCTCCCCACCCAGCCAGGCTCACCCCCTACCCATAGCAGCCCCTTCACTGCATAGCCTAGCATATCCTGTATCACTTCCCTGACAATGGCCAGTGCCAGAGGCTGCAGAGAACAATACAAGAGACCCCCATCCTGGACAATGCGGGGACTAGTCTGGCCAGAGAGGGGACAGTTCTGCCAGAGTCCATGTAGTGATTGCGACCTGTCCAGCAGCACAAGTGACAAAACCAAGGGTGTTTATACATGTGATCCAGGAGTATGTGGGGGCGGCACTTTAGAGTGGCTCCAAGAGCCACTGTAATTAAAGATCCCAGAGCATCATGTGCATCAATGCTCCCACGCCAAAAAATGATGGTAAGGGTACTTTATTTACAGCTCGTTGAGAAAGGGGTGCTGATACACATGACGCTGGAGTCTGCTGGAGCATGGTAGTACCACACTACAGCAGACTCGAGTCTGCTCCCACATCCTGTAATTCCAAGTGCGCCGGAGCAGCCTTGCTGCATGTCTGTAGGTGCCTCGGGTGACCAAGTGACAACCAAGTGGCAGACACGGGAGTTAGGGGTACAGCCTCTGAATTACAACTACCTAGACCTTAAATGCTGGAGGCTGTAAGTAAGAGAGGAACAGCGGAAAAAACCCTGACCATGCCCTGTTCACTCTCCCTTTCAGCAGCCACTCCTTGGGCAGTGCGTCTACATGAGGTGCTATGGCAACATAGTTTGTCACAATGGCAACGTATCATAGGCGGGCACTAATCGTGACACTAACAAGGTTGAGAACCACTGCACTACTGTGCAGTAATTCGTAGTTACTGTGGGAGTGGTGGAGATGTGTTGTCAGGTTTTGCATTTCATGTCCTGGCATGGTCTGGACTCCCACAATTACTACACTCCACAACTGAACCATCACCATTCCTGGATCTTACACCTGCACTTCCACAAATGGTATGTCTCTCTTCCAGTGCACCAAATGCCCTGATGGAAAATATGTAGGAAAAAACAAACAGCAACTGCACACCAGAATGAACACACACCGAAAATCTATCCAAGACAAAAATACCCAACTAGCTGTGGGGGCACACTTCTCACAAAGCATCACTCCCTCTCTGATCACTTAGTTCTAATCCTCCAAGGGAACTTTAAAAAACACCTTTCGTAGATGATCCTACGAACTTCACTTCTTCAACCTACTAGATACTAAAAATCATGAACACAATTACTCAATATAGACATTGGATTTATGACACATTACAACTTGCCTGACATCTGATTCACCAGGTACCTGCCAGACCTCACCACTTCTTTTTTCCCCCCACCTTTCTCCACTCCCCTACTTTTCTGCCTTTGTCTTTCTGACTTTGAGCTATTTCCTTTTTCATTGAGAGCCTCTTTTGTACCTTGTATTATTATCACGTAAGTGTTTCCCTTTGGCCTTCTACCCCCCAGCTTTCTTCCCCCTCCCATCCCTGTTTTACCTTCTAGTTTTTCTAATTTCTACCTATTTGTATTTTCACTAACATCCTGTCACACATTTAGCTTCTTTTGTTCCTGTTTTCCTGATCTCCAGCTATTTCCTTTTTCACAGACAGCCTCTTTTCTACCTTGTATTCTATCACTGTTGTTTCCCCTTGGGCTTTTCCCCCCATGCTTTCTTCCCCCTCCCTTACCTGCTTTACCTTTTGTCTTTCTCATTTCTACCTGTTTACATTTTCACTGACATCCTGCCACATTTTTAGCTTCTCTCATTCCTTGGGGTCTCAGACCAGCAGAGACTCCGTATGCCTAAAGAAAGGTGACTGTGCCCAAAAGTTTGCCTAGAACTTTTTTTCCAACTACTCAGTTGGTGTAATAAAAGATATCACATCTACTCAAAGACCCTTGCCAATCGATGGTTGTGGTGTTTCTGAGTTCTTTGCAACAGAATACCTGCTCTATTATTTTTCTAAAGTGAAAATTGAGATCTGGGATTTTCTGAGGGGTGCTTTAAGATTTTTATCTCAATTCCTGGATTAGCTTTTATAACCCCTATGTCCCTATGGGTTTACTGTTTTGCTTTTCCCTTCAACTCACCTTTGTATCTCTCAGCAGTGCCCCTCTCCTTTTCTCCCCTCTTCCCTATCCATTGTATTTAAATTACTGTTTCCATTTGAACACCTGCTCCCTAAAATGTCTTTCATAGCATCTGACAACCTAAGTTCTTGCTTAGGAAAGCTTATGAATCTCTGAATTATTATTTAGTCAGTCTGTGAGGTGTTATCTGCCTTCCTTCAGACTTAACAGGGCTAATTACCTCTCCATTCAGGAACAGTGTCAGCAATCAATCCTGGTTCTTTGTCTGATTCTCAGGCAGCTGCATCACTATTTCTCACTAGTTCTAGGGAACTGTCCAATGAAATACACCACAGCAAAACCCAGGACACTAACACTGTAATGCAAAACTGAACCGTTGTAGTCAGCAGCATTTTGACAATTGATACAAAAGCATATGCGTCTGTTTAAGGTTTTATGTTAAGGCCCAGGTCTAAAGTCTAGTTTTAGTACTTTGGTCTTTCTGTTGGAGACTGAGCTGAATGCCTTCTGGATGGCACATGTTGGAAATTTTAGAACAAGTTTCTGTCCAAAAAAAGCTGATCCTGCACAATGAAGACTTTCCATAAGAATGTGTCAATTCCATCAAAATTCTGCTGGAATCCAGCCTGCTTTCCAGCTCACCCAGCTGCCTCCCTGGTTCCTGAGGATCTAGCGGGGGCCAGACTTCCTGGCTCTGAGGCAGTTTATCTTGGAAGCTGGCTATGGAGTTGGGGTTCCAAAGTCTTCCAGGTTCCTGGTTCCAAAACTGTTGACCATTTGTTTCCTTTGAAGAGCTGTAGTGTTCTCCCCTTTCCTACCTCCCTGTGGGGCTGTACTCTCATTTTCTACCTCCCTACAGGGTGAAAAGAAGAGGGTTCCTGATGCCTGTTGTCCAACCCAAAGCTCATGAACCTTACAGCCCTTTAATGGGAAGAAATGGTCAACAGTTTTCTGAGGATCTGCCTTGGAATCAAAAGCCTGAAAGCCCTTGGAGCCCCAGCTCCACAGCTGGTTTACAAGATAGCTGAAAACAGACATTCAGCTTCTCCTGGGAGAGTCGCTGCTGTCCTAGGACAAACCATAAGTGTACAGATGTTTAGGCTTTTTCTCCCAGAATAAAAATGGCCACTCCAAGAGACAAATAACTTGGGAACAGCAAGGATTAAATCATTCCCAGGAGAATATCTTGGGAAGAGGGAATGTCTGCACATGCTGTGACTGCTCTGAGAAGAGAACAGTCCTCCAGCATCCCCCTCCTCCAAGGAGACAGTGTGTCACTTGCTGGACTCTACTGCTTCAATCGGGAGAAGAACACCCCCCCTTCAAAATTCACACTTTGTGCTGCAGGGAAACACAGGCTGGCCATGGGCAGTCTGGGTCAGGGCTGTTCTGTGCACTGCTTCCATCTGTTGCCAGGCAGACTAAGTGAGCCTGCAGAGGATGTTGAGATGTGTGCCCAGCCCTGTCCCCCCTTCCCCCTGCCTTTGTCTGTACATGTGGATCTGGGTAAGATTTTCTACTATGAGAACAAACTTAGGAGAATTTTTCCAGATATTTCGATGCGCGTACACGGTCTGAGTTTCAACAAGTGCTGCTAGATTCTGTAGGGAGCACAAGGACTTGCTTGGAGTCCAACCACTTCCACACTGAAGAATGTAATGACATCTGATTCCATTTAGAGTAACAGAACAGTTCACTTCTTTTTATCTGAGTGTTGGTATTATTCTGCTGCCCATGAGCATAGTGTCTAAGCCAGTGAATCTCAGCCAAGATATAGTAGCACCCTGCAGTACTCTGAGATCTTGGTAAGGGTGCTGTGGGATGTTGCACAAGGTAAGCACTGTTAGGTGTGCAAACACCTACACTCAATTCCCAAGATAAACACAGATATTTCAAACAGGAAACCATGTTGTCAGAAACATTCTGACTTCTTCTGATCTTTCTGAGTTCTTTGCAAGAAAAAAATTGCTCTATTATTTTTGCATAGTCAAAAAATGAGTGAAAGGTAAAAGCTGGCATTTTCTGAGGTGTGCCTTGAGTCTGAAAAGGTTAAGAACCCCTGGCCTAAGCTCTTTCTCTCTAAAACTACTAGCAAGAGCAAAGTCCCTAGATTTTCTATTTAGGATATCTTTTTTATGCTAAATGTAACAGCGAAATCAGGTTTGCAAATATTCTGCAAATTAAATCTTCAGACAAAGCTCTCATCATACTCTAGTTTCTTTCCTCTCAATGTGTTAAAAATTCTACAATACTGTGCCAATTTAATGACAAGTAGGGGTTGGATTGGACCTGGATGCTTAGGCTGAGGCAGACTTCAGTCAACTTGTTAAGTAGCTAGTGTCATGCATATTATAAGCTATTGGTACTTCAGCAGGGATATCACATTTGCAGATGTAATTGAGAGGAAAAAAATCTTTGGAAATAGAAAGGTCGCATCTTTTTTGTTTTCTTCTGTTTGCTACTTCCTGTATAATTTTAATTTATATGAAATTACCTTTTCTTTTTCCATTTTTGTGTGATTGTATCTTCAGCTTGGTACCAAAGCAGAGCAAACAGGAGCCAAAAATACTTTCCTCTTTGATAATTATTTTTGTCTTCTTGCCAGAGCACAAGAATAACATGCTCTCTGCTATTCACATATTTAAGAAAACCATAGAAAAACGTTGAAACCATATGCATAAAATAATAAGAGTTTAGTTTTATATTGTCCCTTCAGTATTGGGATTACAGTTAAAAAAATAGTTAAAAACTGTCTGAAATGTAAAAGATGTTTTAAGACAGCTGACAGGGGCAGGAGGCCTATATGTACTTGGTATGATATGGTGGCAAATGCAAATGATGAAGCCAGGACCACTAACTTCTGTTTCTGACTTTACCAATGAAACAGCGAGACACAGTTCCACTGAAGTAGCTCTCCCTGTCTAGCAATGGGCAGCTTTATGAGCTTCCAGGGCATGGAAGTACTGACTACCTCTGGGCAGCCAATAGGACATGCTAGGCATAGGACATGTTTGAACTCTTACCAGCTAAGTATCTTGGTCTGGGCTGCACATGCCTCCATCCACCATTCCCTTGGGAAGGATGGAGGATATCCTGCATTCTGCCCGCTTGTGCCCAGTGCTAGTTATACATTTAGTGAGTGAATCTAATTGCTAGACCAGGGATGGCCAGCCTGTAGCATGAGGACCACAAGTGGCACAAGCAGCCTCTGTGTGTGGCACATAGCAGATTGAGAAGGGGAAAAGCAGCACAAAGGTAGACGGGGAGGAAGCGGAAAGCAGAGCAGCAAAACAGATTAGGAGCATGGGGAAGGAGCCAGAAGCAGATCAGGGGAAGGGGATTGGAGTGGCACTTAAGGAGGGTGGAGGGCTAATTTGTGACACTTGACAAAAAAGTTAGTCTCCATAGTATAGGCTATTGAGTTGTCCTCCTCATTGTCCACTACTCCCTCCATTTACCTTAAAGTTAAGATGAAAGTACATTTCAAAAGTAGATGCTTTTGCAGTTTTCCAGGGACTTGAGCAGATTGGACTAGGGCTGTACTTAGAGATTCAGATGGCAAAGGCTGCTGAAGTGGCTTTTAGACTTCTTAGGCCAGCATCCTATTTTATCTCTGATTCAGTTTGCCTGTTTGTTAAAACGGGGGTGGTGATAACCTGTTATACAGGGTTGATTTTGGCGTTAATGGCTAATATTTTTTGAGTGACTAGCAATTAAGGTTAACCAATATGAGGTGTATTAAAGAAGGTAGAAGCTCATCATGCTTAAAGCCAGGCCTCCTTAATTGGCGTGGTCAAAAATTGAAGTGTATAGAATCACTGGTCATGCTTCTACCTCTTGCTTTATATGGGAAAATTGAGAGGGTTGAAAGGCACTATGACAAATGCAAAATTGTATTTGCTATTGGATCCTAGAGCAACAGAAAATAACAGGTTGGATTTTAGAAACACTCTGCGGAGTGTGCACTTCACCCCACAATTTAGTATTGTCTGCAAACTTGGACAGAGTACACTTCGCACCCACATCCAAGTCACTGATGGGGATATTGAAGAGTACAGGTCCAAGGACCCGGCCCTGTGGGACCCCACTACCCACATCCTTCCAGGTCGATACCAACCCAACTGCTACCACCCTCTGGGTGCGACCACTAAGCCACTTTGCCACCCACCGGACCATGTAAACATCTATGTCACAGCCTCTTAATTTATTTATGAGAATGGGATGAGATACCATATCGAAGGCCTTGCTAAAGTCCTTCCATCCGCTTCTACTCCATCTAAGCAGTGTGTGACCCTGTCATAAAATGAAACCAGACTGGTCAGGCATGATCTACCTGCTACATATCCACGCTGGTTTCCCTGCCGCATTATTTTTCCTGCTGGACTCCCACAAATATGATCCTTCATAATCTTTTCAAAGACCTTTCCAAGGATGGAGGTGAGACTGACTGGCCTATAATTACTCGGATCCTCCTTCCTCCCCTTATTGAAAATATAGACCACACTGGCCCTTTTCCAGCCCTCTGAGACCTGACCCAAGCACCACGAGTGCTCAAACAGCCATGCCAGTGGTTGTGCTATGACATTGGCCAATTCCTTCAGTACCCTTGGATGCAGCTCATCTGGGTCTGCTGACTTGAACACATCCAGTCCATCCAAGTGACTGCACCAAGTCAGCATTGACAGTTGGAGGGCTGGTGTCCCCCTGATGCCCATGTAAGAGCCCATTAGGAGACTTATCTTGAACCCCGTTCAGGAACACCGAAGCAAAAAACTCATTGAAGAGCTCAGCCTTGCCCCCCCCGTCTGTCACGAATTGCTCCTTCTTGTTCAGTAGGGGTCCTATGCTGCCCTGTGCCTTCCTGTTACTCCCTACATATCTTAAAAAAGACTTTTTGTTGTTTTTAATTTGTGTTGCCAGCCTCAGCTCTGTAGTTGCTTTGGCTTTTCTAACTGTCTCCCTGCAAGTGCGGGCCAAGTAGGTATAGTCCTTCTTGGTAGCTTCGCCCTGCTTCCACTACCTATATGCCTGCTTTTTTGCCCTTAGGCTCCCCTGGATTTCCCTGTTTAGCCAATGACATGTTTTGGCTCCTTTCCCCCTTTTCCCTCATACTGGGATCGTCTCTCTCTGTGCCCCAAGGATCGCTTCCTTTAGAAACGACCACCCTTCCTGGACTCCCATCTCACCAATACTCTTATCCTGCAGCGTGTCAGACTAGACTCCTAAGCACACTAAATTTAGCCTTCCTAAAGTCAAGCACTTTCACCCTACTACATACGGCATCTCATCCTATTCTCATAAATGAAGAGGCTATGACATAGATGTTTACACAGTCTAGTGGGTGGCAAATTGGCTTAACAGTTGCCCCCAGAGAGTGGTAGTAGACAGTCTGGTATCAACCTGGAAGGATGTGGGTAGAGGTGTCCCACAGGGTTTGGTCCTTGGACCTGTACTCTTCAAT
>NW_017729031.1:23164525-23174517 GCF_001723915.1 Gavialis gangeticus
GGGTTGGACTTGATGATCTGTTGAGGTCCCTTCCAACCCCAACATCTACGAATCTATGAATGTCCAATTTTTATTTAAGTGCATGAAGGATCATCAGAATTGTGTAAAATTATTAAAATATTAAATTATTTTAAAGAAACAGATAATAAGAAAGATTTTCGTCATCATAATTTCAGATTGACTGTACTCCCAGGTATTAATATACGCACCCTTCCAATTTTACTCAGATTAACATGTAGATAGATCCTTAAAACAGCTCCCTTGTGCTGCTGATCCAGTAGTATCCAATTGAAATCAAGAGGGAAATTGGTAGTAGTTGTTTGCTTATGTTTTACATGAACAATAAACATTTTTCTCCAAATCCTTTATAATGTCTCATTAGTTACAGTTTGATATACTTACCCCTGAGGGAGTTTTAAAAATGGGATGTAGGAGCTTTCCACTTGCCCAAAGCTGTGTGGATGCATTTTGCAAGATTAAACGCAAAGTTATTTGTTCAAATGGGAAAAATTCATGTTACTAGCAAACAACTGTAAGAGTCACAAATTGAAAGTGAACATTCAGCACATCAGATACAGATATCTCTCTTCCTGCTAATGGATTAATTTCCAGTTGGACACCTCTGTATTAGCAAACAATACTTGTATTTCACTTTGCAAGGTACATGACTAATCACAGAATGAGTCCCTCGCATCCCTCCAGCAATCCCATACAGTACACTGCTGTATTTATACTGCACAGTTTTATACTTCTGAAACAATAACACTTTATTTTTGAGCAGGTTTAGAAATAGTCTGCATGCCAAGGGATTTCTCCAAGCACGTGATATGCTAAAGGAATGCAGACAAGAATGTATAAGAGGGTTTAGGGTAGTAGGGATTAAGGAAATATATGACACTTGCTCTAAGTAAACTGATAGCAAGGAAAAAATTGCTTTTGAAATGAGACATTAACAGATGGCTTAACATAGATACAAGAATATTATCCCCATACATTGCTAATAAAAGTACTGCAAGCATCTTCATTTTCTGTTGGTCCTGAAATAATATCAATACAAAGATGCTTACTGTACAGAAGAAAGGTAGTAAAGCAGTGACTTTAATTTGGAGTGAGTAGTTTTAAAATATTCTGTGTCCCTCCATTTCTTTTGTGATATTCCCATTTATTACAATATCAGGCTTTATTCACAAGAGGACCCAAATGTTGTAATATTTGTATCAAGGAGGTTTTCATTTGCTTTGATGACCACAGTTAGGCCTATGTTATGAGCACTTTGCTGGTGCTGCTACTATACTATGCTGGCAAAGCAAACTAGATGTGGATGGCATCTATATTTGGAAAGCTGTGCTGTACTGGCATACCCTGTTCCATTGGTCCCCCACCCACACTTCCCAGAGCAAAACTAGGTATACCTGCAAAAGTGCAGTTTTGTCAATGTAACTGTGTCTGTAATAGCAGGCTTTTGCCAGCACTACTTAGTCAGAGACCACACCAAACTGACATGGCTCTGTCACCCCCAGCTGACATGCCTGCAGAAATTTGTAGTATCAGTCTGGCCTCTCTCACATGCTTCTATAATAAGCTCGGTTTTTATTTTTCCACCCCCTGGAAAGCAATGAGATCTGATCCACAATTTGAAAATGTCAATCTGGATCTACATCTGATCTTTGAAAGCATCAATTTAACAGCAACCCAAAGAGGCAAATATAGTGTTAGGAATTGTTAAGAAGGGAATTGAAAATAGAACTGAAAATGTCATTATGCCGCTGGAAATCCATGGTGCACCCATGCCCTGAATACTGGTTCCAGTTCTGGCCCTGCCACCTCCAAAAGGAGAAGTAGAACTAGGAGCGCAACAAGCATAATCAGGATCATGGAGAGACTGCTGTAAGAGGGGTGACTAAGTAGAGAGGGACTTTTCATTTCACAGATTCAAAACGTTTAGGGTAGGAAGGGACCTCGTGAGATCATCGGGTCCAACCCCCCTGCTGTGGGCATGAAAGACAACTGAAGTCAAATAACCCCAGCAAACATAGACAATGTGTAGGGGGGACACAGGGAGGCACATGCCCCCCCCAAAATTCTGTGGGAGGTTGCTGCTCGTCCCCCCCCATCACCAACGTGGCTGTTGGCGTCTGCAGGCAGTCGCCGCTCACCACCCCGTGCCCCAACTGCCACCACCGGCAGCTGTGGGCAGTCTCTACTTGCCACTTGCCACTGCTGACACCGCCACCGGCATGGTGTCCCCCCCAGTCTTGGGAGGCACCAGTTGTTCATGCCTGCAAGATGTGTGTCCAGTCTCCTTTTGAAGGTCTCCTGGGTAGGTGTGTGCACTACCCGCACTGGGAGTCTATTCAAGAGTCTGGTCACATGAACTGTGAAGAAGTTTTTCCCTATATCCAGTCTGAAACCTTCTTCAAGGAGTTTATGCCAGTTGCTCCTGGTTTTCCCTTGGGGCACTTTGGTGAATAGTTGTTTGCCTAGTGCCTGATGCTCACCCCTGATATATTTGTAAGCTGCCACCAAATCCCCCTGAAGTCTTCTCTTTTCTAGGCTGAACAGTCCCATATCTGTCAGGCTTTCCTTGTATGGATTGCTCTTGAGACCTCTAATCTTACGAGTGGCTCTTCTCTGGACTCTCTTAAGCTTCTCCACATCCTTCTTGAAGTGCGGTGCCTAGAACTGGGTGCAGTACTCCAGCTGCAGCCTCACCAATGCTGAGTAGAGCAGGAGAGTAACTTCCTTAGTTTTGCCTGAGTGCATCATTTGATGCATGCCGGAGTAGTTTGCTCTGCTAACTGTAGCATCACACTGGTGGCTCATATTCATTTTATGGTCAATTTAGGGAAAAGATGATGATGGGAGCAGGTGGGAGGAAGGAGGAATATGATGAAGGTCTTTAAAATCATGAATAGCATGGAAAAGAGTAAATAGGAATGTATTGTTTCCCATCTTGTAATACTAGAAGTAGATTATGTACAAAGAAATTATTAGGAAACAGATATAAAACAAAAAAAAGGCAGTTCTTTTCACACATTGCTACAAGATGTTATAGAAACTGATCATTTAACCAGGTTCAAAAGAATACTGGATGCATCCATGCAGGATACATTGCTCACTGGGTATTAAACATTATAGTTAGAGGTGTAACCTAGAAATCAGGGCTTGCTAAGCCTGTGAATGCTGAAAGCTGTAGAAGAGGGGGGGAAGACAGATCAGTCTGGATAGACCCTGCATATGTATCCTTCCCTTTATCATCTGTTCTCAGTCGCTCTAAATACAGAAAACTAAGCTAAATGGATCTGTAGTTTTACCCAGTATGGCATTACCTATATTCTTATCTTAAATTAGTTCACAAATAGGCAGGGGATCTTAGGACTTGTTAACACAAAAAGGTACATTTCTCTATTTGTACTGGCTGAAGGCAGGGTAGGGTAGCACCTTAAAGACTAACTCATTCAGAAAGTTAAAAGCTTGCATAGGTGATAGCCTGATTTGTCAGAGGCTACAAATAGTCACCTGCAAAAGCATCTGCCTTCTAAACAAGTTAGACACCTTGTTCTGTGTTTTGCCTGACTGCAGACTACCACAGCTAAATAAATCTTTTTAATATGCTGGTATCAATAAAGATGTGCAACCATGCCAGCAACCCAAATGCGGATATTGTTAGCATAAAGGTGTTTATTTCCATTTGGAAAGAGAATGGAATAAGCTATACTGCTGCAGTGTGCATTTATAGCAGTATAACATCACCCATACTGGGCTTTGTACTGTTTTTACTTTATTACAAAATATAAACCCCTAACCATCATAGTTCTATCTGTATCTGTACATAAGTAATCCACCTTAGATCTCCACCTGTCCTGCATGGGACACCCTGCTCTGCAAGCTTATTTCAGTGCAGATTACTGGTACTTCTTCCTGAGGAAGACAGAATACAGTCTCTCCCTGCAAGAATAGAGAGTTTCGAGCTCTGGAACTGCAGAGCGTTCTTCCATACTCAGGCATCTGCCATCCAGAGACAGCCTTTCACGTATCATTCAGGTGTTTTTCTGTTACTGTTACCCTTCTCCCCTGCTGCGGACATCCCTGTCTAAACTGGTTTCTTCAGAAATCAGGCTCTCACGTTGCAAATGTGCATTAGAAGATAATGATGCTTTTTTTTCAATTTTTATAATAACTGAGGACTCCAAAGGATATGTTTCTTTGTGTTGATTCTTGCTTAGAGAAGCAACACACACAGTCCCTCAAGAGATCTGCTAAATTGTTTCTTAGTACAGGAGGCTCTGGAGGCTTTATTTTCCACCAGCTTTGGGTGAAATAAATGCCCTTCATTAATTTACGTAACCTACCAAAGCCCCCTTTCCGTGGATCGCCCGGTGCAGTCCAATGGGACTGCTACAGAACACTGCTCAGACTTTTCAGGATGGGGCCATGCCATGTGAATTTGCATCTTCCTGTATCCCACTTGCCTATGTTAAGGATCTTCCAAGTGAAAAATCTATTATGCAGCAACAGATTTATTGGGGGTGTTAGATTTAGATTTAATGCATAATCTAAATCTAACAACCCCTACTAAAAGAAAAAGAAAGGGCTTAACAGTTTTGCTTGGTATGCCCAGTTTTGACAGAATTGAAAACTCAGACCTTTATTCAAACCCAGTAATGCCCAGATAGCTCCACATTTTTTGTGATGCCCTAAATTACGTAAATAGGGTAAGAACTGAATGAGTGTGTTGGTAATGGGCTACGTTAGTAATCAAAATAAAGCTATGAATAAATAAAGCTATATATTCACACCTAAGCTGGCAAAATATTGAATTGGCTCTGATTTAAGACAGCTTTCCTGTATTTTTTAAATATCCAATTTCTCAGCTAGTGTGAAGTGGCACAGCTTTGTATCCAGATCTGTATCATATAGTGATATGCATGTTTTTACCTCTTCTAATTAACGTACTAAGTGCCTCCATGAACTCGTTACTTGGAGGAGGCATGTCTACACAAGACGCTTAATGCGCAGAAGACTAATTCTACTGTGCATTAGTGCAGCAGGCAAAGCCTGTCACTAAAAAAGCGTTCATCTGTGCTAGTGCTCAGTAGCACCAATTATGGCACATTAAGTTTAGTACCTGTCATTGTACCTGTCATTGTAATGACAGGTACTAAACTTAATGTGCCATAATTATGCCACATTAATGAATGTATAGACACTCCCTGGGTAACTTTTTTTTTGTTTGTTTCTCCAATCCTACAAGAATAGTGGAGCTAAACTGAATTAATCAGGTTTAAAGATACACCAATTTAGCTTTCACTTAGGCTTCTGGCATTACACTTAAGATGCAATTTAATCTGTTAATCACATTTTAAATAGTAACTTGGCCACATGTTCAGGCAATTAGTGGCATTACAACATGGCAAACCATACATAAAAATATTCCAGAGGATATGTGTAATATTTTTGTGGCTAGTTTCCATCACACCTTAAATTGAATGTGCAGCAAGCTCCCTGCCATGGAACCTGATGCTAGCTGCCTGGTGGGGCTTGGTTGACAGCTCCCCCATGGTGGCAGGCTGACAGCTGTGTGGTGCAGCCCTCCATGGGGGGGTTTCAGCCCTAAGACCACACTGGAGTCTCAAACAGGCTTTAGTACAGTCTGGGGCTGGGACCTAAAATCAGCTCCGGGATTACACCAGTCCAAACCAGGCTGCAGGCACTTGGCTTTCAGCTTGCCAGTGCCCTGGTAAGTAGCAATTGCATGATTTGGATCTGATTCCCAATCCCAAAACCATTCATCCTGCCATGCATAGGATCATCTCTCATTGCTCCATTAGGATCAGATCCCATTGTCCCATTAAATGCATGGGCCAGCAGCCTTAGAGTGGAATAGCTGAGACAGATGAAGCAGTGGATTAGCTGGAAAGTACTGTAATTCTAAGATGCTTTGATAGGTTGTCCATACTATTACTGAAATTGGTGGACCTACTCATGGAATAAAATGCTACTCAGTGGGTGCGTCTACACAAGACGCAACTGTGCAGTGGTTACTGCGCATTTATTTAGTACTTTAGTACTTTATTTAGTACTTTATTTACTTTAGTACTAAATAAATGTGTGGTAAGCTGAGTTATTGCACAGTAGTACCAGAGAATGCCTTTTTGTGATGCTACTGTGCAGTAGTGTCATGTCACAGTTTTAGCCATGCACCCACTGTAAATAGGATATTAGAATGTGATTTGCAGCAATAGAGGAAGCATTGGTTAAAATTGTACCTGCATAGCTTTATTTTGAATAACACCCAACTTTCCTGATGAAGAGGACACTGAAGGTAAAGGGTGGGTGAACACATGAAGAACTTGTTGTAAGGGGTAGTTTACCTTGAATGTATTTCTCGTAAGAGCAGTTACCAGGGAGTACCTGATGTGCTATAAGTTCACACCACAGCCTTGCAATAACCTGCTCATGTGTCCATGCCCTAAGGCCTTCTGTATACAGCGCAGGTAGATTGCAGGCATTGCTTTTTTAAGTTTTCTGGGACTGCTTCAGATGTGTATCTCAGGCCTGCGTAGAAGAAAGACACCTCCCCTCTAGCAGAATAAGCAGAGAATATTTTCCTTTGCCTTCTTTCTGTATATGAACAAATTTCTCTGTCCCTTCCCCCCTTGCCCTAGTAGCTCAGCACCTCAAATCTGTGAGGCAGAAGCTGCTATTATCCCCATTTTGCAACAGAACAAATAAAGTCACAGGAAGCCAAGGATGGCACAAAAGAAGTCTACGGCAGAGCATGGTCATGAATGGTGGTCTAACCACTGGATCCTGCATCCTTCTTGGGCTAAAGGTGGAATGGGTTGATTTAGATTCTCTTGCTTTTAAAAATAGCTGCGATTTCTTTTAATAATGAACAAATAAATCTTAGCGGTCAGTAGGTTTGTGTGAAATGGTCTAAGAACAAAAACTCTTTCAGGAAACAGGTGAGTTTTCCAATACATATTAGCAAACAGAATGATACAGCTTTACAGTCCTTCAGGCCTTGTTTCACTTCAGTCATGGTCTGTGACAAGTTTACAAGATAACATTCAACTAGTTCATTATTTAGATATTTTAGAGTACATTTTGAAAGCCTCACATAGGGCTTTAACCACAGGACTCCCATTAAACTCAATGGGAGCTGTACAGCTAAAAACCCGCACAGCAGTTATAAAATGTACCCCATGCTGGGCTGAAGAGAGATGCTTAAAGGAGAAGTGTTTGAACAGGGAGGAGGGAAGTGATGGCATGACTCTCAATCTTGGGTTGTGATCAGATCAAAAGCCTCCTTCATCTTCCACCCCCACATTCCTTCCAAGCGATCTTCTCTTGTGTTCAATAAAATGTGTTCCAAATAAATATAATAAACTTCTGAGCTTTAAAGATGCCTGGATGTTCTCACATTTTCATTTTCTCAATTCATGTCTTTCTTTCCGTTGTTCCAGTCCTGCTGTCTCTATGAATCTCAATTATGCCTTCATACTTGATCACTCCCTTCCCTTTCCCGAAATGTTTAGTCCTTTTATCTTGTCTCCTCTGATCTCCAATTATCTTTCTCTCCTGTTGTCCTCAGAACTTCCATTTTCCCTGCCACTCTCCCTCTGGCCCTTTTGCATCATTTCATCCCCCCAATCTTTCCAGAGTTTGTTTCTTCTCAGACCCATGTCCTTGGTATATGGCTGCTATGTTCTTGCACAGGTTAGGTCCAGGGAGTATGACTTTTCAGGGTCTATATCTCTCCTCCTTTCTTCTACATGTGTGCAGATAGAAGTTCTGAAAAACGTTCCTCTCTTTATGCCTAACTACATAATGGCCTCATGCTACTACCCTTTATAGGAACTAGGGACCCCAGATCTCAAACTGTATGCCTGGGGGGAAGGAGGGGGATGGGAGTTCTGCACAGCTTTTTGCACAAAGGAGGAGATGCAATTAAGGAGATGTAATTGTAGAGCAGACACAAAAAGTGCTAGAAGACTTTCTACATCATCTAGTGGCTGTGCTACAACAACACAGGAAGGTATAAGCAACAATTTTAACACTGTTCTGGTTAGCTTCAGTAGCTGGAGACACAAAGCACTAAAATGTTAATATATTGTTAATGTAAAATAAATGTCAATGTAAAATATTTCCCGTTCCTTTGATAAATTTCACAAATGGTTAATTCAGACCCTGCTGTTTATCGATATCCAGGCCAGTATGAACTATATGAGGTTATTTCAGTCACCTTCTCTGTGCGTACAGTTGTGTATTTTTACTGCCTCATTATCAATTGCTCGGTTGTAGAAAGGCTGTCAATATCATTTTTAGGGAGACTAGAACTGCCTAATGATACAGATAATTAAGCCCTTGGAGACCATTATTCTAACTACTTATTACTTATTCAACCATTTTGCTATACCACTAGAATTTGGGGCAGACTAGAACTACGGTGCAGACTAGAACTATTAAAATTAAGTCCTCCCTTCCCTATGTATCTCTAGCACAGCTTGTTTTCAAGTTTAACAACCTGGAGTTTAATACTTGAAGCTTAGACCTTACTATTCAAAGCTTACATGTTCTGCTACTGTATATGTACTGCTAATTACTTTATGTCATCTATATTAGTCAAATCTTACAGAAGGAAGAGGGTACCTTGAAGCAATCTAGGTATATTCTTGAATGATTCCTCACATCTTCTCTCAGCTGTAGCTGCAGTTCTGTGTTAGGGGCCAGTGGAGAATTATATAATTTTGGAGTGTGTAAGCACTGGGTAGGGAACAACTGAAGGACTGAACTGCAAGAAACACAAGTCCTGCAGTTTCCAGGCATGTAAGAGTGCTGCCTCATGGACATACATCCCTGACTGGGTCTACCCAGTTTTGTTTGCGAGTGAGGGGTGGAAGGTAACAGATAGATGTTTGCATGCTTCTGCATAGCTTAGCTGTTGACCTTGGAGCCCACAGCCACATGTGGCCTTCGAGGGGTCAACTTGTGGCCCCTGGGCTCCCACCCAGCTACTGTTCCCCCCATTGCTGCAAAAACGGGGGGTCTCCAGGCTCCTCCCCTTCCATCTTCCACTTTCTGCCCCTGATCTAAGGGATGGCATAACCTGCTGTGCTATGAGAGCCTGCAGCTGAAAAGCTGCAGGTGAGGCTGGGGTGCCCATGTGTGTCAGGTGGGGGGAAGGGGACCATGTGGTGTGTGGCCCATGGGGGTTGTGGTTTGTGTTGGTGCAGCTGCACAGTGTGCATTTTTTACTGGTGAGGCCCATGGGGTGTACGGTCCCGAACCACTTAGAAGTTTGACAACTCTGTTATAAAGATACTAGCAGTCCTGGTACTCTGAAGTATTCAGGGACTGAAACTGGGCTTTGTTGATTGAATGAAGCATGCCTGGAAGAGGGTTCCTGGCAAACTGTTTATTAAGGCTGTGCAAAGCTTTGGGTGCTGATTCGCTTCCAAGGAGATTCAGCCTGATTCGGCGGCCAAATCTCCAAATCCGAATCGAATCAGGAGACCAGTAAAAAGATCCGAATCAATTCAAAGCTCTCTAAAAAGGTTTGGAGAGCTTTGGAGATTTGGGCAATCCTCGCTCACCACTGCATAGAGCTGGACCCAGACTCTGTGCCAGTTAGTAAGGGGAGGGGGCGACCTGGAGAAGGGATAAGGGGACCATCCCCTGCCTGCTTCCCCAGCCCCACTGAGTACCCCACCAACTCCCACTCACTTTCCCAGCCCCCGCCATGGCTGCCCACCTGGCTCCAGCATCCTGGCTCTTTTTTTTTTTTTTTTTTTTTTTTTTAAAGCTCTGCACTCACCCCCTCCTGCCAGGTGGGGTGGGAGTTATCTCTGCTGCCCCACACTGTCCCATGCTGTGGGCAGGGCTCTGCTACAGACACCCCCATCCCCCACTGGCTTTCCCAGCCCTGTCAATGGCTGCCCCGCCCAGCCTCAGCGTCATGGCTTTAAAAAAAAAAAAAAAAAAAAAAA
>NW_017729031.1:23174589-23177896 GCF_001723915.1 Gavialis gangeticus
AAAAAAAAAAAAAAAAAAAAAACCCACACACCAGCTGCTTCAGTGGCTGTCGGGGCTTCTGAGGACTCATGGCAGAACCCCCCATGCAATGCTGGGCAGTTCAGGGCAGCAGAGATTGTCCACCTGCTTGGCAGCTGCCGGTAAATGCAGGGCTTTTAAAAAAAAAAAAAAAAAGGGGGCCGGGATGCTGGGACCGGGTGGGGCAGCCATTGATGGTGCTGGGTGAGTAGGCGGGGGATGGGGGCTTGTGGAAGAATCCTGAATACAGCACGGGGCAGTGGGGTACAGAAGGGATCAGTCTCCCTGCCTGGCAGCAGCCAGTGAGTGCAGAGCTTTTTTTCTTAAAGTGTTGGGATTATGGGGCCAGGTAGGGCAGCCATTGATGGGGCTGGGAGAGTGGGCAGGGGGTGTGGCCTGTTTGATTCAGAGATTCAGCCAATTCAGCGGCGGCCAAATCTCTGAATCAGATTTGGCCAAATTGAATCGTTGTTCCCTGAATTGGTCGAATCCATATCTGAAGTGAATACTAGCTGCTTTGCATAGGCCTACTGTTTATAAAGGATGCTTCTTATATGGGGGACAGTTGCAAATTTCTAATAAGTTTCTCTTAGAATGGAGAAAAGAAAAGCAAAATCCTGGCCCAACATGTACTTTTTGGAAATGTCATACGCATGATCTCCGCATCAAGATAATTTCTCAAGTATACGCATAATTGTTTGGTCTATGTTCTCTATATTATTGATACCTCTGGAATATTCTTCCAAATGTGTTCATGCAGCCTTGCTAGTTCATGGGACCTTATTGTAAGTCTTATATATGATATTTTTTTAAACTCTTAGTCATGTGATCACATGACACTTTTTCAACTTTTCAAAAGTTGTATTATTAGTTGTATAGAGAGGCTTGAAAAGACAGAACCAGAAGATCATAAACTCAGAATACAAATACAAATCCTAAAATATTTTATTTTTTAAATCTCATTTTTTTTGGACTCTGTATTTTTACATTGCAAAGCTTATGTGTAGTGGATTTTCTGTGCCATCTGTAGGGAGCCAGAATCAGAGTAGGGAACTTCCGTGTTTCAGTAGTGCATAGACTACTAGTCCTCTGTGGGTGTTTGGGCCAGTATCTGCTGTTTTCCCTGTAGCACATCTAGGAGATAGCGGTTCTTTCTCATGAAGGGTATTTTTACACAAGAAATTGTTTTTTTAATAAAATATTCTGAAGTTCTTGCCCAATTTTTATCCAGCCAAACTTCCAAGTCCAATTAGCACCTTAATTTTGAGAGTGCTAATTTCACAAATAACATTTAAAGGAAAAAAATATGGGGTAGCTTAGGAAAACTTGACACTCTTTGGTTTGGAGGGAGTTAGGGTACGTTAAATCAATCTGACTATAAGATAGCTTCCCCTATGACATTAATAATACACATTCTTAGTAATCATTTAATCCAAAATATTCTACTCCTACATAGTTTGTTAAGTATTTTTATTCCAAAATAATTGTAAACTACTTGAAATATACATGTTTATTAGGGGTGTGTGAAGTGGGCCCTATTCGATTCGGATTTGGCCTGAATCGGGGACAGTGATTTGATTCGTTGATTTGGATCACTGTCCCAGATTTGATTTGGCTGAATCTGAATCTGAAGATTCAGTGCTGATTCAGAGAATCAGTCATTCGGACATAGACACAGCTTTAAATGTTTTTTCTACGTACCTCAAGGTACCAGCGTGGCTTATGAACACTGCGATGCTGGGGCGCATGGAACATCCCAGAGGAGTGCGGGTGGGCCCCCCACGTGCTTGGCAGTGAACCCAGAAGTGGACTGGAAGTACTTCCAGTCCACTTCTGGGTCTTCTGGGAGTGTGCTGGGTGCCCCCCCGTATCCCCCCCCAGCTCGGTGATCAGCCATAGGGGGGACCTGGGTGCCCCCGCAGACCCAGGAGGCACCAGTTGCCAAGACTGGGAGGTGGGGGGGGCCCCCGCACATTCCCTGGCGAACCCAGAAGTGGACCAGAAGTGCTTCTTGTCCACTTCCAGATCTGCTGCTGAGTGTGCTGGGGAGCCTCCTGCGATCCTGTGGGACACTCCATCTGCCCCAGCATCACGGCATTCACAAGCTGCCTGCTATCTAGAGGTATGTAGAAAAAACGTTTAAAGCTGTGTCTATATCCGAATCTCCTAATCTTTCTGGATCTCTCCGAATCGATTCAGAGAGTTCCGATTCAATTCGGAGAGATTAAAGGGTCCTCTGATTTGATTCGGATTTGGAGATTCGGCCACTGAATTGGGCCGAATCTCCGGCGAATCGAATCAGGGACTGAAGCTTCACACAGCCCTAATATTTACAGTCTTTCACAAATCTGCTGGCTCCTTTTTAAACTGTATGTCACTGTAGAAGTGTAGAAACTCCCAAATGAGTACAAAGACAGAACTTAGATCATTACTGCTGTGTTTCATTCAAGATCAAATGGATTGTTTAAAATTATGCAAGTACAGACATGAAGTATTTACATGGAATGTGCAAAACCATTAAAATGTTGGGAAAGAGACAGAAGATTTCCCAAAAAGTTAAAGTTGAATTTAAATAGTTTTTTTGCTGCATGGAACTTAGATCATGGATGGAAACAGCTCGAGGTCTGTACAGCCCTAATAAACACGAAGTAAAATAAAATAAAATAATAAAAAAGACTGTTACCTGCTGTTCAACTTGAGGCAGGAATTCTGGGCTCTATTTCTGTTTCCCTGATATATGCCAGCTTACTTAACTAAGCCTCAGTTTACTCACCTGTAAAACGAAGATACAGAAGAACTGTGGTAACCTGCACATTCCAAAACCAGCAGGTACAAAGCCCATCATATTCTGACCATATCACATTAAAGATTCACTGTGCATTCAAGTGAAGTTCTTTTAATTAACTGAGCACCATCAGATCTATTAATATGGTGTAAGTGATGATGTAATTACAGTGCATTGTTATAATAACTGATAAAAGCAAAACTTCATTTTTCAAATACATGAACAACGTACATTTTATGATGCATTGTCCCTGCTTTTTTATTGTGTTTGTTCATTTTCTAATTTGCAAAATTCACTAATTCACAATGGGTCTCCCAGCCATTTGCATGAATTAAAAAGACTGTGCAGTAGTAGTACTCGCGGGGGTGTTGTGAAGATTAATTGAGGGCGAATCTGTCACCAGATACACACACAAATTGTATTGCCTTCAGTTTCATGGGTATAACCAAGGGAGAATTTAGCTGTTAATGATTGCAAAGCGCGTTGAAATCTCTGAATGAAAAG
>NW_017729031.1:23182896-23186388 GCF_001723915.1 Gavialis gangeticus
GGAAGATTAATTGAGGGCGAATCTGTCACCAGATACACACACAAATTGTATTGCCTTCAGTTTCATGGGTATAACCAAGGGAGAATTTAGCTGTTAATGATTGCAAAGCGCGTTGAAATCTCTGAATGAAAAGCGTTGCAGAAAAGAAAAAAAATAGTAGTAATAGCATTCGTTATTAGCCAGATATTGAAGGTTGCCCCACTTATGTAAAATCATACCCATCTGTAACATACCCACTTGTAAGGCTCTTTGGGAAATGTTCAGGCCCTTAAAACTTCCATAAGAGTTACAAGACTTTTGGAAAGTCTGGTACCATGATAAGAAGATGGGATGACTAGGATAGAGATGGTCCCACACAGAGCATATTCTTACATCTGCAGTCCTCTGAGTTCAGTTGTGGAAATGTGAATGATATGGTCTTTGATATTGGATGAGGAGATTTTTGATATCTTCAAGAAACCCTATGGGAGAGTCACAGATTGAAAACTCTGGAAATTGCAGTTGGAATAAAATACCCACCCTGCATTTTTGCTTGCTGTCGGCTGCCTGGAGTTGCACGTGTACTACAAAACAACAGAGTATAAATCTGGAAATTTCATGACATCTTGTGTAGTGTGAAAATACCTGAGGAAACACCTAAAGAAATCTGTTTTGAGAGGATTTCCAGAAATACCCATCCATGACAGACCTAGTTTTCATCTTGTACTTCTCCGTATCCACCACATCCTTTCAAAAATTGCCTCACTCCACAGAGCACCATCACTGTTCGTAATAAGCACATGGAAATTTATGGAGCTCTGTCAACACACGCAGATGGCCTTGGAGTGACTATAATGCTACAAATCCAAATGAGGCTAGCACTTCTGATTGCCTTTAAATAACATACCATACGCAGGAGTAAGTTAAAGCCATGCAGATTTCTCTGTGACAGTGTCCTTTTTAAAAAAAAATACATTGTACCAAACGAAAAGCTATATATACACATGGGTTCGTGGGTGTACGCATATGCTTAGAATCTGCTGTAAATATTAGAAATCTTATAGCAAGCATGTTTAGTTTGTTCTGAATTTATTTATACTTTTAAATGTCTGATGCCCTGCATAATTGACTCTATTGCATGATGTATGAGTAAATATGGAATGTATGGGCATACATTAAAACTAATCTCAGGATCAACTTCCTCCACACAAATATATATGTATAAGCACATAGCCATATAGCAAATAAGATTAATACCCATACAGCAAATGAATTGATATATACAATTTTCATGGCCATTTTGCTATACCCATATAGCAGATAAATTGATATATACACTTTTCCTAAAATCCAAGACGCATTAATGGGAAAAGTGATCTTTCCATTTGCCGAATCCTTCCTAATGTACTTCCCAATGACAAGCTTCTTGGAATTTAAGATCTAGTCCACTTTTTTTCATTGGTGATTCAGATAAGGGTGAGTAGGGATGGATGAGCTCCATAAGTCCATCCTCAAGGTTTTCTCTGGTTTCCACTGTACACTGGAAATTTGTTTTCTACATGCAGATCTTAAAGGTGGCATGTATAGGACCACAAGAGTCAGGCCTTTCGTTGTGGGCTACCTAACTAGGAGTTAAATTAGCTTTAGAGAAAGGTCAGGTCTGCTCTTGTGCTACTGACATTTAGACTTCAGTGGGAAGAGAAATAGGCCAGCACTGGGCATTGTTTTCAAGACCCTACCTTATTAATTTATATGTAATGTCTGTGTTTAAAAAGTGCTTCTCTATGACTTGAGGAACGTACATGTGCAATTTTTAAAAGACCCACTTACCAATGTTTGTCTTCCCAACACTGTGCCCAGTGCCTCAGATTTGCTTAAGTGTTTTTTCTGGGCAGCATGGTTCAATGAACAGAGCATTGGATTATTCCTCAGGATATGTGTTGCACTAAAATTAATGCAGTTTTGCCCCTAAATCCATGGGGCCAGAACTTCGGCCTTCGGGTCTGTTGTCAGCATTGCCGTCCATCTCCTGTTTGACCTCAGACAGGTTGCTTTATTTCTGTTTGCCTGTCTCGAAGCCTCTGTGTCTCTCCTTTTATTTAGATTGTAAGATGTTCAGGACAAGGCTTGGAATCGGATATTTTTTATATACTACCTAGTACCAGGGGACCATCTTTGTGGTTCAGCCTCTCGGTGTTTATGTAAAACATCCCATACATCATTATATTTACTTGAATATAAAACAACCCTAAATATAAGACAATCCCCCAATAAGTAGATTCTGTATATCCAAATTTATAAATTTGTTATAACTTTCCACATAGAAAATCTAGTAATTTAGTGGAGATTTGCCTTGAATTTGACTGGAATAAAAAACTAAATAGTAAGGCCTGTCTCTGTCAGGTGGAGGGAGAACGCTGTAGGGGTGGATCAGCTGCTCAGTGCCTGAGATGGAATAGGGCCAACATGATAATGCAGCCACAGACTCCGAGCTGGCATTTCCCAGTTGGTAAACATTAGTACTGATGAACATTTGAGTTAACAAATCAAAGGACAAATTCTATATAATAAACACATGCACACATTTACACAACTACATTTCCAACCTAAATTATCTAAATGGGTTTCGTGCTGATGTCTGCTACCTCCCACATGGTACTGCAGTGCACATATTTGTCGCAGCTTAGTGTCCCGAAAAGAATAGAAACCTTTCAGTAAAAAGCCTTATGAGTAGGAAGAGTCAATGTTTCTTGGTTGTCGTTTTGAAAGCTCTCCTCCCTCCTGTTCTTCCATCTCTGGGCTCTGTTTCTCTTTGGGACAGGACCATGTGTGTGTATGCCCATGCCAGTCAGTTCCTTTTCATCTGTGGGAACTAGAAAAATATTGACTAGATTCTAAGATAAGGGTTTTTTCCCCACCATTTAACATGAGGGTGGAAAGCCCCTTGTCTTGAACTGGAGGACAAGGTGCAGGGAGGGGATGGGGCTCAAGCAGCCACTGTAGCTCCAGCTCCGATCTCAAGCCCGGGGCAGGGCCAGAGCTGCTGCAGCTGCTGCCTGTCCCCCACTCCCTGTGCACCCCTGCCTCTTCCACTCCACAGCCTTGGGCCCTTGCTACCCTCCACTATCTCCCCCCTGCACTGCTTCTTCCCCCTCTGCAGCTTCAAGCCCCTTCATCCCTTCCCCCAGCTCCCTCCCCATGTAGCCTCTGCCTCCCTGTACCCCTCCCAGTTCCTTACGTTTGCTCCAGTGCCGGCACATGCCATCCCCACTACAGCCTGGGACACAGAGCACGGCCCCAGCCCTGCCCCAGTTCAGATGCATCATGAACACCGGTTCATGGGAGTCTATACTCTTTTTATCTATCCTATTTAGTTAGTCTGTAAAGTGAATATCTACCCAGTTGTGTAGCGGACCAAGACTGTAAAGCTGTTTCTTTCTTCGTTGTCACACTGGTTCCAAATTTTGCCTGCTCTTACCCACGTGGAGGCTTAACTTGAGAGCTGAATCCAAG
>NW_017729031.1:23186399-23189300 GCF_001723915.1 Gavialis gangeticus
TTTGACTGGAATAAAAAACTAAATAGTAAGGCCTGTCTCTGTCAGGTGGAGGGAGAACGCTGTAGGGGTGGATCAGCTGCTCAGTGCCTGAGATGGAATAGGGCCAACATGATAATGCAGCCACAGACTCCGAGCTGGCATTTCCCAGTTGGTAAACATTAGTACTGATGAACATTTGAGTTAACAAATCAAAGGACAAATTCTATATAATAAACACATGCACACATTTACACAACTACATTTCCAACCTAAATTATCTAAATGGGTTTCGTGCTGATGTCTGCTACCTCCCACATGGTACTGCAGTGCACATATTTGTCGCAGCTTAGTGTCCCGAAAAGAATAGAAACCTTTCAGTAAAAAGCCTTATGAGTAGGAAGAGTCAATGTTTCTTGGTTGTCGTTTTGAAAGCTCTCCTCCCTCCTGTTCTTCCATCTCTGGGCTCTGTTTCTCTTTGGGACAGGACCATGTGTGTGTATGCCCATGCCAGTCAGTTCCTTTTCATCTGTGGGAACTAGAAAAATATTGACTAGATTCTAAGATAAGGGTTTTTTCCCCACCATTTAACATGAGGGTGGAAAGCCCCTTGTCTTGAACTGGAGGACAAGGTGCAGGGAGGGGATGGGGCTCAAGCAGCCACTGTAGCTCCAGCTCCGATCTCAAGCCCGGGGCAGGGCCAGAGCTGCTGCAGCTGCTGCCTGTCCCCCACTCCCTGTGCACCCCTGCCTCTTCCACTCCACAGCCTTGGGCCCTTGCTACCCTCCACTATCTCCCCCCTGCACTGCTTCTTCCCCCTCTGCAGCTTCAAGCCCCTTCATCCCTTCCCCCAGCTCCCTCCCCATGTAGCCTCTGCCTCCCTGTACCCCTCCCAGTTCCTTACGTTTGCTCCAGTGCCGGCACATGCCATCCCCACTACAGCCTGGGACACAGAGCACGGCCCCAGCCCTGCCCCAGTTCAGATGCATCATGAACACCGGTTCATGGGAGTCTATACTCTTTTTATCTATCCTATTTAGTTAGTCTGTAAAGTGAATATCTACCCAGTTGTGTAGCGGACCAAGACTGTAAAGCTGTTTCTTTCTTCGTTGTCACACTGGTTCCAAATTTTGCCTGCTCTTACCCACGTGGAGGCTTAACTTGAGAGCTGAATCCAAGCAGAACAAGGCTGTGACTGAAGCTGGATGTAGACGTGCCCTGGCAACCTTTAAAAAGCACATTACATTTTACTGGTGTATCCTTTAATTGCGCAGATTATAATAAAACAATGAGCTTGTATGAAAGCCGCCGTTAAATCAGCAATCAGTCCTTCTAATGTATGAGGAACAAGATTAAATTATAACAATATAGAATATTTGATTAAGCAATCTCTCCTGAAAATGGAAGACCAGGTTTCAAATGAAAAAGAACAGTTAACAAAAGCAACTTCTAAACCACAACAGCAGGGCTGGATAAACTTTGCAGGACAGTAGAGTGTAAGCATTTTTGACAGAATCGCATTCATATTATTGTTCTGCTTTTCCCCTGACACCTGATTTAAGGGTTCTTAGGCGCTTTGAGAATGTAAAGTAAATTTTATTGTATGTAGTGACTCAGAATTTCATAGAATCCAAATTTTGTTGACAAATTTCTATAAAATACAGAAAAAATAAGTAACCCCAAACAGTGTTTAACCTGTAGTTAAAACAGCTCTATTTGTCACTTGGGAGAATCTGTCTCTGCAATTTTATTTGGTAAGTGGAAACTATAGTCTTGCTAGAAGAAGGTTTTAATTATATTCCACAAGGATCAGCGCAGACTAAGGTTACAGTTAGTCATGACAAAGCTGTTAGGCAAGATGGATTTCTGTTTTTGTTTTAATAAAGATGCAATCCAAAAGGAATAAACCAAATTGTCTATGCATAGAAGATATACATTAAGATGAACTCTAGTCTCATAAAAAATGACTGTGAGTTGAAGCACTCTTTATATTTTATTGTTTGAGGTGGTTTAATTTGTTTGTTCATTTGCGCTTACATATTATTGTGTCTGATACAGAGACACTGAAGTCTCAATAAGAAACTCCAATTTACTTCACTGAGAATGAGATCTGTCCTTTATCTTGTTTCCTGACTTGCCTGTTTATTCATTTGCAAAGGTTTTTCATCGGATTAGGAATACATTGATATATAAACAAAAAGAAGACCTGTCTTTATTATTAACTTCAGAAATTAGGAGTGCCCATTTTAGGAAAGAAAAACCCATTTGTTGTCTTCTCTTATAGATTCTCTTAGGAACCAAAGGATTTGGCCTCATGAGTAAAAATGATCTGATTAAGGTCAGCCTTTGAGCAGAAATCTGCTACTGCATAACTCTGCAGCACTGTCTGCACTAGAGATTAGAGCTGGCTTATTTTTATTCACATTTGGTCAACAGATGGTCCAACTATTCTGTGAGCAGTCTGAAAAACCCCAAAACGTGGACATCAACTGAAATAAAATATAATAAAAATAAGCAAAATGTCAGTGGGCATATGACTAGGATGAATGGCTCACAGTGTCAGCAAAGGAAGTAGGATGTTGCTGACTTGAAAGAAGTCAGTAAACAGGAAGGTTGTCACTAGATTAACATGTACTATAAATTCTGACCAGATTGAAAGATTAGAATGACTATCAGCTACGCAAAGGTTATATAAAGACAGGACTATTGTCCCTTGGCCTGAGTGGCTAGCCAGTGTTTGGGATCTAGCACAGCTGTTCCTCTAGGAGGAGAAAGTGAAGATAGGAGGTATGTGTTTCTCTGGCACAATCGTGTTTGCTTATGCTAAATGAGACACAAAGTGATGCTTCCCTAAATGCATTAGTGACAAACAACAGCAGGCACGTGTTTTTCATAGATTCATAGATGCTAGGGTCAGAAGGGACC
>NW_017729031.1:23189384-23192757 GCF_001723915.1 Gavialis gangeticus
CTCCTCTGGAAAACCCCCCAAGGTAGACCCCCAAGGAATTTGCAAGCAAACTCCCTTTCAAATTCAAAAAGCAGCCTGCTTCCCTCCCTAACAAGGTCTTTTAATCAGATGGTATTTGCTTATGCATCTCTGATTCAGTTGGACTATAAGGTGCACCTCTGCCTTGCCTTCTGCCTGACTTCAGACTAACAGAGCTACCTACCCCTCTCTAACAGGGTCTTTGCAAGACCGGGGGCTTCAGGAGAGAATTCTGGTTGCAGCCAGAAAATAGGAAAGGAAGTGAAACATCAAGTGGTTGCTTATTGGGAGGTGAAGGTTTGTTTTAATGAGGGTGTAAGTGTGCATATGAAACTCTGCAGATAAAAGGTAAAAGTCTCAGCAATATGCACTGGGACCACACCAAACTCTGGAGTCAATCCATAAAGTTTTACAAGAGTCTTAAGTAAACCTAACACATTAAATAAAGTAGGTGCTCTAAACTTACCCTTGTAGCCATTTCTGTATCCCAAGGATCTTGAATCTCTGTGCTCTTTGCTTGCTTCTTCTGACATGTGTGCATATGCATGCGTGCGCGCGTGCGCGCGCGCGCACACACACACACACACACACACAGAGTTTTATGCCCAACATTTGCCATCAGTTCAGGGAATCCTCTTCATTGAAATGACTTACTTTCTGATTAGCCTTGAATGTAGCCTAATGCTTTCATTGTCTCATGCTTAATTACTATGTCCACTTAGCCTGAATAAAGAGTGACTACCATAACTTGGAACCTACATAAATTGCAACAAGACAAAGGGATTTTCGCAGGCTGCTTGAGACGCATGGAGCTGATTTTGCAGTCTTTTCACAGTGAGCCCCCCTCCCCTGCCACTGATTGGCTGAGGGGCCTGGTGGCCCCACTCATTGCTGCTGATTCGCCGAGAGGCGAAAACCACATCATAACTAAATAGCAAAATCTGCAGAAATATCAAATAAATTACTGTATTATCATAAACCTTAGTATTAAATTTAAATCTAAATTGAAATATGTTATGAATATAAATTTATACGCAATATGAATTATAACTAATCATCATACAAAAAGTTCTACAAAAAAAATTAGTAATACTAAATACTGCTAACCTTGATGGAAACAATTCATGTTAGCTGTTAAATGCTGGCATGCAGCATCCACCAGCAGTTGTAGCTGACATCCTCTGTCTCTGCGGTGTGATCTCTTGTCCAGATGCTGAGATCGCATATTCTGCATCCACTGAATTGGTTGAAATGGTACAGCAGCTTTTTGCCAAGTTGTAGAGATGTGGAGACCACTCAAAAACAGACGCCCAAAACACAGTCACAGTCAAAGGCATCTGCCACTCTTTGATAAAGTTAATGTAAGCAGCACATTTCTTGTT
This sequence comes from Gavialis gangeticus, assembly GCF_001723915.1. Lineage (NCBI taxonomy): Eukaryota > Metazoa > Chordata > Crocodylia > Gavialidae > Gavialis > Gavialis gangeticus. Next base: position 23,190,785 of record NW_017729031.1, read on the forward strand.
ATGTTCTTTCTGCCATCCAGAGATTGATTTCAGTGGCTGAGGGTTGAAATTCAGAAAAGACACCTGATTGATGTAAAAAATGTGAACGGCACTAAAAAAGAAGGCAGCCAGTTGTTTAAACGGTGACTGATTGTACGTGTAGTACTGATTCAGCTTTGCAGCTATTGCCTAGAACAGTTCTTGTCTCTGCTGGTTTCATGGTCACAGTTTGAAAGTTGTTGTGATGCCATGTCTTTGACCCAGCTTATCAAATCCATTAGCTTGTAGGGTGCTTGGTGGATCAAAGCCTGCTGACTTTCAAACCACATTAGAAGCTCCATGAACCGGATTGCATTTTTAGCCACAAACTTAAATTTGTTCTTCAGTGTCGCTTTGTCTTAAGAGATCATGTAGACTAAATATGCATTGTGTATCAGGCGTGTTTTCAAGCTCCTGAAATACAAATTGAGAGTAGTGCTTCATATTCTTTGCATGGTAATGAACTGTGTCAAACCACAAATTCCACCTTGTAAGCATGGGCTCTGGTAGAAGTGACGCGGTCACATGTAGATCCCTGCTTTGATTGGCGAGGGTCTCCCTGTATCAAAGCTTACGGCCTGGACAATGTTTGAATGCTTTTTTAAAAGAGGAAAACTGGCTGTCCGTATCAGGACAATGTGTGCGCCAGATGTCACTTATTAAAGAAAGGATGTGTACATTGCAGGTAATGTAAATTGTGTTGGGCATCTTTCCATGGCGCACATCAGAGAAAGCTTTGCACATCCACATTGTATTATTAGACAGAAATGCTGAGGTCTTGTTCAATTCTAAGCTGTAGTTTACAACAGCCTTCACCACAGCTTGTGCCACAGTAGAAAAATTTGACAGAGGTGAGACAAACCAGCTGTTCGAAAAACAGGCAGGTCACAGTCTGTCCAGTTCCCAGGTACAAATAAAATGTGCAGAACATAGTTAACGTGGGTGTCTTTTGCTTCATCTGCTACAATGGAGATTGATTCATAATCTGCAAATGCAGATTTTGAAGACTGAACATGTGAAGCAATTACTTCTAGTAGATAATCTTGGCGAAGCTTGCTTGCACAGGGGAAAGTGCCAGCATTTGTCACGTGTTTGTCCAGGTAGTCCCTTAATTTAGGTTCATCAGTTTTCTCCAGAGGAGTGATGGCAGCCATGAATGCCTCCAGTAGTGTAAACGTAGCCTCTCTTCTTGCCAGACTGCTGTCAGTGGTGCTTTTAATGGTCAAGGACATAGTTGTTTGTTTCTTGCTCTGACCTTCAGCCCCTTCAGCAGCCTTTCTCTTTATATGCAATTCAGCCTCTAAATACTGATCAATGCTGTTTTTCTTCAACATATCCAGAGTCGTGCTGTTGCACAACGAACAAAATTTACCACCATCTGCATGCAAACTTCCTATAGGGAACTGCCTTATATGATCCTGAGCTGAAATGTATTTAGGTTTCTTGGATTTCTTTTCACTCATCTTCAGACTGCTGCATTGATGCAGCATTGCGTCTGGCTTCTTAAAAGATGGTGTCAAAACCCTTTTGCTTTCCTAACTGGCACCTTCTCTGAGTCTCTGTCACTAGCTCAGCCTCTCAGTAGTGCTCTCTCAAACCACGCGCTTGTTGGCTGCAGGGATTGTCATGCTTTCTTTGCATACTAGTAAGCTTTTATTTTTTCCAGGCAATTCTGTGCAGAATCACAGGAAATGCCATTTTTCCACGGTGATCATGGAAACTACAATATAAGTAGGTTCATAACCACATGGGTAACTGGTGCCTCCTGATATTGGGGGGGGGCACCAGTGGCTGATCACCGACAGGGGGTGGGGTCCCCAGTGGCTGAAAGTGCCAGCAGCAAATCTGGAAGTGCTGCCGGCACTTTTCTTGGCACCCCCACAATCTCAGAGGGGTCGCCAGCCTTCACCCCTCGCTCCCTGGCCAGCAAGGGCCAGTCTTGGGGGGGGGGGGGG
>NW_017729031.1:23192850-23195301 GCF_001723915.1 Gavialis gangeticus
GGGGGGGGGGGGGGCACATGCCCCCCTGCCATGTCTCCTCTATGCGGTGCCTAAGCCTTACCATAACCATCAGCTTTTACGTGGGTTGTGATTACTGATAGGCTACAGATTAACTCCATTTATGGTGTACTTTCAGCCCAACAATATAAAGTTTTTTCTGTTAATGTCAATGTTGAAGTGACTAAACCCTAATAAAATTACAGTTTTAGACTGTCTTAGACCTCCCCTGTCTTACAGGATTACAGTCTTAGACCTTCTTTGCTGGTCAGTCCTTCAGGGGAGAGCAGATCAAGGACACGTTTGGCGATGCTGCCAGTCTTTGTACTGTTCCCTACACTCCAAACTTGCTAGGAGAGTTCAGTCACAAAACTGTGTCCTGCATCTGGCCTGAGAAGGCAGAATTCCTCTAGGCACAGCTCATCTTCAGTTCTCAGTTCCTGGGGGAGTTGAGATGGCTTTACTTTATTTGCAAACTTCGCAAACTTCAAGGGTGTCCAGGCTGGTTTGTTCCTTTTTCCACACTTACGGTTTTTTCCTCTAATTGTTGGCTTTTCAGTGCTAGCCCACCTTACTTCCAGGTTTTCATATCAGTCAAAGTTACAATACAGACCACATAACTGAAGGCAAAATGGTGTGAAACCAGCAAATTCATCAATTTTATTGTGCATTAAAATGAAATATAGCCCAGTTTCCCCTTTCCTTTATCCCCACTTTTAGACTTTTTACCAAGCTTTTGATGTTTTCAGCAAAGCTAGGGAGCCTGTTCTGCATTTTCAAACTACTTAAAGATCACCAGGGATCCTGGTTTTCTGTGTTTAAAAATCATAAATTATTTGATAAAAATGGAACTTCTCTGATTAAAAACCCCAAACTCCACATTTTTCCATGATTAAAGTGAAACGCCACTGTATGTGTAGGTATCAGTTGAACACAATATTTTATTGATATATTTACAATTTTAAGGGAGTTTGGAAGCCTACCAATGTCTCAATCATTACAATAAAAAAAATTCTAAATACCTATAAATTTTGGCATTTGATTTTGGGCTTTTTATCATGGAAAATCAGAGCTCTCTTTGACTTCTTTGCTTACCAGGACATGGGTCCAGCTGTGGCTGTCCCCCACCCCACTGCTTTGTGGGGCTGAGCAGCCCTAATCACCAGGTGCCCTGCCCATGCCATTGCATCTCATTCCCAACCCACAGCCCCCCAGCACTACTGGTGCTCCTCACTCCCCAGCCACAGGCCCCTGGTTCCCCTTGCTACCCACCCACAGCCCTGTGGCCCTGCTCATGCCCTTCACTCCCCATCCACAGCCCCCCAGTCCTGCCAGTGCCCCTGACTCCCCACCTACAGCCCCCCACGCCCTTCAGCCCTGCCAGAGGAGGTCCCCAGCTGCCATGGCTATGGGACCAGGGACCCAGGTCTGCAGCCCCCTACCCCCAAAGCAGCACTTGAGCCCCAAGCCACGCATGAGAGGTGAAGGCCGTTGTGTCACAGCAGAGCATAGAGCTGCAGCATGGCCAAAGCAGAGTCCGTGGCGGGGCAGATGTGGGCTGCCAGCTGTGGGCTCAGGCTCCCTGCCCTGCTGCCCTCTTCCTGGAGCTTCCATGACACAGCAGGCAGGACCCAGTGCAACAGGGCAGAGCAGGGCTGAGCAGGGAAGTTCGGTGCCATGGCCACAAGCCTTACACTGCCATGGCTAGGCACCCCGTATCCACTCAGCAGCAGTGAGGGGCACAGCTCTGTGCCGCCACCCCCCACTGCTGCTGGGTGGGCAAGGCATGCCTCGCCATGGCAGCGTGGGGCTCACCTCAGTGGCACCAAGCTTCCCTGCCCTGCTCTGCCCTGCCACATAGAGTCTCACCCGCTGAGCAGGGAGGGCAGCAGTGTGAGTGCCGATACGTTCTGGGGAGGCAGATCACTGGTACACTTACAGCACGTAACAGGCGGGTTCTCTGAACTCTGGTTTTGAAGTTTCATTTTAATGTACCTGAGCATGCACACAGGAGAAATGTTTTGTAAGAAGTTTTATTTTGGTGACCCTGTAATATATATAATATTAGAAATGTTATTTGATGACCAACTGTCCTGTTGTACTAGATTCACTAGGGATGCATAACGTCTGCGCCGGCATCTGTGCTTGAGAACGTCATGAGGCGAGAATTTCCAATAAATGTTAGTTTGGTAATAACCAGTAAAGTGATGAATTTTGTCCTTTATCGGATCCTAAACACTGAATATATCTCTCTACTGTATGCAGTGATTTTTCATCTTTAACATGTTTTCATACTTCAGGATGGAAGAGACCGTGAGAAATCTACTGCAGAACCAGGGACCCACAGACCAGAATGGGGAGAGGACTGTTGATATCATGAAGGTATATCAGGTATGGGTGGCTTTTTTATTGTTTGCTTGTGACAAAACTCACCCCCCCCCCCCCAAAACCCCC
>NW_017729031.1:23195372-23197959 GCF_001723915.1 Gavialis gangeticus
CCCCCCCCCCCCCCAAATACTCGCTGGTGATAGATAAATAGATAGATACACACACACACACGTCTAACATATGTAATGAGTATTTTGTGTTATCATTGTTAGTTAAGAATGCTAATAACGAGTGATTAAATAATTCAATTTTGCTTGTTTCCTTTCAGCTTCTCCATGTATTCCTCCATTACAATCTAAGATTTTCTGTTTCTGGTACCATCACGTTAGTATCTTGTTGCTTATTCTTAAAACTCTTTCATTTGTTACATTCGTTGTCCTTTCTGCCATTTGAAAGGGGACAATAAGCACATTTTTAACATTTTAAGGGCATGACACTGAAAATACGTCAATGTGTCTAAGTAACGTAAATGATTTTGCATTTTATGTCCCAAAACAGTAGCAAGCTGTTTTGTCAGTGCACATTTTCAGAAGGTACTAGGCCAAGGGAAGCAGCGTTTTTGGGCAGAGTGCCAAAACACCCGCAACCTCGACTTGTAAGAAGTTGGTGTACAGGGGGTGGGTGGTAGGGGAGCCACAAGGGACAGCACAGCTCTGGCCTCTTCCAAATCTTCCACCTTGAGGCACATGTGCCAGGCAAAATGCCTTTGCATGCCACACTCTGGTACTTGTGCTGGGGTTTGCCTGCCCCTGTATTAGATCCCTCTTTAAAAAGGCAGGTATGCTTCTTGTTTCTTGTGGCAATTTCCTTTGCCCATACTGCAGCGTATGTTTTGTTCCTTTTGTTTTACTTTATCCAGATGATGATAATAATACCGAACACGTAAAGAGGATATTTGTGTTCCCATGAGGATGAAGTGGGTTTCAGCCCAGTTATGCAGGTGCCCCAAAATCTCAATTATTTAAAATGTTTAACAAGGACAGTCCCACTAAAATTAAAACTTGCATGGCCTTGGTCAGAAAAAGTCTACTGTAGTTATTTCTGCCTTTACTTTAAATCAGATATTGAAAGGCACATTAGTTTCCAGCCCTCTAGATAATGAGACACTTTTTGCTTTAAAAAAAAAAAAGGAGCGGGGGGAGGGTAGTGATCGGATAATTATTATAAGATGCCTCCTTGCAACAAGAAGAGAATGGACCAAAATGCATCCATGCACCTAAGTAACAGAAGCACACTTAAGCAGAGGCTTCAAAATCTTCAGGTGGAAACTGATGTAGTCTGACATTTCATTTGCACCACCTTAAAACTTTTTAGGAGCACAGATGCTGACCAAATAGGTGTCCTTGCCCTTTGTTGTGTCCCATGACAGGAAAATCAGTGGCACAACAAAAGGTCCTAATAGACTCTGCTACTTTATTGTGGCAGATGTCCATTATCTTTGTGCATGTTCCCTGCTCCGCCAGCCCTATGGAGCTCACTGGGCAGGGAAAATCACACCGTGGGCTTGGGGTAGTAGCAAGTGCCTCCTGGCTTATCCCACTCCCCGAGAGCCATGCTGTGTGTCACAGGCAGTGGGGAAAAGTCCTTCCCCACTCAGTGTGGAACACAGTCATATCACATTTGATATTAACAACGGATGCAAGATTAAATATGAAAAATATTACGATGTGGCAGAAAAGTTAAATTACTGTAAATTACTAATGATATGTATGTAATGAATGCAAGTATAGTTGCTACCATTTCAAAAGTGATCATCTAAGAATAGTGACTGCTCAGTGGATTCTGGGATCAAGCCTGTTTCCTGTGGTTAATGCCACAATAGCTGCCATATTGTGCCATGAATGTTAAACAGAACATACCTCTGAATGTGGACGTCTGCAGAAAATTTTTGACACAATCCAGCTACATATTTTGTAACAAATGAAGAAACCTACTAGGAAATCTCCAGTATGGTTATGCAACATGGGTCTCATATTCCCTGACACCATGGTAAGTTAGTTTTACTGTGTACAGCCTGTTCAAATTAATATTTGAGTAGTCATAAAAGTAACTTCTCTGTAATAAACACTTTTGATCTATTGACCATTGGCCACATATGTGGGTTTTTTTGCAAACTTAATTATTGTTCTGGGATATATAAAACAGAGTTCTTATAACAATATCAATATACCTGCCTCCTGAATAAATATTGCCGCTAATGAACTTTAAATGTTGCATAGTGGTCATGTCAGTGGAATAAGTAATAAGATACAGCCAGAGCATGCATCTTTATTGGTAAATGGTGTTAAGTCTTGTCAAGATTCTCACCCTGATAGCAGAGACGACCTCCTTGAGGGAATTCTGTATACAGAGCTTACAGACAGACGGAGCAAGTAATTTTTATAGTAGGGTACAGATAAAATTCTCCTCAGTTATAGTACATGCATTTTGTAAAACACCTGAGAGGGAAATTACAACGAATATTCAGGTACATTAAGATAGTCATGTAGAATAAGGAGCATGGGCTCTTTAAGTAATGGGGGGTGAAATTTATGTCCGGAAGATCAGTTCAGTGAAAGGTTCCAGAATTCATAAACTACTCTGAAGTTTGAGAGCGCTATTCGCTACTTAAGCCTAAATTCATTAGAGGCTGCACACAATCCTGTAGGCTAATGGTTTGTCATTCAAAATACAAATACTTTTATTTGACAGGAGAAA
>NW_017729031.1:23202959-23207933 GCF_001723915.1 Gavialis gangeticus
TGGGGGTGAAATTTATGTCCGGAAGATCAGTTCAGTGAAAGGTTCCAGAATTCATAAACTACTCTGAAGTTTGAGAGCGCTATTCGCTACTTAAGCCTAAATTCATTAGAGGCTGCACACAATCCTGTAGGCTAATGGTTTGTCATTCAAAATACAAATACTTTTATTTGACAGGAGAAATAGCCTTTGATGTCAGTAAGGAATGGTCAAACCCTCATGTTTGAAACTAGGACTCTGCAAGCCTTTGGTTTGTTCTCATCACCTGGGAATCCAGGGCAAGTATTTTTCTGCTTTGTCCTGTGGCTGTGCACGAACTATACAGAGAGACTTCCCTGATTACAGATCAGTTAGGCAAAGGATGTTTCAGGCTTCCTTCTAGCTCTGAATTCTTTTGGCTTTTCTATTGGCTGGTACAATAATCAGTACAGAAGAGGAAGGCAAAAAGTCGGCTGTAAGATCACAATTAGTTATGGTTCACAAATTGTCAGTAAGGTACTGAAGTGAATTGCATGCACTTGTTTGTATAAATTAGATATGGTACATCAGAGAGAGAGTGATCTTTGGGTTCAAGGCAGTAAATAAATCTAATGTATATAAATAGGTCTGAGAACACTAGGGGTCGGAGTTTTTCTCTGCCACAGACTCCTCTTTGACCTTGGTAAGCTCACTTCATCTGTCTATTTATTAGATGTTTATCTCTGAATAGAGCTAAATGGAGGGTTTCCTTTTATCCCAGGGGTGCTGAAGAATAATCTCCTCAGTGTTTGTGAGCTTCCCAGAAAATTCAGTGATGGGAACTGTATACATATTGAGACTGACAGATAATAAATAGATATAGATGTAGAATCCAAGGCTTTTCATGTTTCCTTATGAACTTGAGAATAGGCTCATTTTCACAGAAGAGCTTGCTTGGCATGCAATTTTTTTCTCAAAAAAGAACAAATACCAAAGTGGAAATTGGACAGTTTTCAAGTGAAATCTATCCTCTTTTATATTAAAAGAATGAAGAAATGATATCGTGTTTTTGCAAGTTTCTGATACATAAATAGCCATTTTCATGCAAAAATACATGTAAAAAAAAGAATAATTACTTGTGGTTCTCTGAGATGCATTATCCATGCAGATTCTAGTCTTTGTGGGCATATGTCCCAAAGAAGCAAGGTTGAATTATGTTAGCCAGCAGTGTTCATTAAAGCCAGAAATCTGAGCTCGTATCTTCAAAATTGTCTCCATCCAAGGAGATAAAGAGTGGAGCAGGCTAAACCTCCCGCAGTGTCTTTGCCAGTACAGAATCCCGTAGAACTAAGACTCGGTAGTGGCTCCCTGGAGGCCTGCACATGGACGCTCGGTGTGGAGACTGCATCAGCCCTACAGACTTCAGAACATTGGACTCTGGGGAAATGAGCTATGAGACAGCGAAGTGATTACTCTAACCAGGCTAATCTACAGCATGCCTTTATACGGCTGCAGGACCACTGAGATTGTCTCGGAGAGTGTATTGCTAGAGCTTTTATCAGCTGGAAAGGCTACAAATAGCAGTAAGGATGCATGTGTATCCTGTCAGAGCAAAAAGACAGTGCATGTAGGTGTATGAATATTACCTTCTCTTGATTTTGAGTGTGACTTTGGGGAGGAGAGCTGAGCTGGGAAATCAGTGTGTTGGTTCATACCAACTTTGGAACAACTTGGGTAGGAATTCGGGATGAGCTTTACCTTGTCCTCGTGAAATACAAGTAGGAGTGATCGACCCTGATAACCTGAGACTCCCCTGCCTTCTGAGCTGATGAAATTGTCAGTAGTAAGACAGTCTTAATTGGTCGGTGGCTAGTTAAGGGCTTAAGTGTGTGACTCATCGACCCCATTCATGCTACACTGAGGTGCAAAGACGACAGGTTCTCCTGAATAGGGGAAAGGTGTGACTCAGGAATTGAGCACAGTAGAGTGGTAAGGGCAGCAAAGTATAGTACCATCCTGGATGGGAGGGTACTGTGCAGTAGGGCTGTGTGAAGCTTTGGTCCCTGATTCGATTTGGTGGCGATTTGGCGTGATTTGATGGCCGACTCTCCAAATCTGAATAGAATCAGAGGTCTCTTTAATCTCTCTGTATTGAATTGGACCCCTCCAAATTGATTTGGAAAGAGTCAGTGATTTGGACATAGGCACAGCTTTAAATGTTTTTTCTACATACCTCTAGGTAGCAGGGGCTCATGAATGCTGCGATGCTGGGGCGCACGGAGCGTCCCACAGAAGTGCAGGGGGCTCCCCACCATGCTCAGCAGCAGACCAAGAAGTGGACCAGAAGCACTTCTGGTTCACTTCCGAGTCTACTGGGGAGCGTGCCCCCCTGTGCCCCCCTAGCTCAGCGACTGGTGCCTCCTGGGTCTGGGGGGGCACTCAGGGTCCCACCACGGCTGATCGCTGAGCCAGGAGGGTGACAGGGAGCCCCCCCTGCACACTCCCTGGTGAACCCAGAAGTGAACCAGAAGTATTTCCAGTCCACTTTTGGGTTTGCTGCCCAGCATGCGGCTCCCCCCCCGCCCATGCTCCTGTGGGATGCTCCATCTGCCCCAGCATCACAGCAATCATGAGCCGTGCCTGCTACCTCAAAGTATGTAGGAAATACTTTTAAAGCTGTGTCTATGTCCGAATCACTGATTCAATGAATCGGCATCAAATCTTCAGATTTGGATTCGGCCGAATTGAATCACAGTCCCAGATTCGGGCTGAATCCGAATCGAACAGGGCCTGTTTTGCACACTCCTACTGTGCAGATATTGTTGCTTGGTGGACTCTTATGGAACTGGCAGAGAGCTAGGGGATTGGCATGGATTGTCAAGGGACACAACTAGTGATGTAAGAGCCAAATCGCACACTTCTTCCATTTAGTTTTTAAGTCAGTCTGGTGAAAGGTCCTGCTTTGGGCAGAATGCTCTGCACTTCAGCTGAACAGCTTCTCTCAGTAAATGTCATCCAGGCTGTCAGGTGGAGTGAAACTACATTCGGACATAGAAAGTAATTGATATCTGATGAGACTAGGGCAGGTCGGGCTATGGAGGCCTCTACTGAGAGAGTCACCTCCTGTGAATACAAGAATGGCCTATCCCAAGCTGGAACTGTCATTAATACTGGCTTTACCCTACTTTTCTCAAAACTATCATGTAACAGGGGAATTGAAAGAAAAGCATACATCAGTTCTGCTCTCTACAGGATGAGAACAATTTCTGTCAGGGAAGCTGAGCTACAGCACCCTTTGGAAGAAATTCTCCCACTTGTTCTGGTCTATTTCTGGAAATCCCACTTGTGAAAGACATCCTGTGGGACTGCCTGACTCTTTGACAGATGACTCACGATTTTCTGAGAATGGTCCGAATTGATCTGACAAGGTGTTTTGAAGGTTAGGCAAGTGAAGAATCATTGCCATGATCTCCTTCAGGATATACCAACTCCAGAGCTGAATAGGTAGAAAACAATCTTCCTATTATACATGGCTGTAGTGGTGTCTTGTATCAAGAAACTTCAACTAAAATACCCTCTGGTTGGTACTGCTTCTATTTATACCAATTTCTATTCCACAGGAGGAAAACACCCTGTTGTGTTTTTCTTGCATAAACATTTACAGAATTGACGGACGAGCCATTAATTAGAAGCATTTCTGTTTTTAGATGTTGGTGTTGCTGTAACATTTGTTCCTCTTGTCACACATTTCTCCTTTTGATGGTTCTGGATACACAACTAGAACATATCAACACTGTCTGAAAAAAATTATGAAGCTTGGGCAACAGCTGAAACTGGTGATGCTGTTAAAAAAAAAGGCTTCTTGTTAAATTTAAAAGTTCTAAACCATCACCTAAATCGGGGTCTCCAACTCTGGGCATGCAAGACATCTCTGGGGGGTACACAGGAGAAACTGTGTAATGGCAGATTTAATTTTCATTAGTATACTAATTGGCATTTAAAGGGTTAAAATGTAAAACCTATGTTGGTAGGGGTACACGGGCAGCTGGTAAATCTGGAAGGGGGTACACAGTAAGAAAAAGTTTGGGAACCTCTGACCTAAATGAAACACCACTTTTTTAAACAATACCGTCTAATGCCATGATAACTTTTGTCTGACCTGCTTCTATTTCAAAGGCAAATACACAAGCCAGGAGTCAGATCATCCAGTGTATCAAAAAATAACCCATCTCTATCTTTTTTCACAAAGTTTTCACATCTATTTAAAATTATGGCACAAGACCAAATGTTACTTTTTCAAAACAAGACAAAACAAGAAACCTCTTAAAGTTTTGGTCTTAAGGGGTAGATATGGAAACAAAGAATGGGCAGCAGAAACCAAAAGCAAATAGCTTTAAGGGCACTCAAGGAAGGTTTTACTTTCTCCTAGAAACACATCTGAGACAGTTGAAAAGCACGTACTTTAAAGGCAGTAAACCCTCGCTATTCGCGGGTTCAGCATTCACTGTTTCAAATATTCGTGAGTGCTGAACCCACATCTTAAATACACTTAAAGATGCTCCTCAGGAGCTCTGCGCTTGCTGCCACTGGGCTCCCACCACTGCCAGCACCAGCGCAGCGGTGCTCCCCCCTCTCCAGCCACCGGGGGCATTGCATTCATGAACGCAGTGCCTTATTTGCGGATTTTGCCATTCGTGGGGGATACGAGGCTATATTTCCACTTTAAAACCTGAGAGGTTTAACAGGTTTAATTCATTTAAAGAGATGCACATGCACATGGCGAGGGTTTCCTGTATGCATCTCTTTAAATGAATTAAACCTGTTAAACCTCTCAGGTTTTAAAGTGGAAATATAGCCTCGTATCCCCCACGAATGGCAAAATCCGCAAATAAGGCACTGCGTTCATGAATGCAATGCCCCCGGTGGCTGGAGAGGGGGGAGCACCGCTGCGCTGGTGCTGGCAGTGGTGGGAGCCCAGTGGCAGCAAGCGCAGAGCTCCTGAGGAGCATCTTTAAGTGT
>NW_017729031.1:23212933-23218379 GCF_001723915.1 Gavialis gangeticus
TATAACCTTGTAAATAAAAACAGAATTTTCTCATAGGTTCAGTAGGAGGGACATAGGCTCCATATCAGATTTTAAAGAAAGACAAGAACCCGAAGTGTATGCCTGCTTTGGTTTGCAGTAGCATTGACTTGGCTTGCTCTGCTACCACAAGCATTCCTACTGGGATGGCCTACCAGTATTTTTACTGCCACCCTCCTCCTGAGGAAGATTGAGAGAGGAGCCTTTTCTTCTGGCGGCTCTTTGGAAGATCTCTAGCCTCTTTGGACAGCTCGGTCCACTTTTCTAGCTCACCAAGCAGAAGAGGAATCTGCAGTTGCCTCTTGACACAGATCTGTGCTGTGGAATTTTTGGTTTGGGTGCTGGCCTCTGTTTTACAGGCACTGCTAAATCTACCCACCGTTTACTTAAATTGAGGTTACATTCCTGCGTGCAACCGTACATCGTTCAAAACTAAATTGTCATCACAAAGAACATATCTGCACAATAGTTTTCCAGTTTCACTGTATCTGCAGAGTCTGCCTATAGACTCAGTAATGTAGACCAACAGAGTTGTGTATAATACAAGAGTGTAGGTTGTAGCTGTCCTGGTCTGAGGACATAGGCAAACAAGGGTCTTTAGGCAATTCTGGTATCTTTTATTAAACCAACTTACATTTTTCCAACTGTTTAAATTGGTCTAATAAAAGATAACAGATTCACCCAAAGAATCTTATCGGCCTATGTATAACACAAGGAAGTCTAATAGAGTATTCCCATGTCTGTATTAAAAATATACAATGCACATGCTTGTCATTTCTAGAAACCAAGCTGCTCCCAGAGCACTGTGTCTCTACTCATGAGTGGTAAAGACCACGCCACACATGGTACTAGCAGTATAAATTAGAGCTGGCTTGCACATCTGCCTCTCACCTGAAACCACCTCTATGTCTCCCTTTCTCTATCTTTTCCTATGAATTCATTCCAAAGGTATCAAAATAACCAACCTTTTTCTCATTTGTACAGGTATCCTACAGTTCTCACAAAGATACACAAACAAAAGAGCTGTGAAAAACTCTGTGTGTCTCATCACCTCTAGCTCTGGCTGATTCACACCTTGATAATGCCTGCAGATAACACCAGTCTGTGTGTAGAGCTGGCCTACACCCTTGATCAGACTCTTGTCTTCCTTCTAATGCAAGGCAAAGGCTGTCACATGAATGGCAGTCTTGGCAGATAAAACAACCACAAGGGGGTACAAGACAGCAAGTGGGTGTGCCTTCTACTTTAAAACCTGAGAGGTTTCACAGACTTCAATTCATTTAGTTTGTGATGCAGCCTTAAGGACAAGATGATAGCATGTTGCAAAAATAGATGCATTAATACATTTTCAAGACATAAACAGGGTGGAATAGATGCACATTTAAAACACCTAAGTCCATTTATACAAGTGGTCTCAAGGCCAAGGGGAGTACAGTGGCTCTAAGTCTCTGGTCCAGAAATCTGGATCAGAGGATCTAGCACATAGAGGCTGCCTACCCAAAGCTTCCCATTGTTAGAATGAGGTTTGTGCCCCCAAAAGTTTAAGACGAATAAAATCCAGTTATAGTAGTCAGTCAAATGACTTTCCAACACCTGGTTTCTGTCCTCCAGCCTCCTTCTCTTCCAATTCTGCTCATCTGAAAAGCAGACTCTGCTCCTGAAAAACTTTTAAACACACAGGTTGGCATGTTTGATGGATAAAACATGAGACTGGAAATTTGATTATATGAATTCTGTTCCAAGGTCAAGTATGGATTTTCTGTAAGGTCAAGTATTTTTTAACCTCTCTAATCATAAATTTTCCCCTTTGTAACATCAAGGAAATCTTACTGCCCTGCCTGCTTCATTGGTGTTTGGAAAGCACTTTGAAACTGTTAGATGGAAGGTGCTGTAGAAGTACAAAGGATTATTTTTATAGCTACTTATTTAAAAAGTTTTAACAGAGTTAGAATACTGCTCTCCCTAAATATATTTTTGTTTGGGTAAAGAGAATGCAATGATTTATTCATATTTTTTCTATTTGGCAGGATATTACCATGGTACAGGCTACACTTCCTCACATATTAGTTTATTTTCTTTTTCTGGAAATAGTTTGCTGCTGCTTACATTATCAGTTTATTGACCCAGACAAGGGAGCTTGCTGGATGTTGTTTAAAGGATTCAGTGTGAACCTGGACCTCTGTCATGAAATTAATTCACATATTTCTTAACCCTGAACTCTGAAACTGTTATTTATTACCGAAGTTTTGATATGAAGTTTTCTATCATGTTTCTTAAATGGTTAATTAGTCTTAGATTTCCACCTTTTCCTAGCTGTTGCTTCACTGATTAAAACTAGCAACCAAAAATAAAGGAAGGACAAAAGAATCAAAAAGGATGTCCAGGGTTTTGAAGGTAATTATCAAGGCTTCACATTATATTTTTAGATTTGGATATGAATTCTCAGCTCACCTTTATCATTGTAATGGGCTGGGTTATATGGGCACTGAATTTCTAAACTAAAGAGTATTCAGATCTTGGTTAGATTCATTGCAGCGATGTGAAGTTCAGTGTGAGATCCAGCCTTTGGTGCAGGGCCACCTCTTACTAAAAGTGACAATATTTCTAAATTAAGAAAACGAAGCAATTTTTTACTCGTTGTAAAAGTGACACACTTAAATGCAGGAATGGTAAAAACAATCGTATCCTGTTGTCAGTCATAGGCAAATGCTTACTTCTGCAGCTAGATTTGATCACAGTCCCATAGTAGTAGCCATCTACCCCAGGGGTGTATCTATTCCAGTTACAGGGTTTTTGGTTGTAGCTGTGTTGGTCTAAGGACATAGGCAGGCAAGGTTCGTGTGATATAATTTATTAGACCAACTGAATAGTTGGAACAAAGTTCTTTGCAAGCTTTTAGGCACAAGCACCCATCTTCTGGCATTGGGAGACTCTTGGTGATCTCAGAACAACAGCAGGGTCTCCCAATGCCTGAAGAAGGGTGTTTGTACCTGAAAGCTTGCAAGAACTTTGTTCCAACTACTCAGTTGGTCTAATAAAAGATATCACATCCACCCAAAGAACCTTGCCTGTCTAAGCCAGTTAGGCATCCTTTAGCTCTTACATCTCTAGCCAAGCGTCAGCCTTTAGATCTCTCTAGTTTAGCAGAGCTTTGAAACCTTGCTTCTATCACAGTGGATTCCAGTGACAAAAGAGTTTCCACGTGCAGAAGAGAAATCCTCTGTTTACATAACTTGTTGTCATGATGGGATTGCACAACCAGTCAAATATTCCTGAGCGCCTGCCAGAGTTAATCTTAGTTTAAACAGTACTACATGTTCTTTATGTCCAAATTCTGTATGAGTTTTATTATACCGTACTATGCTGACATTATCTCCCATGAGAACTAATCAGCTAATATGTTGCTGTCATTCCAAAATACCAGCTAATGTCCTTCTCTAGATATGTGCTTTGTAGCTTCCTTGTGGTGTTCCCTGAAGACAGAAGGACAACAATAACAGATTAACAGGCATAGGTCTATGAAGCTCACGTAAGGCTCTTTAGTGCATCTGTGTCTCTGGAAATCTGAAAATGAGACTCATGGCATGGAAAAGCTCATTAGTTTATTAAAATAAACAATTTGACCTTCATCTGGGTGGTGAGAAAACAAATGTTAAAACAGTTGAGTCAAATTCTGCTTATTTTCTTAGAGTAAATCTTGGGTTACTGTGTTGTCTTCAGTTATTTCAAATTTCCCCTATGCAAATGGTTGTAGAATTTGCCTCATCATATTTCAGTCAACTGTAGATATTTTAAGATAGACATTTTTCCACAGAAAAGATAAATCCATGTTTTGTTTTTTATCATGAATGTAGGGTTTGTTGCAAGAAAAGAAAAATTTTTTTCTTTGCAGTACTGTAAAGACTACTGTCAAACCAGTTTCTAGTATAATACATATATATTTGAGAATGCTAGGCAAATTTTGCCTATTTATACTTACATGCACCGTCAATGGGAGCTGCAAGTGAACACCCTGACAAATCCTATTCCATCAATTAGACACCAAAGCACAATCCTGTTCCATCCTACTCAGTTCCCTGAAAAAAATATTAACATGCTTACTTTTGTAACACAGTGTCATCTAAGCCTTAAGACTAAGTCACAAGAAGCTGAGAGCATGAGGACAATTCATCCACCTTTTGCATTAACTGTTCTACAGCGAATAAGCAGGGTAAAATAGGATCATACTTAAGTGCCTATGTCTACTTAGGTATCTACTAGGTCAAAAAGGAGCTGGCCTTTGGTATCATTTTATCAAATTTTAGCTCCATAAAACTGATTTGTCATCTTCCGTTTTATCTGTTCATTAAAGCACAGATAATAAGTCCAGCCATCTACTGTCACACTGCCCTGCTATAAGGCCTTTGAAGGGTCACCTCCAAAACTGAAAAGTTGCTCAGTTCCCATGCCCAGAAAGTCCTTGATTTCTCTGCTGGCAACAAAGGAACCCAGTAAAATGGTGGTGTTTGCAGTAGATTCATATTACCATATGGACCAGGTGGGATATATATATTAGGTCTGTGCGAACAGGGAAGCAATTCAGAGAAAACAGTGATTTGCTTCAGAGATTCGGATCACTGTTCTGAATCTGTTCGGCTGAATTGGCCTTGGAAGATTCGGCGCTGATTCGGAGTGATTCAGTTTTGGAAGATTCGGCTGTAGACTATAATTGGGAATCACTGAAGTATCAAACCTTTGTCATTTTTTGGCTGATTCAGATAAAAATTGCAGGGATGGTAGCCTCTTTTGAGGGCATGAAGCCTGCCAGGTTTCAAGGAGATAGGTGCAGGGGTTTCTGGGAAACTGCACCTCAAGCTGCTGACAAGCAAAACTCATGACGTGTGACACTGTGTGTGTTAAGGCACACCCTCGCTGGCACTGGGGCCTCTACATGACATGGTAGTGTGCCCCAATGAGGTCTCCTCCTCCCCTACAGCCTCAGTTCAGTCCACGACTTTAAATAACAACAGGTAAGTAAGCAGCACAGTAGCACCAGCAGCATCTCAGGCAGCCAAACTGTGACAGAGCCCTTCTTTCCTTTCCTGCAGGAGCTTCTTCTTCAGCAGCTGCCAGAGAACTCTCCCTGCCAGCCCCAACCCTGGGGCTTAGATGTGCCCAGGGCCCTGCCTTCTTCCAGTCAGGTGCTAGGGGTGTTGATCTGAGGACGTGGCACTAGCAGACAAGGTTATTTGGGTCAATCTGGTATCTTTTAGTAGGCCAAATGAATAGTTAGAGAAATATATCTTAGCAAGCTTTTGGGTTGAAAAACACTTCGTCAGGCTGAGGAAGCACCTGCAGTTGGTGTGTGTGTGTGTTTTGTTCCTGGATGGAAGGAGTAGTAAAAAAGCCAGAGCCTGACATGCAATGCAGGCAAGGAAATGTGTCAGTG
>NW_017729031.1:23223379-23223799 GCF_001723915.1 Gavialis gangeticus
TTTTGTTCCTGGATGGAAGGAGTAGTAAAAAAGCCAGAGCCTGACATGCAATGCAGGCAAGGAAATGTGTCAGTGAAAGTGGAAATGGAGGTGTCAGGGGGTGAGAGAGACATGCTGGGGTGGGGGAAGAGGGATGTAGCAGGTAAAAGTGGAGCGGTACCTGGGGAGTAGGATGACTGGCAGCTTGTAAAGTGTCATAAATCCAATGTTTATATTGAGTCCATGAGTTTCTGTACCTAGTGTCACAGGATGGGGTCCCTGGAGATGGCTGTGATACCCCTAGGGCTCCCTGACTGTGCCAGTCCTGCCCAACGGGCACCCTCTTCCTCTCCTGCCATGTCTTGGTGTAACTATTATAAATAGGGAGGCTGCCCTCAAGCTTGCAAGGCCTTAAATGCCTATATACCAATGCTCGCAGTA
>NW_017729031.1:23223810-23231043 GCF_001723915.1 Gavialis gangeticus
TCTTTTCTCCCGCCCAGGCGGGGGGTCGGACTTGAAGATTTATAAGGTCCCTTCTGACCCTACTTCTATGATTCTACGATTCTATGATTTGTTTGGACATGTCCTGATGGACCCCACTGAACCCTGTGGGTTCTCGGACCCCTTTTGGGTCACTCTCCAAAATGGATGTCTTGGGAAACCCTCAGCCTTATGGGCTAGATGCATGACTCCAAACCACCCCTTTACCACACCCCAAGCCTCACAGATGGCATTCACACAGTGTGCCTCCAAGGCCTTAGTTTCATTTGGCCTCTGGTCATCACTGGGCTCTCTGCAGCCCTGCATCTCTCTCTCTGCGCCCCTTGGCGCTGGTGTCTCTGCACCCCAGATACTGCACCCACACTGGCACTGGGGTCTGTGCACCCCAGATACTGCACTCACACTGGTGGTGGGGTCTCTACACTGCAGTGGGCCCCTCAATGAGGCCTCCTCCTTTCCCAGTAGCCTCAACCCGATCCTCCGGCTTGCAAACAAATCAAAATACGAGCCCCTGGGCTATAATATAATGCAAGCAGCTCAGGGTGTGCTCTGTCCCTTTAAATGAATCACCCTTCCGCCAGCACAACATGCCTTGTAGGCCAGGCTGTGGTGAACTCCTGAAGTCCCTTAATCTTATCAGAAGCAGGAGATGGGCCGTCCAGCCTCTTCACTTAGCTTCCTCTAGGAGAGCTCCTTCCCCCTTGGCTGCTGGCAGAGAACCCCCTTTCTGGTCCCAGCCCTGGGGTTTATATATGCCCCAGGCCCTGCCTCTTCCAGTCTCCTGACCGCCTGCAGGTGCAGGCTAATTCCCTCATTCTTGCTGCCCTGGTAACTTGCAGATGTGACGTTCCTGAGTGACTGCTAGGGCTATCTCCCTAGGCGGTTTCAACCCTTAAAGGAGCAGGCACCTTAGTGCCCTGCGACACCTAGGAGACTGATGAAGTTGAAGTTCATAGACCCGTCTGTGAAAAGAGATTTGTAAATGCAAACAAGCATTGAACCTTGCTAACCTCATCACCAGAAGCCAACTTTCTACAGCCCAAAATACAAAACCTGCCAACAATCTCCAGTAGCCCCACAAACTGCACACCAGAATCTGTCAAAGACAAGAATACCCAACTACCTGTGGGGGCACATTTCTCACAAGAAAACACTCTGTCTCCAGTCTCTCAGGCCTGATCCTGAGAGGAAACAAATTATAAACCACTTTTCACAGCCGGGCCTATGAACTTCACTTCATCAGCCTCCTATGTGTTGTGTTTAATAATATCTGACTACTTCTTCTATGACGTGTGTGTGTGAGTGTGTATAATGTATGTGCTTCTCTGCACATTGATGGATCACACTGCCAGGGAAAACACAGCTTTCTTTTTAAAAAGTGTGTGGGGGGGAACAAGAACAAATATAAATTGAAAGAAATGGATTGTTTAGGGGTAAGTAGAGGGGTTCTATTTAGTAAGCTATATCCAATCCTTTCCAAGAACAGAAACTAGCAGGAGACTGACTAGGTAGGAAGCCAAGGCAGTCCAGTACCTTTCAGACACTGTTGCTCAGGTACAAACAGCTCACAAAAGGCACACAAAGCCTGCAAACAGAGGCTTATATGCTGTTTCTACATCCCTCCTGCAGACCACTATGACTGGAAGGGGACTCAGGGAATGATCACTGTCACTGGCCAGAGATGTCAGTCTTTCCCCTCCTGCTCTCTGTCCCTCACTCTTCTCAGTTTCTGTTCCCCTGAAAGACTGCCTTCTGAATCTCTGAATCTTTTCCAAATCTTTTCCAAATCGATTTGGAGGCTCCAAATTGATTCAGAGGGTTTTTTTCTTCTCCCAATTTGATTCAGATTCAGTGATTCAACCTCCGAATCGGGCCAAATCTTCTCTGAATTGAATTACAGACCGAAGCTTCACACACCCCTAATATATATATATATGTGTCCCTGCAGACCAACAGCAATTCATTTTGTGTGGATCACCAGACAGCTATTCTACTTGGTTACTACAGACTACATTTGAACAGATAATCTATAGACAAAAGACTCTGTATCTCATTATCCATCCATTAAGCCATTTGCTTCATTTAAGACATTTAATTAAGGTTAATCTTAATTTTCTTTTCAATATTTCATTCCACTCTACAGGTTTCTTTTATTCCACATGTCTCTTAGATTCAAAGTTTTTCAGAAGAAATAAATGTTACTGATAGATGGAACAGGCAATAAAAGCATCATTAGAAAATTTATTAATGTAACTGCAGAACTGTTCAATAGGGCTGATAGCCTGCAATATTTAGGAGCGTTTTGAGTGAAGAATAATGTGTAGTAGATTTTGATTGATATGCCAGTGGTCGTAGGTTCATATTAGAGACATAAAGAAAACACTTTGTTCTCTTATCCATCACACACATTTAATCTTGGGGATTTTACTGCTCACTCTTTTCACTTTGTAAGTCAAATCCAGAGATGAAAAAGAGAATTTTATATGTTTTGCCTGACAGTAGTAATGTTAAACTGTGAACAATTTGTGATGTTTCTGTAAAATCTTCTGATTTATGTGAATCCTTTTCTTTTCCTTCAAATTTGGTCAGCTTGTACTGAACCAAAGCTGCTAGCTATACAAGAAAATATTATTATTGCATTTCCTGATGTGCTGTCTAAAACAAAGGTATATTTTTCTCTACCCTACCAGCACTGGAAAAGAAAACAAGTGAATAAATAGATTTCAAGTAAAGAAAAACTGTAGGTTCATGTGTGGATATCAAGGCAAATAGTACATAAAGAGTTGGAATGCATAGTCATTATGCATTCCAAATTGATTGCTTAGTTACTTTTTCTTCAGACATGGGTCACAGAGCTTAATAGGTAGAAGATATCCCCATTAGCAAGTAAAGAGAATTTTAAAAAATCCACTTACAGAGCAAAAAAGTTGATGTCACTGTGACCTCATCATTTCTTACTTTACAAAGGACCTCACTGGAGACACATCTTTAATTCACTGCACCCTCCCTCTCATGTAGCTTGGACTTATTATACCTAATGACTTTATGCACTTCAGGTCCCATGGAGTGGAATAGGTTACAAAATGTACAAGAGGTCTCTAGTAAAATTCACGGGGCACTTTTAAGAGTGAGTGAGTCACAAAATATAGTATCAAGTTATGATGAACTAATCTCTGCTATGATTAAAGATAAAAAGACCCTGTGAAAAATACAGATGCCTCTGAGAGAATCTTCAGGCTTCCTTTTGTCAGCTGTTTGAGCTTCTTGTGCATAGTGCAGGCTGTTTCTCTCCTCCCACCAGGAAGAAGGCCTTGTGCACAGTTTTTATCCACATAACACTTGTTCACATTGTGAGTGCTTGTTCACAGTGAGGAATAGTGCTGCACCTAGCAGGTCTATGGGGGAAATAAAATTGAAAGTACACTATGGAGAAACAGAGAAAGACAACACAATAGCATTGAAAGAAACGATTTTCAGAATTTATTATGGCATCAGTGGTCCTGTATATTGTTTGGAAACTGGAGAGAGAGTATGGAGTTAGTGTGTATTCATTTAGCAGAGTAGAGAAGGCTCAAAGAGAATTAAACTTATGGAAGTTTCGGAAGCATTTCATATGGAAGAAATCAAAATTTACTAAGGCAGGGGATGGCAAACTTTTTCCACCATGGGCCACTGATTATGACCCAGCAGTAATGGGTCCCCAGGGATTCCCAGGGCCCAAATTTCTGCATCCCTGTGGTGAGCAGCAGATGCTGAAGAGGGAATGCATTAAAACAGATAGGTAGTAGGACCATGGGGAAACCTCCTTTGCTGGTGTGGCTGGAGTGTTGCCTATTCCCTGAGCTGCCATTGGCCAGATCCAGTCTTTTCAAATTCAGCCCGTGGGCTGTAGGTTTCAGACCCCTGTACTAAGGAGTTGGTAGTTTAATTGTATTGGGGCTGATAAGCAGAAGTGGCTTGGGCTGCTATTACCTTGATATCCATGTCAAATAGGCATTTTCTGGTATGTGTACATGTAATCATAGGAAATCAAAGGACCTTTTCTGCCGTATATTTATGTTGGAAGTTATACGTAGTCATGTACATAAGTTAGATGTGTATTTAAAGTAGTATTTTTGCATTCTGTTTTATAAAGTTACAACTATGGATATCCCCTTAGTAAAGAATTACATTAGTGATCAGTCCCTATATTTAATATCATCTGGTGGCTTAAAAATAAAAGGGACAATATCCAAAAAAGTAGAATTAAAAACATCACTCATTTCCGACACCTGAAGCTGAAATGAAGAGATTGTTTGTAGTTGTTGAATACGGTACTCTGTTTTAAAATGAAACTGATTTGAGGCTCCACAAATTTGCATACCAAGCCTATAAAAATAACGGAAACGTGCTTTGATTCTTGTGAGTGAAGGTATAAATTTTCCAACAATTCTATGTTTTTTGCCAGAAAAGTAATCACTTGTAACACACTAATGGCCTCCTGAGACATTCCTTAATTTTTATATGGTAAGGGAAAGCAAGATTTCTGTCTTGTAATCTGAATTTTCCCCCATTACAACCACCCAATATTTGGTGATACTGCAGCTAGTATAGATAGGTCTAAGGTTTTTTATCGTGTAAATAGGTTTTCATGATAGAGTGGTTAAAATGTCCCAAACTATCTATACTAGCACTTACACCACTGTTGCCACTGACACAGCTATAAAACAGGTACTTTTTAGTGCTCTCACTACCAAGATGTGTCCTATCACCAGCAACCACTAATAAAGAAATCAGCAGCTCCAGCAACACAAACAATTTGAGACCTGTTTCCTCCCCATTTGCTTTGAATATCCCTTTGTTACAAGACACTCTGAAAGTATGTTGCACATGACCAACAACCTTTACCTTGATATGTACTCCAGTGCCAATGGCTTTCCATGTTTCATGAGTTTTAATGTTTGCCACAGGCAAGTGCCCAATTCATCAATGCCTGACAGCTGATCAATGACGCTAATGGCTTCTGTTCTCTTAACAGATACAAGGATTCCAATCTGTGAAAATAGCTCCTAGGTTGCAAATTAGATTGTAAGATCCCAAATTGGATCATCAGCTCCATAGGATAGGGATCATTTCATGACATACATTTGTGCAGTCACAGTGGAGTCCCTGTTCTGACTGGACCCCATAACAGAATAACAGGAAACAATCCTTCTACCTACCAATTGCTGCTGTTGTTCTTCTCTGTCTGTTATTTTATAGGAGTAGCAGAGTACTGCAAGAAATGTGTCCCCTGTGACTGTTTCAGGGCTTCTTGAGGCTGTTCTTAACTGCACTCACTCCTATTTTCCAGTGATTCACTCTTTTTGTTTAATGATTTGAAATGTCTTTTTTATCCAATGAAATATTTTAATAGCAATGGTTGATTTTTCTTGCAAATATTTTTCATAACTGTGTGTTGTTCTTAGACATGGGCAGATTTCTTTTTCGATGCCACAACAACAGGGGAGTATAAGCAAGTAACGTGGCATCACCATTGACACATACCTTAGTAAAGTGCATTTCTCAAATGTATAAAAATGCAAATTTTGGTTAAAAAAAGTTGTTGAGACACACATTAATATTTGCCTGTCCAAGAGGACCAGATACTATGGTAAGAAAGCTGCTAGATCTGTCTCCTTTATCCAATTTCCATTCTCTTTGCCCTTCATGGACTCATGAATAGGAATGGAGCACCCAACTTACCACGTGCTGCTGAAAATTCTCGAGTGGTTCCTTTTATGTAGATAGTTCTTGTTTTGTTTATAACTGTTGTTGAAAATGCCTTTTTGTTAATAAGACACTTCTTATCATTGAGATGAAAGGAAAAGAGTGTGTTTTTATTGTATTCTAAAAAAGCCGATTTGTCATTTTGAGTTTCATCAAGATTTCAGCCTACCTCCATTTGTAATTTTCATTCAGTTTTTTTGCGGGGAGAGTGGAAAGGGGCAGGCAGGGATACTGAGCTGCTCCCTCATAATTCATCGTACTGAAAATCAGTTTTCCGACAAGTTTCAGTCAGGTCGCTGCATTCTGAATTTTCCTAGCTCAGTGTCATCAGTAATGGCTATCTTCACATTGATTCCAGTACTCTTACCATTTCAAGATTGCTGGGCCTGCCTGCAGCTGTATCTTACTATTGGCCATAATTTATTAGAACGAAGGGTTCATCATTGCATGCTACTTACATCTTTTAAAAAAATACATATGTAGTGATAAAGGCCAGACTGTAGGCCATTTTAGATCATGGCTTTGTTGGATTAAGTGGAACAACCTCAAGTTACAGTAACTAGAGAATATGAACCAAGACACTTCTCCAGTGAATCCAGTGACAAAATTCCCATTGACCAGTGAGAGCAAGACTACTTCTGAACACTGGGACTCCATCCTTATATGTAGGTGATGATAAAGTGGGTTGTTATTTTGTTTCCCCTGCTGGACAATCACTGGGCTATTGTGGGTCCTATTATGTTGGATCCAGATGTTTTAAACTTCACTCCATCGATGCTCCATTGTTCCTCTCACCTTCTTTTGGTAGGCCTACATTTCTGACTCTAACTCCAATAAGGACATGGGACCTTGAAATCCAGTGCTGTAGGCCTTCAGTGTAGCACTGATCCCATAACACATTGGTTGCTAAAAAACACTTCCATCCCTAAATCTCCAGCTAGGTTTTTAGTTCATTCCAACTCATGGCACTGATAGCATAGAACACAGACTTTTCAAAAGGTTAAGAAAAATGGATCACTCTTTATTTGAGAAATCCCAAGACATATATAGCTCTACACAACATACTAAGCACGTGTATAAGCCATTTTCCTAACTTAGCTCACCGTTCTGGCATATTCTTTGGAATTTGGCCAGGGTCCTCCAGGCTGTCCAGGACGCTTGTCTTGAAGCTTGTTGCTTCTCCTCTGAATCATGGGGCATGCCATAGCATGACCTTCAATAATAGTATCTTATCCAAAGGTTACAACATTTGCAATGAGCTAAAAATAAGACGTTTCTGAGGCCACTGACGGATACTAAATTAAAGGCGTAATGGGATCTAATCCATGATTCCAACAGTTGCATTTCATACCATGCTGTACGTGTATAGCAGGATGCACAATTGTGGGATCAAGCATCAGATCCCATTGCACCACTGAGAAGCAGCAGTGGAACATGCACAGCTGGAAGCTGCCCAGTACAGCTCCT
>NW_017729031.1:23236043-23251063 GCF_001723915.1 Gavialis gangeticus
ATCTAATCCATGATTCCAACAGTTGCATTTCATACCATGCTGTACGTGTATAGCAGGATGCACAATTGTGGGATCAAGCATCAGATCCCATTGCACCACTGAGTAGCAGGCTTGGCTCCCTGCACTCCCATCCCCCAGGAATTGCAGCCAGTTAATCACAGGAGAACCAGTTAATCACATCTTAAATGTAACACCTGTCAGAGGCCTTAGTTGCAAACACTGAATTATATAGTTATGTAGGGAGCAATTGCTGACTTCGGAAACTTGGTTCCAGATCCTTGAAAACTTGTAGGTTCCAAATCTTTGAAATTGGTTGGAGCAAACAAATGTATAGTCCAGAAATGCATAAAAAACTCAGATTTTGTGAAGTGGTGGGGGTTTTTCCATTTTCCACCAGAGCTGAGTCAGCTCTTTTTAAATACGTCTTTGTGCGTACAAGGAAAATGCCCTGTTTTTGCAAATACCGTTCAATAAATGCGCTGTCCTAAATGACATTTAAGCACATATACTTATGTATGTGAGAACTATGAAGAAGTGCACGTAACAAAGTGGCCTTAATATATAATTGTCTCAGTTTTTTGTAAGGTCACCCATCCCTTTGTATCTGTATCCCTTCTTCCCACTTCCTCTTCCTACAATTATTTGTTTTCAATTTTTGTGTAACAAACAATTAGAGTTTAAGCTCTGTAGGGACTTTGCCTATTTAATTGCCTGTGCTGAGTATTGTATGACTAATGAGAGAGAGAGAGAGTATAAATACGTATCTGGGTATTTTTCTTAGCTTCTATTTTTTTTTTGCACCTCCTCCTCTGCTCGTCTCACACAATATTTTATTTTGTCTATCTTCTTTTCCTCTCAACTCAATTTCCCCAGGGACTGTTTGCTTCTAAATATAGAATGTTAGCCCAGAAATACCCAGATTAGTAGGGTTTGTCATTCAAATCCAGGATTTTGTGGGTCTTTTGCAAAACCCAACAACCAAAGTCCACTAATTAAAATTAATAAACCAAATTTCTGACAGATCCACATCAGTGAAACAGAGGTATCTTTCTGTTTACTGCTTAAGCTCTGGCTCTACAGTTTCTTCTACATATGCATAAATTCTATATGTGTCAGTATTCTCAGTAGTTTCAATAGAGCTGTTCAGGTGTGTAAAATAATGCATGAGGAGAATTGTTTTGGGGCTTGGATTTGAAATTTGATTAGATGATAGCCCATGTTTCTTTCTACTTCTTTTCATCATGGGATACACTGTTTATTCACAACAATTAATTAGGGCCCATTGTTCTGTTGCCTGCATGTCTGCAGAGGGGCATAAGGGGAGGTTCCCCCCATCCATACTCCTGCACGACTTACCCCCTGTTCCTGATGCATGAATTTGCAGCAAGCACATGTGTCCTCCTAGGCCAGACATTAATATAATCATGTGGTGGGATCTGAGGCATTTTATCCCAAAAATAGCATGTCCTGCCATGCCAGACATTCAAGCTCTGTCATGGCCGGACCTACAATTTTGAATATCTGATATAAAATTCTTCAGATCCCATTGTGTGTCTGCCACTGCTCAGTGAAGGTGGCCCAGGGACCAGCTTCCAGCTGCATGCACTCATTTTGACCATGTCAGCCTGTGGGGGAGCCTAACATTTGGGCGGGTAGGTGCTCCCCAAACCTAGGCTCCCTCTGTGCATAGACATTTAAATGTCATGTGTGCATCCCATCCACACCTGTGTCCTTTGAACAGGGTGCCCAAGATGAGGGAGCTGCTCCCCAGCCTCAGGTACCCTGTGAACTAGCATGTTGAAAGGGCCTGCTTGCAGCCCAACCCAGCTGCACACAGGCTTTTCAAAGCTCCAGGCAAGGAGCCAAATCGAATCAGCGACCGAGGCTTCGCATAACCCTACCAGTCCCCCTGCACTAGGCAGGAAAAGACAACTAGGGTTAAGTGACCCCAGCAAGGTGACTGTCCTTTTGAAGGTTTCCGGAGTAGGTGACTGCACTACCACTGGCGGGAGTTTATTCCACAGTCTGGACAACCTGACCATGAAGGGGTTTTTCATTGTTGACATTCCCTAGATAAATTGCCTTTGTAGCCTAGTGAAGGTATACTCGGTGGAAGCTGGCAAGTCAAGTTCCTGTCCCAACAATTTTTAAGGAAAGTACAGTTGTTTCGTTAATGAAATGTATAATATAGATTCCATATCTTCAAAAGGCAAATAGGGTCATCTTGCACAGTATTGCATAAATCAGTGAAAATGGAGGCAGGCATGAAGATTCACCTGTGAAGATTTCTTTGCAGAACTAAGTTTGTGATGTAGTTAGCAGAATCTTTATGACTTGGTTATTCAGAATTGTAATCATATCAGTACTGGCTCTCATTAGACTGATGACATTTAGTCTTGTCTGGTTTATTTGATCTGTTCTTGTGAATATTGAAAAAAATGTTAATCATTTCAGGAGAAGCTGTCTGAGGACAAAAACCACAAAGAAACTATGGAAGATGTTCATACGACAGCAGATGAGGGTTCAAGAAGTGAAAGCAGCAGTGCTGAAGAGGAAAAAGAAAAGACAAAATTGCTGTTACAACGATTGAAAGCTCTGGAGGTAAGAAATAAAACAACTTTACACCTAAAAGGTCCCCAGCTCTTTTATTGGTACTGAATCACAGTGTGGTATAAATCTTGTCTTTCACAGTTCACCTAGACTCATGTTACATAGTATTTTTTTATCATGATTCATTTACCAAGGATGAGCAAAAAGCTCAATTTTGAAACCACTGAAAGGATCCTTCTCTAATGTCAAGGATCATATATCCTTAAAAAGAACTTCATAAATAATTTTAATTCAGTTCCATCAAACCCACTGAGACTATATAATAAGAAAACTTGTCTTTCTATCTTTGTTTCAAGTGTTAATTGTGTAAATCTTGTATAGCATGCACAGTTTAATAACTGTCATAAAACCAGCATTGTTTCCCTGTAGTGTTTATTGCTGAATTTGCAATAGCTAGACTAGTTGCTTGAAGAAGCACTTTTTCTATAGGTAGTAGTCACTGTCATAATGTGGAAAATGTCACATTCCTTAGCAGACCACAAAGAGAACTGTTCACAGAGGTTACTTTGTGTATTTTTTTGTGGCATTGTTGAGAGTTTATAGGTAGAAAGTACGAGATATGATGACAGCTTCCCCCACTTCTACAATGCATGGCAATGGCAGTGAGTAAAAAGTGTTTCTGTTTTGTTAGGAGACAGCCAGCAATATGCAATCAACATTGAAATCTTGCAAATGCAAACCATGATGCAAGTTTAATTTTATGGAAGAGTAGTCGCATAGATTTCAACATGTGCATGGTTGCAGGATCAGAACATGGTCCCAAATAATGTCAAATTCTAAAGTTTTTATTCCATTCTTAAATCATTTTCTTCCATACTGTGCTTATCAGTCTGGAATACAAGGCCGCTTGTACACATGATGGAGGTTTAGTCCCCTGAAGTGAGATGGTGGGTTTTTAATTGTGACGATTAAAAACCTACTGTTTCAATTTAGGGGTTTCCATCACCGTTATGGTGAGGGGCCCTATACTGTTTTTTTTTTTTGTGGAGCCTGCCCACCTCTCCTGTGGCTGTGGGAAAAGGTGCTGGCATGCCCTGAGCTGCAGGGAGCCCTGGACCTTTCCTCCACGGCAGCAGCACCCCCCAGAGCTGCCTGGGCAGGTGGCTAGCAGGTGGGTACTGCCCAGTTCATAGGCAGCACTCAGCCCAATCCACCTGTTTCCTGAGCCCAAGCTGGGGCAGCACCCGCCGGCTAGTAGCCCTCCCAGGCTGCCCCAGGTGGCATCACCACCACAGATGGAAAAACCAGGGCTCTCTGCAGCTCAGGGACCACTTGGCCCACTGGCAACTCACCCTCTGGCGACGGGAGATGTGGGCAGGCTCCGTGGGGGAAAAAAAGGGATTTTGGCCCTCACCACTTCTGCCTTCAACCCGCCTTTCCTGCAGGGGGGGAGGAGGGGGAGGTGAGCTGTCAAGGATTGCAATGTTACAAATAGCAAACTAAACTATTTTGGATGTGGTTTAGTTTGCAATGTAATAAACTCGTTTAAATCATTAAAAATCCCTGCACATGTACAGAATGATGCAGTTAAACCGCAAAAATGGCCAATTTTGATCATGTGTACAAGCAGCCCAAGTGGTTTCTAATGATCTTAGCAACCACTTTGCTTGAGTAGAGGCTGAGTAAACTATGAATAAAGACTTCATCACATGGGCTATAGATTTTTGGTTAAGCAAAAAAGGAGGTTTTCCTTCTGTTTCTTACTCCACTTTCTGCCTTCATTTTCATTCCAGTCAAATTAAAAATCAAGCCAAATATTGGTGTCCAGGAAGTGTTTGTTTTTAAAAATAATAGAACATGAACAGGTGCTGTGGATTCAGTTCTAAATGCAAACGACTCTGATACTTAGTATTACAAAGGACATTTATTTGATTTAATTTATTTTATTTAATTGTAGTTTCACATTACTGTATACTTGAATTAAAGATGAGGGTTTTTTTCCCCTTCTGTCCTCCTTCAGCCTCTACCCCTTCCCGCAGCTTCTGTCCCCATCCCTGCTGCCTCTCAGGCTCTGCCCCATCCTCCCCCACCGGTTACGGTCAGGTGCAGCTCTGGCTCCATTTCCTCCCAGACATGCTCTGCCCGGACATGATCTCTGTGCCCAGGAGGAAATGGAGCCAGAGCCTCACCTGACAAGAGGTGGGAGGGGAAGGGACCAGAGACTGCAGTGGGGGTGAGAGGGGCATCAGGCAGGGGGCGGAGGTTGTAGGGTGCAGAGGCTGTGGAAGGGTGGGAGAGGGTGAAGTCTGAAAGGGTAGGTGGGGGAGAGAGGCTGTGGGGAGCAGGTAGGGGGTAGGGGCTGCACGGAGACAAGCAGCATGGGGTGTAGGCACAACTGGGGCAGGCTGCAGGGGGGACAAGTGGGGGGGGACACGTTGTGGAGCCACCTGCCCCCCTGCTGCTGTTTTCCCCACTGCAGTGGGGGGGGGGCAGGGAGGGCGACTAATTTAAGGCTACCCTCCAATAATTAGATTCTATATATGAAAAGTTATAACATATATAGATTCTAATTATTCAGGGGTTATCTTAAATTCAGAGTCATCTTGGATTCAGATGAATACAGTAATTCTCAGCAGCCCCCATAGAATAGTTATTTACTGTTAAGTAGACATTTTACCTGGATCCGCAAAATTTGAACAAGTCTTTTTTTCACTTGACTCTTGTTTTTATCAATTCATGTTGAATGACTTAAGTCTCCTTGCAGATTTCTGTTTCTAAATATGCATGATTTATGCTCCCTTGGCCTAGATCGCAATCAGTTTGCATGATTGTTTCAATTCTTTCTGTCCTTTCAACTGATAAGAAGTTGTTCAATAAAGTCATAACCCTTTTATTAATTATGGCAAACTGCCTAGAAGAAAAAACATAACACTATAGATGGACAGGATCTGGTTCTGGAAGGTCAGCTCCCTTCATTGATGTCAGCTTTGTGCAGTAGCTTGTAAAAAAAACACATATTAGCGAATGCCAATACTTCAAGAATTAATCTACATAAATAGTCTAAGGAGCTATCAAAGAAGAAAAATGAACTGCAGAGCCTACATTAATTGCACCCAAAGATAATTAAAACAAAGTGTTGTTAATTGTGTACTGGTTTAATGTTATATATCCTTGCCCTTGTTTTTTTTCTTAGGGATTATAAATTTTGATGTCAAAGACTGAAAGCTCTATGCTTTATTAATTAAGAGACATACGTTTTCTTAGTTACGTGCAATTAGCAGTTCTAGTCCTTTAGTATTGTGAGAGCTGTTAATCTTAGTCTTTCATTAGTGTGTTTGAAAAGAATACAAAAAATGGGTGTTTGTTACTTCTTCTACTATGGGTACCAGATTCCTTCATCTTGGATATTCACATTATTGCATTTTATTGTAATTAGTAAACATATTTCATAAAGTCAGCAAAATTAAAAATGGATATAGTAAAGTTACTCCAACCTTCTGCCCATTAGCATACATAAAAAGAAAATTACCATTAAAAAGGTAGGATTAAATTGTGCTCCACCTATTAGACTTAGTGGGGTTAGACAATCATACTGTGCATTTAGGTGCCTAAATCCATTTATATGCCTAATAGGGGGAGTAGCATATGGCCCTTAGTGACATCCACGTAAAATCATGTTTCCTTCATCTTACATTACTATCTGATGCAACCAAGAGAAGGATTTTGCTCATTCTGTTGGGATCATAGAAACACAGATCTGGAAGAAACTGTGTGCGTCTACACATGCTATTAATTCGAAGTAGGCTTACCGCACAGTGAAAATACTGGTCCTGGCTCCGTGATTAGAGTGAAGGCTGGGAAATTGCTTCTTGCCCCCAGGAGCTGCCTGCTGCCAGGATGGGCTCCAAGCTCATAGCCTGGCCGGGACAATGTACCCCTGACGTGGCAGCAGGCAGCTCCTGGCCTGCTTCTGGTTCTGGCTCCTGGCCTGCTGCCTGTTAGGGCTCTGAGCTCAGAGCACAGCCAGAACAATGTCCCCCAGTATGGGCTGTTTGTTTTATAGTCATACTCAGTGTTGACTGCATTTAATCAGGGGAAACACCATGACCACCAAGGCAGTTTTCCTAGTCGCACCTGGGGAAAACCACTGTCCAGATACAGGGTAGTATTCACGGAGGTAATATATAGTTAACCTCCCACTTCCACTTCCAATGGGAAGATCTTGGCTTTATGCCCACTTTATGGAAGTGGGAAACTCCTCCCTAGATCGCTCCTGGGGCCTTATGGCTAAGTCAAGCAAAACTCAGGAGCATCTGAATCCCAAGACTCCAGGCTTGGGCCTTCACGTAGGATGCCTGCCAAAGGATTTGGAAACATCTAAAGCCCCAGGTAGGGTAGAGGATGTTTGCCGGTAGTAGGGCCACTAATGGTTTTTGACTGATGTACAAATTTGGAACTGATCTGGCTGATTTGCCTTGGAACACGAAAATTTTTCCAAAAATAAAAAGTCCCCCTGCCCCAGCAGCAGGCAGCTCCTGACCCCAAATTGGGTAAGTTACAAATATAAATACCACACGCCGAGTCCTCTCTGCCGCCGGCGTCAGCCGTCGTTCCATCCCCTGGCTATCCCCCCCCTCTGCTGCTGTGGCCGCCATTTTTATTGCTGCCGGCCGGCATCTGCCACTGACATCACCGGTCGACCGTAATTGTATAAAGAGGCGGCTAACGAGCCACGCGGGTTCCTCTTTCCGCCCCACGTGCATCTTGCCCCGAGCTGCCAGTGAGTGCCGTGCGTTACTTTGCCTCCTGGGACACAAGCACAATTAGTATTTAAAGTAGACTTATGGCTACAATACTTAGAGGTACCTAGAATAACAGACAGTAAAATAGGAATAGTTCATCTAGACACAGTTTAAATTGTATTCTGGTTCAGATGGGAATTAGCAAATACCTCCGTATCCTCATTAAACTAATAAAAGATAAGATAAAACATCTAATTAGAAATAATTTAATATCTGAGACTTATATTACCCTTTTATGCCTCTTTGTATGTCCAGCTCATTAAACCTATGAAAACCCTAACTTAAACATCACCCTGTCTATCCACCCAGAATGATCTTCCTCCATCAGAAACATAAAAGCTGGCAGAACTACAGCGCAGTGAAGCAACAATATTTTCAATTTATCATTTTTTTTCACAAAAGACATGAGACAAATTAGCTTTACATATATATCTGGAAACATATGCCAATGACTCATGACTCTTCTCACTTTTTTAAGAGAAGAGAAGACTTGAATTAAGTGAGTTTTCAAATACTTAGCCAATTATACTCTTTCACTGCTTAACAGATTCCCAGAGTGCACACAGATCTCTGTCATTCCCTAGCCCTTCCTTATCTCCCATTTCTAGGGCAGACTTTTCCTGAACTACAAACAGTAATGTATCATTATTAAAGGGAAGAGTTTGAGCTAGTAACATAAAAGTTTTATAATATCGTGTACTCAGATCTTTGAATAAAAGCAGATTAAAGGGGAGAAGATACCCAGGAACACCCTGGCTGTAGGCAGCATACTAGCCCATTAGGTGGTCCATATGAAGAAAAAAAAAAGATTCTTTGTCCTAGTTATAAAACGTAAGTGACTTCTTTCAGTGCTAACAGTATTTAAGTTATTGACCACCACTACAGGAAACAAGAGGACTGGTGGTTTTTTAATAAATTGTCTGTCACCAAACTAATAACTGTGATGAACCTGTTCAAGCCAAATAGAGACATTTAGTTTTTCCTGGGAGACTCTCTGCTCTTCCATGGGAAACCACAAGAGTACAGATGGTCAGGATTTTTCTCCAAGAGCAAAAATGGCTGTTCCAGGAGAAAAACAACCTGTGACTAAACAGGGGTAAATCGTTCCAGAAGAGTTTCTCCTGTGAATGTGAATATGGTCTTTTCTGAGAGAAGACATAGCACAGCCCTTCAGCTTTACTTCTCCCTTCTGCACCCTTCTAGGGGACAGTGTGTCACTTGCTGGACTCTACTGCTCCAGTCCAGCAAGGAGCATAACATGCCCCCTTCATAATCCCTACATCCCATGAGTAGTCTGGGTCAGCCAATCTGGGCTGCCCTATGTAGTGGTGCCATCTGTCTTCAGGCAGATTGAGGGAGCTTGTACAGCATGCTGAGATGTCTACAGGGGCCCTTGGTTGCACATGGTCAGCAAGCAAGCTGTCTTCTCTTCAAGGGCTCAGTATTTGAATGTCTGTTTAGGAATCTCTGGGTAAGTTTTTCTACCAGGAAAACAAAGAAGAGAGAAGTCTCTCAGATCACTTGAATGTGCATATGCAGATACAATCTGATTTCAAACAATGTTGCAGTTGATCCACTGTAAGGAAAAAACAGTTCTATACTTCATTTTCAGGTAATATTGTGCTTAAATGATAGAAATGTTTCTGAAAGCAGTGGAGTGCATTTTTAGTCCATTTTTCCTCTTCATTCACTGTCAAGTGCTTTGCCAGATAAACCACCACAATGCAACTTAGCATAGCTGTTTTCTCCATGAACAATACAGAACAGTTCCCTAATGTCTTTGCAGCCAGCCCACCCAAAAGTTATTTTTTTCTCAGATATAGTTTTGCATGTGCTATAGATATGTTCAGTTAAACAAAATTCAGTATTCCCTCATTTACCCTTTATAGCAGTAATCGTTCTACATCCGTTATCAGTCATAGCAAATTCTACTGACTGATAAATAGCATATGTTTGTAATCAAATGAAACAGATGACAAATAAGAAATGATTCATAGCCCATTACATCTCACTAGACGGAGTTGGAATTCGTGTCAAACTGTGATCTCTTGGATATCAAAACTCCCTTGTGCCGTCAGCATTCTTAGTTGGCTGCTCGTGAAATCCCAGTTAATTTACTCCAACATTTATGATCAAATGCCTTATAACTCCTACAAAGCAAAAGTAATTCCTCTGATAACTCCTCAGTGCATGTGGCCTTCTGCAAAAGATAAAATATTAATGATTGAAACAGAGTAAGGTAACTCTTTGGTAGATTCTCATTTACTGGTCTGCTTTTATCACAAAAAGGACTGGAGAATTTTTGTTTAAAAAAAAAACACCTGGGAAACCTGAGCAATACTGGGTATTTTGAATGTACATCCTCCCTCTGTGCAAGTAGATGTCACACTGACAAAGAGCTGCTTAGTTAAGTTGACAAAGACAAACACTCAGAAGTTTGGGAATATCCATTCAACCTTCATTCAGCCTTCTTTACACTTTGGCCCTAGTCTTTAATTACATAATCAATTATTTGTTTTTAGAATTTCAGCCTCCTTCTAAATGGTCTAACTAGTCTAAGTGCTTAAACTAGTCATCTCTTATGTAACAGGGGACCCTAACCCTGTTACAGGGAAGAGGGGGCCAGGGAATGAAAGGCAGTGGGGCCCTGGTAAGGCCCAAACCTTTGTAGCCCAAAGAAGGGGAGGATCACCTGCTGTAAGGAAAGACCCTGCCAGCATGCCCAGGGTAGAGATGATCTCAGCTGCCAAATGAAGTTCTACCTCGACAGGTGGGGAGAAGTAGTTTGTGGTAGAAGAGGAGCAGGGACCCCAGACAGGAAGTGCCAGGGGCTCACACTTGCAAAGCTCAGCCCACCATCAGCAGCTTCAGGACCCAGCTGAGATTGACTACAGCTGTGCCCAGGGAGCAGGAAGACTGATCTGCTCCCCAGGTGAGCATGGTTGACTGAGATATAAGATCTCCCCAGGCTAGAGAGAGGGGGCTGGCTGTGGTGGTGGAGAGAGACAGAGCCCTGCAGAGAGGGAAGCATGGAAACACCTCTGGGCAGGAGAGCTGCTGTCTGATAGGAGGGACTTCTGGTCATGGGACAGACATTCAAAAAGCCTGAGCCTGAATTGATTCAATCTTTGCAGGTTAGTCTAACCTGCTAGACTGAACTGGTTTGAAACTGGACCCACATTCTTTCTGGACTGAGGAAATTCAGGCACATGCCTGCAGTGGCTTAGGCTAGAAGCCAGGGGGCACTAGAGCAGCCCTCCCTTCCCTTCCCTTCCAGTGCTGGGGGTGTGACCAGGCCCTGGCAGGACTCTCTCATTAGGGAGGTCTGCCTGCACAGTCTCAGACTTTTCCCCACTGGCTGCTCAAGGGCTGGGATTGTTGGCAGCCCCCAGCCCTGGGCTAGTACTCTGAGGTAAAGGGAAGGGAGGGGATGCAATGCATGCATCTGTTGATGATACAAAGCTTTTCAATCCCCCTCCCTGCTTTGTCATACTGTGTGCAGCAAACTGACAGGCAAGCAAGCCAGCCTAGGGCTGATAACATTTATTATCACCCGATTAGCAAAACAATGGCCTCTCTCCATTACTTCAAAATTCTTAAACAGCTTACCGGCTGACCTGTTGATTAGCTCCAGAAGCCCTAAGCAGTTACTGTACTGTCTGCCTGTCCCAGTGAAATTGGAGAGAGAGATGCACACAGACACACGTGCTATACTAGCTAATGCTGCATGTGTCTCTCACTGGAGAGAGAGACACAGAGAGAGACACACACACATGCAGCATTAGCTAGCATAGCACGTGCCTAGGGTCGGTGGGGCTGGGGTCTCTGCTGTGGGAGAAGGGAGGGAAGGGGGGAGGGATTTCCTGCTTCAACAGTGCGGGGGGGAGGGGGAAACCAGGCAGACCCTGCTGTGTCTGCTGTCTCTGTCAGAGCCTTACGCAGCATTAGCTGGAATACCACATGCTGGCTATGGTCCGTGCTGTGGCAGAGAGGAAGAAGGGATCCCTGCTTAAGCAGGATGTGGTGAGGGGGCATGGGGAAGCCAACAGACCCTGCTGTGCCCGCAAGTCTCTACCAGAGCTATGGCCAGGGAGCAGAGGGGAGGGGACAGCCCTGCTGTGGAGCAGAGAGCTCCACCCAGCCCAGAGAGCATGCCGGGATGCTGAGGGACTCTGACTGAACTTAAACCAGCAAAGGGTCTGGGACAGACATTGCATAAACCAGTTTGACCCAGATCAGTTATGTCTGATACTATGTTCAACCAGGTTGATCTCAAACCAGTTTCAGCCATTTTCAAACTGAAACGTGCACTGAACATCTCTCCTGTTACAGGTTTAACCCGGTTTCTGATCACATAAATCGCTTTGTGTGTAATGTCTGTCCCTAGCCCTGTTGACCAAGAATGAAAGAGCAAGTACTCAGAAAGTGCTAAGGATTTCCTTTTTTCTTTTTTTTCTTTTTGTGCCTTGGGAGGACCTGGGAAGGAGATACAAAGAATTGAGGGTTGTTTTATGTTCATCGTGGTGGAGCCCCAAGCAGATTGAAAACTGCTTGTTTTGGCACTGGAAGGGCCTGGGGGAAAGGGGTACCCTGAGGACCACAGACTGCTTATGAGAGCTTGGTATGGGCCTGCTCTTTGTTCTTTTTCCTTTCATTTCTGCTCATGATATTAGTAACATCTGGTGGACCAGAGAAGCTGTGAGGGGAGGCAAGGAGGCTGCAGAGCAGAGTGCCCAGCACACTGTGATTTTTTTTCCTGCATTTTTTTCCCCAACTTCTTTTGACAGTTTCTGAGCAAGAGCCCTAGGAAGGGGCCAGAGCCCAGGCTGAAAAATAAGGCTGGAGCCCTGCAGGTCTGGACCTCCACCTACCAATGGAAAGACAGGCAGGAGAGAGAGACGGATCAGAGTCCCACATTACCCATTCAGACTCGGGGCCAGGGGCAGGATAGGTAGACAGGGTGTATTTGGCACGGGCTTTGATTACCTGAAGGAAGCCTCTCAAGGAAACATTACCAATAATACCAAGATGTGGCTGGTGAGAGAGAGAGAAAGGGGCCAGACTAGGGAGCTGGAGTAGGTAGCCAAGTGCAGCCCCACCACAAGGGATGTCCAGTTGCCCCCAGAGAAACACCCTATCACACCCAGTCACTCCCAGCTAGCTCTTTCCCCAGCTTCTGTCTCCCTGGCCCAGCTCCCCATTCTAGTTTCCTTCTTACCCACCCTATCAGCATCTAATCACAGTCATCAGTCACAGCCCTATCGGGCCCTTTTCCCCCAACCTACTCTTTTCTAACAAAAGGCAGCTTTTTCTATAATGCTCCAGGGGCCCAGGTATGGGGGTCATAGAAAATGGATGGCCCCTGCTGCCAGTTCTCACAGCATGGTGTTCATTGCAACGGCAAGGGAAGTCCTGCTTTGCCCTAGGATGAAGCATGCTCACTATGGATGGAATTTGAGGGACATTTAGCTGCAGATTTCCAGAAAGTCTCTATTGAGCATGTGTAATGCTTAGGACTTGGCCATATTTCATCAGAGTTTCACAGGGACAGCAAAAATATATCCCTGATACAAAGGCATCAGGTTCCAATGCAGTGAGGGAAGCAATAACACCTTTTCAGAGAAAGCACCGACAGTATGTTCTACTACGGACAAAACAGCGACTGCCTGTTGGGCAACAGATAAACTGTTTGGGTTGGAATTAAAAACAAAAATCTTTCAGCATAGGTACACCTACGCAACCCAGTATGGAAACTTTCAGTGTCAGCAGTTAAGGTTTGGCAAAGCTTTCAGGTGGGTAAAAACAGGGTCTTATATTAGAAAAATGTCAGCTGCGCCAAATAATGATGCCACGAGATCTGTAAAACAGTTTTGAAGATCAGTGAAGGATTCTTATTATTACATTTATTTTCATTACTAATGCATTTCACTTTAATGTTCAGTTTCATCCGTTTGAGGACATGCCCCAGAAAGGCTTAGCCTTGTAGGGCTTGGCTACCTATCAGCCTAACATTTCCCTTCCAATTATGCAGCAAAGAAATAACAACTGCTGTGGAAAATCCCAGGACCCTTTTGTTGTTCACAGTTCTGCATGCTCAGAGAGCACATCTCCAACAAGGGAAGAGAAAGGACTGATTTATGGCTCCACCCCTTCCTATGGATCAGGCCTGGCAAAAAAAGTTTGAAGGTGTGAATGAATCAGTTTGCACACTCCTAGTGTGGAGAGGGAACCCTTGGGAGAGGTTGTTCCTATTTGAAGTGCATCCTTTCTCATGGTCTTTCTGGAGTGAGGGAGCCCTGCCTTACCTGATAAAGGGTATGGTTTCAATTACTTAGTCTAGCTCGAAATGTCTAAAACACACTCTGCCCAAGCACCTGCATAATTACAAGCAACTTAAACTGGTACTCCGAATTACTGTCAGATTCAATCTAAACATGTCTGTGAAAGCCACAATTATTTTGATTTTAAAATTTTAAATTAACAAATCAGTGATAAATACTTTGTCAGCTTTGAAGGCTTATTAAAGTCTGTCATTTGCACAGACATTTATGCAGTATGGATAATTCAGCATGAATTAACTCGATCTAACTGTATTAAATGCTCCAGCTGTTCCAGCCTTTCTTTCCTTTAGTTATTTCAGTGCAACTTTTTAGAACCTATTTGCTTTTGATGGAGTAATAAGAAAGCAAGCAATCTTTATTTCAAACAGTGGTATTCTCAAGAAAAAGAAAAAGTTGCTAAAAAGCACTTTCAAAAAGATTTTTTTTTTTTTGTAATGGAAACCATAATGGGAAATTATTTAAAGGTTTCTGTAAAATAGTCAAATTTCTGTCTGTGTGTGTGGTGGTACCTTCTTTCCTATACCAAACCCTGGGTCCTCCAGTTTCTTTGGAGTGGACTGTGGTTAGAGACTGGATTAAGAGTGAGGAAATCTAGGTTAAGTTCCCAGTTCTGCTACAGATTGGCTGGCTACTGGCTTCCCTTTCCCTCTGCCCTATTTTATAGGTATTGGCCAAAAAGCATGAACCTAGGAAATGCAAGAAAAAGGGCCATGGCTAGTACAGTATAGTCACAACTGAAACAGATTAACCCTTTATGGGAACATTGTACATACTGGGTAAGGAGGAAAACAGGGGTCAGAGAGGAGATAGTAAGAGGCTGGTAAGAAAGTTCTTTTTTCAGACTTCTGGCTAAATTTCTTCTGCTGCAGCTTGAGGCAGTTATTCCCAGTCCAGCCACAGAGAAAAATGTGTATCCCTATTCACTATAATCACCCTTCAGGTGTTTGAAGACTGTTATCAAATCCTCTCTTAGTCTCTTCTCCAAACTAAATACCCTTAGTTCAATTAGCCTTTCCTCATTAGGACATATTTCCCAGGCCTTGACTCATTAGTTGCTCTGCACTGGGCTCTTTTAGAATCTGTCCTCATTCATCTTGAAGTGTGGGGCACAGAACTGGACACAGTACTCCAGATGAGGTCTCACCAGTGCTGAGTAGAGTGAAAGAATAGCTCCCTCTGATTTACTACACTAGGAGGGTAGTAAAACACTGGAACGGGTGACCCAGAGAGGTGGTGGAAGCTCCATCCTTGGAGGTTTTTAAGATCTGACTAAACAAAGCTTGGCTGGGATGATCTAGTTGGGGAAGGTCCTGCTTTGAGCAGGGGG
>NW_017729031.1:23256063-23257354 GCF_001723915.1 Gavialis gangeticus
CTCAGGTTCCTTCCAACCCTAATTTTCTATAATTCTGTGATTTGCTAGCTGCACTCCTGTTAATACAATCCGGTATGTTGCCAACCTTTTCTGCAACAAGGGCACATTGCTAGCTTATATTCAATTTATACTCTACTGTAACCTACAGGACTTTCTCTAGAGCACTAAAGCCTAACCAGTCATTTCCAAATCTGTATTTGTGCATGCAGTTATTCCCTCCCAAGTGCAGGACTTTGCTTAATCTGAGCCAGTTTATTGAAGACCATTTTTTCCAGTCTATCCAGGTCATTCTTCCTCTTTACCATACTCTCTAGAGTGTCTGCAACTCCACCCAACACTTACTAATATGCATCCACTCAGTTCCATCATCTAGGGAATTTATACACATACGTTTTCATGCTGTGATGCACCAGAAATTCGTTGGTGGGAGCAGACTCGATTAATCGAGTAACACTGTGCTGCGTGCAGTTGTATAAGTAGTGAAATGCACATCAGCACGCAGAAAATGGCAGTGGTGCACTTTTGAACTAAAGCACCTCTGATGTGTTTTAGATTGAAAGCATGCTGCTGCCATTTTCTCAGCACTGATGCACATTTTGCTGCTTGTACAATTGC
The DNA here is from genome assembly GCF_001723915.1 of Gavialis gangeticus. Lineage (NCBI taxonomy): Eukaryota > Metazoa > Chordata > Crocodylia > Gavialidae > Gavialis > Gavialis gangeticus. Next base: position 23,256,679 of record NW_017729031.1, read on the forward strand.
ATGCACCGCAGCACTGGATGCTTTCCAAAGCGCCCACCACTACAGCGCATGCATGTGTACAAATGCCCTCAAAGCTTGAATAAAGATATTTAATAATAAAACTCAGGACATACCCCTGAGTAACCCCATTCAATACCTGCTCCTCCCAGTTAGACAATGAATCTTAATGACTACTGGTTGAATATTTCCTTAGCTTGTTAATGAGAATGTCATGGCAGGTAGTGTCAAAAGCCTTGCTAAAGTCAAGGTAAATCGCATCCACCACTCTCCCCTCACTCACAGAGCCTGTCACCTTATCTTAGCCCCCCTCTACATGTAAAGACAAAATGCAGGTAAAGACAAAAATGGGATCTATGCACGATGCACATAATTGTGCCTCCTGCCATGCCACGTGTAATTTTGGGATCATGCATTAGATCCCATCGTGTCTTACAGCTGGTGAAGGGGGAGCTTGATCCTGGCAAGAACCCTGCACCGGTAAGAAGTTCCTGCAGCTGAAAACCCCCCTCCCCACCCACCCTCAGCAGCAGTCACTAGTCGGCTGGGCTCAGCCTTGCAGACCCAGCTGCTAGTGAAGCAGGTAGATGGTGGGGGCCATGCCCGCCGCTCTGGCAATGCTCCTTTTCCTTCTGCTGGATCGGGAAGGGGGAATGGGTGACAGGGGCTGAAGTCCCCC
>NW_017729031.1:23257700-23260456 GCF_001723915.1 Gavialis gangeticus
TCCAGAGGCTGGAAGACCACAGCATCTGCAATCTCCTAGCCCTGGGGGCTCCACGCATCCTTGGGGCTAGAAGATCACAGCCACACCCTGGAGCACTGCTGACATCTGTAACAGCGGGAGCCAGCATCTGCAACTGTGGGACTCTAGGTCTTGGCAGCTGTGAGGTGCTGCCAGGACCCAGAATCAGCAGCTGCTAGGTCTGAGAGTCCCCTTACTTGCAGGACTCCCAGCCCCAGCTGGGTATGCTGCATCCTTGCAGTTGGGAGCCTTGTCAGCTGTTGGGGCTCCCAGCCACAGGGGAGACCATGCTACACCTGCAAATTAAAACTTGATAGCAACCAGTTATAAAGTTAGTACACATTTTTGAGGTCTACCTTTATAGCTGGTTGGACCTTTCTGTGGTGTGATGGCTACTTTGCATGTATAGCTGGTCTCAAGGTAACGCTCAATTTACCAGTTAATTTCACAATACCTGTAACATGCAGAGGGGGCCTCAGAAGGAAATCAGGTTGGTCATGCATGACTTGCTCTTGGTTAATCCATGCTGACTGTTCCTGATGATCTTTTTCTCCTCAAGGTGCTTTACAGTAGATTTCTTGAGAACCTGCTCTATGATCTTTCCAGGTACTGAGGTCATACTGATTAGCGTTCAACTCCCTGGACTCTCTTTCTTCCTTTTCTTAAAGATGGGCAATATATTTGCTCTTTTCTAATCTTCCATGACCTCCCTCAGCATCCAAAAGTTCCCAAAGAGGGTAGCCAAAGGCCCTGAAATTACCTCAGCCAATTTCTTCAGTACCCTACTGTGCCCCCCCTTCCAGCCCTGCCACTTTGAAAAGCAAAGTATGTAATCTGTAACATGTGCTGGCACTAGTCTAGGCTGTTTGACTCTTTACTGCTAACTGTGTTTGTCATCAGGTAACTGTCCCTATTTGTGAAAACTGAACTCAAAAAGGCATTAAATATTTCAGCCTTCTCTGCATCATCCATAACTAGATTGCATTCTTCATTCCATAGGGGACCTACAGTTTCTTTGGTCTTCCTCTTACTCTTGACATACTTGTAGAATCACTTCTCATTCCTTTTAAGTCCTTGGCCAGTTTCAACTCAAATCCTACCTAGGTCTTCATAACCTTTTCCCTATGTGCCCATGAGAAACTCTTCCCTAGTTTCTACATTTTGTAGGATTTCTTTTTGAGTTTCAACTCATTAAAACGATTGCTGCCTAGCCAGACTGGCCTTCTGTTATGTTTCCCATTCTTCCATAGCATCAGAATAGCTTGTTCTGCCCCCTTAAGGAGGGGCCTCTGTAAAGTACAGCCAGCTCTCCTGGACTCCTTTTCCCCTTAGGCTTGCCTCCCAGGGGATTCAGTCCACCAGTTCTCAGAGTTTGTTGAAGTCTGCATTTCTGAATTTCAATGTCTTTATTTTACTGCTGCCCTTCCTTCTTCACCTTAGGATCTTGAAGCTGTCATTTCATGGTCACTGTCATCCAAGTTATCTTCCAGCTTCATGTTTTCTACTAATTCCTCCCTGTTTGACTTCCCCCACTAATTGGTCTCAGTTCTACCATCTGTATCAAAAAGTTATACCAACTAAATTCCAAGAATTTATTGCATTGCTTGTTCATTTCTGTGTTTCCCTCCCAGCAGATGTCCCAATAACTAAGGTCCCCCACAACAACCAGCCATTTTAATTTGGAAGCTACTCCTTATCCACCTCTTCCTGGTTTGGTGGCCTGTAGCATATGCCCACCATGACATCCCCTTTGTTGCTCTGCCCTCTTACCTTTGCCCAGAGGCTTTCAATGAGCCTACTTTCTACTTCATACTGCATCTCTGAATGTGTGTACAGCACCTTATGTATAAAGCAACACCTCTTCCTTTTTCCCTTGGTTTTTCTTCCTGGAAAAGTTATACTCATCTATGACAATACTCAAGGCATGTGAACTATTCCAAATAGGGGGTGAGTGAGTGTGTCTTGGTGTGCACTCCCAAGAGCAGGACAAGGGCAGTGGTGCCCCTCTGTGGGCTGCACACACGCTGCCCGGATGGGCAGGCAGGCGGGGGGTGGCTCGCATGCAGTGGCCACCACTGCCACGCCCTGCGCTGCCACTGCCACAGCCCTGCACTACCACTGCTGCCACTTCCTACACCACTTTCTTACAGCTGGTCACATGTGCAGCTCCATGGGGTGGTGATGGGCCTCACACCCGGCCAGCCCACAGAGCCACACATGCAACTGGCTGTGAGAAAGCAGCATGAGGTGCAGAAGTGATGGCAGCATGGGGCAGGGGTGAGTCAGTGGCGGCTGCTGAATGTGAGCTAGGAGGAGCAGTCAGCCAGGTTGAACCGCTCATGAAAGTTCCTTACTGAGATACAGGACCTCCACTTAACCCAGGAGGTGCACAGTCCTACCACGAGCAATGCCCTCCTGGACCTGGTTCTGGCCACAGGCAGCAACCTGGTGAGGGGACTTCAGATTCTTGACCACCTGGGTGACCGTGATCATCACCTACTGGAATTCACCATCCAGCGCAGGGTGTCAAGGGCCTGCAGTAAGGCAGTAGCCCTTGACTTCAAGAGGGCCAACTTCACTGAGTTGAGAGGATTGGTAGGAAAAGCACAGGGGTCCTGAAGAGTTGGGGAACTGGGTGTCCAAGATGAGTGGTCATTCCTTAAGGAGATGATCCTCTGTGCCCAAGGGGTGACAGTCCCAGTGAGAATCAAAGGGGGCAAGAGTGCTCAAAAGTCCCC
>NW_017729031.1:23260683-23266578 GCF_001723915.1 Gavialis gangeticus
AGTTAGGGAACTTCTGGAGGGGCTGGATGTGTTCAAATCAACAGGTCCAGATGCTCTCCACCCCAGGGTGCTGAGGGAATTGGCAGGGGTTATCAAGGGGCCCCTGGCATGGCTTTACAAGCAATCATGGTGCTCTGGCCAGGTGCCAGACAACTGGAAAAGGGCCAATGTGGTCCCCATTTTCAAAAAAGGGAGGAGGGAGGACCCAGGCAACTATAGACGCGTTAGTCTTACTTCGATCCTGGGGAAACTCTTTGAGAAGATTGTCCAAGAGCAGATCTGGGAAGGACTGGCAGGGGGGACAGTGCTCAGGGGCAACCAGCATGGGTTCATTAGGGGCAGGTCCTGTCAGACCAACCTCATTGCCTTCTAAGATCAGGTCACAAAATCACTGGACGCAGGTGTCGCGGTGGAGATAGTCTTTCTGGACTTCAGGAAGGCCTTTGACACTGTCTCCCACCCTGTTCTCATTAAAAAAGTAGGCGACTGTGGCATTGATGCCTACACAGTCAGATGGGTCACAAATTGGCTGACGGACCACCCAGAGAGTGGTGGTGGACGGGTCATATTCAACCTGGAGGGATGTGGGCAGTGGGGTCCCCCAGGGCTCGGTCCTTGGGCCTGCACTGTTTAATCTCTTTATTAACAACTTGGATGAGGGGGTGAAAAGCACCCTGTTCAAATTCGCTGATGACACCAAGATCTAGGGTGAGGTGGGCATGCTAGAATGGAGGGACAGGATACATCTGGACCTGGACTGGTTACAGGTGTGGGCAAATGAGAATAGGATGGGATTCAATACTGACAAGTGCAGGGTATTGCACTTGGGCAGTAAGAACCAGCAGCATACCTATAGGCTGGGGAACTCCCTTCTCAAAAGGACAGTGGCAGAAAGAGATCTTGGAGTGATTATTGATTCCAAAATGAACATGGGCCGGCAATGTGAGTACGCGGTCAGTAAGGCTACCTGCACCTAGTCATGCATCCACAGATGCATCACGAGCAGGTCCAAGCAGGTGATCCTCCTCCTCTATGCAACACCGGTCAGGCCACAGTTGGAGTACTGTGTCCAGTTCTGGGCACCGTACTTCAGGAGAGATGTGGCCAGCATCGAGAGGGTCCAGAGGAAGGCCACTCACATGATCCAGGGACAGCAGGGCAGATCCTATGAGGAGAGGCTACAGGACCTTAACCTGTCCAGCCTTCACAAGAGAAGGCTGAGAGGGGACTTGGTGGCCATCTACAAACTTACCAGGGGGGACCAGTGGGGAATGGGAGAGACCTTGTTCACCCATGCACCTCCCGGAGTAACAAGGGATAATGGCCATAAGTTGCTAGGGACCAGGTATAGACTAGACATTAGAAGGCACTACTTGACAGTCAATGCGGCTAGGATCTGGAACCAACTTCCAAGGGAAGTGGTGCTGGCTCCTACCCTGGGGGTCTTTAAGAGGAAGCTTGACAATTACCTAACTGGGGTCATATAAGCCCAGTATTCTCTCCTGCCCAGGGCAGGGGGTTGGACTTGATGATCTACTTAGGTCTCTTCTGACCCTACATCTATGAATATATGAATCTATGAGCTCTCCCTTCCATATCCCCCCTCCCCAGTCCAGCTGGCTGTGTGGTGTGTGTGCCCCTCCAGCCCTGCTCCTGGCAGCAGGCACAGAAAGCAAGCTGAGGTGGGGGATAGGGAGGCGCTTTGGTGTGCCGCGTGAGTAAGAAGCAAAGTATGGGAATATGCCAGGGGAAATGCTGCTGCCGTGCCCTAGGGCGTGCTCTGTCTCCACCCATGCTTATTCCTACGGCCTTTCTAAGTACCTCTAGTGGTACACGTACCCCCAGTTGACAATCCCTGTCTTAACACATTCACCTTACTCAAAGTACATTCCAATTAAGACAAATATTGGCAACAAGAAAATGGCTCCCAAAAGTTGTTACATACCTGAATTGTGGCCAGTGAGCCCCCCAGATTGTATGACATGCATGAATTCTATCAGCAAGAAAATGTAGTGATTAACATCCCCTTTCAAAAACCTTACTTTTTGGCACCAAATAGCAAGCCACCAAGGCAGCATAAAATGGTTACCTTGAAGTTTTCCAATGAAAAGTTTAATTCATGTGTGAAAATCTCATTGCTTGCAAGTGAGTGAGACTTAATGAAAGTTTCAGTAAACTGAACTATAGTAGACCTAATTTCTGCTACAGAAGTGTTACAAAGAACCTATCCCATTATTCTAATTATAGTATTTGGCCCTTTTGCCCTTTGCAGTTCATCATGGCAAAATGTATTTTGTTTTAATAAATTAAGCTTTTGGGAAAAAACTCACTTAGGATCGTAAGCTAAATGTTCAAATGTATTAAAAGGGTAATTTCCCTCATATCATCACCATTAAGCAAATGAGGAAGTATGTCACATATTTCCCATATTATGCTTTTATTACCCTATAGAGAGGCAGACTATTTCATAGCCAAAGAACTCTGAGACAAAAAGAGTATGAAGACATTTATTTCCTTTGGGTGAACTGAAATTTCAGAGAAAAAGCAGACTCGTTTTCATCTTTTAAAGTGGCATTATATGGATTCTAGGCTTGATTTTTTTTAATATATTCTCATATGCATTATGATATAAATTGAATACATTGTACTTCTCTTTGTATGATAAGACTTTTTTTTATCCAAGAAAGCATACAGCTTATAGCAGCAAGGATTCTAAGGTCCCAGACATAATTGGGAGAAGAAACTCATTGGTTCCTGGAAGTGAAGTGCTTCATCTGCAATTATTGCCTACAAGAAATTTGATTGACCTTATGTGGAGAGTTTAGCATAATCACAGAATTGCCTAAAATATTCTGCAACAGTCAGTATTCCTTCAGTCCCCACATGTAATTTGATTTATCTAGAAATGGCCTCTCTCCCCAGCCCCCTGCCACCCACATGACTAGATTCATTATTCTAAAATCGGTCACCAAAGGTCACTCTAGTTAATCCCAGTAATATGATCCTTTTACTTTTGAACTTCTTCTCCCAGGGAGATTTTTTATCTTTGGATTTCTGAGCTATGTAGAGACCCAAACGTCCTTTCACAGATGGCTGGGAGGAGAGGTATTCCAAATTCTGTAGCTGTCAGATAATAAAATAATTATGAGTTATATAATTGATTTCACAAACTTTAGTTTTTTTCCACTTGTATATAGAACAGTCTCCTCAAACAACAGTGCTGTTGGCTGGTAGCACTGACAGAAAACTTTTATCTTTCTAAGGTGCAAGCAGTTTTGAAAAAACATGATAACATTATAACATAACAGCATGATCATTAATGCATTCATAATCTACTAGTGCTTTTTAGAAACACTCAGCTTTCACATTTTTTTTACTTAACTATTTTTTGTTGGTTCTCCACAGCTATTACTCTCAAACAAAGAAAAAGGCCCAAATTGGGCACATCTAAACATGGAAATGCTCCTGTGTGGGTTTACTTTAGAGTAAATTTGCTCTAGAATAAACCCACCCTGGGTAGGCATCTACACGTATGGGGAAGTGGGGGCAGATTTGCTGCTCATGGCCTTGTACATTCATTCAGTTTCACTACTTTTCCAGGAGAAACCATGAGTGTAGAGATGTTCAGGATTTTTCTCCCAGAGAAACTAAGGCCACACCAGGAGAAAAATAACCTGGGATAACCAAGTTAAAGCACTCCCATGAGAGGAATTTCTCCTGCAAGAGTGAATATCTGTATGTGTTTTCTCTTAAAAGACAACATAGTCATCTTAACATCCCCCTGTCCAAGGAGAGACTGTGTCATTTGCTGGACTCTGTTGCTCCAGCAGGGAGTGGAATATGCCTTCTTCACAATTCCCACATTGTGCTCCAAGGAAACACAACGTCATCACAAACCCACCACTCAGAGCACTTGCTTTCTCCCAGCGGAATTCTTTTAATGAGTCTGAACTGAACATGTGCATGTAACCCAAACATTTATACTTTCAAGTTCCTACTTCCACCCTATTTCTACATAAAACAGACATGTTTTAAGCAGATTATAATGACTTCTCTAACCTAACAAGCAGAAGAAATTTCATCAAAGCGCATCCTTCAAAACAGATTCATAATTTCTCTCTTTCTTGATGTGTAGGAAATGACAGTATATGAAATATTTCAGATATTAAAATTGCATACAGTTACCTTCAGTTGGGGAGTGTAGATTGTTGGGAGATAGAATAGGATAATAATAGTAATATGTATTCCCTTCACCTGTAGGTCATTGCTGAATGCAGTCAAGGCTTGATTACTGTAGTTATTGATTGCTATAGTGCAACGAGTTAAGAGTATCAGGCTAGCCCCTAGTAGAGAATTATTCATATCACCATAGGTAGAGGAAGAAAATATTATTTGGAGGGGCTGAGCACATGTGCACACCCACATACGTACACACACACACACCACCCAGCACGTAAGGGTCTGGAGGAGTAGAGGCGGCAGATCAAGGCCCTTGCGGTGACGGAGGGAGTGGGGCAGGGACCGGGGTGGATGGGGTGCTGGGGTGGCTGCTAGGATGCTTGGTGCCCAGGAAGTTAATCCGGGGCACAGGGGGCTCCTGCCACTGTGTGCACCCCGGGAGAGGTGGGGGGGTACATGCCCCCCCATCTGTGCATGGGGTGAAGTCAGGCTGCCACTGCAGGCTGGAGCTCTGCACCCCATTGCTGTTGCCTTGAGTTCAGCATGCCACCATGTGCCTGCTGCCACCGGGCAGGCAGGGGACCCAGCACAGGCACAATCAGCGCACAGCAGGCACATGGCATCACGTGGCTCTGGAGGCAGCAGGGTGCAGAGCCCCAGCCCACAGTGGAAGCCCACCTCTGCCTTGCACACAGATCAGGAGGCACATGCCCCCCACTCCCTTGATTCACCCAAGTCATGGGACTACCATAACGCACAGTTCCCCACACTAAGAGGGGCATCATGAGAGTATGATCAGCAAGCTTGGTATGTAGAGAAGAATGGGATATTTCAAGGATAACATTATTAGGTACCATAACTTTGTTTCGAAATTGGAAATAGTTCATTTTTCAGCCACAGTCCTTCAGATTTCAATTTTTCACCAAAAGGCTGAAACCTTCCACAAGAAAAAAGTCTCAATTTTCTTACTGGCTCTAATGCTCTTTCTGTGTGGTAATGTGACACCTTTCAAAAAGTTACTCAGCTTTCAGAAGTTGCTAATTCTGTGAACTGAAGGGCAGAACACTCTTCAGCAGATTTTCTGATGAGGTGAAATCTCTAAATCACATTTCACTGATTGAGTGTGATATCATTATGCATCCCATACAGGGTTTGTTTAACTGGAGAGTCAATATAAGGCAGATTTTTCTCCTTTAGCCCATACACACAATTACTTTAGTTATCAAACATATTTTGCAAGCTTTATAATTTGCTGTAAGATATTTTAATTACTAGATAGCTTATATCATTGCTTATTTTTATTGACTTAACTTAGATTGACACTTTTACAGTGCAGTAAACTTTTTATAAAATGTGGTTTGATTCTCCATCAGTATTTTAGCCTGTTGTAATTTATACATAAAATACCCTAAAATTATATTTAAACTCTAGGATCTACTAAAATATGTTATTACTGGATTTACAGAAAAAGATGAGAACCAACGTGGTTCCCATCTTCAAAAAAGGGAGGAAGGAGGACCCGGGAAACTATAGGCCAGTTAGTCTTACCTCGATCCTAGGCAAGCTGTTTGAGAAAATAATTCTGGCACACATCCAGGAGGGGCCAGCAGGGGACTGCATGCTTAGGGGCAATCAGCACGGATTCATCAGTGGCAGGTCCTGTCAGACCAACCTGGTGGCTTTTTATGATCAGATCACCAGATCATTAGATGCAGG
>NW_017729031.1:23267152-23277674 GCF_001723915.1 Gavialis gangeticus
GGCTAGGGTCTGGAACCAGCTTCCAAGTGAGGTGGTGCAGGCTCCCACCCTGGGGGTTTTTAAGAGGAGGTTGGATGACCACCTTACTGGGGTCATTTGACCCCAGTACTCTTTCCTGCCATGGCAGGGGGTCGGACTGGATGATTTGCTCAGGTCCCTTCCGACCCTAGAAACTATGAAACTATGAAACATCTTTTCTATTATATGCAACACAACTAAATGTAATAATTTATAACTAAGTATTAATGCAGAAAGATTCCAGGCTCTCCATAAGAATAATTTCATATTTTCATATTCAAAACAATTGCTTTTCCCCTACGTTATTTTTATGGGTTTCTTTGGCTGAGATAACTAATGCTTTTTAACTAGTTTCAAAGTATTAAATATGGAGAATACAAGAATAATGATTTGGTGTAGTCAATAGACAAAAGGTAAGATAGGAGTTAAGAAAAATCACCTTTGGCTTTATTAAATCTTTGAAAGTCACTCTAGAGAAATAAATGCCAACCGCCTTGTGTAGTGAGTCCCTGCTCAGTTATAATTAAAAAATCTGATATTTTGAAGATCAAGGACTTTCTTAAGTATTTAAAAGACTTTTATAATTACACTGGTAATCATTTTCAGTATCCTCCAATCACTGTATGTATAGTAAGTACCTCATCTGTAAGTAACATAACTTACCTAGTTTAACAATCATATCCTGTTCATATTATCATACTCAAAAGCATCCACTACTGCCACCAGTCGAGACAGCATACTAGATTAGATGGACCATTCATCTGACCCAAAATGGCATTTCTTATATTCTTATTCCCAATTTACATGCAAATGAAATGAATTGTATGAACCAGCAAAGCAAGGCACCAGCCATAATTCATGAACTATTAAACTAAAAATAATATATAGCTGGAATTTGTGTCCAACAGATCTAAATAGGAAAATCCCTTAAGTCATTAGCATTCTTTGCTGGTTTCAAAGGAAAGCCCATTCCCTTTACTATAGCAGTTAGAATCAAGTTTCTCAACTATTTCATAGTGAGAAAAAACTCTCAATTCGTTTTGGAAGATGAATTGTTAACGAGGCCTTGATGATAATACAATGTTTTGTTCAACTTGAAGAACTAGACAGGGTAAAGGGCATGGCCCAGGAACTCAGCTGACAGAAATTGGTGTCACTCCCCTGAATTCAGTTGTTACTAATGCTGCTCTTGCCTGAGAGTCTGGGCCCCTGTTTTTTGTAACTGTGGTACATTTAGGTATATATTGGCACAATTGCTTATCCCAGGGATGATCGCAACACCCCTCAGGGGCTGCTTAGCCCTTGCCACCCTGGTTCTCCTTGGGCTGTTCCCCTTCTTTTCTCCTGCCACACCTTGATATCATTATCTCTATGAAAGGGAGACTGCCCCAGGGCTTCCCAAGCCTGATCTTGTTCTTACGACCACAGGTGTCCATGGTCATTGCTTTAAGGGCTCATTGTGTGGGCTCTGTCCTCCCCAATACCCACACCCTTGCCTCACAGCTGTTATCAAGGTGGTAGCAGTCACCAGCCCTTTTGGGCCGCTGCCTCAGCCCTTGTGATTGGGTTTCCTTGCCTGGGCTCTTTGCCTGCCTTAGCTACTCATGGGTGTCATTTTCAGGCTTGCCTGCATTTCCCGGATACTTCATCTACAATAGCTACTGCTGGGAGCAGTCCGCCCCCCCCCATATTCCCCCACCCGGGCACTTTGCCTACTCAGGCTACTCCCAGGCACTGCTTCCCACCCTACCAAGCTCTTAGCCCAGCTTCTTCCTGGGCTTCAGCATTTTGGCCCTGAGTTGCAGGCTGCTTTACCCTTACTCTGCTCCTTGCTGGGCTTCAGGGTGCTGGCTCTGAGCCAATTTGCCTGCCTGTCCTTTCCAAGGCCTGCTCTCGTCCTGAGCTCAGGCCCTGCTCCCAAGCATCTTTGCCCTGGCCTAGGCTCTGGTCTTGTTCCCAGGTTTCCAGCCCTATTCCTGGGCCTATTGAGTTCTCCTCCATGACTTCTACAACCGCCAGAGATGTTTCAGTGCTGCTTACCCCAGCTTGGCTATTATACTAGCAACTGCTTCTCTTGTGCCACTCAGGGCTAGTCCACCTGACCAGCTGACCTGGGCTTATATAGCTCAAGCCCAGCCCCCTTCTGATCTGGTGTCTCCTTAATTGGCCCCTGACACACCTGCTGCTTTTCAGGCAGTCTGCCTCAAAGTGACAAGTGCACCAAGAGCCCTGTCACAATACAATACATAAAATGCCTGCAAACCTATGACATATTGGTGTGATCAGAAGATCAGTGACTCAGGATCTTGATTTTTTGCAGTCATTCAGTTGATCCACAGCAGTTAAAATGCAAATAGCTACTTTGATTTTAAGAGGTCAATTTAACTTGTCAATGTGGTTTCTGATGACCTTGCAAAAATGTAAATAAAATGGATACATCAAACAAGGAATAACCTGATTTGGCTACAGTACATTGTACTTTTATACATACACACATATATATAGAGAGAGAGAGAGAGAGAAAACACACACACACACACACACACAATGTGTGCATGCACATGTGTGTATATGCATATAACATACACATGCACATGAACTGAATCAGTGTATAACCTGACAAAGATTTGGAGTGCTACTAAATAATGCATAGAGGGAAGGATTGAAAGAGAGAAACAACCATTTTGGAGCCATTTTTTCATTTTTTCTAGCGCCAGCAATCTTTTATAATTTTGTCTTTTTTCACACTTTGTTATCTCACCCATCCCCGAAAGGGATTTTTAGGAGATTCTTAGTTTTCAGGGGGCAGGGTTGTCTTGCTATTTTGCAGTATTTTTCTTTCCTCTCTTGCACCTGTAGTAGTAATAACATGGCCAGGGAAGTGGTTTTCTCTCAGGATGGCCCCCATTCTACATTTTAAAAGTGAACAGCTGTTACCCTCCCACTGAGAACAAGAGCTGCCAACTGATCTTTTTGACCAACATACCTATATTGCCCATGTGGATAGAGAGGAGGATACTTTGCCTGGCTGGCATTCTGCCCCATTAATATTTGAGATATATAGGTGAATAATGCCATCTAGAGGGCACAGGCTCTTCCTTTTCCATAAAGGTAATGCCTTCCATTAATGATAGTGTTGGTGATCAGAAACCTTCAAGGATTTCCTTATTCCAGTCCTAATTGATATATTTTGCATGTGCAGGATCAAAACCAGAAACGTATTTTGGAAAAACAACTGGAAATGCTCAATTATTAGCAAAAAAAATTCTTCCCTTTTTAATTAGCATGCATTGTTGTGCCCACACAGTAAGTCTCTCAAGCAGTTCTTACAAAATAGTTTTTGCTGATTTTAGCATTCATTTCTCTTAGTCTGAAATCTTTATGTGAAAGATAGCTATTTTCCAGAAGTGCCAATAATAAGTTCCCAGTTCTTTTGTTCAGATGTTCTGCAGTTCGTTTCAAAGACTGGGTTCTTACCAGTTAGGTATTTTGCTATTAAAAAATCCTCTGATGAAAAGTTGTTCTGATGGCCATTTGTGTCAATGAAGAAATGAGTGCAAGAGTTGAGGATTAGTAGTTAAAATAAAAGAACAGAATTATACATGGATTTAGTGCTATTGTGCCTGTTAATTAGGCCAATTGCATGAGTCTTTCATCTTCACACTCAGGACTGCTTCTCTTGTCTCCAAGTGGTCACTGACAGGAGTACTCATCGTCCTTCTCAAAGCATGTTTGGGCCTGTAAAAGTCGCACTTTCTCTGACTGTACCCTCACATCCTTACAACTGTTAGGTCTTCTTTACAGCTGACTTAACATTCTGATGACTTCCTGCCCTTCATAGTCTCGCAACTTTTTCACCAGGCACATCAGATCCTCCATGCTGTCTTACCTTGAACTTGTCTATAGATTATCGCTCCCAAAATGTCTCATATCATCATAGTTTCTCTGTAGGCAGCTAGAGTCTTGCTTATATGTGGTGTTTCATTTGAAATGCACAGTTTGCACTTCTGTTAATAGCTTGTGATGGTCTGGGAATCACACATGCTATTCTTCCATTAGAAGAATTGTTGTTCTCCTGAAAAAAACGATCTGGTTTGAGCACTTAGGATTTGTCTGTGCCATCCTCCTGCTGTGTCTTAGAAAGGTGATTTCATTCGTACAGTGTTTACCTGCTTGCTCTCAGTTCTGCTCTGTGCAGTATTTTTCATACCCAGGTCTCTTTCTAGCTTTGTTTGTGTATTCAATAAATAATTCTCTCAGCCAAAATCCATTGCCAGTTGCTTAGCACTCTTTCATGGTTTTATCATTGCATTTCATTTTGCCACATTTCAACTCCTCCCATCTCTTGAAAGGAACAATGGTAGATATGTTTTTCTTTATTCTTAAACAGACAATGCCAGTTTTTTTTTCTCTTCAGTCCCAGCACAGATCATCAAAATCCTAATTACTCTGCAATGTCTTTACGTTTTTCAAAAAGGACCCAAAGTCTAGGCTTGCTGCCATTTCTTTAATTATTTCTTTCATTTTTCAAATTAGTTACCCTTCTAGTTAAAAGAAATTTATCACAAATATTAACATAAGCCAGAATACTTTGTTCAAATACTACTTGTGTTTTGAAATAATTCTCCTGGATTTTAACAGCTCAACCCAATGCCCACTGAGTGTGTAGGTTGCAGAGTGAAATGGGAGAAGGAGACTCAAAAGGGGACTTGGTTTCTGTGATATTGGGTGCATCTACATGTGCCCCTATGGCGCTGTTGTTACTGCACCATCATTTAGTACTTCCTTTAGGAGTACTAAATGATGGTGCAGTAACAGCAGTTACTATGCCGTGCCTGCAGCGCACAGTTATTTTTAGCTGCTACATTGCCGTAGCGGCACACTATACAGAGGGAGCTCATCGCTATGGCAACATAGCTGTGGCATCATGGTTTGTGCCCACTGATGCTACGTTGCCATAGTGCACTGCTACAGTGACGTAGCATCATGTGTAGACATGCCCACTGAGATCTAAAGAATGCAAGCTGGGGCCATCATGGTATCGTAGAAAATGAGGGTTGGAAGGGACCTCAGGAGGTCACACCTAGTCCAACCCCATGCTCAAAGCAGGACCATCCCCAACTAAATCATCCCAGCCAAGGCTTTGTCTATCCAGGTCTTAAAAACCTCCAGGGATGGAGCTTCCATCACCTCTGTGGGTAACCTGTTTCAGTGTTTTACTACCCTCCTAGTGAGAAAATCCTTCCTAATATCTAACCTAAACTCCCTTTCCTGCAGCTTGAGACCGTTGCTCCTTGTTCTGTCATCTGCCACCACTGAAAACAGTCTAACTCCATCCTCTTTCAAACCCCTCTTCAGGTAGTTGAAGGCTGCTATTAAATCCCCGCTCAGTCTTCTCTTCTCTAGACTAAATAAGCCCAGTTCCCTCAGCCTGTCTTCACATGTCATGTGTCCCAGCCCCCTCACCATTTTTGTTGCCCTCTGCTGGACTCTCCCAAGTTTGTCTACATCCTTTCTGTAGTGAGGGGCCCAAAACCAAACATGGTACTCCAGATGTGGCCTCAGTGCTGGATAGAAGGGAATAATCACTTCCCTTGACCTTCTGGCAACACACCTACCAATGCAGCCCAGTATGCCATTAGCCTTCTTTGCAACAAGGGAACACCGCTGGCTCATATTCAGCTTATTGCCCACTGAACCCCACAGTTCTTTTTCGGCAGGGGTGCGCCCCGGCCAGGCCCCCCCCAGCCTGTACTGGTGCATGGGATTGTTCTGTCCTATGTGCAGGACTGTAGGCTGTAGCAGGTCAAGCCCTGGGACAGCCACATCACCCCAGGGTGGCTGTTCGGATCCCACTTTAGTTGACCACCCTGGCCTCTCAGGATCCCACTCTGTTGTCCTGTCTGGCATGCCTAGATGTTATAATTGGACTGGGAGGCTGCCCCTAGAGGTTGGGGGCAAGGTTTGTTGCAAGTCTTAGATCCTTGTCTGGGATGAGGCCTCTGGCCTTGGCCCTCTTTACTCTGGTGTGTCCCTCCGCCCCAGGTCCACTGTCCCAGGACCGTAGGCTCCTGGACCCTTCGCAGACTCTGGGGTTCCTCAGCCTCTAGCTCACCCTTTGTGGGCTTTGGGCCCCCTTGACTCCAGGATTGCCCTTTGCGGGCTTTGGGCTTGTATCCTGCCACCCACTGCAGTCCTTCAGCTGATAGCAGTGCTCTCCTCATGTGCTGCTTGTGACCTTCAAGCTTTTTAGTGCTCACAACTGGGCCTTGGCCCTCTCAGCCTTAACCTATTTATACTACTTGGCCCTGCTTTGAAGTCCTTATTACCTTGAGGTATCTCTAGCACCCTTCTGGGTAGCCTCCTACTCCCCTACAGCCACACCTCAGTCTTCCAGTTCAACTTCAGCCCAACAAAAAATACAAGCATCCACTCCCAAACAACAGTCTTACCCCCCCGCCACCCTCCAATTCTGAGTCAATGTCACAATGCGGTAATGAACTACAACATAAGGCCAAAATATTTAGCTGCTACCCAGTGGTTCAGCCTTCGGTGCTTCCTTGCAGCTCCCCACAGTCTGGAGTCTGCCCTCCATGGCCAGCCCTCCAGGACACTGGAGCCAGTCAGCAGCTTCAGTGATGGGGTAGGGACCCCATTACATTGACCAACAAGATACTCTGCAATATAGATTTTAAGCTAGCACACAATGATGATTTCTTTCCTACAATTCGTTCAATCACTTATCACTACCAAAAGATATCATCTCTTCCTGTCACTTCCACTTTACTTGCCAAAATATTTCTCTGTTCTTATTATTCTCTTTCTCTGCTTTCACCAACTCTTTTTGTCCTCCACGGGGACACAAGGATAGCTATTCACAAATGTCTCAATTAGAAGGAGAAAAGCAAACAAATCCATTCTTAGGTGCATGGTCCCCTAGGAATGGTTAGCGCTGAGAGACAGCCAATTTTTTTTCACCAAGGAGCTGAGTATAAATAAAGCGAAGAAAATTTCTTACATTGTTAAGCAACTGATTTGCCCTGCTGGTGACCTTCTGAGAGCAGGGTTGTTTCCCAATTGTGGGCCCATTTGAGTGGGCAGTAATATGATCGATCCCAGGTATCTATTACGTTGCATAGTATTTCACACATTGATTTATTCTTGTTCTCTTCTCCACATTTTCCCCTTAGGCCAATCAATTAATCACTGATATTGCACTTGAACAGCAGCTGGGAATAAGATAACAGCAATATCTCCTTACATTCAATACTAATGTTAGTCTGTTTTTGGGCTAGTATAAGTGGGTATAATTCCAGGGACTGCAAGAGAAATTACATCTACTTATATCTAATCTGAATTTGGCTCTTTTGTGTCTAGCTACACAAATCAGGTAAACACCTTTATTCTGTTCTCTTTTTCATAGCTGTGCCTTTTGTGACATCAACAAGAATAAGTTCCAAATATTGCACAGACTTTTGCCTAACAGTGTAACGTTGTAATTGCAGATGGGCAAATGATTCATTGTGAATGTGCTCATTCTATGATTATTTGTCAAAATCATGTTGATAATTTTTACAGTTTTCAATTACACTTTGTCAGGTAATTATAACAATGCCTGTTCTTTAGCTGCTGGAGGAGCTTACAAAAGGATATTGTATAAGATATATGATCAAAAACATAGATTGTGTCCTCTGTATAGAGTGCTTTGAATAAAAGATTTATTTAGGTTTAGTAGAAGGCTCTATAGCAGTTACTAAAAATGACTTTATGTAAACGATACATTACTTTTCACACAGCTGGTTTCCTTTTATGTCCACTGTTTTGTACCTTTGCACATTTTCAGTTTTCCATGAAATGCAAATTAGCAAAATTGGCCCTTTGAAAACGTGTGAATGTGTCTATTAGTATCTTACAAAAGGCCTCTGCATTGGCTCTAAGGTGGCTTTCTCCCAGGAGGATGTCTTTAAACAGAGTTTCCTTGCTCATTAGTTTGGCCTTATGGGAAATTTCATTGTCACGAGATACAACTCCTTTGGAGTAGCCCACATGTTAAGCAAGTCCCAAGACAATTGGTTGCAACAATATCATACAAACTTAAGGGTTTTCTCAGTGCAAGAAGCCCTATCAATTGTGCTGAACCTCCAGCACTCGTGGAGCCAGGTCATCCAGCCCATGGGTCTGAAAATTTGGTGGCAGGAGGGCAGTAGCAGCTTTACTTGCCACTCCTCTACTGCCAAATTCCCAGACCTGTGGAGAACTCTGTGGGCCCAATAGCATGAGGTGGTGTACTAGATCACACCAGAACATGGGGTTGGGCCATTATGCAGCCAGATTACACCCCAAACTGCCACCGTGCACAAAATGCATCCCACAGATCAGCCCTGTGCCACTCATCTGACCCACAAGGCCAGAAGGTTGAGTATGACTGCCCTATATGACTAATTTAAAATTGCAATGGACTGCTGTCATCCTAAGGAATTACCCCAGCACTCAATATGGGGCGACCAGGTGTTGTAAGGTCAGATAGGAAAACAGAGCTACAGATTATAAAAGTAACTACATTTGATCATTTGTTTTCTTTTTTTGTGCTGAAAAAGCAACTTTGTTTTTAATTTTTTATGTGGTTAATGTACTCAGAGCTTCAGTTTCGCATCTGATGGAACAAAATCTGACCTTTTGTGTATTGTGATGTGCAAACAGAATGATATACAGAATGTGATTTGCTACTTATTGTGCCTGTAAGAATCAGGCAGCTGAAATTCAAAGCTTTCAGGGGAAGAAAATAGAAAACTGAATGGAGTGGTGTTTCAGTGGGCAGTTGGTAAACATTATTTGCCTGGCTCAGTTATTATAAGTTAGCTGTTGGCTATGAAAAGATTGCATTATATGTTATGTCTTATTTTTAGCATAATGGGCCAAGTACCTGCTATGATTGTTGGCTCCCTTTTTTTTTTTCTCCTAATTCCTTACCTGTAAGGGAAGTAAATAAAATCTATGTGCAAAGATGCTCATTTTAAAATACCTGGGGGCAGTTTACTTATGGATGTCTTCTGAGGAATAAAAAAATTGCAGCAACTATTATCTTTTAGGAATAAGCCAAGACAACCATGTAGTTTATATAGAGAGAAACACATGTTATAGGTTTCTTTTATGAATTGTGAAACGGTTCACATTAATAGCTTAAATTGCGAGGAAACCTTTAAGGCAAGTACTTTAAGGAGTTGAATAAAAAAAATATCCTGAAAAACACTGCAGGAGGACAAAAATAAAAGTATTTTGTCTTGAGTAAAATTATATCAAACATACTTTTGATACACGTAATGACTAAGTAATATCATTGTACTATAATTTAATTGTTCCCTTTGCAAAAGCCAAAACATTGTTCAGATGAGAATTCTTTGAGGTTTTTAAAACAGTTTGACAATGATTAAAAATTAGCATGCTTCTTACTCATATGTATTTATTTAGGTTCATAAACCATATTCAATTCAAGAATATGATTTATTCTCACAATTTTGGGAAGATTGAGTTAAAACTGTCACAGAGAACAACTAAATACTGTATGTTACAGAGAAAGAATTGCAGTCACTGCTGTCTTATAATACTTTATTTCTATTTGCAGCTATTGATGTGTGCCATGAAAAGTGAAATTATCTAATTCATTCATATATTCTTTCAGGGTATCATAAATTGCCTAAACTAATAACTGTGTTTAGTCTGCAGATCTCAAAAAGACCATCTTGGGAATGTCAAAAAGTTATCCTATCAGAATTAAGGTAGCAACATTTGAATTTTCATAGGCAAATCTGAAATATTCTGTCCTCTTCAGACTTGACAGCAGATTTAAGTAGAAGATTAATATGCTTCTAGGGGATGGATAGATAAGGAGATCATAGAGTGCAGAAAGATTACCCTAATATGTTAGTGACAAAAGAACTATGCTCATCCCTTCAGCAGTCTGAAGTAAAAGGTGTTAACTTTCTATGAAATTCTAAACTTAAGTTCTCCATGCTGCAAAAGTGTGCATATGCACTTAATTTTAAATGCATCTATAATATCACTCAGGGAAAAAATAAAAAAAGAAATATTATGATATGCTACAGCATGTTTTCAAAAAACAAAATTTGATTTCTTAACAAATTCTTGTCCAAAGAACAAGAGTCAGTGCTCACTGGAGTTAGCAGGAATCTTTGCCCTTGAGGGCTAGGGATATGCATTCAAAAAGCCTGAGCCTGAATTGATTCAATCTTTGCAGGTTAATTTAACCTAGCTAGGCAAAGTCAGTTTTGTA
The DNA here is from genome assembly GCF_001723915.1 of Gavialis gangeticus. NCBI lineage: Eukaryota > Metazoa > Chordata > Crocodylia > Gavialidae > Gavialis > Gavialis gangeticus. The sequence goes on from NW_017729031.1 coordinate 23,277,462, forward strand.
ACCAGACATATATCCTAGAAATGCAGGCACATGCCTGCAGTAGCTTAGGCTAGAAGCTGGGGGGCACTAGAAAAGCCCTCTATAGAGCTGAGCTGAAGGGGGGCATGGCCAGGCCCGGGCAGGACACTCTGATTAGGGAGGGTTTCCCCCCCTTCCTGACCAGCTCAGCAGGGAGTGTTTGTCACCCCTAACTCAGTGTTTATCAGCCCATTA
>NW_017729031.1:23279091-23287162 GCF_001723915.1 Gavialis gangeticus
TCCTGCGCAGGCAGGGGGTTGGACTTGAAGATCTACAAGATCCCTTCCGAACCTACTTCTTTGATTCTATGATTCTATGACATTACCAGCTATTTGTTGATTCTACCTTTGTCTACATGTGCCACAGCATGGAGGTAGCCAGCATGTGGTCAGCTAGCTAATGTTGAGGTGTCTGTGAGGGATGGGGGAATGCCTACTTAGCACAGAGTGGGGAGGGGGCAGCAGAAACCAGGCAGATGCCTACAGGTACAGCTGGAGCTGCAGCGAGGGAGCAGAGGGGAGGGGCCAGCCCTGCTGTGGAGCAGAGAGCCCCACCTAGCCCAGAGAGCATGCTGGGAACCTGGGGGAGTCTGAGTTAATTTAAACCAGAAAGGAGTCTGGGACAGCCATTGCATAAACTGGTTTGACCCAAATCAGTTAAGTCTGATACTATATTCAACCTGGTTTATCTCAAACTAGTTCCAGCCGTTTTCAAACTGGTTTATGTGCACTGAACATCTGTTCTGTTACAGGTTTAAACCAGTTTCTGAACACTTACACTGGTTTATCTGTAATGTCTGTCCCTAGCCCAAGGGTCTTAGCTTTAGCCCTTAAGTCACTATGGTGGTAATTATATCTGATCAAAAAATAAACTCCCAGCCTGATAAAATTTCGATAGTTCAAAATCTCCACCCAATGCAAATTGGAGTTAATCATTGACATTCAGATAGCGACCACAGACTGGATGTTCTGAAATATTTTGTTTTAGAAACATTAAATATAAATGTTTATTTCACTAATGCCAGCTATCATAAAATCAATATATACGGAATATATAAATAGGTAACATTGTATATAAATGTCATAATATTAACATTTTAATTTTAAAAAAATGTATGATTATGTTAAACTGAATGAGAAAGTCATAATGCAGTAAAAAATAAGTCAATACAAAATACTCAATTTAAATTAGACTCTTTTCAGGTGTTTTCGGTGGAAAAATTCATTTAAATCAACGTATCTCCATGAACTGTTTCAGTTTTCACCAAAGTTCATTTTTAGTGCAAAATTGTTTCAATGGGAATTTTACAGTCTACTCTAGTGGTGAATGCATTCATATTAGCATAGTTGTCAAACCGCTCTAATGAATACTTTATTGAATTCCACGGGTGGGGGGAAATATTGGTCTGAAGGAATTTTCTTCAAAGATTATGTTTCTTAAAACACAGAGAAATGTAGCTACTCAGATAAACAAACCTCTAAATCAAAAGTATCAGTGATCCTATTTAAATGGTAAATGAAGTGACTCTTCTGTGCATGTATCTGAATATAATATAATGGTGTTAGGCTATAAGCAAGTAGGTATAATTTACAAAATGTTCTTAATGACTATGGCCATGGCTTATTATGTTTATGGCTTTGAATTTGGAACAAGTTTCACTTAAAGTTTTCAATGCTGCTAAGCTTTTTAATAATATTTAGAGGTGTACTGATACATTGGTCCAATACTGGATCGGCACCGATATAAAGAAAATTGACTGTATCAGAAATCAGCTCTTTTTGCCTGATGTGGCCAGTTAATGTGGCCAATAAATGCCTCATGCATGCACACAGCCACAGTGCAACACATAAGTGGCGAGGAGCAGGACCAGACAGCTTGGAGAGCTAGGTCTAGCTGGTAAGTCTGTTGTGGTGGAAGGGGAGAGGGGAGGGAAGGGGAATGGGGGTGGGGCAGATTGAGGTCCCCATGGTGATGGAGGAAGTGGGGCTGGGGCTGGGGCAGGCGCAGGCACTACCCAGCCTGGGTGAGGCATAAGATAGAGCTGCAGCTTGTCCAGGGGATGCGGGGCGGGGGGGAGCTGCCTGTGTGCCCCTGAATCTGTGCAGGGCAGAGCGAGTTGCCTCTATGGGCTGTGGCTGGGGCGGTGCTAGGCTCATCCCAGTGGGAGGCAGGGCCGGGCTGCACTCAGGGCCAATCAGAAAGTGTTTCAAACTGGCGCTAGCTCACTTAGACACTGTAGAAAGAAATAAAAGAGCTGAGATTCAGGTGGTTTTCTACAATTTGTCAAGGCTAAATACACAAAGTTGAACATTGGAAAGCAAGCATTGACACGTGTGTGAGATCACCTTTTTATTGAAAAGCACAATTGCATGAGCATTCAGCTTTCTGTCTTGTAATATAGCGTCACTGCCTGCAACATCAAGTCCTGAAGAAATCAGGAAACTTCTTTGGAGAATACCATATTTTCTCACATACAACGCACACCTTTTTTTCCAAAAACCAGCTGCTGGAAATAGTGGTATATATTATAAGTGAGAAATATGGTAGAGAGGAGTCCTGCTGATTATGGGCAAAAGACAAAGTTACATTTGCATATGACTGTGAGGGAGCAGAACAATGAGCAGACTTTGCTTCCTAGCTGCTGTGGCTCAGTGACTTATTAGAAGGGAATATATATAGTTTTAATACATTCTACCTTTCGAAAACAATATATGCTGGGGCGTGCTGTGTGAGAGAAGATGCAGTACCTCCTGGTGTTAGTGCTCTGTGCATTGTTAATGCGAAAGCTTTTTGTTAGACTTGGTGACATCACTTTCCCGCACTAGCGACACATGCTGTATTTTACACAACCTCCGAATTTTTTCTTTGATAGTTCTGTGTTGCTGTTACTTGTGGAGCTGTCTATTTGTGCCTGCTTACATTCAACTACCCCTCATCTCCAAAAACGTACTGTTTGCCAAAACCAGTCTGGAAGAGTGCTATCCTCCACAAATGTTATGTAGGGAGGTACATAGGATTTTTTTTGTACGTGGCCATCTTATTATAAATAAGATATACTCCGTGCATACATGCAAAGTAAGCTGAGATTTTCTGTTTTCAACAATTTTCAAAAAAAGCCCTAAAGACTATTATTGATGTACTTGCTTATAGCTTCAGTATTTATTTGCTGGTAGATGAGCCTTGGCTTATAGTGCAGGCTGTTTAGCTAGATCCTGTTCCTAGCCTTCTTTTAAAATGTCAGCTCCAGACATTTCTGTAGTGTCAGGAGGGAAAATGTTGAAGGTTTTAAAGGCTTGTCACTCTTAACTACTTAATAGTCACCAAAAATAAGAAAGAAGAATATTATGATTCTGGAGCCAGTTAAAAATATCAAGCCGTGGCCACAGCATCCCTTGAAGGATCTCAAGAACGCAAGGAAAATGGGATTTATTTTTTGAATTTTCCAGGAGGCAGCCTTGTCACTAGTGGCTTGTGAACCTCAAGTGGTTGGGTTTGGTTTGGCTGAGCCTTGTGAAGTTCTAATATTTATCCAGCATAAGTAGATTTGAAAAATAAAAGTCAAGTTTATACCCCTTTTCCCCCCACTCAAGTTAGGAAAATGAAAAGAAAAATGACAAAATGAAGCAGAGCTCCGATTTAATAATAATAATAATAATAATTTTCTGGGGCATTTTGAAGATCTTGGTTGATGTCTCTGTCGTGCTTCATATTTTCTTTTGCTAATTGGTGAATCAGTGGGATTAATTACTTGATTTCATCATTGAAATTGAACTTGACTTGTTTCTTTTGATAGAAGTCAGAAACTCTGCCTTGACAGAAAGGATAGAGTGGATAGGGTAGATTGTCATGTTAGAGACCTGCTGCAAGACTGATCAGAAAGCAGATCAGACAGAGTTTTTAAAAGAACTGGAAATTTCCAAAGACAATCAAAACTTTGGTAAAGCCAGAATTAAAGTTATCCCAGGTAACCTCAATTTGGGCTCTTGAACATGTATGCAGTTACAATGTTCCTTACACAATTTCATCCTGCCTCTTCAGGGCATGGGCTGAATGCTCCTCATGGAGTGGAGCTGTTTGCTGGAAAAATAGGATGCGTATTGTTTATAGAGAGGGTATTTTAGGAGGGGAAAAGACAGGCTTGTGGTTAACGCCGTCGAATGAACTGCCCAAAAGAGAACATCCAGTGTAGATTTAGTTATATTGATGTAAAATGAACTGGGGAACTGACATAAGGTATACCTATGGAAGCACTTATATAGTGATAAAACTAAGCTAGGGTTTTTATCAGCATATGTTGGTTCACACATGTCACTGACATCACTTCTGGGAAGACTTCTGCCGACAGGGAAAAGTCGACAGTAAAAAAGAGATGTAATTATCTTCTCAAAGGATGCATTGTTTCTTTCTTTTTAAGGCGCACAGAAAAAAAGATGAAGGCAAACAGGCCTGAAAAAGGCTCAGGTGGCCACCTGTTTCCATACCGGTGTCAAACAGAGAATGCCAGAGGACCTAAGGGATGCTGGCAACATTGCTCCTTTCCATACAGCTTATTACTTAGACTGATTAGTGCAGCTGTATACAGCTCTGAGCACAAAATGTATGAAATCATAGAGCAAACACATGAAAGAATTGCTGGGTGCATTTGAAGTTCTTGGACAGCTCTTAATGTACTATACAGGGCATGACAAATGAGTGTCTGTGTAAATCAATAAACCTTTCTATAAAGGGACTAATGGTTTAGTATGAATAACAAGGAAGTGCACATGGTAACCAGTGCTCTAGCCTTCTGTCAGTGTTTTTAAAGTTCACTGTCATAACTCTGTTCCCCTTGACCTTTATCAATGATACCTTCAAAGACTTCTGAGTTGCTAACTTGACATACAACCTTTAAACCCTCATTTCCTTTTCCCTCAGTGCTGAGTTAATGTCTGTTCTATTGTCCATATGCCCCCCCCCCCAATTCGGTCTGGGTTTCCCACGTTCACTCTGTAGTGATTGGTTCTTGAAAGAAAATCGGTTTACATATGCTTTTCCTCTGTCCTTTTTTGTAGGAACTTCAGGGTTTCTATTGTCTTCCATTGGAATTACAGCAAGTCTTCACTACTTTTATGATAGAATCGTAAAAAAATAGTAGGATTGGAAGGGACTTCAGGGGGTCATCTAGCCCAACCCCCTGCTCAAGGTAGTATCAGCAAGTATCTGTATAATCTGCTCTTAAAAATAGTCAAGGACACAGATTCCACAACCTCTCTGTCTTGTTCCAATGCTTTACCTCCCTTGTAGTCAGAAAGTTCTTTCTAATATCCAACTCAAATTTCTCTTGCTTTAATTTATGACCATTCTTCCTTGTCCATTCTGGCCACAGGGAATAATCTGTCACTGTCCCCCATATCAGGCATTTGTAGACTGTTATCAAATCTCTCCTCAGTCTTCTCTTCTCCAGACTAAGTAATCCTAACTTTTTTGTCCTAGCCTCATGTTTTCCAGACCTCTAATTATTTTTGTCACTTTCCGCTGGGTGTTTTCTAATTTTCCACATTATTGAAGTGAGAGGTTCAAAACTGGACACAGTATTCCAGGCAAAGCCTAACCAGTGCCAAATATAGTGAAGCATTTCTATCAACACGCCTATTAATACAGCCCAGTGTGCTATTTTTCATTTGATTGACTGATTGTTTAGTTGGTTGTTTTGCAGGGGATTTTTTTTTCTTTTTATTTTCCAGCAAAAACATGTTGTTGGCTCATGGTCAGCTTACGGTCCACTATGATTCCCTACATCCCCTTCTGTAGCCTAGCCAGCCCTTCCCGTGTCTAAATTTGTGCATATAATTTTTCCATCCCAAGTGCAGGACTTGCATTTGTTCTTGTTGAATTTTACCTGATTAATTTTGGACCATTTCTTCGGTTTACTAAGGTCATTCTGGATCCTAGTTCTGCCCTCCACAGTGTCTGCAACTCCATCCAACCTAGTGACATCTGCAGATTTGTTAAGTGTGCACTCATCTTATACCCAAAGATCTCAAAGTGTGTAGTCAGCATAAACTAATAACTTGTGGTTCACAAAACCCTTGCCAGGTAACAATATATTGTTATCCTAGTTTACTGAGTGAAACATGAAAGCACATAAAGCTTCAGGGTAATTTTTTAAAATGTGTGACTTAAGAGTCTAAGTCTCACTTAGAAAAGTGATTTTAAGCACTCAAATCTTTCTGAAGAAAATAAAAGATACTTCCATGTGTGATGAATTAGAGGCAACCTCCCACATAACCAGACCATGAACAATTTAGACCCTTGAGAACAAAAACCAAAATCTTGAAAGGTTTTTAGCAGTAGATTGTAAGACTAGGGTATTGGTATCATATGATCTTGTCTGTCTTCTCGGTCTAGCTAGTGGAGAGCAACATGTTGATTACATTGTACTCCCCATGTGATTTTGAAGGTCAAACTAAAGTAGAACATGAAAAGTGGAATCTAGTAATAAGGATTGTCTAACACACTAAGCTTCATGGTAGTTAAAGCAAAGCTTTGTGAACTGAGCGGTTGTGTTGGTTGCAAACACAGGGGCCTGGAGGTTGGTTGGTATCCTGTGTGTGGCAGATGCACAGAAAGAATTGTGAGTGGGAAAGGGGCACGTTTAGGGCTTCTTGGTTTGGCTGGAGAGGGCATGCTTATTTTGACTGTATGCAGTGAAATGGGACACTGTTTTGCAAATAAAATTACACCAAGAACACATTGGACACATATCACTAATTTTTTACCCTTATGGAAACAACCTGCAAGGCCCTCAGTTTTGCTACCCAGGACAAAGTTATTATTCTTTTGTTTCTAGATTTCGTCTTTCAACCAAAGGTACCAAAATACATCACACACACACATAGTTATCTACCATCAGCCTTTTACAAATGAAGTAACTTGAAGCACAAAGTGTGCATCTACACATCCACTGATGTGCCGTAGTTATTGCTCATTAAGTTTAGTATTTGGTTAAACAAGTCTTAAATGAGTGCACAGTAACTGGCGCTGCTGCACAGTGGTGCCAGTGCATGGGTTTTTACAGACTCTAATTGCACAATAGCCTAATACTATTGTGCACAGTAGCATACCAGCATGGGTTTTTCCCAGCATGCTACTGCACAGTGTCATTAGGCTACTGAGCAGTTAGCATCTCATGTAGATGCACCCAGAGTGATCTGCTTTAACTCCTCTAACAAATCAGTCTCTGTTACAAGAAAGAGTAAGAACCTTTGTCTTGGCTAGGGACAGACATTACACATACACTGGTTTAAATGATCAGAAACTGGTTTAAACCTGCAACAGAACATAAGTTCAGTGCACATAAACCAGTTTAAAAATGGCTGAAGCTAGGTTAAGATAAATGCAGTTGAATGTAGTATCGGACTTAATCAATTTGGGTCAAACTGGTTTAGGCAATGTCTGTCCCAGACTCCTTCCTGGTTTAAGTTAAACCAGACTCCCCCAGTATCCCGTCTGGGCTCTCTGCTTCAGACAGCAGAGCTGGCCCCGCCTCCCCTCCTCCCCCACTCCCTGGCCAGAGCTCTGACAGAGACTGCAGGTACAGCAGGGTCTGCCTGGCTTCCCCCTGCCCCCGCACCTCGCTGCTCAAGCATGGATCCTCCCCTCTCTCCCTCCCACGCATCTCCCACAGCATGGACCCAAGCCCCATGGATCCTAGGCACATGGTATGCTAGGTAATGCTGAGAGGTGTCCTTGTGTGTGTCTCTATGGAAGGGTTAGGGAGGTCTACTCCAGCACCCCCTCCCCCGGCTTCTAGCTTGAGCCACTGCAGGCATATGCCTGAATTTCCTGTCCAGAGAGAATGTCTGTATGGTTACAAACTAGTTTAGCTTAGCCATGTTAGACTAACCTGCAAAGGTTGAATCAATTCAGGCTTTTTGAATGTCTGTCCCTAGCCCTTTAGAAGATGCATCCTTTTCTTTTATAGCATCATGTACAGCAAGTCAGTTTGGATTAAGGAACTTTATACCCTCTATGCAATCAGAAAATAGTTAATCATATTCAAAGTGAACCAGAGGGTTTAGGAAATTGGAATTAGAGCACCTGCTTAAATTGAAAACATCCCCTTTCTCTCCTTGAAATTATTCTGCTTCTGATATGGGAAATAAATGACAAAACTTACACTGACTTCAATAGGAAATGGATCAGGACCTTGGTCTGCCAAGTGAGCAACCTATTTTTAATAATCCTCTTAAGTGAGTGACCCAGTCATTATCATAGAGCAAAAAAGATATAAAACTGTTCTGCAAAAATCATGAAAAGGACAAAGAGTTC
>NW_017729031.1:23287786-23293485 GCF_001723915.1 Gavialis gangeticus
TAATGGGACATAAGGAAAACGTGCAGAAATCTCTGGAATAAAAAAACAACAGCATTTAAAACCAGAAACCACTGCAGAAATCAGTCAGTTGATACCTAAGGGAGTTCTGTCTCCAGTAATCTTCCAGCTTCCTTTCCTCTGATTTATGGACTCTCTTCCTAAGTTATGTCAGGGCTGTGAGAAGTGGGGACTGAAGAAGGAGATGGAATTTCTCTATCATTATTTCTGGGGATGGTAAACATGGCATAGTTTTAATGTGTAGGGGTCATCTACTTGTTATAACATAGTATAGGTATAGCTTGCAGTATTGTCACATGCACACACACAGTGCAACCGAGGCACCGTGTAATAGAGTTCCTTAGAGAGAGGAAACTGGTTTGCTTAACAGACTCCTTGGGCATATCTACACATGACACTATGTCACCATAGCAATTCACTACAGCGATATAGCATCCACAGGTGTCTACACATGACCAGCAGCTGCTTCACCATAGTGGTGCACTCCCCCATTATAGTGCACCGCTACTGTGAAGTAGCTGCTAAAAATAACCATGCACTGCAGATATGGTGCAGTACAGGCAGTTACTGCACCATGCTTTACTACTTCCTTTTGAGAGTATTAAAGCATAGCACAGTAACAACATCACCATACGGCAATGTGTAGATGCACCCCTTGTCAGATAGCTATAAGGACTGATGCTGTTTGACTCCACATGAATCCAACAAGCTTTTCTTAGCCAGAAGTTGTCTTGGGGGTTTAGGACAGAAGGATCATTAGGATTCCCATTAGAGAACACCTTGGGGAGAAAGACGTGGATGTCAAGGGTGATGGAAGACTTCCAGAATTCTCTGTGATTCAGCTCTTCAAAAGAGAGAGCACAAGGGTTTCCCTATTGTAAAGGGAGATTGGTGTTGTTGTTTTTTTAAACTACGCTCTACCCCCAGTTTTCTATATACATAATTTGGGGGTGAGTGTGGGTTACTACTAAGTGTTTTGTTGCTACATGATATATATAAACTATTGGTCTTTGATCCTCCCGAGGATTGGCATAACAGTTTTAAATGAAGGCAGTGAAGTGTTCCCTTCCTGGCTCAGTTCTCATTACAGAAATGCCAGATAAATGGGAATGATTTGCTCAGCAATCAAGGAGCACAGAAACCAAGCTACCATGGACTGGATTACATCCCTTCAGTACACATTGAAAGCCACTGGTGTGAAAATGTTTGTATTATACAGATGTTTCCACTGTGGCTGGCTAGGAGGAAAAATGTGCTACTTATTTCTAATGCTGTCAAACTCAAATTTCCTAATTTTGGTGGTGTACGCATCAAAAATAGTTGCTGAAAACTGATATTCAGCAAAAGGATTCAGGCAATCTTAGCTTTCATGCTTTTTCTATATCACAGAGTATGAGACAAGATGGTTAGAAGAAATTCAGGGAACTCTTCTGATAGTTTTTACTCTGTACTGTATATGTTGCTGTTGTAGTCTAGACATGGATACAGTCTTCAAACTTCCTATTTTAGGGATAGATCATATGTAGCTATTAATGTTGATGAGCCTTGACTCATCAAGATTAATCCCAGAGTGGTTTTGTTTGAGTGGATGTCCAATATGAATAAGTATTGCACAATCTAGCATTTTAGACTGCAGACAGAAGTTACATATACACCAGTTTAAGTGATCAGAAACGTGTTTAAACCTGTAAGAAAACAGAAGTTCAGTGCAGATCAACCAGTTTCAAAATGGCTGAACCTGGCTTAGGATAAACCTGATTGAATGTAGTGTCAGATGTAACTGATTTAGGTCAAACTGGTTTACAGAATTTCTGTCCCAGACCCCTTCCTGTTTCAAGTCAAATCAGAGTCTCCCAGCATGCTTTGCAGCCTTGGGCTGTGCTGTGCTGTCTACTCCAGAGAGCAGGGTTGGCCCCACCCCTCTGTTCCCTAGCTGGAGCAGTGAGGACTAGCTCACTGGCCTCACTGGCCCTGCAAGACAAACCGTGGCTGGGGTCTGAGGCCAGGGAGGGGGGTTAAATTTACCTTCCCCCAAGTACAGAGCTGCCATGCCCTGCTGGCTTACTTAGTGCTGGCTGCAACTGGACTACAAATCCCAGAGGCACCTAGAAGCAGGAAGAGGAAGTGATGAGCAACCCTGCAGAGTCATGCTGCTATGATTGTAGACTGCACATCCTAAAGGCCTCAGGAGCAGCAGGAAGAGGCACAGCCCGTGCTGGCTACGTATCAGAGAGCCATGCTCTAGCATCCCCTGGCTTCTGGCTTGAGCCACTGCAGGCATGTGGTTGCATTTCCTGAATCAAACTTGAATGCCTGTTCATTTGCTTATTGGTTCAGTCTTTGCAACTTAGACTAACCTGCAAAGACTGAACCAATTCAACCTTGGGGTTTTTGACTGTCTGTACTTAGTCTTAATGACTGTCAGAGCACTAAGGTGACATTTATCTGGTTGTACATTTCAGAGTAATGTTCATAGGAAGATATTGACTTTTATCTTTTACCCATCAGGATGTAACTTCATATGGGTAAATTTTATTCTGTAGCCTGTAGGTATGTGCCAGTAAGAGTAAACTTGTAACATGGAGCAGCCTCTTGGGCACAAAGAGCTGTTTAACAGTACAACTCCCAAGCTCTTACTGCTTCTTTTTTTACTCTGGTTTCTGCTTTTACTTGTTCTTCTGGTTTGGTAGTTACTATTGCACCTTATGCTGTCAAGTGTCAGCACTCTGCAGAAACTTCTAGATTCTCTTGTACTCATAGGTTGCATCAATGTTTATTTTCTATGATTCCAGTAGGATACAGATATTTCACTTTCTCTCCTGATAGGTATATTTCCATGTGCCTTTTAAGTGTGCTGTTGATTCTGTAAAATTATTTAGAAATGTATATGTGATCTTCATATATTACTCTCTCTTCTTCTTACCTTAGCTTTTCTCTGTGTTTTAAAATACTAGCTAATTATGAACAATTACCTTTCTCTCCCAGTATCTTCTCTTAAGCTATATTTTATTTTGAAATTAGCTAATTACAGATTTCCATGGTTAGGCTGATGATTACATTATTTTTAGAAACAACTAAAACTGTCCCTGTAGGTTACATCAGTTAACTTTTGTCTCTAGAATTGCAAATATTAGCCAAATAGTGACCATTTTATCTTAACCACAATTCTTTTGGAATCCCATTCGTTAAGCTTCTATGGATTGACAGAGCAGTAAAAGTGAAGCAAGCATTGTAAATTGTGTAATGGTTGTAATTATCTGAATATTGATTGTGGTGTTATGGTTACATGTTGTGAAGTTATGAGTGGGAGGCAGGTAGAGCACAAAGATTCTCAAAGCCAGCTTTAATTTTTATATTTCAGTTTTTCATTTTTGAGAGAGAGAACAGAAACCTTGCCCTTGTTTAGAGCTGATGTATTTGTACCTAGTACAGTTGGGGAATTCTTCTTTCCCTATGACAAGAGTTCCCCAAACTGAAGGCCGAATTATGCAGAATAATGCATTGATTTAATGCAATTTAAATTTTAAGGCCAGATTGTACTGCGTTTTCATGTGCATTATGCAAAAATCTGAGAGTGGTGGATAATTACAGACAGATTAAAGCCAAGGAAAACTTTGTAATGTTTAAACTGACATTTGTTAGAGTAAAATTTATTAATTGACTTTCAGATTTCATTTATAAAGTTCCTTTTCACTGTTGTAATAACATACTCTCACATGTGTAAAATCAGCAGATTAAGGAATTCATTTTCCAATCAGAGAGTATAGGGCACCCATCACTTATTATAGGAGCACTATATACACAGTTCTACATTACAGCAGCCTCTGGGTTATGGCTTATAAGAAATTGTAGAAATAAAAGGTGTAAAGGGCTCCCTTTCACTTTGCCCCCTCACTGGAGTAGATTCCATTTTTCTCCAGCTAGTTTCTCCACACAGCTTATAAATTAACCATAACAGGAAAGCTGATGTATAAATATCTTTTGCAGTGTTTCACAGCCATGCTTTTTCACATCTTGCAAAACTAGATCATAAACATGCTTAGAACATCAGTGTTGGTATTTTTTAAATTGCAGTGTATTTGGTCAGTAATTTCATAATGCTAATACTGTTTCCCTTTTTATTAATAACTTACAGGAAATATGTTTGGTATTTTTAAAAGATGTTTGTGAAGCTTGAGAATATATATGGAAAAGAAATTGAATGAGTTAACATGCCACACAATATACCCATTGATTCATTTGCATCAATTGTTGTATCCCACTACAGGCAGAGAATTCAGCGTTGGCTCTGGAAAATGAAAATCAAAGACAACAGTATGAAAGGTGCCTTGATGAGGTAAGCTAAATGGAAAGGTCTTATGACATAGCACCTTAATACTAGGGTTCCCTCTGTCACTCACAAAGTTTACATTTATTCTTCAGTTTCTCATTATCTCAATCTAATGAGATTATTATCTCATTAGAAATTATCTCCATCTAATGAGATAATTGCCCAGTGGCATCTCATAACGTCATACTTAGCACTACCAGTGCAGGGCACGCTTTTTTGACCTTGCCTTCTCTAGCATAAACACTCTTGGCCTGAGAAGCTAGCCAAAATGTCAGGCTTTACAGGTTTATATTTCATTAGGGGAAGAAAATGACCCCACAGGTCAGGGGTATGTTTAGTGTACTCTGGTATTTATAGAGATCTAGACAAACAACAGCAAGTGATTTACTTGTTCAGAAATCCCAAACCCTATCTTTCTTTCATGTTCCAGACCAAAAGCACTGTGTCTCCACAAATGCACAACTGCTTTCCCCACTGCCTGTTCTCTTTCTCACCATCAGCACACGACACTTGACCAATGAACCTCTAGCTGCAATACTTGCAATCAGGAGACTCCCTCCCTCCCAGTCTGTGTGGCTTAGCTTCTGATTAGGGCTTGCCATTTAAAATTAGAGAGTGCAATTCACTCATCAATTATTACATGACTGCGACGCACATTGTAGCGGCCTCTGGCTCAGGGTTTATAAGGCCTTAGCATTGGTTTCCATTGTTTCCAGCTATCACTATAAAAAGGTCCAAAAGAAAGGTGTATCTTATACATTAAAGCCAAGGAAGAAAAATAATTGATATCAGATGCTGCTAACATGAAGAGGACACCATCATTTTGTCCTGGCAGCATCCCCATGTGCAGGGGCGTGCACTTGCAGTGGCACAGAAAGTAGCGGCACAACTGTTTGCTGCTGCACATGCCCCTGCACCTGTGCTGTGGTGCAGGGCATAATGCCTCACTCTGTGCAAACTGCTCTTTCCCCACTGCTCCCAGCCCATGTCATGCTGGAGGAGCTGGGGTGGACCTAGAAGAGAGTGGACATTCTGGCCAGCAGCCAGAGAGTCTCCCTGGGGCCTCCACTTGAGGTTTGAGGCACCGCAAACCACACATATGCACTGATCTGGGTACACCCTAGGTGTCTGATAAAACCCGAAGATGCTGGGGGAGTTGGCAGCTCCAGGTATGAAATAATAAGGAAGAGAACGTGTGGCAGTACAGACCAGCAGCTGTTGCACAGGTCCCGTGTATGCTGGGACCTCAAAGGGCCACTGAAGAAGGGGGCTGTAGTGACCCACCTTCTCTTCTGCCATCCTTCCCTGTGCTTCCCCTCCAACCCCTTTGTCTCAGTCCTTCAAGAAATGC
>NW_017729031.1:23298485-23301851 GCF_001723915.1 Gavialis gangeticus
GTGACCCACTTTCTCTTCTGCCATCCTTCCCTGTGCTTCCCCTCCAACCCCTTTGTCTCAGTCCTTCAAGAAATGCTGTACTGTAGTCCCTGCTCTTTAATCTCTAGTGACCAAGGAAGACCACTTCAGTAGGAGCGTCCTAATGCCAACCCCTTTTCTCATGTGCCGAATCTCCATACCACTTTCTCCATCCTGTGGATGCTGTCTTCTCCATAAAGGATTATGTTTCATAGTTTCATAGTTTCTAGGGTCGGAAGGGACCTGAGCAGATCATCTGGTCCGACCCCCTGCCATGGCAGGAAAGAGTACTGGGGTCAAACGACCCCAGTAAGGTGGTCATCCAACCTCCTCTTAAAAACCCCCAGGGTGGGAGCCTGCACCACCTCCCTTGGAAGCTGGTTCCAGGCTTTCTGATCACCATGTTGGATAAGGAATTTTCCCAAAATTTTATCACTAGAGAGTCCCCCTTTTGTTGAAAAATGTCTGTTTTCTAAGGCTGTGGCTTGAGGCTTCCCTCTTCAGGGTTTTTGTTAACAGCCCAACTTTTTCCTGCTGAATTCTTCTTCTTTGGACCTTACTTTGCATTGGATTCTGGCAGGTTCTTCACCACTCAGGACCAGAAACCAGAGGCTGTGATCAGTGTCCAAATTTCAGTAGCTCAGCCATATGCTAGAGAATTTCCCAGTCCATGATAATAATTATTCTTAGCTGCCCATAGGGAATTGGGTTGCTTACAGACAAGCTGTACCTGGATCCAATAAATTCTTAGCCTCATAGGCTAGGGACAGAAGTTACACATAAACCAGTTTAAGTGATCAGAAACTGGTTCACAAATTTACAGAAGTTTAGGGCTGGAAGGGACCTTGTGAGATCATCGGGTCCAACCCCCTGCTCTGGGCAGGAAAGACCGCTGGGATCAAATAACCCCAGCAAGGTGTGCATCCAGTCTCCTTTTCAACATCTCCAGGATAGGTCCCTGCACCACCCCTGCTGAGAGTCTATTCCAGACTCTGGTCACATGAACTGTGAAGAAGTTTTTCCTTGTGTCCAGTCAGAAACGTTCGTCTAGGAGTTTATGACTGTTCCCCCTGGTTTCCCCCTCGGGCGCTTTGCTGAATAGTTGTTTGCCTAGTCCCTGATGCTCACCCCTGATATATTTGTAAGCTGCCACCAAGTCCCCCCAAAATCTTCTCTTTTTTAGGCTGAACAGTCCCATAACTGTCAGCCTTCCCTTGTGTGGCTTGCTCTTCGGGCCTCTAATCATACGTGTGGCTCTTCTCTGGACTCTCTCAAGCTTCTCCACATTCTTCTTGAAGTGGTGCCCAGAAAAGGATGTAGTACTCCAGCTGCAGCCTCACCAATGCCAAATAGAGTAGGGGAATAACTTCCTTAGATTTGCTTGAGATGCATTGGTTGATGCATGCCAGCATATTATTTGCTTTGCTAACTGTAGCATCACACTGGTGGCTCATATTCATTTTATGGTCAATTGTGACCCCCCAGGTCCCTTTCGGACATGGTGCTAGCTAGACTAGCTAGCCTAGCACCACAGAGCCTGTAAATTTGTTGTGGATTTTTCCTCCTTAGTTGGAGCACCTTGCACTTCTCAGTGTTGAACAGCATCTGGTTCTGGTCCACCCATCTAACTAATCTGCCTAGGTCCGCCTGGATCATCAGCCTACCCTGATGCATGGCTGTGCTTCCCCACAGCTTAGTGTCAGCGGCGAACTTTACCAGTGTGCTTTTCATCCCCATATCCAGATCATTGATGAAGATGTTGAAAAGCACTGGTCCAAGTATTGAACCTGGGGGGACCCCACTGTCTACCTTCCGCCAAGTCAACACAGATCTGTCTATTAGTACTCTCTGGGTCTGACCCCAGAGTCAGTTTCCCACCCATCTGACCATTGAATTGTTGAGCCCAAAGTCCCATAGTTTTACCTGGAGAGCCTCATGGGACATCAAGTCAAAATCCTAAAGTCCAAGTAAATGACATCGACCTCATCTCCCTTATCCAGGTGGTGAGTAACCTGGTCGTAGAAGAAGTTGAGGTTAGTCAGACACAACCTACCCACAACAGACCTGTGTTGCTGTCGGGGTTTAAACCTGTAACAGAACATAAGTTCAGTGCATATAAACCAGTTTCAAAATGGCTGAAGCTGGTTTGAGATAAATCTGGTTGAATGTAATATCAGACTTAACTGACTGAGCTCAAACTTGTTTCTGCAACTTCTGTCCCAGACCCCTTCCTGGTTTAAGTTAAACCAGAGTCCCCCAGCATCCTGGTATACTCTGCAGCCCTGGGCTGGGCTAGGCTGTCTGCTCCAGCAGAGCAGGGCTGGCTCTGCCCCTCTGCTTCCTAGCCAGAGTAAGAGCAGGAAGGGGCAGGAGTGTGGCCCAAAGGGCGAGCACCAGGTGGACCCCAGCTCAGGTCTGTGCCACTGGGACAGGGAGACGGGGAAATAAATCCCCTCCCTGACCAGTTCACTTGAGGCTACTGCCAGGGCTAGCCACCCCTTCCCCAACACAGCTTCCCTACAGCCAAGGGGACACTCTAGCACTTCTGGCCTGAGCCACTGCAGGCATGTACCTGCATTTCCTGAATTAAAAATGAATGACTATTCAATTGCAAATTGGTTCTATCTGGGCAGGTTAGACTGACCTGAAAAGATTGAATCAATTCAGGGTCCAGTTTTTTGAATGCCTGTCCCTAGCCATAGAAAGACTCAGGCATCTTTCCCCGGGCAGACAATAGAGGTATATATCTATCATGGTATGATCTCAATAGGTTGAAAGGAAAATTCTGAACCAGTGTGCATTGCATCCTCTTGTGCTCTAACCCACACAGAAGGGCCTTTTGTCATCTGTCAGACATTTCTTTGCCCTTAAATCAGAGTACTAGTGATTGCAAAGATGGGCTATAGGATACTGGACTGGTTGGAGGGAGCTGTCAGTGTTCTTCAATACTAGGCTCTTCAAAGCTGAGCTCTCCTCCGTAAATCAGTGCAGGTGAGGGTTGGGCAAGACAGCCATGGTCACCTAGTCAGAGTAAGCTTTCAACCTCAGCAGTGGAGTCTGCCTTTGATCACTTATGCATCCCCAGCAAAAGGTTTTGAGAAGCTGTTTCCCTGTCATCATCCTAACCAGTAATGCTCCCCAGTATGTATGCAGATTCAGTACACACAAAAACACCAAGCAAAATTTCAATCAAACGACCTCTAATTTTCTGTGAAGCAAAAACCCTGCTAGATCTCATTTTCAAAATCTGTGAATGTAGTCTTTTATATCCTTTCTCTCTCCTCCTCATCTCTATCATTCAGTCATTCCTTGTAGTTTTTTCTTCATTCATTAGCCTACATTTAATCT
>NW_017729031.1:23301977-23309705 GCF_001723915.1 Gavialis gangeticus
CTTCATTCGATAGCCTACATTTAATCTTTCAGTGTCAATATTTGCCCCGTAACAAAAAAACTCATGCTCCATGACCCTCATTGAAGAAGAGGCTAGATAAACATTTATCTGAGATAATTTAGGACTTGTGCATCTTGCATTTGTGCATGGGCTTGAACTAGATAAACCATGGGGTCCCTGGCAAACCTATGACTCTGTGAACATTTTCACAATAAAACTCAACCAAACCTCTATTCATAAATGGCAAACCTTAAAGGGCTTAATTCTTTAATAATTCTACAAAATATTCACAGATTTTAAATTAATTACCCATTTCTAAAGTACACATATGAACGTCTTTGAAATAGTATTTGAAAGTAAATATCATTGAAGCTTTCTAATGCTATCCACACCAGAAAAAGTTCATTTGTTTAAGATTCAGAAATATACTGTAAACCTATCTCTCCTGTCTCTAGAAACATAATGTAAGAAACAGGATTATCTTCTTTTACCTTTGGGGCTTGAGTTTTACATGCTTAATCCTAGTTTCCTATTTTGTAATTTGACTGTCAGTTTATTGGCAAGAAGTAGTATAATGTTTATTCACATAATTGTGCCAGCTAGGATTGCTGTCAAGCTTGACTATACCAAGGTATAGGAAATCATACAAATTACCACCTTAGTGGTAGTTGATAGCTTTAAATTATGCCTTATTAATGTTGTTATACATTTCAATTAGTTGACCTAAAATATAGCGGCTTTTCCAATATTCATTTTATTACTCTGAGAATTATAGAAAAATATGTTAAATTTCTGTTCAATACATTTGCAATTTGTAAATGCTGCACAAAGCCATACATGAGAGAAATAGTTCTGCAAATGTATGTATGCTTAGTACAGTAGACATTTCAAAAATAAATGACACCGATATTTTTTCACATAAGTTTGACTCATTATTTCTGCTACTTCCTCTCCAAACCACGGCATAATATATTTATGCAAACATAACTGTGCAAGGAAAAGGTGTAACATACTCTTTTATCTCTTGTGTTATGATCCACAATAAGAAAATTAATCTAAAATACTTAGTTGTGGCGCAGTGTAAGGAAAGGCAACCAAAGTGAAGGCTGGCACTGCTCTCTAATGTATAACAGCACTTCTGTATTATATTCTGTACTTTTTCTGTGTTAACAATGAGACTTGCAAAGTCATTTTAAGATCTGCAGTTTACTAAGCACCTGTGGTTCTAACTAAAGTGGTTATCCATTACCTATAAAATCTGGCTGTAAGCTAAGATTTCCCATTTAAAAAAATAAGGATTGTATTGACCTCACAGGCATGTGACTGCATGCTGTAATTTATTGCCATTCTCAAGTGATAGCAGTACAGGTACAAGGTATGATTGCAATTAGCAAATACTTCCCTTTTCCACATATAATTACGTAGACTTTATTAGAGGAAAAGGATGAGAACATTTAAGCTCTGGGAATGTGGATATTACTTTAATTGGTGACTGTCTTCAGTGCAATTCCTAAATAAACAACAGTTGCTGTAGAGTCCTATCATGCAGACTTCCAGCTTGTCTGAGTCCACCGCCTCTGCTTTAAAATATTGGTCAGAGCACTGTGCTTGAAAAATCTTACAGGGACAGAATTTTCCAGCTGCAGTGCTTAAAACAATACGATGGCATCCTGATGTTCAGATAAATTGAGTGCCCGTCCCTCCTGTTGGGATCAGTATGAGTTGTGGGTCATTAGCAGCTGTGAATATCAAGCGACTTTCATTGAGATGCCTACCTTCAGTCACCCACATTGGAAAATGGTATTCAGCTGGGGGATTATTCCATTTGCACTACTGAGTGCAGTATAAAGCCGTGAGAAAATTTTGTAGGCAATTTTGTTGCTAGTGATTTGTACACACTTCAAAGAACCTTGTAGTCCTTCTTGCTAAAGTAACTCCACGTCAAGAAGTAAAGACATAATGTATTAGATGTGGTCTGTTCAATTTTCAGGTAGAGCAAACAGACATTGGAAGTACATGCCAGAAGGAACACTCTTGGATGTGGACTAAAAGCCCATAGGTCAACACACGTGGATTTCAAAGATAACATATTTAGTCCTGTGGGTTATTACAGTTCTATTATTAGTCTGTGTCTTCTGTTAAATCATGTATAGAGCTATTATATGTGACCCTTGCTCCACAGGTTTCCTTAAGTTAGGGACTAGTTTGAGAAAAGAATTGATTGTAGGCAGTTTTATGAGAATATGAATCAAATGCAACTTCTGGATCTAAAAGAATGGAATTATTTACAGCAATAAATTAGCTTCAGCTTTCTGCTCCTGACTCAACTCACATGAACAGTCTTATTTTTTTTAAAAATTGACTACCTTTAGGGAAAGTCAGTGCAGATTTGCACTTCCAAAGGACAGCCTTGTGTATTATATTGTAAGGTTAAAAAAAATAAATTGTACTGTAAATTGTAACTGGAGCCCCTTGATACATGCTAGTTATGTCTCTGATTATGTTACCCATCTATAAGATTGCTGAGTGGAATTTGAACAAACATATTGCAAATGTAACAATATGTGTATGTACAGCTTCAAATTACATTTGATTATGGCAGCACTAAAATGAAACATTTATCTAAAGGCATCAACAAGAGAAAATATTTTTCTTCCTCGGTGTCAGGTGTAAATGAGAGGATGTTTGTACAAAATAAATAAATTTAAAAATTCCCTGTTGACTATACAGTACTACTAATCAATGGCATGTAATCTGATTCAAGTCAATTAGACTGTGTGTTGTGAATGCCTCCCAACCACATTTTGATGTCAGTAGGTATTTTAATTTTCTGTGGCACTTTATGGTATCTGCCTGTCATGATAGATGTTTTATTTTGTCAATATTGAATCAAGAAACAATTAAGCTTTATGAAACCATTCATGACCATATCCTCAGCTGGTGCATTTCATCTCCTCTGAACTCACTACATCTATGCTCATGTATACTAGCCAGAAATATGACCCTCTGATTGTCATTGTCATCTCCCTCCTGCTTTAGAGAAGTAAAGCAAACATCTATAATGTCATTCTGGAGTTTTTAAGATTCGTTCTAATGGGGTTGAGGCTACATGTTATAACCTACATTATAGTCATCTCCATAAACAATTTTTATTTAGGAGTGAGTGTTGTGGGGCAAAACAGTGAGGTTCCTCAAAAAGAGTCTATCCATCGCCAAAACAAAATCAATATAATATACTCATCTATTTTATTTCTTTCAGGTTGCCAATCAGGTTGTTCAAGCTCTACTTACTCAAAAGGTGAGTTGCTTCTCTGATTATGACATGTTGTAAAGGGCCAGATGCTGACCATTGAATAAGAGAACGTATATTTGGACATAAGACCTTTTTTTAAAGAATGCGTGCACAAATTTCACAAACACAACTGCAAAATTTCAAGGTATAACTTATGTTCCTCTTACAACACCAACAACAACTATTTATGAACCTGGATACCT
Source organism: Gavialis gangeticus (assembly GCF_001723915.1). Taxonomy (NCBI): domain Eukaryota; kingdom Metazoa; phylum Chordata; order Crocodylia; family Gavialidae; genus Gavialis; species Gavialis gangeticus. The sequence goes on from NW_017729031.1 coordinate 23,305,473, forward strand.
CAGGAGATAGATAATGGAATACATCACTGCATGCCATTAAATACTTAAAATATTCCTGTCTAAAGTCAGGAAGGCCTGAATGTCCTTCCCATCTGATGGCTCAACAATGGCTAGTTCTCTCTCCTAGTCCAGTTCCTGTTTCTCCGAGTCCAATTTAGGAAAACATTATTGCATTTGTCACTAATTGGCCCTCTTGTTTCTCTCAAAAGAATGTAAGGATCAAATGGGAGATCCTGTGCTCCATAAGGGGCAGTGGGAAGGCCGTGGTATAAGTGCATGTCCATATAGTATAATAGATGTGAAGGAAGAGGTTCTTTCCCTTCCCACCCCCTGTCCTGTGGAATTGTGCTTTCTTGTATGTCTGCTCTACAGCAGGTGCACAGAAGGGCTTTGCAGGTATATGTGTGGGAGTATCCCATTTATAGTCACTGATTTTACAGACTGTACAAAACCAAATGAGAAATGGTGGGAGGAATTAACAATGTATTCTGCATCTTTAAACTCAGCAGCTATGACCATAGAAAGACTCTACACCTGCTACTGCAGATGGAGATTCATTACTCAGTTTTCCATTACTGTGTCTTATAGGTTTGAGTGCAGAGCAAAGCCTTTGGCTCTGTGCTCAGAATACCACTTTACAGAGCTCTGGACAAAAAAACCTACAATCTAAAACCTAGAAATGATCTATGCAATTCAGATATAAGCCAGGGCTGCATAGGGAAGTTTGCACTTTGCTGCCCATACTATATTCTCCGTATAGTTACAGAAATACAGTCTCCGGAGCTGTCACTATTCCCCGTCATGAACAATATTTCAGCTATGCTAAAGGAAGGCCAAAGTCAATGAGTTTATTATTTTGTGTATCTTAACTGGAAACAGAGGCTCGTCCTTGAGTATAAACACGAAACCTGATTTGTTTTGTAATATAAAAACGTAGGTGATGACGTATTTGCTGAAGGGTTGCTTTCAATATAGTAATCTCTCATTTAGGAAGCATTATGGTGTTTTCCATATGAGGAGAAAAACTGAATCTCTTTGCAGTAGGAGGCAGACATGTTGATGACAACATACTTCCCTAGCAATGAAAACGCCCAGACTCACTAGAAGCCAAGAAACTCACATGGATATAATAAAAATGGATTTGAATATATTTAGTAAAGTGATTTTCTTAGTATTGATGAGATATAACAGCTGCTTACCTACTACTGAGTAATACCAGCTAATATAATATCCATAGAATGATGAAAATGGGTACTCTTCTAAATGCTAATAAATAATAACAGTTACAGTACTTCTAACAGCATTCATATGAGTTCTTTTACCAGAAAGGACAGGAAAACAATAGTGTATAATAGGTAATTGGACTATTTGAGTTGGTCACAAATGGGTAGCTATACAAATCCAAGTAATAACTAGTAAACAGCTAAATCTACTGTAGTCCAGCTAAGCAGTAAGATGCAGCAAGTCATGGCAGGGTGAGGTAACACACCTCTGGGGCTGAGAGAGGCATGAAGAGAAGCAGAGAGTTTTCAAAGATTCAAGAAGAGTAATAATGCACAGCAAGACGTATTGTGTGTGTTTTATCGTGGACTTGAAATTACACATCCAGGATTAATTTTTGTTTAAATTAAGTGTATTCTGTAATGGAGGAAATAAAGTACTGTACACACAACATTATATGAGGAAACTGTGAGTCTGCTGAGGGACGCTGGTGACACAAACCAAGAGAGCAGAGCCTGAGTGATTTATCAATGTCAGTGAAACCTTGAGACAGAATTACAGTCTTAAATGTGCACTTTTGGAGTATATCATTTGTTATAATACATACAGAGTTCCTCTGATGTGCATAGCTTTTCACCAGGAATATGGAAAAAATGCGTACATTTGAGAATTGTCCTGAATTAGCCTCAAAGCAAAAATTCACCACTTTATGCAACAAAATGATATGGGTTTTCTTCCTCCACAAACAGCAAGTTTTACGTCTGGGAAATTTAAGAAGTGATAAAAACAACAAAATTATTTTGAGATAATAAGGCTGGAGGTTTTCTTAAGACCTGGATCAGCATTGTGAAATTGAAGTTTACAGTCTATAATAGATCTGTTTCATGATGTGTGGATCCAACATCTGCATGCCATCCTGAGATGCTAGAGAATATCTATATTCTTCACTCTAGGGTCTGCTGAACCATTCAGTGTTTTTCCTCACTTAAGAAATGATCTCTTGATGTTGACTCCCCAGCCAGCTATCACTCTGTTTCCAACCTCCTTTTTTGGGTAAGATAATTGAATGGGTGGTCACCTGACCACTCAAGGCACATCTGGATGCTATCGGATTGCTGAACCTTTATCAGTCTGACTCTTGTCCTGGTATAGCACAAAGACTGCATATAGCCTTGGCAACAGTTTTTTGCTTGGAAATTGACAGGGGAACTTGTGCTTTGTTGAGCTTACTAGGCCTTTCAGTAGCCTTTGATACAGTTAACCATGAAATGCATTTATGTAGTGTGGTGGGTTTTTTGCAAAATTGCTCTTAATGAGCAATGGTAATGAGCAAGTGCTTATTTTTTCCCTTTGGACCTTTCCTGTGGGGTTCTCCAGAGCTCCATCTTGTTGCCACCCCTGTTCAATATCTATATGAGACTCTTATGCAAGACCATGCAGAGATTTGGAATGAGGTGCCATCAGTATGCTGGTGACAGCCATCTCTATCTCTCCTCCTCATCTGACCCAGACTTCATAGTCTCCATCCTTATCCTCTGCCTGCTTCCAGTTGGGGACTGCATATGAGTGAACCAACTGAAGCTGGATCCAGACAAAACAGAAGTGATGGTGGTTGCCAGAATCTGTGATTTGTGGTAATAAGGGTATCTAATCTATCACTGAATGGGTTCAGCCTTCTCTCACTCAGGTTTGCAGCCTTACTACACCTGGATTTTCAGGTGGCAGTAATGGCTATGAGTACCTTTCACCATTTGGTGAGAAAGCTCCAATCCTGTCTTGTCCAATCCTCACCTTGCCACCAATCTTGAAAAGGCTTTCACCCAACAAGGACAATCCTCACTTTGCCACCAATCTTAAAAAGGCTTTCACCCAACAAGGACACTCCTGCAGAGAGAGAATTCGCACATTTGAAAGAGCCATCTGGATACCATGTGTAGAATTGCTGCAATAGAGAAGAAACCCCCCCCCACGAATTGCATACCGCTGGTCATGATATATCATCCCTCCCTTGAACCCATATGGAAAACCCTCAGACAATTGCCACGCATACTAGAAAGAGACCCTGTTCTTAAAGAGATCTTCCCAGAACCACCCATCCTAGCCTTCAAACAAGCACCCAACCTCGCTAACCGCATCACCAGAAGCAAACTTCCTCAGGCCCAAAACACACCAAATAGATCCAGACCATGCCATGACAACAAATGCAAAACCTGCCAACACATCTCTACCCCCACACTTACTACACCCCACAACAGAGCCATCAGCATTCCTGCATCTTACAGCTGCACCTCCAGAAATGTGATAGATCTCATCTAAAGCAAAAAATTCCCTGATGGAAAATACGTAGGAGAGACCAAACAACAAGTGCGCACCAGAATGAATGCACACTGGAAATCTATCAAAGACAAGAACAGCCAATTACCTGTGGGTGCACATTTCTCACAAGAAAACCACTCTCTCTCCAGTCTCTCAGTTCTAATCTTTAAAGGGAATTTACAAAACACTTCTCAGAGATGAGCCTATGAACTTCACTTCATCAACCTCCTGGATACAAAAACTCATGGACTAAATATAGACATTGGATTTATGACGCATTATGACCTGGCTGACATCTGACTCCCCAGGTACCTCTCCACTATTTAATTGCTACATTCATCCCCCTGCCCACCCCTCCCCCCCCCGTCTGTCTCTCACCCATGGACTTCTCATTTTAAATCTTCACTGACTACCTGTAGTATGTAAAATACTCAGATACTACAGAAGGCCAATGTTATGCCTATCTTCAAGAAAGGGAGGAAAGTGGATCTGGCAAACTATAGGCCCATCAGCCTGACCTCTATCCTGGGAACGGTCTTGGAAAAGATTCTCAAAGAAGCCATCCTTAACAGACTAGCTGAAGGCAATATCCTGAGGGATACCCAGCACAGGTTTGTTGCAGGTAGGTCTTGCTTGACCAATCTCATTTCCTTTTATGACCAGGTGACCTATCACCTGGACAAGGGGGAAGAGATT
>NW_017729031.1:23314705-23368454 GCF_001723915.1 Gavialis gangeticus
CAGAGCACCCCAAGAGATGACAAGATCAAATGGTCACAAACTCCTCCGTGTCAGATTCAGGTTGGACATAAGGAAGAACTTCTTTACTGTCCGAGCCCCCAAAGTTTGGAATAGACTGCCGCTGGAGGTGGTTCAGGCACCCCCCTTTGAACACCTTCAAGACATATTTGGATGTTTATCTTGCTGGGATTACTTCCTGCCCCTGGGGTAGGGGGCTGGACTTGATAATTGTCCGGGATCCCTTCCAGCTTGAATGTCTATGAAATCTATGAAATGATTACTATAAAAATACCTGAGGCTGATACCTCTGGTATTGCCTTCTTAATTTCCATTAGTTCTGCTCTCTGGAATTCAGATAATGAGTTCCTGAAGATAACTTGAGGTACCATATTAAGTAATTGCTATATAATTTTAATATAATAAAACCAGGTACATACATATTCTTATGTTAATTTTTTATTCTTGCTTTTCTTCAGTTTTTTCTGCAAATGTCACTAGGTCTGGCATAGTTTACAGTATCTTGGATAGCAATCTGCCATCTTCAATTGTGCACTTATTCTTCAGCAGAGAGCCAAAATGTTAAGCTGCATAAAACTTCGAAGTTTAAAACTTAAAAGAAAAAGTTTGAGCAGAGGCATTGTTAAGGCTACAGCATTGTTTTAAACTGTCGGTTTCTGTGAATCATTTTTCCTCTTCACTGCACCCAGTACAGTTGCATCTTTATACTTCACAGTTACAGCCAAGGCTCTGTTTTAAATTCTTTGATTTTTTATGAGAGTTTTATAAATGAATCTGCATGCTTGTCCTTCCCTGAATGAGCCTATGCCACACTGCCCCATGTGAGGTCATAGATAAGAGAGTTATTAGCACTGTATGAGTTTTCACTTACAAAATTAAAGGTTTAGGATTTCTCTCCATTTCAAATAAAAGATATCATCGCCTCCTTGTCACTTTAGAAGGCACTGAATAAGTAATGTGGGCAGCCTGAGGCCTATTTAAAATAAGCACTACCCTACTACTTTGCCCAGAAAAATAATTTACTTCATCCACTGGTACCTTTGTAACCAAAGATACTTCAAAATGTTTCCAGTAGTCTCTGGACAAGTTGGTTCATTGTCATCACCTCTTTCGTATTCTCTGTGCTAACTACAGCACACTTGCTAAGAACGGGCACGGCTGCAGGCAAACACCTTGGTTACTTCTGGCTATTACTTCTCACTCTTGAATCATCTTACCAGGTCTGTGTACTTCTATTGGGTCAATATATTGTTAATCCTCTTGACAGGCAAACATATGGGAAGCCAAAGGCCTGTTTCTCCACTTTCAGTTGATGAAAATAAAGTCAGGCAGTATCAAAGGATAGCAACTGTTCTAATTTTAGGGAACAGAGCAAAGTGGTTACCTTTTTGAGAGGCAATAAATGTACACATGGACTATCTGTTTATACAAGCACCACTAAAACCATATACAGACATTCAATTTCTCCTGAGACAGTCACTGCTCTCCCCAGAGAAACCATGAGTGTAGAGATGTGCAGGATTTTTCTCCCAGAGCAAAAATGGCCACTCCAAGAGAAAAATAACCAGGGCACAACCAGGTTTAAATCACTCCCAGGAGAGTTTCTCCTGGGAAAGTGAATGTCCGTACACATTCTAAATTTACCCACTTCTTAATTTTTGCAGGTACATTTTTATAACACAGGTCTCCTGTCCAGCAAGGTAAACTAGCACTTGCATCATATGATTCTGTACAGTTATCGTGAATCAAATTCTACTCTGAATCCTTTTGAAGTCCACTGTAGAGCAGAAGCCTGCTTTCCTTCAAATGGCCAGTTAAAACAAGTCTTATGCCTTCATCAGAAATTGGCAGTCAAATATACTTTCAGGCCAGCTATTCGTAGGGGCCAGTTTATGGCCTAATGATTAGAAGTTGCTTTGTCAAGATGCACTCACAAACACCTCAGGTCTACCATACAGAAGTGAGAAAATAAATACGGTGTGATATATCCAGCATAATTGCTTCTGCCCTGTTCCCCGTTGCTTGTGTACTTGCATGGCCCAAATATACACCAGTTCCAAGTACCGGGAACTGAACAGTTCTAAATTTCATTGGAACAAAAGAAGTTAAAAGGAAATGTAGCACCTGGTACAGAAGGTGGAGCGATATGGAGCAGTGAAGTTATTGCAGGCAATACCAAAGGCTTTTTTTTTTTTGAAGTAGAATATCATTTAGTTTTCTATTATTTGTAAAACGCACTTAGAAAATTGCTATTAAAGTTTCTCTGCACATTACTTTTGTCATTTTTATTGGGGAAATGTTGGTTTCTTACTTCCCCTTCCTTTTTGACCCTGATGGAATATGTATCAGCATGGCTGAGCTTATGTTTATTTCACGGCCTGCGTACCAGTGCTACCAGAGATGCCACAGCAGCTCTCAGAATAAGCATTAGCTAGTGACTTTGCAGTCCTTATGCTGTCTGGGCAGCATGTGTGGTAGCAGAACATAAAACGTTGATCTTTTACATCAATTATGGCTCAAGTAGAAAGCTTTATTTGGATTATTTTTTGGCTAGCAAGCACCATAGTGGTTGCAACCCCCCCCCCCAAATATTTGGATAGACATTTAGCCCTAGACCCAGCAGATTTCTTTAGCACTTGCTTAATTTATGTTGGACAACTCATCTGCTCAGTCTCACATGCTTTATTGCCAAAGCAATGGGGTCCTACTTACGGCAATGATAAACGATGTTCAGTAAACTTTATGGCATAGGCACGGTAACAGTTTAATGTGAGGACAGTGAATTGCAGCCTGGGCCTGCTCTTACTCTTTGGTAAATTAAAGTTACCCCATTGCGGCTTCCCCCTCCATGGAAGATACCAGAGTACATTTCCCATTGTATTATTAGGAACAAATTTTTGTGCTTGGGCAGCTCTTTTCTTAACAAGTTGCAGTGAGTTCCTGCAGTTACAAGACTGCATCATCAGATCTAACTGAGATATTGCAGGGTGTATTGTATCAGGCTGGGGAAATGCAAACCAAAACAGGCTTAATTTTATAGATTATTTGATTTCTCTGCTTTGGACTGTGACCCAGCTTATGTGGGAGGGGAATTAACCCAATACAAGCAATGAAGACTTTAGGAATGGGTGTATCATAACAATGTGGTGCTCTGAACTTTCTCTAAGCAATAAGTAGAAGGTTGTGAATCTGTAGGGACTTTAGCTAAACGCCCTGAGCCTTTTCACTCAGGCAGTGACTGTTCGTGCTTTGTGATCCAGAGGTCTCATATACAATCTCTACTTCTGATGACCCACCCTAGAACATGGTACAAGGGGTAGCTCTCATTTAGATTCACACTAAGATGGATTTCCCCAGACAAGACTGTAACAACCTCACTGAATTCATATTTGCAGCTTAGCCACCTCAAATGTGGCAAGCTCAGAGACAGTGGGCAGGGAAGAAATGCACCACCCCCAGTGTAGCTGTCAATGCTATTGAGCTGGCAACAACGGTGTCATGGTACTACTCCGGAGCAAACAAAGCGGGTCAGACAGCACATGAATGCCTCCAGGGTGCACCAGACTACCCCTTGTGTGGTGTAGCTTACATGGCCTATCTTGTTGCCCAAGTTTTCCAGCAGATTTATATTTTTTTTGACAGATTTTGCAGTCATGTTGATACAATAAAACACACTGCTGGCAAAGTCCCTTTTTAGATTGAGACAGCACTGCAGAAGGATGCATATTGTGACTAATATTTTTGATTTCAAAGTTTTAAAAATATCCTTTGAAGATCAAACAATCTGGAGAAATGGTATGGCATATTTTTTCCCATTTATTTTGCTATTTCATAAATTGTCTATTTGCCTTTTCTTTATGTGCCATATTCTAAGAGAGATTTCAAATGTTTCTGTTAGATTTTTTTTCTAATCTTCCTTGTTTCTACTCCCCTGTAGGATCTAAGGGAGGAATGCATAAAGCTGAAAACAAGAGTTTTTGATTTGGAGCAACAGAATCAGACGCTAAGTGTACTTTTCCAACAAAGAGTCAAACCAGCTTCTGACCTCCTCCTCCAGGTAAGGAGAGGTCTCCGAAAGTTGAATCTGTTCAATTTATATTCAGTGCAATTATATAATGTTTTTCTTCTTGCTAAAATGTCAACAAGCACAAAATGACAGCTGATAGATGTCACACATTAGAAAAATATCAGTTATCTATACTTTGATGCTGTTGAACCTGCAAGTGTACACTGCCAAACTGACTGCATGTTGTGTTGAGAGAAAAGTGTAACTGAGAAATAGCTTACTTTTTGAAATGCTTCTTCAGTATGATAAATGGTCTTTATCCTAGGGTAAAATCTCTCATCATAATTTTATAATAATGCACCTGGTTGTGAACAAAGCGTGAGTTTCTATGAGAAGAAAATCGCTGTTTTTACCTTTTTCATCTTGGTTGTACTATTAATATATTACATGAATATGTTACAGCAATTTGGGGCCTTTTGTGAAAGGAAGCCATTGAGGATCGAGACATAAAATGATCAATCTCCCCGTCTCACTTGCCATTCTCAAACAATCAGAAATTTTCTAGCATATTTTGCCTTGGCCTATTCCATTATTATGAAATTACATTTCTGTCCCCTATTTTTCCCTCCTACCATTCCAATTAGGCACAAGATGCCAGCAGCACTTCAGCTTGAGCCAGAAAATCTGACTTTGGTGGTGGAAATTAAATTAAAGTTTATTTATGCTGAGAAGCTTCTTTTAGGGAACAAATTCTGCCCTTAGCTATACGCATGTAATTGCCACTGACTCAAAGGGCACGTGAGGAAAGAATCTGGCCTGGGTGACATTAGTTTGGCCTGCATGAAATCACGTGCAGCTCTTACAGAAATCACCACATGTACCTGAAGGCAAAAATTGGGCCCTTGTATAGCTTGTCAAAGGAGATGATTGCAAGCTTGTTATTTGAGTTGTTCACAGCTAGACTGCACTGAGTGCTGAGGAATATATTGAAGAAAAGGAACATGCATTGGCAGAAGAAAAGACTAAGTGGTCAAATACTCCTTCTCTGCACTGGTTTCAGAAAATTCATTTTTATTTTGCATAGAAAAATAAAATTAAAAATTGGAGACATCAGAAATTAACTCATCCTCTAACTAGATATTTCCTGTATAAGTCTAATTTATTTTTAAGATTTTAAGAAAGGTATTTCCTAATAATTTTACTTAACTGTGTTAGACTGGGAAAGCATTATGTCTACCTTTTGGAGTACCACCTCAATAAATTATACTCTTTCAGAAATGCACTTACTTGTGTCCATCCCTGTTGATGAAAGCACTAAGTTTGTTCCTAAGTACATTTCTGAATTAGGGCCAAGGGCCATAAAATTATTTGAATGGTTTGGTTGAATGGTTAAAGAGAGCCATATTCAGGTTGACGCCTCCATTTACAATGAGATCCACGGCTCTCTCCAAACCAGTGAAGATGACATTATAGTTTTCCTTGAGCCACACATGGTTGTTCTCAGGCAGGATATATGAGCCAGATGTTTTTGAATAGAGTCCCAGATCCTTTGTCAGTTAATACAGGCCATTCTCCGTATAGGTTGTTCTTATTTTCTAATTATTTGGTTTATTTAAAATTCATTAGAGAATCAGAATTGACTAATTTTATGTTCCTTATAAACATTTATAAATTCCAAAAAGTACACACGTGGCTTAGGAATAAAAGTGGAATTTTTCAGAATGCCCAAGTCATTTACAGAAGAAATTTTGAAAAGGGAAGTTAAATCTGCTGTGGTAGTGTAGGTGCACAAGTACCATTCAGAGTCAATGGGACTGGTACTAATAATTCACTTTCATACTTCTGGATCTGTCACCCTCCATTTCCTATTTTATGCAAGGGTAGGCAACCTTTTCTGGCTGTGAGCTGGAACACCCCACCTGGAGTCAGAGGCAGGCAGGCACTAGTGCCCTGCCACAGCCACCGCTTGTCTTCCCAGCGGTATGAGGAAAGAGTCCGCAGCTGGCACTTCTCCCCATGGCACAAAGGGAAAACACCTGCCTCTGGCATTCATCCCCATGGCAGCACAGAAAGAGCATCCTTGACACCGAACGCTGCCCAAACCCCATGTCTGCAGGCTGGGGTCAAAGGTTCTGCGGGCCATAGGTTGCTAACCCCTGAGTGTTTATAATGTATTTTATATAATGTTTAATTATACATTCATGCAGTTACATACTAAAATTATTGATGGAATTAAATACATTTACAAATATAAAATTAAAAAAACCCTGCAAAAGAAGAGTGGAAGGAAGAAAAATCACATGTCCTTGTTCTACAGTAACCATGATTATTATTATCAGCAGTAACTTGTTTCAAGGGTATTCTTTGATGAGCCATGGCTCTACTCTTTTGCTTAAACTTAAACATGCTTGTTAAACTATATACACATCTCTTAGCATACCAAACAGGTTTAATTTAAATGGTGCAGGAATCTTGTGCCAGTGAATAGAAATGCTTTTTAATATCATGACTCACCAGTCTTTTAGTGCATTCAACTTTAAACAAAGCCTTTACAATCTGTTTGGTTTCTTTATATATAAACAAGAGGATAATATAATTCAAAGTGTTATCATTAAGAAAAAAGCAGTATAAGTGATTTAAATTTGAGTGCAGAGCATGTTTTGTGTATAATACTGATTGCACTGTGTTGATTTTCCTCCTGGTTTACACACAGGTCAAAAGAAAAACTGATTACTTCTGTTTTATAAAATTTCCTGCAGTGAAGGTTTTCATGGCTACTTTAAGATGCCTTCATTGTAAAACTATTATTAAGTATTACATGTTCATGAATTTTGGATAAATAGAAGTACATATGAAATCCTAGAGACTAATAATACTGGGGGGAAAAATGACTGTGTTTATCTAGGGGATTTGATTATGCAGATCAGTACATTAATTCTTTGGCATTAGAAATTTCTGTGCATCCATTGCTGGCAGTGGATGTCACACAGGGGAAATCTCGTTCCTGTCACAAGAAGATTAAGTAACACAAACTCTGACACAAAAGACCAGTGTTTCCAAAAGGAAGAGGTAATTCAGACTCTGCCCCATCATCTCTTTCGTGCTGTTAGGTGAGTTTGTTTTAAGAGCTACCCTGCCTCTTTGTGGATATGATTTCCAGTTGCTAGAATTGATTAAAGCATTAGATTAGGAGTAGGCCTCAGTTTTCTCATTTTTAATCCTTTCCAGCCATGGTTTTTTGGGCCACTGCAGTAGGCAGCTCCCTGGATAAATGCTACTACTAAAAAATGGCAGTACTAGGAAGTAGGGGGGTGTCCACAAATGCATACATACCTCTGTGCTCAGATCCTTCAAGAGAGGTGGAGGAAGGTTTGGAAAGGAAGGCTGGAAGCTCAGTTTTAGCTAGCCGTGTTATATTTAATCTGGCAGTGGGAGAACCAAGGTGGGAGGTGACCTTAGGCCATGGTTTAAAGATTAGATAATAGCATAAAAGGCAGGAGTGAAGAAGCAGGTTTGTAAATATTGGCTTAAAAGGTTGTAGTGGAAATGTAGGTGCCACGTTGAAAGGATAAGATAACCAGAAGAGAAGGTAAAGAGGAAGAAGTCACCTAGGATCAAACCGATCTGTTGAATTGTGATTGTACAAGATGCCACTAAAATACAAGCAGAAATGACATCCTGCCATTTCTTTCTGCTTCATCTTCAGTTATATTAAATGAATAAATACTTTGTTGCTAAGGAAAATATTTTATCTTGTAATATCCTAAGTATGAACTTTTTTCTGTACCCTTCAGCTGGTGCTCCTCAAGACATTCTTGTGACAGAAAGTTGCTGAGAGCTTTTTCTATTTTCTTTTTTCTTTCTGTAGTGGCCATAATGGAATTACAGACACAAGGCATGACTGTAATCCCACATGCGCTGCTTTTATAACAGTGTCATTCCATTGTCTTCAATGCAGTTATCTTTGATTCAGAGCATTGTAATTATTTGGCCTGTACTTAATATAGTTTATATTTTATAAAATCTTGTACACTGTGATGAATCAGGAAAATCTTTTTTTAATAGGAGGGACATATACAAATTTGTTACCTGAACTCTTTCGGCAGCGTGTTGTTCTCTTATCTCCCTACACCAAGTTATTGTCTTAGCTGTTGGCAAAGCACACTAAGAGCCTGGATGAAAGATCTAAATAAGTACAAAGTACTAGTAGTATTTATTGATTTGATTTATTTGATTAAATGAAAAGGAATATTTATGAAGAATGTGGATAGCATAAAATAATATTATAAATCATAAGGCCGGGGGAGTCTCTGATACCAGACTATTTTTTTACTACCATGTTATATGTCATAAACATCTCACTTTTGCAAATCCAGGACAAACAGAGAGTATATGTGAAACATCCACATATGCCTTGTGTACCTGGGGCTGGATTGTCATGATCCATGATCATGATGGATCCATGGCTTTCACATATTGTTTAATTTTCTGTTCGAAATGTGTTTGGAATGATGCAGACAGATTGCTAAAATCCCAGGTGGTTTATTTAGGCTATAACTAGTTTTGCATTAGCTTTGGTAGTGATCTGAAGGGTAAATCTATGCATTTAAGGGTAAGTGTAGGTGTTCAGATGGAAATAGTTAGTAGGAAGGGGTAAATTTTACCAACAACGGTATTATATATATGGCAACAATTAATTGCGCTAACTCCTGATAAGAGGAATGGAATGGCTGGCTTCAGTATCTGCCCTCATGATGTTGTTTGTAATTCAGAAGGTTAAAAGAGAATCCATGGTGGCTTATTTCAATGGAAAACACAAAGGAGATTTTTAAAATTTCAAAAAAATAAGCCTCTAATACAGGAATTCTCAATCGCTAGGCTACAGCCCAGTGTTGGGCTGCGGTGGGTCAGCTGCTGGTCCACAGCACGGTTGGCTGCCAGATTGGAAGTGGCCGCAGACCAGCAAACTGTGGCCCCCCAGAGCTGGGCAGAGAGGCCACAGCTCCTTTTGCAGGGTCCGTGGCAGCCCAGGGGGTGGGGTTATCCTTATTTGTCTTCTGGCTGGAAATTTGAGCCATGGTCAGCTGTGACTGCTGGGCCATGGTTTGCCGGGCCACGACCACTTCCATGCTGTGGTTGGCCGGGCCACAGCATAAAAACTTTGAGAACCCATGCTCTAATAAATCAGAACCATCTTAAATTGTTAGAAAAGGGGTTGTCATAAGTTAGCTTTTCATTTAAATAACTGTGCCAATTTGGAATGACAGCTACATAATTTAGGTCTGATGGCATATCAGCATATCAGATCCTGCCTCATGCCAGCCTGTTCTTTATATGTAATTAGGAACAAGATTAGTAAACTAAGTTGCAAATCCCTTCAAAGCATTGTCATTTCTGCAGTTGGCCTGTTGATCTCTTTCTCAACTTTGTTCCTTTGCATTCATAAGTTTGTTTAGCTACATTGGAGAGCTCCACAGCAAAATCGGGGACAGATTACCCATCTTTAATTTTCCCTGAGCCTGAGGAAGGACACCTGTGCCCGAAAGCTTGCAGAATTTTTTTTTTTTTGCAATCACTTAGTTGGTCTAATAACAGGTATCATCTCTGAACCAAGAGTTATAGAGTTTTGCATTTCTTTTTGTCTCAGACCAGAGACAAAAAGACAGCTACCAACTCCAGAACAAACTCTGTCCCCTGTCTTCATTTAATGAAAGTCACTTAAAGGCTGGTGAATCAAAAGTGAAAGTTAAGTCCAGAGATTCTGCTTGTTTAAGCAGAAACACAGTAAAGGGAGATATTTGCTTAAAATATTCTGATGGTTGCCACCGCTGTGATAACACAAGGGGACAAAAGCAACTTCCCAGGCAATTTGCAGCAGCCAAGTTCCGTTAAAACCAACCAATTTAAACTTCATCCAAGAATTGGTTAGCAGACAGCGAAGACCATGGAGTCTACAAAGGTTGAAGAAGAAGAGCTCTAGAATAGCAAGTGTGAGGCCATGCATGAGACAGCCTGTTAAGCACCTTAGCAATTCTTGCTGAGAGATTTCTCACAAAGAAAGGAAATAAGCCACTCAGAAGTGATTCCATGTCATACTGCTAGGCTTTTTTAATACTGTTGCATCATCTGTTGTATCAAAAGAAACTGATCTAGATGAATGAATCAATGTATTCTGAGCAGGTGATTTTCATCCATCTCCAGGAGATATTGTCAAATATCATCAATACAGTGCCTATACATTTCAAGCCTGAGATCAAAATTACTAAAGAGATTTGGCAACTCAGGAGCTTGCTGGATTTGCTTTCCAAAATCTCCTCAGTAATAGTCCCCCAAAATAAAAATATATTTTTTTTTGTCATTAACAGAATCTCCATCTCTATACTAGCCATTTTCCAAGAACTCAGGAAGAAGGATCCCTGCTCCAAGTAGTTTGCAATTGAAAGGCAGGTAGATAGAAGATTGAAGAAACGGAAGAATAATATGTAAATTTATGTACAACTCAAGTTGATGTTCCCGCGGGAAAATTGGAGGATTGCAGGCAGGCTTAACTGCTCGACAGTTAGGTGGGTAGGAAGCTGGCTGTGGGGTAGGACCCAGAGAGTCCTAATGAGCAGATCTGTGTCATCCTGGCGAGAAGTGGCCAGTGGTGTCCCTCAGGGGGCTGCGTTTGGTCCAGTGCTTTTCAACATCTTTATCAATGATTTGGATGTGGGGGTGAAGAGCTCACTGGCCAAGTTTGCACATGACAACAACTTACGGGGAAGCGTGGTCCTGCTTGAAAGTAGGCTGCAGATACAGGCGGACCTAGATAGGCTGGCAAGTTGGGCGGATCGACATGGAGAAGTGTAAAATGCTCCATCTGGGAACAAACAATCCCCAACATACTGACAGGCTTGGTGGCACCAAACTGACGAGCACCATGACTGAAAGGGATGTAGGGATAATAATAGACCACAGTATAAACATGAGCTGTCAATGCAATGCTGTAGCCAGTAGGGCAAACAGTACTCTGGCATGAGTCAACCAATGCATCTCCAGCAAAACCAAGGAAGTGATTCTCCCACTGTACTCAGTATCAGTGAGGCTGCAGCTGGAGTACTGCATCCAGTTCTTGGCACTGCACTTCAACAAGGACGTGGAAAAGCTTGAGAGAGTCCAGAGAAGAGCCACCCATATAATCAGAGACTTGCAAGGCGAGCCATATGAGGAGAGGCTGTAGGACTTGTGCCTTTTCAGGCTTAAAAAGAGAAGGCTGAGAGGGGACTTGGTAGCAGCTTAGTGCTGTATCAAGGGATCGGCAAACAAGTGTTCACCAGGGCGCCCTTGGAGAAAACCAGGAGCAATGGCCACAAACCGCTGGAAGACCATTTCAGGCTTAACTCTAGGACAATCTTTTTCACAGTTAGGGTGTCCAGACTGTGGAATAAACTCCCTCTAGAGGTGGTGCAATCGCCTACCCTGGAAATCTTCAAGAGGAGACTGGACGGCCACCTCGCTGGGGTCACCTGACCACAGCTGTCTTTCTTGCCTAGTGCAGGGGGCTGGATGCGATGATCTTGTGAGGTCCCTTCCAGCCCCTTCCAATCCATGAATCTATGGAACTTGATTGACTATAAGCAGTAGAGAAGATGAGGTTCTTTAGGGGGGATGTAAATGTGGCTGAAGCAGTGGGTTTGTAGGTAAGCTTGGAACAGATGTTGCATAAAGGCTGCAGAGAAGGTGAGGAAGTGGTTGTGTGAGAGACTCCCAAAAAGGCTACATGTATAAGCACAGAAGAGTGGGCAAGTAAAAAGCAGAACTTAAAGGTGGATCCAGACAGGGAGAGACAGCATTACACAGCTCTGTATTTGTTGACACGAAGCGTAAAAATGATGCAATATCAGATGATCAAATTGACCAGTGAGGAAGAATTCCACAGCTGTATTTTGCATAGACTGAAAAGAGACCATGTGTGCATTGGAGAAGCCAAAGAGAAGGATGTCTCCATTGTCAATATAACAAGGGTGGCAGAAACAGATTAACTTGTTGGGATGGAAAGGAACAGATGGATATAAAATGGAGCGATAACTGAGAAGATTATGTCAAGAGGTGGGTTAGGTGGGCACACTGACACGTGCATTAATGCACCATTGCTACTGCACATTAAGTTTAGTACCACCTCTAATATGAGGCACTAACTAAATGTGCAGAAGCCAGTACGGATGCACATTAGAAAAGGCAGAAGGTGTTTTTGTGATGTTTAATGCACAGTAGAGTGCAGTAATTCCACTGCACATTAGTGCATTAGCACGGCTTTTGCCAAGACTTGCTTATGTGCAGTAGAATTAGTCTACTGTGCATTAAGCGTCTTGTGTACATGCACCCTGTGGTAAGTAGCTTTTTAGCTTTGTGCCTTATGTTTCCTTTGACAGTCAATGCCTATGACTTCCAGCAATGGCTGTTGCTAGAATACAGATATAACTCATAGACTTGATGCATACATTTTGCAGAACTTCTATGTATGTTATTAGCTCATATTGAAGCAGAGGTTTTTGGCTTTTTTTGTGCTCAAGAACTGCTTCTGTACCCCTGGGGATAGGACGCTGCAATCATTCTTCTTGGTTAATAATTTCAGAGGTTGTCCAGTTGTGCATGCAGATGCAGATGATTCTGGAGGATCTCTGCTAACGTTCCGGTCACATGCAGCACACAACCAAAAGAGGAGTGTGACCAGATCACACTCCTCTCATAGATCTGCCATGGGGCCAGATCCTATTCCTGTTAGGGACCTAAGTGGCCTCGGGCACCAAAATATCATCCTGCTGCATTCTATACAACTCCCTGAATAACATCAAATGAAAAAAAGGGGAGGGGTCCTCCTCCTGCTTTTAGGGACTTAGTCTAAAGACGTAAAGGCATGTTATACAAGTAAGCATGGGGAATTTTTGAGACACTGGAATAGCATCTGGACTAAAAAAGCTACTTGCATGCCACCAGACTGCTTGCATTAAACACTTGCTAATGTGTTTTTCTGAACCAGAGTCTTCTTTGAGGTGATCCAGTCTTCCTGACCATGAAATCTTGGGCTGTGGAATAGTCTCCCACTATTCCACAGCCCAAGCATCATCACTTGAGACATTTCAAACCAAACTGGATAAAGAACTGGGAAGTGTTCAGCGTACAGTAGTTTTTCATTAGCAGTGAAATGGATTAGTGGACCGAAGCACTGATTTGTGTGATTCTATGATCTTTACCTGTCATTCTTGGCCTCTTATTTTAGCATCTAGTTTCTTACCAATCTTTTTCCCTCCATACAAAATGAATTAATAAAGTGCAACCATAATCCTAGTGTGAATGATAAATCTTTTAAGAGAAAATTATTCTCAGTGACCAGAATTTCTCAGGGCCTTGCAACATAGATAATTAGCCTTTACAGCTGCCAATAAAAGCATAAAAGAGTTTTCCATATCTATACAATCATGAGGTTTTGTGATATTTTAAGGACACATTTTCCAGATTCCAACATTAAAAGAAAGATTTGTCCATTACCCCACTAACGATAAATTGCTGGTGATAGACCACCAATGATAAATCACATCAGTACACAGTCTTGAGGCAAAACAGAAATGGTATTTCATAAAATATTTATCAATCATTTTGAAATAGGAAATTATAACTGTGCAGGAAGAAGATTGTATGGATCAAGAGAATAGTGAAATTACACTGATGCCAAGCCCTTAATGACAAACATAAGATTTTCCTGCTTTTCATTCATCCTAGTACAGCCAAGCTAAATACATGCAACTAAAACTTTATATTCCATTCCATCTCATGCATCATTAAAATAATTGTTTACTAAGTGCCGCATGAGGACACAAGCAGTAGATAAAGTGGCCCTATAGGTGTAACTTAGGTTTTCAACTTTTTTATTAATGAAGATGATATATACATTGGAAAAGATCCAAGTGGGCCTTGGGTGACTGTCTGGTCATAGTCAGAAAAATATCTTTATACTTATAAACTGAATACATTCAGTATGAAAATCTGTGAAAGGCAATAAACAAGGAGTCCCACCATGTCATTTTAGATACCTTTTTCAAGGTAACTGTATACTTATTTTTTTTAAAGCAGTAGAAAGTTATATGCTCCTTTATTTTCTAGTGTTGCATTTGTTTTTCACTCGTAATCATACCTACCTTAGAGAATTAGCCAATGAACGCAAAAGTGCCTTGGTATTTCAACCTGCTGTGTTTGCTGAGCATATGAGCAAGAGGTCAGTTTATTGTGTAAATCCCTATGTAAATGGTCAGAGTTTAAGTTGGAGCTCTTTATAGGCAGTTTTATCCCAGTTTCTGAACTTGGTGAAAATTCAGAGAACTCTGGTTGTTTTTGTTCTTTTATGACCAGTTCCGGTCTATTTCCTCACTCCTTTGGGACAGAGTTGCAGATGGAGAGAGATTTTAATGAAACAGTGGGTTTTACTGTGTATGTGCGTGTCTAAAGTGCATCTGAAGTCCACACAAACAGCAGGAGAAACTTCATAATAAATGCAACGTTGAAAGTGCAAAGATTTACTGCCATTGGTTGTATGGCAAGGCCAATATCAGAAATTTGATGGAAGCTGTAAGCATATCGTAGTTGATGCCTTTTTGTATTTGATGTAGATCGCCTTTTATTTTCTTATAGAATATGTATAGTTAGGCCAAGAGTCATGCAATTTCCTATTAAAATGGAAAAATCTTTCTGATTAGGATGCAGATGCTAAAATATAAGTTAGTCTTGGAAAACAAGCATCATTCTAGTCACAGTAGGCATAGCACTACCCATGTGATATATACAAAAGTGCAATTTCATGTCACCAGGCCAACTTTCAAAGCTTCCTATTTGAAATTATGTGGTGGAATATAATATCTACTGCAGGTCCTTCTTAAATACAATATGCATAAACAACAGGTGTGCTAGATAATTGTTTTCTCATCATGGTGCGTATTTCACACTCCATAACTCCCAAATGAAATACCAAAAGAATGCATAAAATTAAATGTTTCAAAGATTTGAGGGCTTCTGTTCTTTATGTTATAGTAGAAATCTATTGAAATTCTAAAATGGTATGTCAGTGTAACCACTACTATTAATGTAGCTAAATTTCTTGTATTTATTTTAGTTATCTTAAAAGACTTTGAAATATAAACAAAGGACGAGTACTTGAAAAATTAAGTGTATGTGTGTTTGAAGTTAATGGCTGGAATAGTAAATGAAAGATTAAGCTTCCATGTAGTATTACTTTACTACGTGAAAGTTTCTATGAAAATTTGACTTATTTTATCATCATCGTCATCATCATACCTATTTTTCCTGTTACCATTTTACTACCATGGTACTAAAACTTTGGGAATGAAACAACATAAAACTATGGCTCCATTACCTTAGATGTTTATACTGGTAAATATCCTTCCTGTTTACATTTCAAGCCACACAGAATTTTATCAAATCGAGGTAATTTGCTAGTGATTTTAAAAGAAATATTTTTGTACACCTCACCAGATGAATCTAACTGAATTTATGCTAAGTGATGTTAAAACACAAGGCCACTATAAGGTTTTGTCTTGCCATCTGTTATGAAAAAATCCACTTCCCTGGCATTTATTCTGTATACTATTATGTACACTGTGCAGTTACAGGAAAAGAATGGTTAAAAGTGAAAAGTTCTCTACAGTGAATCATGAAACAGCTAGTCAAACAACCCAGTCTTTTCGTACTAATTTTTACTAATATGTTCCCTCCTTTCTCATATGACCTACCCTCTGTAATGATGGTTTGATGCTGGTCAAATGTAGGTCCTCATCCAGAGGCTATGACACCATTGACTAAATCTCTGGTGACTTTGCTGAGAATGTGAAATACTGTATAGCAAGATAAAATCAGCACGTAGATGCTCAATGTAACTGAAGAGTCCATTAGTGCTTTAACTCTTAAATTACCATCTGGTTGTCTTTCTTGATAAGAGCAAGCTGAAATGAACAGTTACCGTTAACGTTAACATGATATTGCAACATGATATTGACAGACTTAACTTTCAGCATATTTTTCGTTGTTTGGTATTCATATTCATTTCTGTCTCTGAATGTGAGTAAGCCATGTTTCATTAGTCACTCACGTATGTCGGAGTACAGGAAGGAGTGGTGATTTGTCAGTGTCCTATGTGCAGTACAAGGGCATCTTGAACATTATGAATTAAACTCTAGCTTAGTGCATTAACAGTATGGAAACCACTGTGTCAGAATAATGACATCCTGAATTAATAACGCTACTTCAGGGAGGCCCACTTTTCAGTTCTTCTATTAAATCACTGATATGAACTTTTCTTTATTCTGCTCCCATATTGTAGGGTTTTGATTCTCAACTTAGACTCTTAATCGTATTTTTAAAATGGAGGTACTCAAGCTAATCTTTTCAGGTTTCCCTTTATGCATTCTAGATCAAAATTCTGTCCTAGATGCCTACTGCATGCCTACTTCTGGTAGGTAACTTCCGGTAACTATAGGTAACTTCCAGTAACTATAGCATTTTATTCTATTCTACAGACTATTTCATAGGAGATCATTGAGAATAAAATGATGTAATGTCTCTTGCAAGAAACAGAATTACCCAATCTTTACCAGCTCTTGGGGAGATAACTAACAGAAGGGTGGAAATAGACACCTCCATAAGTTTTTTGGGTTTTTTATGGCAGGACAAAGTGAAAGCAAACAGACATCCATACCATCTGTTGTGCCACAGATGCTCAAATTCATAGCCACAACGGAAGGTAGTAAGAAACCAAGTTGCTTTATTGCAGGCAACAACTGTGCATTTATGGCAGGAGAGCACAGGCAACCAAAAGCTGCCTGTGCTCTCTAGCCATCTGGGGCAGAGGCTCAGCAGGCTTGAGGGGCCAGGTCCTGCTGATCATGCTCCACTGACAACATCCATTTCCAGTCAAAGTTATCTTTAATTTAGGTTTTCCATATAATAGAACATAAGACCAGATTTTCAAGCACTCGGACAATTTGGTTGCTTATTCAAAGCCAAAAACAGGAGCTGACTTCTTTTGAAATTTCAGTGGAAGCAGTATTACATCTTGGGCCAAGTACTAGCCCTGTTTTATCTGCAGAAAACAGTTGGTGAGGGTTGAAATGTATAGAATTCTAATCAAATTCTAGTACCCCATCCTCCCAGGGCCTCATTACACCTTACCCTGTGAACCACACAAATGTTGACGGGTGTTAGTGCTAGCTCCAGTTTGCAGCAGTCACACTTCAGGCCAACAGGAGACTGGTGGAATGAAAGAGAAGAAGGTCCTCCCTCCCATTTCGGGCTTCCCTCTTGTCCTCCCCACCCCCCAGGACTTCCCTCACTGTTCCCCCCTGTCTTTTGCCTCCCCCTGCCCATGGGGCATTATTATTATTTCCTTGTGGCTGCCCACACTGTCTATCCCAGGAGAGCAGTCAGGGAAGGGTTAAATCTGGCTGCCCGGTTTAGAGTAGCCAGAGAGAGCAGAGTGGTGACAGCAGATGGGCAGACAGGTCAACCTTGCCCTGCCTGCTTCCTGGGACAGACAGCATGGGCAGCCACAAGTAAGTGGGGGTGGGGGGTAGAGGGGCATTGAGCAGGGATCTGGGCTGCTGGGGAAGCGGCGTAGGTGGGGTGTTTACACTAAGGTGTAGTTTAGTGTGGCTACAACTTAGTGTAACACAACCTGGGGAGCACAGATCAGAGATAATGTGCCCTGGAGCGGCTTCACTTTCAGCTGAATAACGAGTGCTTAAAACCAGTTTCAAGTGTTAGTGTCAGGACAATCCAGGAGTTAAGAGCTCCAGGAGCTCAAAATTACCGTGTAACAAAGCCCTCATGTAGAAATAGCTGCACAGAAGAGACCCCGGGGCAGAATTCTAGATCACCTTTCCTGCCCAAGCCATAGTCTTCCAGCCATGTAAGAACTTCAGCACTTACACGAAGCTTGCAATGCTATTGCCCATGCAGTATAGATGGTATAAATGTCCACTTCGCTGCTAAATCAGTATAATAAGCTATGCACCGGCTGAATAGTTACATGGCTACATGTGTACGTACCTGAGCACAAGTCCTGAAAAAACACGGAAGAGCAGCAGAGGTTTCTCCTATGTCCAATTCCCTATCCCCAAGCCAGCTCCATGGCAGAACTAACCTTTCATCCCTGCAGTAACCTCTGCAGACCCAGCACAAAGAGACAGGGAGACTGGGAACTACAGAAGGTTGGTGAATGAAAGTAGGGATTCTCTACTTCTTCCCCATAATCATCAGACCCACGTAGAGTCCATCTGTGTTGAGTTAAAGAATTCAACACTCCTTACGGCATGACTACAAATTGTCTCAGTAATAGTGGTTCTCATCTTCATTTCACTGGGAATCTTCCCAAGAAGAGATGGCCAGACTGTTCAGAGCAATTCATTTGTCTTATTTGGCCCTTTTTCCTTCTAAGAATTGTATGGGAACAGTTGTGATTTGCAGAAGTTATTTGCCATACATAATTATTTGGTTAATAGTTTTTAATAAATCTGTTTTGTGATCCCTTGATAGCTCATCGTTTCTTGAGTATTTGATATGTGGAAGTGGCCTAGTTTCTTTTTCTCTAGTTATTAAAACAGGACCCTGAAAAAATAACTTGGAGAAAGGTTGAGTCTCTCAGGGAGATGTAGGGAGCACTTTACAGAGAGCAGCCCAACCCTCATGTAATATTTTCCTGTTCTTCTTACAAAGGAGAGAGGGCTTTGGGGGTAGGTTTGTTTGTTCTTCTTTTAGCTGCTTGTTTATATGGACCTAGATGATTCCTGTGCAAGGTGGGAAAAGTCAGACAGGTGTATTGATTATGCAGCAGATTTCACATTAACTGTTCTCGTCTCACAAACAGAAAAGTGTGTTCTGTGGCTTTACCATCTACGCCAATTGGAATCAATCCTTGCAAGGGGGCTGGTAGCCATTCAGGCTCTCACTGGCCCCTCATGCCAAATAGCTCCTATGAGGCTATAGTAAAATGAGAACCAGTAGGCATATCTACTTGTGCAATTAATGAGAAGCAATAAACTCCAGAATTTAATGCCTCCAAGTTTATTTCTCCCGAGCATGCTGTTTGAATATGTGTCCCAGACTGCAGCACGTTAAGCCAAGTTGGAGCAGCCCCAGCTGGCAGGGGGCCCCAGGGGTCAGCCTGCCAGCCTGGGGCTTCTCTACCCCCTGTCAATGTGCTGCGGCAGGGCTGGCTGGGGCATGAGAGTGCTCCACTGTGGGGCTAGCCAGCAGACAGCCCCCACACTGAAGCACCCTCATGCCCCAGCCAGCCAGCTCCATATCCACACGTGCACTGCTGTCGAGTAAAAAAACTCCACAGCCGGATAGTACTTGTATTTATTTGACCTTGTACTTGTACTTAGAAGTACTATCCTGCTGTGGAGTAAATTGGTTTACTTCAGCCTAATTGCCCTATATGTGTAAACACCGAGGCATTTACTGTGGAGCAAATTAGCCAACTCTGCAGTAAACATGTCATGCAGACACACCCAGTGTTGTATAAAGTTTGGGTTCCACAGATTAATTTTCCCCGATATGGGCCTTAGGCTCTGCCTCCATATTGGCTTACACTAAAAATCTTTGTTCCATATTCTAATACGTGTTCAACATCTCCAGGCACGGGAACTTTCCCTGCTGCTCTGCGTATCTTCTGGCCCCTCCCTACTCTTTTGCCTTTTGCTGCTTTGACTGGATGATCATGCAGTTTGAAAATGCTTGGTTTACCTTTCTCACTGTCCCAGTCTCTCGCTCCTCCTAATGCCCTCTACCCAAAGCACAAAGTGGTTTTATATTGGAGCAGTTGAGCTAGTGCTTTTGGCATGAATGTGCTTTTCTACTTGTAAATGTGATTATCTGCAAATGAACTGAAGCTCCTTCATTAATCTGAACAAAGCCAAATGCTTTTCCAGTTCCTGGAAAAGAGAAGTTAAAAATGGGCCTTGTTTCCTTGACTCAGATTGAGTCAGATTTAGGAAGCAAGTTATTGAACACTTTTTTTTTTCACTATTTATTGCTGTTCATAACACCACCTTGAGAAAAGTATATTTCTGTTTTGCAGATGGAAAACTACAAAAAGTTAAGAAATTTGCTCATCTCTTTAGTAATCAGACTTAATATCAAGAATTCCTGAATTTCAGCCCTGTGCTTAATCCACTTGACATAAAGTCTATGGAATAATTCTCTGGAATAATTATGGAATAATTCTTGTTATGGAATAATGCCTGGGGGTGGACACTTTACTGCACAGTAGACTAATCTACTGCTCAGCAAGACATCACCATGTAACTGTGTGCAGCTACTGTGCAGTAGATTAGGTTAATGGGCAGTTTTCTGTTAGGCAGTTTACTTACCTGTAAATATAGATACTAGATTAACTGCACGTTATCTACAGCGCAGTACCCTTTATGTTGACGCTGACTAGGAGCAAATTTGCTCCCAGTCAGCCACACCAGCAGGGGCCACCGGGGATGTGGGGGAGTTCTGTACCCCCAATTCCTGGTGCTGCTCAGCTCCCAGCTCCCCACCCAGGAGCTGGGAGCCCATCACCACCAGGATGAAATTGTTCTTTGCACCCCCGTCCTGGTGCTGGGCAGCTCCTGGCTCCTCACAGGAGCCAACAGCACTGGGACTGGGGACCTCTCTGCTTCCCTGCTCAGCTGGGAGCTGCTTGGGAGCTGTCCCACTTATGGGGCAGCTGCTGGTGAGCCCTTGGCTTGGTGGGGATTCCCTGGCAGTTCTGGCCAGCCCCCTGCAGGGAAGTCCCACCCAGCCAGGGAATTGGTGGCAGCTGTCCCATAAGTGGGATAGCTCTGGGTCAACCCCCTGCCGGGCAGAGAATCCCTGCTGGGCACTGTGCTTGCTGGCAGTTCTGTATCCCGATGTACATGGGACCAGGACAGATCTGCTGGCTACAGCAGCAGCTGTCTCCTGGCATGTGCACATCTGGACTCCACCTGATACACACAGGGCCAGGAGTAGGTACCACTGCAGCTGGCAAAGCTGTTCAGCCCCCAGGCTAGCACTATGGAGGAGCCTGGAGTTGCCCCTAGCTGCTGCAGGGGAGCAGAGCAGGGCAGGAGAAGCCCTGTACTGGGCTGCTCCTGTTAGGAGCAGATTTGCTCCCAACAGGATGCAGGTTTGCTCCCAACACGGTGCACATGTAGACATGCTCTCAGGGAAGGCTTACTGCACAGTACTGTATTGTGCAGTAAGCCTATATCACTTTAATAGCATGTGTAGACGTTCCCCCAGTGAAGCCACTAGAATGGAGCAGTGGTTTTGGTTCAGTAAAGCATCCAAGAATTGGGATGCTTATTCAAGTCTCCAAAGCTGTGCTCTGATACTGCAAAAATGGACTGTTCTGTAACTTTTATATATGTGCATACATTTTCCAGAGCTGTGCCCTGGGCTGGAAATCTGCTGGGATCAGGTTTTCTCTTTGTATTTTGGGGTTTTCAGACCAGAACAACAACAAAAAGCTGAGGAGAGAAATGTTAACAAACAACACAGAATTTTATTTCTAAAAATAGTCAAAAAGGTTCAGGGAGTCTTTGGTGCAAGATCTCAGCTGGCATGAATCCTCATAGCTCCACTGAAGATTACAAAGCTGGCGACTTACTTTTACCTTCTATGTCTTTTCAAACTAGTTGGTCCATCTGCCAAACAGCTGTATTAAGAAAAAAAATTTAGAATAAGATACTTTCTGTTCCTGATGATTTGAAATTAAATTATCATAGCAGAAAACATAGTGTTATTATTAACAAGAGAAGTTATAAAAGCCTGAATATTTTATGGAAAACCTTCTACTATTTTCCTACTTTATCTGACATTCCTATACCATTAAAAATATTCAAAGAAGTGCAAATCATTCAGGGAAAGGAGAATACAGCATGTTTAACATTAACCTTGACAAATTCATGCTCCTGCAATGTAAGTAGATGAACCTTTCCTTGCCTAGCATACCTGCCCTGGAAAAACCACAGTGACAGAGGACAAGAAAGAGATTCTTACCTCCTTTGATTTCTTTTAACATAATAAATTAATGATTTTAACAAAATCCAAGCAAGAAGGAATCCCACTTGGGAAAACAGCTCATTGTCACCGAATTTCCTAGCAAAGCAGTGCTTGCTGTCCTCTGTCACCATGTATTGATCTAAAATATTATCCCTGAGCCTTGTCTCTCCTTTTCCTCCTACAGGCAAAAGGGTAGAGTTAGATAATAGTATTAATTTTCCAGACATCTGCACATGTTTTAATAGCCTTTAGAAGGCTTGAAATGGTTTCTGTTTGCCCACCACAGGGCTGAAATACCATTAAGACCTGGATTGTAGCAATACATAACCATCATAGCCTCATAGTTCAACCTGGCAATAAAAAAGCTAATTTATTTTATCGGAGATTTAAATTAATGTGATGAACTCCTCTCTCAATGACAGTAGCACCACTCTTACAAAAGTACCTTGCCTGTGCACATTTTTTGTACAAGCATATTTTGCAATACTGCAACAAACTCTTGTATAAGTTTTGTTCTCGGCAGTATGCCTGTGTGTGCATGCACACATCTGTGCACACATGTGCTTCTTGTCATTCCAGAGACCTGAGTTTTTCTTCCTAGTGTTACAACTAGGAACAATCTCTTAACTCTTTGCTTTGCTTTCTTCTGTTACTCATAACGTAAGAGAGGATGAGGCCCAGGACATTTTCTGGCATTTAACAGTTAACTCACCCCCACACCTGGAATTGTAGAATGGGAGAGAATTGTAAGGGTTAAACAAATTCAGTTTACATTATCTTTGCTTACTATGCATATATACATAATGATTAGTATATCTGTGAATAGTCGAGTGAGCAGCCTCTAGGTTCAAGGCAGTTTTCATTTCCAGCTGTATGCTGGAGGAAAGCTTTAGCTTATCCCATTATAAAGTGATAAAGCAGCATTTGATAGCAGAAGCTTGTGTGATAAAATGATCATGGCAGCAGTGAGAAAGAATCTAATAAGGGAATTGATCTGCAGATTCCAATTCTGTAGGAGCCAACATCGATCAACATAAATGTCAATAACAAGATCGTATTGAGGTCTGCCTAATTCCTTTAGATGATTTTTGGTTCTAGTGACAGTCAGAAAGTGAATGTGAAAAGAAGTTTTTAAAGTATAAGAATTGCAAGGACAAAGGCCAAAACTATATTGTGCTCCAAGAGCTTTCACTGGCCATCCTGATGCTAACTTGGAAAAATTAGTGAATGGTGCACTATCAAATAACTTCTACATTATACAAAGCACTAAAACACTTAACTTCTCTTGGATACCTTGGGACTAGGGTGCTCAACCTCTGACCTGTGACATAGCGTCATTTGGTGCACCAAACTCCCCACGGGTCTGAAAACTGGGCAGCGGGGAAGCAGTGGCTCTGCTCCCATGCTGCCAAACTTTTAGCCCTATGAGGACCCTGAGTCCTGTGTGCTGGACCCAGTGCCCAATCCCAGCATGCAGAGCCAGGTGTGCAGTGGGTAGGAAGGGGCAGTGCCAGGCCTCTCCCAACATGTAGGGGGTGGGAGGGGTTACTACCATGCCAGTCCCAGCACTTGGGACAGGGAGGGGTTGGTACTTGGCCCCCAGGGCCAGATCCAGCCTGTAGACAGGCCCTGTGCCAGTCATCTGGCCTACAGGGCCAAAAGTTTGAACACCAGTGCCTTGGAATAATAAAAGACAGGCCTGCCCTTTGGTGTTAGAGCGCAGAGATGTTATGAAGGCAGGTCATAAAAATTAATAGTATAGTTCTTTCTTTATCACAAAAGTTTAAAGTATAAAATGGGGGGGGAGGTTGGAACGAATCTGACCACCCTGAAATGTAATGGTAAAGTCTTTGCTATTGTGTGCATAATCTAAAAAAAAAAAAAGGTGTCACAATATGCAGCATTTTGTGTTATACTCTTTGATGTCCCATACCTATGTGATGTTAGACTTTATACTATAAAGTGGGACGATCCTTTTCATTCATTCATTTTAGATCAGTGGAAAGCTATTTATGAAAAGTATTTGCTGCTTTTCCTATTAAATGAATAAGCATAGAAAGTGAAGATAGCTATTTTAAGTGGGTTCATATTTTTAGAAAGTATTTTGCTAATATACTTGAGTCTTCAGTGAGCAAGGTCAATTAAATGCATTAATGTAATTAATTATTTACCTCTGAGTAGATTATTACCAGGTTATTGGTGCAAACTGTTGACTCTAAAATAATCATAATCCCTGGGGAATTTCACTTTACACATATTTTCCCAAGAAAACTAGGGAGTTCATTTTATCATTACTGCAGTACTTACAGACTCCTAACTTAGTGCTATGAAAATGAGAAGTAAGAGCTTGAAAACACTGATAAAGTTATAAACTGAAAACAAGCATCAGAGAGGATTACTTTGTATCTTTTAATGTAACTTTTATTTAAAGCAGTTTATAAAAATTAATAAAACGAGGTGGATTTGGAAGGGGAATAATTTTAGGCTTATAGAAGCACTGGCAAGTGTTTTAAGAATATAGAGAGATTATGTTATTTGTGTTGCTGCATCAAATACCGTCTTAATACCTCACAATTTACACTCTAGGACATTTATGACTTTCCATTTCAACCTTTGCAGTTACTTTGGAATATTCCCTTTTTTTTCTTTTTCCAAAATGGTTCGACTAGAACCAAGTGTAACAAGTCGGTAGAATCTAAAACAGACGTGAGACCTTTGTTTTATATTCTGTGCTGGATTTGCCTTGTTAACAGGATTTTCTGATGTAGTTGTAACTCCCTAATCTTCCATACAAATGTTTGTAATATCATATCCGTGTACTTTGTCTTGGATGTTGTCAGTTAAGTCTCAGTAAACTCGCCTGGAGGATTTGCCAGCAAGACTGACAAGCCACTGTTAATGCTAGTTTTGAATTTAAAGTTTGGCATCTTTTGTATCTCCTGACTTTTAATAATTTTTAGCAACTTCACCCTCCCAGGAAAGAAAATAAAAGAAATAAATTTAAACTTGAACAGGGAAATGTTTTTTGCTAGATTAATAGAAAATCAAAAATAAATCCACTTGACTTGGTGAAATTTCTGGAATAGCTGGAAGCTGCCTTTTTATACACTGAAATGATTTGGCTTACTGAAATGTATTTTACAGTTAATCCTTTAATATGCCTTTAATGTCTAACTTTTCCCACTGTTAATACTGAGCAATATTATAAGCTTCTAATTTTATTCTCTACATTTCAAACACCGATAAATAGCTATCTCCAGCTTCTTGCTTATACCACCATGAGGCATCCCAGACCCTGGGGCTCACTTACTGTAGGTTAAAAAAAAATTAGAAATAAAGCTATAGGAAACAATGATGCAAGTCTGCAGAGACAGTTTACAAAATCTGCCATTTAGGCTATAGGAAAAAAAATAAGTACTGTATGTCCTGGCATATAACATGCCCCTTTCCCAACCTAAATCACCTGCCCGCCTCTCCAAATTGGGGTACAGGTCTTAAGCAAGGAAACTGATTTTCTGACTGAACTAAAAGCACCCTGAGCAGATTCCTGAACCAAAGTAGAGCTGCTTTGGTATTATAATTCAGGTAGCTGAGGGAGTCAGTTGACTTAGTGGCTCAGAGTTCTTCATTCCACGGGTGTTAATAACCAGTTCTTTTTAACGATCTTGCTGTTCCACTAATCAGGCTAACCTTCCTTAGCACAATTTTGGTGTCTGCTAGCTGCTCCTGGTCTCACTTTTATTTCACAGCCTTGGAGATTCATTAGCTCATTTTAGAATCATTGATCTACCCACAGAGACTAGTCTTCAGCAACAGCTAGGGTTTCACCTTCAGTTCAGCAAGAAAGGTAGGGTGCATCAGGTGAAGATTAGTCTCCATCCCTGCTCTGTGCAACCATAACTCTGGACAAATCTTTGTTCCTTCATTCTGCCTGTCCAGAATACATTGCATAACATACTCTGGGCACATGTTGATTGTGAAAAGATATGGCAGTACTTCTGAATCACTGACAGTGTCACAAGTGTGCATCTACAAGTGTGCTTCAATGCACAGTAGCCCATTTGACTGGTCATTAAAGTGTTGTGTAAAAAAGTGTGCAATTACGCTAATGCACAGTCAGATAGGCTACTTAAATAGGCACATTAAGCGTCACTTAAAAAACATGTGGTTTTCATACTAGGCATTAGGGCAGCCTAACGTGCATTTTTTTTAGTACCTCACATTGGAGGTACTAAAGTTAATGCGTATTAGGGAAAATACATTAATACACATGTAGCTGAGTCCCACTAAATATCATGGGAGGTAAGGAACAAGCTTTAATTGCATATTCAAGACTGAGATCACAGGTATCACCACGTACTGTAATTAGTTGTGTGTAGTGTTAAAACCAACCATCAAGTCTTTTTTTTTTTTTTTGGATTTTGCATTTTACACTTCAGCATCAGTCCTACGAGTCCTTGTAGTTACATGAGTTACAACTGTTAACATGTCCCAGCTGTGGGTAAGAGCAAAGATTTATTAATGGTTTTACTGGTCTGAAGATACTGCTATCCATACATATATAGTATGGGTTTAAATTTAGCAGTCACAGGCAAACATTAAATCATGTCAAGCAGCATAAGGATCCTATTCTACTTTTAGCTTATGGTCTTTAATTCTGCACTTGCATACACTAGGAACTTCTGCTCAGATGTGGAAGGAAGACGTTACTCACTTGAGCAGCTGGCAGATTTACTGCCTGTGAACTGTTCTCCCAGTTGGTGTAAGCAAATAACTTTTGGGGCTCCTATTGTGTAGTCTCGCTTTTTTCTTTCCTGTAGCCATTTTGCTCCCAAAACATAGAAACAAACCAGCTCTTCCCCCCCTTTCCCATCCCCTGCATAGACATACTGGATTTATTGTTTCAGATTTTCTTAGCCTCGAACTGCTCTAGAAATGTTCAGTATAAGGATATTTGAGGGCAAATGGACACCACTCTGGGCTGTGCTAACTTTTGCAAGATGTCTCCATGTGGCTAGTACACTCCCCCGGTGTAGGCCAACCCAGTTCTCATACAGGTATCCCTCAATCAAGACATCCCAGAAGTTCTCCATCAGGCGCAGATTCCAAGGTGAATACTGTAATATCCTCCCGTTTCCCCATATTATTATAGAGAAAAGAAGGGGGGGGAGGGGAATGTTCATATTTTTACTGGATAGTTTGTTTTATTGCTCTGTGACTGCATTTGTTTAATTGTCTAATCCAAAAGTACTTTTCTTGCTTTAGAGTTTGTAATGCAGGTAATTCTGCATTATATATCTGTTACAGTTGATTTGTCTGTGTACAGGGAAAAGGGGTGGGGGGGACATTTCCACTATAATGATTTCTTAATAAGGCTATCCAATGCAGAAATGTTATGCTGTGCATCTTGAGAACACACTTTCCTGGCTTATTAGTCATTATTTTGTTTTGCTGATTTATGCTTATTATTTATTTATAGTTCTATAGATTAGTTGAGTTTAAGGTCAGAAAGGACCATTAGATCATCTAGCCTGACTTCTTGTGTATCACATGGATATACCTGCATTTATCTTAATAACTTATAACTCTCAACAGTTTATCTTGTCAATAATGCTTTTTGGTTAAGGTATTTAAAGGTTTATTTCCTTCTTGAAGAGTTATTTTTCTCATGCGCCTACTTGATAGGCTAAAAAAACTGAGTGGGCTGGGTTTATAAGGATGTTGACAGCAACGGTTGACATTTCATGTGATAATGTTATAACAATTTGCCTTGTTCTCTATGTCACCTGTTGCCATGTATGTTGCTAACTCGTACAATAACGTTCTTTTGTTAAAAATAGTGTGAAGAGCCTTAAAAAAACTGAAGTAAGCTTTCAAGCTCTGCGATTTGGGAAGTAATATTGCTGGAATATTTTTCTAGGAAAATAAATGTTAAAGCATGTATTCAACTCACACGTCCCTAGTCTTCAGCTCTAGTATAGAAATTTTCCCTAAATTGTGGTGCAGGATTTTGGTTTCCTTGGAGAAGTCATCCTTTGGCAAAAAAAAAACAGCACAACACCTGCTCATAGAATCCAGTGACTTATCTGTCTGGAAAAAAAATGGATATTGTAGTGGCCAAACCACTGTAAGACCCTCAGATCAAAATTAACAGTTGTACTCACTTAAAACCTGTGAGCTGGGGAATGCTTATTTGCTGGTATTCAATTCTTGGGTGAACACCAGGTGGCAACTCCAGTAGCAACATTTTAAATAATGCACACTAAATAGGTAGAGACCAGATAACAGGGACGTTAAGATACTTACACTAGGTATAGTAAATATTTATAATGGAAAGCATATCGGATACAGAGTGTTTATGGCATTCAAATCTACTCAACAGTATGTTAGAGGAAATATGATTATACAGTACATCGATCATGAAAACTGTTTCCCATAATCTTGCCTGAAACAGGATGGCATCAACTGAATGAAAGCATTGAATGAAAACTCAATGAATATGTAGCTTGTGACAAATTACTCACGAATTAATAATTAGTGGTTTAAAATATTACTAAATTGCCTAAAATAGAAGTTTTCAATACCAGCTGTGAACACCAAAGGCTTTCAGAATCTATTTGTCATTTTGTTCATTTTTTTAGTGGATGGCGTTCCAGGAGCGCAGTCTGAACTAGCAGAGCATTAGGTACTAAAGCCCCATCCTGCCACTTGTTCTCCCTCCGAGAGCACACCAGCACAACAAAAGAAACGATGGTTCCTATACATTTTGATTCCTCTACAGTTGTAGGCATGGGTGGATTTAGGATCCTGAAAATGGGGATGCAGATGATGTGGTGCCTCATCAACTATAACACAACACACATTCTTCTCCAGGTAAAAAGAAACTAGGGCTGGTTTGATGGGGTTTAAAGTACCCCACGGCCATTTTAAAACATGCAGGGACTTAATACACATGATGCTTCAGTGTTCAATTAGAACATGATGGAGCACATGTATAGGCACCCTGGACTCTTTTCTAATATGCTAGGCGCCTAAGGCTATATTAATCAGTTTAAGTTCAAAGTTAAAACAAATATGACTACTGGAATATGCTGTATCATGTGTTGTACATTAAAAAACACAACAAAAATATTTAGACAAAAATACTCAAATGAAGCTGTTTCTTTAGTCTTATAGCCATTAGTATTAACTGTAAACTTTGGGTGGACTTAAAATCAGAGTGACTGCACCACTGCACCCCCTGGATCCACCGCTGGTTATAGAGTCTGGAGAAGCCAGTTAGAGGGTGGCAAGGATTTTACTATAAGGTCTCATCCGAAGACCACTGAAGTCAGTAGAAACCTTTTCATTTATTTCATCCGGCTGTGGATCACACCCTTCATACCTATAATCCAATACATTGGCTCACATGACCGATGGGAAAGCAAATAGGATCCGTTTGTCTGTTGAAGTCATTGGCCAAGAAAGAATGTTTATATAAATAATGAATTTTATTGTATTTGCAATTAAAAATAGGGCTTAATACACACAGAAAACTTTGGTAATTAGGATACAGATTAATATGAGGGAAATGGCACCAGTTTAGCAGTCCTTCCAAGCAAAACTGAAATAAAGAACTGAGTATGTAATCGAACAGTATGTGAATATTAATGCACAAAATCCTCTGAGTCCCTTGCTCCCTGATGCAATTATTTTCCATTCACATTAATTGTTCCTAACAGATGACATTAATGACTTTGAGTTAAAATGTGTGCAAGGGAGGGCTTCACAAGATCAATGCTGTTTAAAAATAGGGTCACTTTTACAATAATTCACTCAGGCTATAACAACTCCAAAATAAAACAAGGTTAATATGTTGATTGCTTTATAAATGTTAATTCCATAGTTCATTTTTTTATATTTTTTTATTCAAACCTGTCAAACTCTGAGGATAGATATGGCTGCATTCATATTAATTTATCATTGTTCAACATGTAGTAGTGATAAGTTGTGAAACAATAACAAGGAGAAAAAGTGCAGTTTCCTGTAGATGAAAAATCAACTGTTCTTTCTTCAGTGGGTCTTGGTCTTGGTACATGGTGAAATGGCAACCTTTCTAAATAGGACAAATTCTCTTTTACCACGGGGCTTGTTCTCCCTTGAAATTTAAGTGCGCCGTTTGGAGTTTTAAAAATGCTGATCTATTGCATATTCATCAAATGTTTATGCTTTGGTCATTCCCTTTCCCCCCTCATCCCCCAGAAACTTCATTCCCGCATCTTAGATCTCTCGTCTGGGGATTTGCTTTCAGAGGTAGAAAGGAACAGAAGTTTGATGCAATCACGAACTGCTGATGTTCAGATTCATGTGAGTGTTTGTGCTGTCTTTGAATCCCTCATTTGGAATATTCATTTCTATCTGTAAAGTGTGATGTCATGGGTGAGGCATAAAGCTCATCCTTGAATTGCAGTGTTGTCGAGGCAGATAACAGTACTTTCCTTTCTCTTGTTCTCTAAAATTCAATATCATATCCTGAGTTGATGCAGAAAGCATCACTCTGAGCAAAAAAAAAAAAATATAAATCTTGGCAATGTCCCCAAGATACCTTTTTGGGTATTGATTACATCTCAGAGTCTCTGAGAAATGGTCAAGGAGCTTTTTATTAAAGCCCGTGCACCATATTATTCATCCTCCTTTTATGATATATTATGTATGAACTTTTAAAAATTCATGGGCGCTGCATTTTTTTTTCAGATGGGGCCAGCTTTGTGCTTATTTGGCAAAAGTTTAACTGGCGTGGCTTTCATGTTTCATTGACAAAGAGGAAAAAGTAGCTTAAAAAACAGAAGTCACATAAAGATGGAAAGAAATAAGGGGAAAGAGAGCAAAACCTTGAGCCTTTCTCTGTCTTTGATCTTAAAGTATAAAAGTGTTGACAAAAATGCACTCTGCTTGATAATAATATGTATTTTAATGAAAAGCCATTCTTTCTCAGAGCTTCACAAAGATATTATCAGCCCCTCGTACACTCTGTAATTTAGCCTTCAGGTTAGGTTTTTCTAAGTGTGAAGTTTTGTCTCTGTAATTGTTTGATTCATTCAATTGTCTTTCCTTTTTACCAACAATTATGTATTTAAATTGTAATCTGGCATTCAGCTTTTGTACTCTGATTTCATTAAAGGTAATAGTTTAAAACTCATGATTAAAAAAAATTCAGATTATAGAATGTAAATTAATAAATTAATCTTCAAGTTAAATATATGAACTAAATGTAATCTTTAAGGCTGGCTAAAGAGAATCTAGAGAAGTCAGGCAAGTTGTAGAAGAAAATGTCAGTGTCCTTTAAAAGAACTGCTGCAATTTAGCAGCTTTGGAGAACGTTCCACGATGCCTTTTTATATATTTTCCAGACTTTCTCATTTGCCATAAATAATAAGGATATTTATATGAACGCAGATTTTTTTTCCCCCTAGATATCCATCTGCTACTGTTTCTCTGTAATTATAGGACTATCTCCTTCTTTTAGCATAAAGGGGAGAAAGAAATGCCTCCCAAAGCAGGCAAAAATGGGAGAGCAAAGGGAGGGGTCTGCAACATGATGTGTTCTAACCTTCCCCGCTGGCTACAGAATGCCTTCCATGCAAGTGCCACGTAGATTGGGTGGTACAGATTTGGTGACATGTCTGGCTTGGCGTGTAGGGTGCAACCTCATGTGCTGTCTCTCAAACCAGCATGTTTCTCTAGCACCCCAGCTGAAACAGTTAGCAAAAGTTAATTCTATTTTGCCTTGCACAGGGTAGACATATCCTGTGCTGCTATTAGCCATTATGCCTTTAAGGGGGGATGCAGACATAAACAATGACAGCATTTCCCGAGGGTGCCAGGGGTAAAATGAGATTTGTATCAACAAGGCAAAAGGACCCTGCCATAGACCCCTGAGCCTGAGATGTAGGATCTGTGCTCCCTTGTGGTCCACAAGACCTGAAAGTCCCTCCTCTCATACTTCTTGCTCCCTAGGAGCACGTGCGCCAATAATTCCTGGAGGTAAATAAACCTTGCTGCTGCTACCAATGACTGATTTTTCCATTCATGGGGTTTGCCCATGACAGAGAATAATGGTTTGCCCTGTAGTTAGGTTTGTCAAAAACAGAGCATTATGATGTCAGGTGAGGAATGAACAGCAGTAGTGATGAACTCTTCAGCAATAAAAATCCTTTCTCAGGCTCTTGGCTGAGTACAGCATCAGCCATGGTGGCTAAAAAATATGAACAAAAATCCAGCCAGCCTATTACAGATTAGAAGAAGAATAGTCTGTAAATGAAATGTTTTCCTAAGATTTCCATGAAACATTTACATGTTCATTGAACCTATCTGATAGTATTGCCAGCTATTCTTAGATTATATAACTTCGAGTTTCTTTATGTCCTATTGGGATATAAATGTGAAAACACCCATCTAAGCAAAACCATATTAGGCTATAAACAAGTGCAGAAATCAATAAATATTGCTTAAGGCTTGGCTGTAAGATTATTTTCTAGTTTTAATGAAATCCAATGGAAAAGTTTCTGAGAAAATAAAGTAGCATCACTCTTTTTGGTATTGTGGATAATTAAAAAAGTGTCTGATTTTCTATGGCAACTAGAGAATACCAGAACAGCATAACAAAACAAGCACTTACCATTAAAGAAGGTCTAGCATTGTTAGGCATAGGAGTATTAGTTTGAAAACAAATTAAACACATCCTAGATAGTCCTCCAAAGGTTTAATATTTTACTTAAAGTGCTATCTGCTTTTCATTACTCCCTTCCTCAAAGCTGGCATTTAGTCACAGTCAGCTGAAATTGCATTTGGAGAGGGGCGATAACTACACTAGTACTAAAGGCAGCCATAAAGTGTCAATAAATTGCATAAGCAAGAGGCTTCAGCTGTCTGGGAGTGACACAAAGATGGATTGTCCTACATCAGAGACTTTCTTAGACAAAGCTTTGGACTAGATAGGAAACCAAAATTAGACTGTAATGGAGAGATTCCATTCTCAGTGGACATTCTGGTTGGGACACTAAATTAATTTACCTTGTCCAGTTTGTAGAGCCTCATCTGTTACATTGTGGGACTATAATGCAGTTGTCAAGATGTACTTGTACTCTTATAACTTTGTTTGCTGTATGTTACTGAAACATGCTGCTGATATAAACGGCAACATTCAAATACACTCAAAACACCCTTATTGAAAAGCCAGCAGACTAGCGGAGCCAGAATAAAGAAAGAAAGAAAATGGAATGAATTCAGATGTGTTTCCATTTTAATATATTCAGAATGAGAGCTATGTATTTTACTTATGCATGTTCATTTTACATGTCGTAATGGTGCAGTATGAAAATAATGAACTACATGCTTGCATTTTGCCCTTCTAACTAAACCAGGGGAAAGTGGACATGGTCTGTTCTCACCCATATGATACTTCTATCTCGTCTGTTTTAGGAATGCCAGCAGAATGTGAAAGCCAGTATACCTGCCTTGAAATGCCAGAGTCAATTAAATATAACAGGGTCCAGCCGCCTTTATCCCCGGAGCAGCTGCAGTAGCAGTGAACTCTCCCTGTCAAGTGCTTGCAGTGAATATTCCAGCGGCTCCTCCTACACTTGGAATGATGGAAAGACGTGCAGCAAAAGGGTGAAGTGAATTGATTTCTTTCTTTTATTGACCCAAGTTTATCTGAAACAATATAAAACAAGATTAATTGAACAGTTGATAATTTCTGACATACTTGCTTTTCTTCCCCTCCTTCCCGTCCCCCCTCACTTAATTTATCACAAAAGTTTAATGTTAGAGTTCAGCAGTGGCAAATGTGAGGATGTGAGAGGCAGGACTCCTTAGTTATTTAAGTTAAGTGGCATAAGAGCCTTACAGAATGCAACCTTATGCACAGAAAGAGCATATGCATTTATACATGAGACCAATATCTGCCCCAATTTATACAAGTCCAGTGATTCATTTGGGCTGCTCAGATTTCCTAGGATAGCATGTGGTATTATCCTATGAGTAGATTGCTCTTTAAAATCCTCTGCTGGTAAGTGGGTTTTTGGGAAACATTGCCAATGGCATGTGTTAGAGGAACCACAGACTGCTCTGCAATGTGCACCAGGTTGCAGTGAGACACCAAACCTGGGTATGTCAGAGAATCTGGCCATGAATGACTCTGAGTAATAAATAATCCTCTCATCCCTAGAGGCTGGTACTTCTAAATATGGTCTTGACACAAAGCAACACACATTGATACTGCATTTACCATTCATAAATGAAGGGCCTGACTTTTCTAGACTTTGACTTCAGTACCTTTCACAAGCATTACAGTCATTTAAATAGAACATTATAAGAAGTGCAGCCCTTCTGCAAGGCACCGGTCAGCAGCAAGAAGGGCTGGGTTCACGTGTCAGGGTACCCCCTAAATTTTACCAGTGGCTCAAGTCCCTCCCCAGAAATCTGGGAACACTAAATTTGCTGGGGTGTTCTGTTTAAACAAAACCCCATCCTCACAAGCAGTACAAACACAAAACCCACATTTATTACAGAGAATAACCCCCCCCCCAAAACACTAAATGTAATTTTAAAACACTGTTGGCTCCAAAGCAAAGTCTGTAAGTGGCACCCTCTTGGGGGAAGCTTCAACCATACCGAGGCAGTCTGGGACTTGGGGCTTCCCAACAGGTAGTTCTGGGGGCCTGCACCCCTATACCAGCCTTTCAGCAATGCAAAGGAGAGAGGAGTCCACACCAGAGAGGCCTATAAGCTGCTCGTTGGGTTCACTACACTGGCAGGAGCACATGCTTTGCATACACAATCCAAGTGTGTGGGGGTGTTACAGAAGCACGCCTTTTCATTGAGAGTAGGCCCCTTGTCATTTGTATCCAGGGGGCTTGCAACCATTTAAAGATAAGCCACGCAGCCTCTTGCTGTGGTCTTTTACTTCCAAGGGTGCTGCTTTTCCATTTCCTGGAGCTGTGTGCTCCATTGCAGCTGATTGGAGAAGTGCTGCTCTTTGAAATGAAGCATTATAACAAACATCTGGAGCACTTCAGTGGTCTTGTGCAGCTGGCCAGTTGTTTGTAATCCCTTCACAAAACCTCATCTTCACAGGAAAGTAGGGAACCTAATCATGCAAAGCGTGCATCTCCTACTGTATTACATCTCACCTACTCCTCCTCCCTTCTGGTGGAAGATATTACCGTATAGTATATTTTGCTAGAGTTTCTCCAAATGTTGCTTTAAGATTCACAAAAGAATATACCTTCTACCGCACCCTTTGAGGAGCACAAACTACTCTAAACAGTCAGAAAGATAGGTGTTTTATCCTAACATTTTTAGGTGAGGAATAATTTGCCATCATTTTAGGTTAAGTAAGATCATCCCAGTATCTTTCTGTACAAAAACGTCCTTTCCCAAGTATGCATAATTCTTGTTCTGGGAAGGAAGTGAGAGCTGGGCACCTGCTCTGGGAAGGAAGTGAATACTCAGTGGGCACCGGCAACCCGGAGCTCTAGGACGCATGCGCTGGGGAGCAGCCTCGAACCCGGTTCCTCCCTGTTGTCAGGTAGCCCCGCTGTGGCTTAAGGCACAGCAAGACCACTTAGCAATGGACAGGTGCTGAGTTCAAGGCTGCTCCCTAGCACAAGTGTCCTAGTCCTCTGGGCTGTCAGTTCCTGGCACATATTCACTTCCGTGCCAGAGCAGGT
The DNA here is from genome assembly GCF_001723915.1 of Gavialis gangeticus. Lineage (NCBI taxonomy): Eukaryota > Metazoa > Chordata > Crocodylia > Gavialidae > Gavialis > Gavialis gangeticus. Next base: position 23,350,520 of record NW_017729031.1, read on the forward strand.
CCCCTGGTTGGTGCAACCCTGGACCCACGCAGGAAGCAGGCACTTGGCCAGGGACACAGCTGTTACTAGTCAGCTGCTCTGGCAGCTTATTCAATTTGGATGTGCCTGCTCTCATACTCGTGCATTTTCTGTTCTATTGTGATTGATACTTTTTAAAAGTAAATAAATAAAAAGAAAATTTTAAAAGTGATGAAAAAGGACTTCCATGTAAGAAACTATGAAGGATCCTGGGGTTTTCTCTCAGTAATAGATACCAGACCCTTTGATTAATAAAAAATGAAGTTATACCCATTTTATTAGTAGCTATGCGTATTATAGCAGGACAAACAAGACCAGCCACAGGCCTTTTATGTCCCTAGTTCACTGCTTCTTCATAGATGAATACTAAAAAACTAAATAAAAAATCAGCAGTTATAAGGAACTTTCCATCATCCCCAGTTGTTTTCTGGGCTATTTGGTTGGCTTTAAACTTCCTGAGTCACATCTAGTTAAAGTTATGAAGTTCATAATTGCAGGGTATCACAAGTCACATGCCAAACAAGGCTACTTCTTCACCACTGCCACCACTGCTGCTTTACTAATTCTGGCAACGGCTCACTATCTTACCTAGTTACATGTCCCCAATACCATAATACCTGAGACCCTCACAATCCTAAATCTATTTTTAACTCAAAACGCTTGTGAGTGCTAGGGAAATATCTGCAGTAGAAGAAGTGTTAGTACGGTGTTGGCACAGGGCCCAGCTTGTCACAGTGATGTTGGAGCCCCTAGTAAATACTCAGTATTTGGCATATCTGCTGTCTAGCTCTCACTATATTTTCCTTTCATGTAGACTGGCAGGTCAGCTGCGCATAATTAGGCCTGTAGAAATACAGCTCCTTCACCTGCCTTCCTCATTCCCTTATTATTCACTCACTCCATTGTTCCCATTTCCTTTTTCCCTTTAATTCAACCAGTCATCATCATCCTTTCACGGTGCCTTTCTTGCTCTGATTTAATCTCAGTCTTCTCATTTATGTGTGTTCCTTGTCTCTTTGACACTCAGAGTCCTTCTCATTTCCCTCTTACCTCCTTGTTCATGTTCACTCTCTTTGATTTTCCAGTTGCACACCCCTTTTCACTTTATTATGAGAGCCTTCATTAAGGAATAACACTGGCAGCAGTAGCAAAAATGGTAAACTTGTCCAGAGTTGGGACCTTAAGAGTATATGGAATTCATAACATATGAAATAAGACATGTTATGTTTTTCTTCTCACTAGTTTTCAGTAATTTCTGTTTTGTTTTGGTTTTTAATAGTCATCTATAAGCTGGGATCAAAGGATAAGCATTGGTTCTTCATTCCCAAGCAACCTCTCAAGTCCCGCCGATGATCTACCTCCAACTCGTATCAAGGAAAACCATATTTTGGAAGGGCTGAAGAAGTTACAAAAACGAAAAATATTACTTGAATCACCTTCAGTAATATCAAAATGGGGTTACAAAGATTGCATGGACTCCAATGAAGGAATATATTCTCCTGGAATTAAGTGTGGCAGCCATAAAGAACTGGTTCGTTGTAAGCCGGTGGAAATAGGGAGCATTTGCATTGAACACAACAAAGCTTTCACTTATGATTCAGATTCACATGATGATGCAGATGATGAGGCTTCATCTTTACTTCTGCTGCGTGAAATACCAAGCAAGGACTGCCGGATCTATTGCAATAAATTAACCCACAGTATTTCTGACAGTCTATTTGGTTGGGAGCCTAATAGAAAACATTTACCGGACAGAGGTTCATATTTTAATTCAAAAGAAAGACCTGAAAAATTGACTAGTTTTGTCAATGGACTTCAGTTAGAAGTAAAATCATGTACCAACGTGAAGCTGGATCAAAGCGTTGCTAATATAGGCTGGAAGGACCTTAATTTACAGCTCTCAGATACCGATGACAATGAAGTCCTGGATGAATTACATATAGAAAGTAGTGATGAGAAAAGTCCATCAGATTTATTATTAACTCCCTTTGCTGACAGGCATACAAAGAGCTCTGACATGCTTTCAAGGATGGAGAGTTCTCAGTGTATATCTACTGATAAAGAAAAAAAACAAGAATCCGCTCAGATGGATATTAGGCCAAAGACTTGTAATTTCATTAAACAAGAAAAGGTTATAAAAAAGACTTCTTCTGAAGAGTGCATTACTGTAATATTTGATGCTGAGGATGGTGAGCCTATTGAATTCAACTCGCATCAAACTGGAGTTGTCACTGTAACAAGGAATGAAATTTCAATCAACCAGTCACAAACTGGGCCCCGTGCAGAATACATTGAACTTATACCTCAGGGAATAACTAATTTGCAGACAGGAACTGATGCTAGAAACTACACTGTTTTAGAAACACCTGACGAGGTAACAGAGAAAAGGACTGTCCAAGATAATGTGGGGAATAAAAATACAGCTGTCCCTATGACATGCAATGAATCTTTACATTTTGGAAGAGTTATGTTGCAAAATACTCTACGACAAAAGCTAGTGAAGCCAGTGTGTACTACATCATGCAAGGCCAATTCCATCTCCACTGGGCCTGCAGGTATCAATCAAAAACAAAGCTTGAGTAAAATACCCAGCAGAGGTAAGTTTTCACCACAGAAAACTAAGATGACAGATAGTGAGAATACCATGGCCTCATCAGCTGGCTCTACAACCCTAGAAAAATCCCCAGCTTTTCCACCTGTAAAACTTCCAAGATTCAAAAAGGCACAAAGTCCAACTCATCATTCGGAGTCAAAAATAGAGTCGCAGGTTCCCAAGCATCCTTCCCACTCGTCGCAACATCCTCAAATTCCAGGCAGAAGTGACTGGACAAGGAATCCAAAGAGCCACGTTCCAGGTTCACCATTGTTGCCTCAACGCCTTGTAGAGCCCAATGTCTATGGAGAACCCCCAACTAGAGATGTTCATTCTGATTTAGCTGCCATAGGATCTCGGTCCCCTTCCCCACCACCTCCTCCAGACAGGTCAACATCCCTGTTGGTAAGACCAAACTATGAACATTCCCCACCTTTATCCATAAAGCCAGGAGCCCCGGCTTCTGGTGAACCAGCAAAAAATGTACTTAAATCATCTCCTCTAAAAGGAAATGCAAATCCTGCTTTCCATAACCAATCCAGTCATGAAATGCAAGCGAGAAAAGCATCCACCGAGACTAAAACTGAGTTAGCTTACCTTCCAGAGAATTCAGAAATGAGTGCGCAAGCCAAATGCACCTCTCAGCAATCCCACAGCTCCCCGGGAACCTCCCAAGGGCCTTCCAAAGTTTTCACCAAGAGAGTTTTCCCCAAAACCTCTAATCAGGTGGCATCCTGCAGCAACAGGGAACTGTCTAGCCCGGGTTCACAGACAACCAAGCCTCTTTCTTTGGCTTGTATGTCACTGGAAACGAACTCCTCACAAAGCGCACACTCTGGCAGAAAAGGACTATCTAATGGTAGTGGAGCGTCTCAGCAACAAAAGATACCAAACAGTCCCCCCACATCCCCACAATGTCACACAGCTAATATTAGTGAGCCTTTTCTATCTCAGGTAAACCATTCTCCATTGTCGCCATCGTTTCACGGCAGTGACACCTCAAATGCTGCCCAGAGCTCTCATGAGAAAGAAGTTAAAACCCGTCTCCCTGTAGGACTGAAATTACTTGTCAAATCTCCCCAGCTTCTCAGGAAGAGTTCGACGGTCCCAGGGAAGCAAGAAAAAGACAGTATCAATGCAGCTTCCAGAAGCAATGTGAGTTCGAGTAAGTGCAAGCCAGAAGAATCCCAATGTCGAACTGCCACAGATGTAACTGGTACTGAATTAAAAGTCAGCAAGCATGATATGGAAATAAAAGATAATTTTGGTGTGGGACTTGGTACAGATACGCTATCACCTCATTCCCCTGAAAACTGCAGCTTGGTAGAGAGAGGAGATGGATTAGAAAACAAAGTTTTTAAGCGATCTATTTCTTCTAGTAACAAGTCATATTTGAAACCAGCTCTGGGCATGAATGGAGCAAAAGCCCGTAGTCAAAGTTTTAGCATTCATACAGGAGAAAAAGCATCTACCCCTCTGACAGAAGGGCTTGGAAAAGTCCGGACTCAGATTATTACTAACACTTCTGAAAGAGGCAATTCTTTAACACGGCAGAACTCTACCACGGACGGATTTCAAACCAAGGCCGCTCCTGGGCCAGCAGTGACATCCGAGACCCTTTCAAGTACCTCAAAAGCCTTAGAAATGTCCTGTTGCAGACAAAGTTCTCATGGAAGCACAAGTAATTGCAATAGTCAGCATGGCAGCCCAAGCAAACTACCATTTCGAACATCCCCAAAAGGAGACTTATTTCACAGCATTTCTAAATGTGAGGGAAACAAGTCACCATCGCAGAAAGATACACCGAGTCTGTCCATCCACAATGAGAAAAGCTGCGATAGTTCTCAACCGCAACCCCTGACCAAAAAACGTGCCATGCAAACAGATTTGGAGCTGGAGCCAGCACCTGGTTTTTCATCAGAGCAGATTCCATCACTTCAAAACACACAATATCCTCGTAAACTTGAAGCAGCCAAATCGCAGAGACAACAAACTTCTGTAAAGTTATCCGAAGCCCCTGAGAAGGTTACTAGTGCTTTGAGTTCACCTGTTCTACAACCTACGATAGAAGAAAAAGTCATGCTGTGCATCCAGGAAAATGTACAAAAGGGTCAAGGGCAAAATAAATCTCCCACATCTGAGACCAAACAAAAGACTGGGCCTTCTCTAGCTAGCTGGTTTGGTTTCCGGAAGAGCAAGCTGCCAGCCCTGAGCAGTAGGAAGACAGAGGTTTCTAAAACAAAAGTAGAGAAGAAAGATACAAAAGGTTCCACTTTGGGAAATAAGCAGGCAAAATTAGAGAAAAAAAAAGATAAAAAGAAAACCGAACAGCACTGTGAAGCAGAAAATGAATTTAATAGGAAAACAGAGAATGGCAATATTTTAGATGATGTTTTGAAAGGCAGAAAGAATACAAAGCCTTCACAAGACGCTCTCAGCCAAATTAGGTGTGAACAAAAGAGCAGCTCCTCCACAATTCCCTACTCAGCAAAAGACGGCTTTATGAAGGAGCTTTTAAACAGGTAACTGTTTTGTGAAACAAAGTTGGGATGTGCAATATTTTTCCCCTCAGCTTTGCTTGCTGCTTCAGTGTTAAATACAATGCAAGCATGTTTCTTCTAGAGTAGGAATGCGTAGCAGCATTCATTTTGTACGTTCCCAGGGTTTTAATCTCTGGAAGAAAAAAAAGGTTAGCAATAAAATGATAATTTGTTTCATGTTACTTTGTTAACCAAGCCAATGGTCTTTGAAATTAAAGAATGGTAAGTTAGATCAAAGTTGATAGGAATCCAGATGACACCAGAAGCCATGAATGTAGGCATATGGTGTGAAACAGAAGAAAATTAGGTACATGTTTTTTATGTATCCCATTCTCATTGATTGTAACCAGCAAACATGTATTTGGTAAGTAGCCAGAATTAATTACATTTGCAACTACTGTAACCTTAGGCCACAAAGGGACTCAGCTATCAATGTATGGTGTTTTCCAGTTTGCCCCACAGCAGCCCCACATAGAAAATAAATCATTATATGTGAAAGACTAAATTGATATACTACCTGAAATTGCAAGTGACAGATTTGATCAAGGCTAGTTAGAAACATTTATCACTCAAAGGTCCAGAGACAGAAAGATACAGAGAGGTTACTTTAAACATTAAAGGAATGGGAAAAGTAGAGTGATTGAAGAAGGGCAGTGTAATTTATCAGAGGAATCACTTTCTACCTGCAGAGTTGATAAGAAAGCAGCTCAGCAGACAGAAAGTGGATCAAATAATGTTTCCTACAGGAGTGTGTCGAAGGGCAGCTCCCAGGGCTCCTCTCTTCCCAGCAACTCTATCAGTACTCAAGGAAGCCACAAGAAAAACAGCAAAACAAAAGCTGATACGGAAATGCAGAATCAGACCCTGGTAAGTCCTTTTGTACATGAAAACATTATTACCCTCTTATTAACTTGTGAATGTGTTCCTTATTGTCAGTACAGACAAACAGGATAATAACTGTTTATATGTGGTAGAAGTGTTTTTTTGTTGCTAGAGGACTATGAATTAATGCAAAAGCTGGCAGTTTGATTACGGGCCAGATTATGCTACTACTCATGAAGATCCTCCTGCTTCTACTGGCAATTCAATTTCTGCAGATATGCAGAATGATGCCATAATCGTAGTGCAGTTCAGTGAAATAATAAGGCAATTTTCTTCTTTTTCTTTTTCATTTCTTCCCCCGAAAATTATACACTTGTATGGAATAATAAAAAACCAAGAAGTGCAAAACCCAATGGAGAAAGGCAAAGTGGTACACCTCTTTTAAGGAATATTTGTCACATTTGGGTGGAGACTTTTCAAAGTCACAGGTCTGGATTAGTTGCCCTGAAATTTGGTTCCTTCACTGCCCTTTCAGTCTCTGAAATTCTCTTCCCCAAATGTCTTGGAGTGGACTTTGTGCTTCTCTTCAGATTCAACTGGATCCAATACTTTATCTGGAGAACAGAAATGTTACAATTCTCAAGTAAAATGCCTAATCCATTATTAGACCCTGATTCTGCTAAGATTATGCAATTGTTTAATATTCTGTCTTGTGAGAAGAGTTTGTGGTGTATCAGGAGTGTGTAAAGCTAGAACTTGTCTGTATCTTTGCTGGACTGTGATGTAAGATCTTACTGTAAAATTACCCTTTGCAGTGAAGCTTTTAATACTTAAACTTAGAGACCAGTGGGTGCATCTACACATGCATTTGATCTGGGATCAGTTTAGTCACGAGTAGGGCAGGCATCTACACATGCAAGAAGTGGGAGCAGATTTGCTGCTGATTGCAGCAAACCGCTCCCACTTCCTGAGGTCCTGCAATGGGCCTCTGCCACCACCAGAAGGAGCTCTAGGCTCCTCCTGAGAGCTAGCCCAGGAGCTGGGAAGAAGCACCAGGCCAGAAAACACCTGTCTCCTGGCCTTGGCTGGGACATTATACCATGCCCCCATGGCTGCCTGCTGCTGGAGTGGGGAAAATGTCCCTCTGCCCTGGCAGTAGGGAGCTCCTGACTTTGGTTTCCCGGTCAGGGGCAAGGGATTTGGGATGAGCTGCAGGGGAGGGCGAGGCCTCAGCCCCCTGCCCTGATCTGCCAATGGGGCAGTTAGCAGCTAGCTCGCTACTAGCTGCTGCACTGGCAGATTGGGACAGGGGGCTAGATGCAGCTCTTTCCAAGCCCTGTGCTTTGATTGAGGCTGGCAGGGGCTGGGGAGCCTGGCAATCTTGGAACAGGAGCTTGGAGCTCCCTGCTGCTGGGGCAGGGGGACATAGTCCCTGCCTGGGCTCTGGTGGCAGAACCCACCCCTTCAACAGGCAGGGAGCAGAGAACAATATATTTGCCCCCTGGTGGACAGCTGACCCGGAGCAAATCTGCTTCTGGTTAGGTGTCTGCATGAGCATGACTGCACCATTATTAACTGAAAGTAAATTTGTTACTTGCATCTGCGGGTAGCAAATTTACTTGTGGTTAGCAAGATTTACTGTGTAGTAAGCATGTGCACTTGTAGATGCACGTGCTTACTGCACAGTAAGCTATGTTACTGCACAGTTAAGTGTCTCATGTAGACATGCTCTACAAATGCGCCCAACTGTGCAGTTGTTACTGCGCAGTCATTCAGTGCAGTCATTTAGCAGGTACTAAATGACTGCACGGTAACCGCCATTACTGCACAGTCCCGGCAGCACACAGGTTGTTTCCAACCCTACTGCAGTGGCATCAGCATCATGGTTTGTGCCTGCCAAATCTACATCACCACAGCAATGAGCTACACTATGTAGAATCTCATAGAGGCATGTCCAGTGGGGAGTAATCTTGCTTTTAACATGGGCCTTTCCCAGGATGTTTTAAAGTTCAAATACTGGTAAAATACAGGCATTTTAACATGGGCTGCATTACTTTGGTGTCATAAAAACACTCTCTCTGCTCCTTGTTGTAGCCTCAGTGTTATTATTTTTCCCCTTTCAGCAAAATAATTTGAACCCTCATACACTGTCCAGCATTAATTTAAGCATATCACTTCTGCTCTGAGAGGAGTGGGTTATTAAAATACAGCATGATGCCACTATTTCATATGAGAAAATTTGAAATATGAAATAATTATTTCTCTGGGACTTACTTCAAAGGTAAAGCAAGTTCCAAGAGGGCATCTTAATAGGAATTGGAAAACCTATTAGCTTAGTATTGACGTTTAAGGTGCATAAGGTTAAAGTATCACACACACACATTTAAGTTTAGGCAAATGTGTATTTTTATTTTCATGCAAATAATTTCTCTACTAAGAGGATATACAAGGTCATTTGAAAAAAAAAAACCTCTCACAGAAAGCCTATGGAGAATGAATGCTCTGGAAAACTTTTGGCTCCTGGCTTCTATGGTATCATCTCTTCTTTGAAAATGTAGATGTCCCCTGCATTATAAAACCACAAATTATAAGCATATCTAAGACTGTCCTTGTAGTGTCACTGAAAGGAAAGAGAGAGAATGAAAGTCTGGAAATGTGCAATATGCAGGAAATTCAATCCAACTGATCTAGAACTTTGATAGCAAAGCAGAGCCCCTTATCAGAGCCACTCAATTTAACTATGCCCCATTTAATATGGTCCTGACAGCTTAGGGTATATCTTCACTATACAGAAATACAAAAAACACTGCACATTCCTTCTACAGTTTCTTTTTAACTTATTATTTTTTAATGCCGCAATAATTTCCTTTGCTTTTTTCCCCTCTCATTTTGTAAAGTCTTTCTAATATAACAATAAGAGTCATTTAGGACTTTAAGTATATCTTCAAGAAACACACTTCATTTTATCGGTGAAGTACAAAGATTGTCCTTAATATACATAAATAATGGAGAAATGCTAATTTTTCTGTTTAGCTTCTAAGGACAAATTAGTCATAGTGAAAAAGCATTTACCTATCCTATACCATACAGCTCTTTGTTAAGCTGGAAATCGAAGTATCTTTGCCATATTGTTTTTGAAAATTAAATTACATTATATGCTTCATCTTTGCAAATTCCTTATTATGGATTATGCTGAGTTTAATTCCTAAATGAAATAAGTAGTGCCAAAATGCTAAGAACATGTATAATAAAGAGAATGAAATCATTTACTTACAGCTCTTAATGCTAATTTTTTAAAGAATTAGGCTATAACACAAGATTTCAAAATCACGTGGAATTTCATCTTGTCCTCAAAAGTCCTCTATGAGAAACAATTGGGACTCAATGGGTGTTTATGGACATGCTGTGGGAGGTGGGGGAAGCTTTAATTAGTGAGCTGCGCTAATTAAAAGCACCCGATTATCATGTGTATCAGTATCCCTGCACTGAAAAATGGCAGTGGGATGCTCTGAACTGAAGCTCATCAAACGAGCACTTTTCAGCGCATGGATGCTGTTGATACACATGACACTGGAGGCTGCTGGAGCGCATTAATTTCCACACTCCAGCAGACTCGATTAATTGAGTGTGCTCTGACACTGGATTTACAGCGCATCAGAGCAGCCTTCCTGCACATCTGTCAGAGCCATTTGAATGTAAAGTGCATGCATCTTATTACTAGTTACTTCAGTTATTCTTTGGTGCCTGCTTACGTTGAAGCAGATTGCAAGGGATTCAGTTTAGAGAGATAGCTGTGACTGAAAACACTAGCATGTGGTAGCATGGCCTATTGTGCATTTTTTTCAGTTAAAAGGCAAAATAAATGCATTTTGAGAAAACTATAAGCCTTTTTAAAAGCCCCAAACTAAGAGGATTCCTTTTCTTCTCTTGACAATGTAAAGTACATTGAGTGACAAGGGTCAGCACTGAAACTACCGTACTTCAATGCCTCATCGGGTATGTACTGCTTTTTTAAAACCTGACAATTACATCAGGCATTCTAGAAGGTGCTTTCTTTAAAGTGCTTTATATTTCATAGAATTAAATCTTTTCTCTTTCAATGTGCCAATTAAAGGCTGGGGGCCCTATTATGCCATCGCTTCTGCACCACTCATCCTAATTTTTATGCGGTTTATGGAAGAGAACACTGTTACTTCAGCTTTCACATTTAAATCATGTTAAAACTGCATTCCATCAACAACCACCTTGTGCGCGCACCTTGGGAGTGACACTCGGCCACCAAATATGTAGTGACAAAAAATATGTATTCAAAAAATAGCACCTCACTTGAAGGGCCAAATGCCATTCAGTTGCTTGCCTGCATGGATTGGCCTACCAGCACAAAACAAAAACATTCATTTTCTTTTGTTGTAGGCCCCCACGTCTTTTTGCCATTGCAAATAACTTCAGGGGAGATGTTACAGCTTTGCATTGCACTGTTTCCATGTTTTGGCCCCAGATCATAAAAGTCATCTCTGTATGATCACTGTAAAGAAGGGGTGATATAGCATTGACATACAGACACTGACAACAGCCCTGCTGCTGCAGGCGTAACAAGGGAAGGGGTTTGTCTACAAGAAGGGGCCTGGTCAAGATACTTATGCCATGCTCATCCTGATTTCTTTTACCTTGTGACTATTACACCTCAACATATGTAAGAACAAGCCAAGAGGCTGCTCTAATAGTGTGTGAGGTAGGAGAAGAACAGAGGAGCACTGTAGTTCGGGCAATGAGAGCTGAGTAAGCTTTTCTTGCCTTTCTGGGTGCATCTACATGTGCGAATGCTGCTGGATGGGTTTACTCCTGAGTAATTTACTAGGGAGTAAACAACCCACCCTGGGCAGGTGTCTACATGTGCATGGATTTGGGAGAAGTGCAGTGGCCAGGGGGAGCTTCCCCTGGGTGCTAGCTCAGGGGCTGGATGGGGGCATGGAGCCAGGACATAGCTGCCTCCTGGAGGGGGTTAGGCGATTGCTCCCTGCCCCTGGGAGCTGCCTGCTGCCGGGGCAGGCTCTTGTGGTGGAGCCCAAGTGGAGACAATATCCCCCTGCCCTGGCAGCAGGCAGGTCCCAGTCTGGCTCCCCAGTTGGGTGCAGAGGGCTTGGAAAGAACTGCAGGGGAGGGGAAGTCCCAGCCCCCATCCCCAATTTGCCCATGGGGCAGCTAGCAGTGAGGGTCTGCATGTGTAGATGGCCTTGCTTACTACGCAGTAATTTGCTCTACTACACAGTAAAGTGTCTCGTGTAGATGCACCCACTGACTTGCAGTTAGGGCTCAGGACCATTAACAAGGCACATACCACTAGGAAGTCACTGGCATAGTGTGATACCTGTATTTTTCTTTTCATTCTACATGTCTGGAAGAAGATTTTCTAAAATCTGTATGGTTAATAAATTATAAATGGCTTTGCAAAGATACAGAACTGAATCCTTCTTGTCTACTAGTTGCAAGAAGTCAATGGCACTCTATGTGTAAGGAGGCAGAATTTAGGCTATGATAAAAAAAAAATCATATCAGTGCTGGTTTATGCAAATGAGCATAATGAATTCTAAGATTTCAGGTTGTGTGTCATAGTTAAGGCTATTTTGAATAAAGTGAAATGGATACTGTCAGAGGTACAAGACAACAGAAAATGGTCAAGACCACCAAGCACTTGAAAAGAGCTTGCTGAAATTCTCTTCACTCCTGTGTCATTTATACATACCGGTGTGATGTAAGGAAAAAAAAACATGGCCTCGTTTCTGAATCATGGCTACAAATATGTGTGCTGTAGATGTTTTTGTCTGTATATGTAAGGAATCAGTTGACAAAATGCATAAAAGCAGGGGAAAAAACTCACTTATGTATGCACCCATTTTGGAGAATGGAAGAACAAACAGGCTGTAAAATATTCATTCATATCAAGCATCTCATAGCAAATCTATATGGATTAGAATGACAAAATACTTAAAATACTTGAAATCATTATGAAGAGATGAGAACAGGGCAATGCATTCTTATTGTTGTGATTGGCTTTCTATGTAGATAAGGAGATGCTTATTAACAGAGGTGGAAGCAAAAGCCTTAATATGAAAAGACTGCAAACTGAATTAAGGAGATACCATGTGATGCATTAAGTTCATGTCATCTTTTCCTTGGCAAAAAGAATGAGACCTGATATTCCTGGACAGAAACAAAAAAATGGTCATGAGATCTGAGCATACTTCTTTTTTCTTATTAAAATAAATTGTAGCAGAAGCTTTTTTCCTCTTGAGGAATTACATCTCCCCAAGTCTTAATTTTTTTTGACAGCCGCATATGATGGCTTTTTTTAGGGGATTTAGAATCAAAGCTATTATCTTTAGATATCTTTCACAGAATATTGTAAATTCTCACATTTAGTACTTGGGCAGTTGAATTATAGTACATTTCTAAATGGATATTATGGTAATTATTGTAAATAATCAAGATAAAACAATAAAATAAATTATGAAATCACATTAAAAAATAGACGTGTGAAGGATGTTATCTTTCCTATTTTTGTCATAATGTTTCTAGACTAAAGATGTCATGGAAAACCAGCCCGAAGATGAAGAGGACAGCATGACAAACAAGACATGTCAGAGTCATGTGATAGGTACAAAACTGTATTTTACAGTGGATTCTACTGATGCTTTCTTTTCCTGGCAAAACAACCTTTAATTGTTACTAGCTTACCATCTGGTTGACTTTTCACTTGAAAATTAGGGCTTTTGTTTGCCATATGTCATGTTTGGCCAAATTTTGATACCCTTCCCCTGCTCTCCCATGTACGCACCATTCTAGGGCAAAGTGCAGAAAGGCCACGGTGGTCTTCACAGCTAGAGTGTTGTGGCTGCATCCTGTGCCTGTTGTGCATGCAAAACTGCCATTTATTCTCAGGGGATTGCTCCATGGTATATAGACTGGAACTGTAAGCATGGTACCTAGCCGCAGCAGTTCAAAGGCAGACCAAAGAACCCTTTGTAGATGAAAGTCATCATTCCTTACCCAATTAACCTCCTTTTTTTCTCATGGGTAAGTCCACCTTGTTTTGTGAAGCAATTTACTGTTCTCTCCGCAGCAGCTGTCTACAATGGGCAATGAGCAGAAGTAGCAACCAAGGTTTCTCCCATTGCAGTCCTCTCTGCCTCTCTGCATCCTTTTCCTTGGGCAGGTTTGTCCCCTTCTCTGTGACCAAAGTAGCAGAGTAATGGTCTGTGCAACAGACTAAGGATTCTGCCAGTCTAGCCCTGAGTGAGTGCCAGCTCAGCGCCTATTTAGAGGGAAGGTAAAGCTAAAAGGTATTTGAAAAAATAAAAATAATAATTACCTTTACTGTATGCTTTGCAATGGACAGCACAATTCAACTTGCCTCATATTTGGTTTGCCTGCTCTGTTGGCAATGGATTTATGACCCAAATACCTTGTTCCAGGCAGACCCAAACCCTCAGACCAACCACAACCTTTCCATTTGATAAAAGCCAAATTTTACTGATACACAGTGATAGCAGATAAGAATAGCACAAACAAAATCTATATCTACCAGTCCTAGGGCTGTCACAGAGAGAAGGTACATCTGACCAGTATGTGAGCTTCACCCTATCATTCTTTCTCGAATGTCAGATGTCAGCAGCTTGGAGGTCGAAGGCCGAGGCCCACCCTTGCTCAGTGGGATGGGTGAGATGGGCTGGTGATGTGCCCTCTGTCCATGGTGCTCTCGGTTTCCCCTCTCAGGGACCCTCTGCTGCTCCAAAATCCCACCTTTTGTATTCTTTCTCCCTTCTGATAACTCTTCGTTGGTTAGTTTTCCTGTGGTTGTCATACTGTCCATGTTCTGTCCTGTCAGCATATTCCTTTCCAACAAACCCAGCATATGCACACATCTGAATTTGGCCCATTCACCAAAGCTGGAAATCCCAAGGGCTCTGCAGTTTGCCACTGTGACCTAATGCCACCTTATCTCATGTGACGGAACAGTGTGGTACATGTCTTCAGTTTCCCAGCCCGTGTGTCTGCTGGCTTCAAACACAGTGGGCCTTGAAGGAAACTTTGTCACAAATTGGCTTTTAGAAACCTTTTAACCCTTGCTGTTGTCCTGGACCATTATTCTTATACAATATCTACTTTACCAATAAGCCAGTCCCCAAAAGCAAACCTCTAAATACCATTTTCTAGCCATCATGCTCTAGCTTTTCATTTGAAATAAACTTTCAACATTTACTCAGAATTTGGCCCCATGAAAGGGGCTAGCATAGAGCCATTATGCAGGGAATCAACTATGTTAGAGGAAGATTCTGCTGCGAGGTTTTCCAGCCCCCTTTGCTGTGAGGGACTGTAAAATATAGAGAATCTGATCCAAAGTCTCCAGAGCACTATTAAGACTTATTCCAGGCAAAAGCTTCACTAGCATTGCCATTTTAGCATGATAGAGTATATGGGGGAGAGGGGGGAGAGACAGAGACATCTGGTCATGCCATTCTGAAACCTCTTTCTGGGCCAGCAGAAGTTTGCTGGCTCTGCTAGCTAGCCCCTGTTCACAACCTCGACAGTCCCATATCAGAAATGCCTGTGCAGTTGTGCAAAGTGGGTTCCTTGAACACTAGTTTCTTTGGCATCCCCTCAGATTCAGCCATAATTTGCCAGTCATTTTAATAGCTACAAATAAGAGGGACAAAGAGTTATGCAACATGTGATTGATAAAGTTTCCCTTGACTATGGCTGAATCTTTTTTTTTCTACAAACACTTTAACAAAAAAAGTAGTTTTGTGGTTGGCTCAAAACTACGTGCAAATTCAGAGAAGCAGACATAAGTGAACCAGAGTGGAGCTACCCTAAGGTAGGTACATTGCTTCAAGTACCCAAGGCAGTTTATTCATTCATTTAGATTTTAAGTTCATTTAGAGCTAGCTTGTGTATTTCTGTATGACGTCGTGTGGTGCCATCTAGGCATGTCCTAAAATGACTCTGGGACCCCTCCATCTCCTGAATCAGCTGATGAACCAGGAAAAGCAAAGGCAGCTTAAAGTGGCTTTCTCCCCTGCTTCTTCTAGATGGCAAATTCTGTCCCGTGTCTTTTAAAGGCTCGGCAGAGAATCTCATCTCTGTATAGGGCAAAGTTACTTGGGATTGTTGTGAGGATTCATTTGTTAATGTTATGAGGCTCTTTGATGTACAGTGCTTTGCATTATTACAGGGATTATTGTGAAGTATGTAGCCTTTTGTTTAATATTAACAAATCCTGGCCCTAGTTTAGGAAAGCATTTAGGCATATGCTATATTTTCTGTAATGAGACTTGAACAGAATTGTAAAGTTAGAGACTTTCTTAGGTAGCATTCCTAAATGCCGATGTTGTTCTGAAGCCCATGTGTTATGCTAACCTGTCATGTGTTGCTTCCATTGTTGCTCACTCCCAACATGCTTCTCCATGAGAAACAGACTCCAGAAGATGTGTATTAAATACATTCTGCTTCTGACTTCTTTGCTAGAGTAACTGGGAACTTTTTGGCAATGCTGGCTTTCATCATAAAAGTTCATTTGTCAAAAATGAAATGTTTTGTGAGAATGTGCCAGTTTTGTCAAAACTGTTCCTGGGACCTATTTCAAGATGGATTTCTGGTTAAAATGAGAAAAGAGATTGAGATTGATTCACTCTACAATGGTCAAATGTTTAGGGGAGTCATCTTGGTTGTTAGTAGAGTTAGCCTGTTGGTTAGAGGAGTTATCTAGGATTCAAGTCCCTTCTCTGCCTAATACAGGCTAGGGATTTTAAGTTAGGACCCCTGTTTCTGTGATCCTGAGGATAGTTGCTATTCTGACGTGATTCTTACTCTGTTTTGTTTTGTCTTTGAAAAACTTTGGCGGTCTTGGTCCCTTCCCAGTGTAGAATGGGACAATTTTGAAATCCTGAAAAATTTCACAGGGCAGGAAAACCACTTTCCAGTCCAGCTCTATTCTTCACAATTTCCCTGTTCATTTTAACACTATAAAATTCATTGTGGTGGGTTTTTATAGGTGTAGTTTAAATGAAGCTTGTCTTCTATTTCCCTTTGGTGCTCTGAAGAAACTAAAGTCATAACAAGCAGAGGTGAATGAATGTAATCTAAAAAAGACTTTTGGGGTGGCGGGGAATTCTTTAATATGGTTGTCAATGAAAAATGTCTAAATTGGTATCAGTTCTGCCCCACTAGCTAATGAGCCAGCTAGATGATATTTAACAGCCTTCAAACTTGGCACCGTGTAAGACAATGCTGGTTCATCACTTTCTAATAATTGGATACTCTAGGGCCTGTTAAATAACATGTGTAAACTGTCAGTTGCTAATTTTTTTATTGGCATTTGGTGAATATAAGTAGATTTAAATATATTAACAACCCTTTGGATGAGCCAAAAAGAGGAGAATATGGAATGCATGCTAATAAAAATATATCTGAGGAACATGCAGTACTTTATAAGTATAAATTAATTAAGACTCACAAGCACCTCTTTTAGGTAGATAAGTTGTGTTATACCTACCTTGGGCATCTTCTAAAGGAGGCTAGATAATCACCTAGCCAGGGTCATTTGACCCCAGCATCCTTTCCTGCCCATGACAGGGGGTTGGACTTGATGATCTGCTCAGGTCCCTTCCAACCCTTCCATCTATGAAACTATGGAAGTATTTTACAATTGAGGTAAAGTTGAGGTATAGAGAGATAAATGTGTGATATCCCTGGAATGATTGCCAGAGGGCAGAAGATGATTCAGAACTCTCAGTTCCCATCCTGTGCTCTAACAAACATACCTTAATATCCCTTAAAAGATCCAAAACATAGCATCTCATAAAATCTTCATAACATAATAGTTCTTTGAGCGCCCTTTCTTGTGCTAAAAGATGATGTGGAACCAAGCACCACTACAGTTTCTTCTCACTGTACTTGGTCTGAACTGGAGCACAAGTGTCAGTTGCTTGGCTCTCTACATTGGTTTAAGTTCCTATTTCTAGTCTTCAATGGTTGATATTTTTGTTGGAGTATATCATCATAGGCAACAATAAACATGCCTTGTTTGGGAGAAATAAGGAACTTAGCTCCTTTAAAGTCACTACCCTCTCCCTGTGTCTCCCTGCTTTATCTGTAGGGGGACTATTACACCTAAACACCGGGCTTTAAAAAGTGTATAGTCTCTTTGCATCCTTTCCCTATAAAGAATAACCACAGCACTAGCTTATATTGTTTAGGGGAGACAAATATCCCTCTAAATGGTAACATTTGTAAGTCATTTTCTCAAAAGGCTAAAAAGTTAAGGGAAACTTATCCAAGGGTGTTTTTAATCAACCAGGGAGTGGGGGCTGAATTAGATCTCAAAACCAAAAATGTGCCTATACAGTGGACTCAGTCATCTCCAGGGCTCTTTCCCTCCATCATTCATCAAAGCCTCACAGTACTCATAAGAATGACGGTGAAGAACAGCCAACCTCCCTGTAAGGAAAAGGAGGACAACTTGTCTTTAAAATCTTTTTCAAAAGAAAAGTAACCCCTTTTTCACTCCAAGTGTACTGAGAACTGACAGTGGGGACTCTGGAGGAAAAAAACCACAGTGCCTGTAATTCAGTACCAAAATTATTGAGCTCTGTTTGGCTGCTATGTCTGGTAATTAAGGTCCTGTGTATTCCTAAGGCATTTTGTGCCTCACCCTCAGTATTGCATAAAGATACTCTGATTATTTTCTGGTATGTATCTGACAGACTTTCATGATTACTAATCAACCAGAACCGTGATCACTAATCATCCTCTCACAGGACAAGAAGTCCTTTTTTAAATACATAGGGAGTAGAAAGAAGGCCCCAGGAAATGTGGGGCCCTTGCAGGACAAAACAGGGAATCTGGTTGTCACGCCAGATGACAAAGCCAACATATTTAATAACTTCTTTGCCTCTGTCTTCCT